>NC_090447.1:1517785513-1518385513 GCF_031143425.1 Pleurodeles waltl
GCCAGGTGTTACAGTTCCTGCAGGGGGAGGTGAGAAGCACCTCCACCCAGTACAACCTTTGTTCCTGGCCAGAGTGACAAAGGCACTCTCCCCATGTGGCCAGCAACATGTCTGGTGTGTGGCAGGCTGGTAAAACTAGTCAGCCCACACTGGAAGTCGGGTATGTTTTCAGGGGGCATCTCTAAGATGCCCTCTGGGTGTATTTCACAATAAAATGTACACTGGCATCAGTGTGCATTTAGTGTGCTGAGAAGTTTGATACCAAACTTCACAGTTTTCAGTGTAGCCATTATGGTGCTGTGGAGTTCGTGTATGCCGACTCCCAGACCATATTCTCTTATAGCTACCCTGCACTTGCAATGTCTAAGGTTTTGCTTAGACACTGTAGGGGCATAGTGCTCATGCACCTATGCCCTTACCTATGGTATAGTGCACCCTGCCTTAGGGCTGTAAGGCCTGCTAGAGGGGTGACTTACCTATGCCATAGGCAGTGTGAGGTTGGCATGGCACCCTGAGGGGAGTGTCATGTCGACTTAGTCATTTTCTCCCCACCAGCACACACAAGCTGGCAAGCAGAGTGTCTGTGCTGAGTGAGGGGTCCCCAGGGTGGCATAAGACATGCTGCAGCCCTTAGAGACCTTCCCGGGCATCAGGGCCCTTGGTACTAGGGGAACCAGGTACAAGGGACTTACCTGGATGCCAGGGTGTGCCAATTGTGGAGACAAAGGTACAGGTTAGGGAAAGAACACTGGTGCTGGGGCCGGGTTACAGGCCTCAGCACACTTTCAAATCATAACTTGGCATCAGCAAAGGCAAAAAGTCAGGGGGTAACCATGCCAAGGAGGCATTTCCTTACAAACGTGAAAACCCTAAACTGTTGAGGTGGGCCATTTCCCTACAGGAACATAGACCTGGGAGTAACCAATGCAGATGGACTCTCCAGATATTTCCACTTAGACAATGAAGACTCATCTGGGCAAGGTTAGCCTTATTGTCCCTCGTTTGGGGAGGGGGGTGCATGAGGGGCGGGGGGCTTGTGAAGGAAAGTACCCTCTTTTTGGCATGTTACCCCCAATTTTTGCCTGTCGTCAGTGTGGTTTGGCTGCGTCACTGGGATCCTGCTAGTCAGAGCCCCAGTGCTTATGGTTTTAACCCAGTATTTCATTCCAAATTGGCATCCTCATTCTGGTCACCCCTTGTAAGTCCCTAGTATATGGCACCTAGGTACCCAGGGCATTGAGGTTCCAGGGGATCCCTATGGGCTGCAGCATTACTTTTGCCACCCTTAGGGAGCCCATGCAAATGCTTCTACACGACTGCCATTGCAGCCTGTGTGAAAAGGTGCATGAACCATTTCACAGCCATTTACACTGCACCAGGTCACTTATAAGTCACCTATATGTCAAGCCTTCCAACCCTGAAGGCTGGGTGCAAAGTACCTTAGTGTGAAGGCGCTCCTGCACTAGCAGAGGTGCCCCCACATTGTCCAGGACCATTTTCACGGACTTCTTGATTGCGGGGACACCATTTTAAGCGTGCACTGGACATGCTTCACAATGGTAACCCCAAATATGGCCATGTAAGGTGTCTAACACCTGGGAATTGTACCCCAATACTGATTCTAGTATTGGTTGCACAATCCCATGCACTCTGGGGTCTCCACAGTGGACCCCGAGTACTGCCATACCAGCCGTCGGAAGGTTTTCCAGGCAGCCCCAGCTGCTGCCACCTCACAGACAGGTTTCTGCCCTCCTGTTGCTTGAGCAGCTCAAGCCCAGGAAGGCAAAACATAGGATTTCCTTTAGGAGAGGGGTGTTACATCATCTCCCTTTGGAAATAGGTGTTACAGGCATGGAAGGGGTAGCCTCCCAGAGCCTCTGGAAATGTTTTGAAGGGCACAGATGGTGCACTCCTTGCATAATCCAGTCTACACCGGTTAAGGGACCCCCCAGTCCCTGCTCTGGTGCGAAACTGGACAAAGGAAAGGGGAGTGACCACTCCCCTGTCCATCACCACCCCAGGGGTGGTGCCCAGAGCTCCCTCCAGAGTGTCCCTGGGTTTTGCTATCTTGGATTCCAAGGTGGTAAAGGCACTCTGGGAGCATCTAAGTGGCCAGTGCCAGCAGGGTACGTCAGAGACCTCCTTTGACAGGTGCTTAACTGGTTAGGTGACCAATCCCCCTTTCAGGGCTATTTAGGGTCTCTCCTCTGGGTGTTTCTTCAGATTTGGATTTCAAGACTCCTGCAGGAATACTCTGCATCCGTTACTTCATCTTCTACTGATGGAACTGCAGCTGAACCCTCCAGGAACTGTACAAACTGCAACAAAGAAAGGAAGATGACTTCTGCAACTTTGTATCTTCAGCTCCTGCCAGCAACTGCAACTGTTTCCAGGTCATGAATCCTCCGAGGACTACCTGTCTTCAGCCTGCACCAGAAGAACCGAAGAATTCTCCTGTGAAGTGACGGAGTCACTTCCCTGCTTCAGCAGGCACCTCTCTGCAGCAATAACCGGTGGTGTGGGCCCCTTCTCCAGACGAAGAGTGTGGGTTCAGCATCACAGGTGGTGGACTAAAGTGACCCTGACAGTCCCAAGGTACAGCTGTCCAACTTTGGGGGAGGTAAGAGTTTGCCTCCCCACGCGAGGCAGTTTCCAAGGCTTGTGTGCAACCTTCCAAGACGTTCTTCGTGCACAGCGCAGCTTCGGCCCGCAGCACTCCATCCTGCAACGCACAGCTTCCTGAGTGGTACTCCGGCAGCGTGGGATCACTTTGTGTTGTGCTGCGTGGGCCTCCATTTTCACCTTCTTTGTCCCCGTGCTGTGGGACTCCTGTGCATGCTGCCTGGACTTCTGAGGGCTCTCTGAGTTGCTGAGAATCCTCTGCCTCCCCCTTCTGGGTAGAGGCCACCAGGTCCCTCCTGGTCCCGGGCAGCACCTTTTTTAGCTAACAGCAAGCTTTGCATGTGCCAAGGCTTGTTGGCGGACTCCAGCAGCGCAAACCAGACTGCAATCATCCATCCGGTGTGTGACATCTTCTGCACCAACCAGGAACCCACATCTGTCTTCTTGGGTACATAACTGACTGTCTTCTCACTGGTGGTTCTTCTTTTGCACCTTCATCCGGGTTGGCAGGGGCTCCTGATCTCCCTGGACTCTTCAGTGCTTCTTGAACTAGGTCCCCTTCTTCCACAGGTCTTCAGGCCCATTAATGCATTGTTGGTGTCTTGCAGTCTCTTCTGGTTCTTTCATAATCTTGTATCACAACTTCTTGTGAGTTGAAACTTCCTGTGATTTACTCCTATTTTCCTGGGCTCTGGGGTGGCGACTATTAATTACTTTTGGTGTTTTCTTACACTCCCAGCACCCCTCTACACACTACACTTGCCTAGGTTGGAAACCAACTTTGGAATGCCACTATTTTAGTATATGGTTTGTGTCCCCCCTTAGCCCTTTGCAACCTATTGTGATTTTCACTATTTGCACTGTTTTCTAACTGTTTACTTACCTGTTTTTGGATACTAGTGTAAATATTGTGTATATTACTTACCTCCTAAGGGAGTATAGTCTCTAAGGTATTTTTAGGATTGTGTCACTAAAAATAAAGTACCTTTATTTTTGTAACACTGAGTATTGTCTTTCATGTGTGTGAGTACTGTGTGACTAGAGCGGTATTGCAAGAGCTTTGCATGTCTCCTAGTTCAGCGTTGGGTGCTCTGCTACAAGCTATCTCTAGACAGCCTAGCTGCTAGAAACTGACTACATTTCACTGATAAGGGATAGCTGGACCTGGTATAAGGTGTAAGTACTCTTGGTACCCACTACAAACCAGGCCAGCCTCCTACAGGTACACTACCAACTCCTGCCCTAGCTTGTACTTACTGACCTCGGTAGTCAGGCTTTGGATTCTGCAGAGCCTGAAGCACTTCCTGGAGGTGGAAGAGGTGGTCCTTCCAGCTGCTACTAAAGACGCCTAGATCATCTAAGTAGGCAGCACGGAAGGCCTCTATACCAGACAGTACCCAGTTTGCCAGTCTCTGGAAGAGGCATTTTCTAATTCCAAGGGCATCACTTTAAATTGAAATTGCCACTCTGGAGTGGAGAATGCTGACCTCTTAGCTTTTTAAGGTAGGGCAATATGCCAGTAGTCTGAAATCAGATCAAAGTGCTCAGGAACTTGGCAGCCCCTAACCTATTGGTGAGCTCATCAGCTCTAGGTTTGGGGTGAGCATCAGTCTTAGTGACTGAGTTGAGCCCCCTATAATCCACGCAAAAACGGAGTACTGGGGCGGTGCCTTGTATGGCAGCTTTTGGTACCAGCACTACAGGGTTGAACCAGGGGCTACTGGAGGGCTCAATCAGCCCCAACTCCAACAGCTTAGAGACTTCATCTTTGATTATGGCCCTACTTTTATCAGACAGTCTGTAATTCTTGTTCTTGACAGGGTAGCTGTCTCTTATCAGTGTCATGAGTAAACAGATATGTAAGCCAAGGTGTGAGGGAACATATGGAGGCAAACTGTCCCAACAACTGTGACAGTCCCTCTGCTGCTCTGGTGTCAGGGTGGGGAGAGGTGCTCACCCTCCACTGACCCATCTTGCTTTTTTGATGACAGGAGGACAGTAAGAGGTTCACTTTCCTCCTCCTCCCCATCATTTGTCACCAGCAGCATGGTGACCTCAGACCTCTCATAGTGGGATTTGTGACGGTTGATGTGAAGGACCCCTAAAGGGTGCCTTAGGGTATTGAGGTCCACCAAGTAGGTGACATCCCCCTTTTTCTCAACTATCTCATAAGGCCCAGTCAACGGTCTTAGAGAGCCTTGGGCTTCAATGGGCCCCATCACCCACACTTTTCGTCCAGGCGGGAGTTCCAAAGGGGTAGCTTTCTGGTCATACTACTGCTTCATCGCCTCCTGGCTTGCCTCCACGTTTTTAGAAGCCTTCTTCCAGAGCTTGGCCATCTGGTTCCTAAGGGTTAACTTGTAACAAACTACATTCTGCTGAGGCTTATTGGGAGCTTGCTCCCAACCCTCCTTAACATGACTTAGAGGTCCCCTTACAGGGAGAACATACAGAAGCTCAAAGGGGCTGAATCCAACCCCCTTCTGTGGTAAATCCCTGTCAGCAAAACATAAGCATGGTAAGAGGATTTCCCACTTCCGCCTCAGGGGCTCAGGCAGACCCCCAATCATGCTCTTCAGGGTTTTGTTGAACCTCTCAACAAGTCCATTGGTTTGTGGATGATAGGGTGTGAACAACTAATAGGTAACTCCACACTCCTTTTACATGGATTGCATATACCCTGACATAAAGTTGGTGCTCCTGTTAGACACCACTTCTTTGGGGAAACCCACTCTGATAAAGAATCCCCATTCGGACCCTAGCTACTGCATTTGCAGCTGCAGTTCTTAGAGGTATGACCTCTGGATATACTGTAGCATTGTCCAACATGAGCAGGATAAACCTGTTGCCTGAGGTCTTGGGCTCCAGGGGCCTAATAATGTTGATGCCCAACCTTTCAAAGGGGGTGCCAACGACAGGAAAGGTTTGCAGGGGAGTTCTCAGCTTTTTTCCTGTCTTATCACTGGCCTGGCTGGTCAAGCAAGCCCTGCGGAATGCACCTGAGGACACTTTCATTCTGGACCAGTAAAAGTGGGGGACAAGACTGGCAAAGGTCTTGTCCTGTCCAAGATGTCCTGTCAGGGGAATCTCGGAGGCTAACTTTAGAAGAAAAGCCCGGTAGCATTGTGGTACAACTGAGGCTCTTGTTGCCCAATGCAGAGATGCCTTAGATTCACTGTACAGGAGGTCATTCTTCCAATAGATGCGGTGATATCCAGAGGTTTTACCCAATGCCTGGGTTTTCAGCTTGCTGCCTCATGCCCTCTAGGGTTGGGAACTCCTTCTGTGCTTTACAGAGCTTCTCTCTGGTGGGTCCCTCTTTTGCTTGCCATCAAGCAAGCTCAGGCATGTCATTAAGGGAGGCAATTTCCTCCTCAGTGGGCTCTAGGGCAGCCTCCTCCGGCACCCCATCTATCTCCTCTGGGAGACAAGCTGGCTGGATTCTCATGCCCCCGCTCTTCCCTCGCTTGGCAGCTGTCTGGGCAATTTTTCCAGACTCCAGACCCTCATGATTCCCTTTCTGGGCAGCCATGCACCTAACTGTCACGCAGACCCACTCTGGCAACCCCAACATTCCCATGTGTGACCTGAGCTCCACTTCCTTTCAGACAGTGTTCTCAAGTTAATTTCCTAGTAGACAGTCTACAGGCATGGCAGAGCTCACAGCAACTTTCAGAAGACCTGAGGACCACCACTCAAAGGGAACTAGAGCCACAGGGTAGTGGCTCTCACTGTTGTCTCTTACTGCAACCTGATGGAATGTATTGGTAATTATTTGCTCTGAGGACAGCAGAGGATACCTTACCAAACTCATTCTGGCTCCTGTGTCCCTCACAGCCTCCATCCTCTGCCCATTTATGGTGACCCACTGCCTATACTTTGCAGTATTGGAAGGTATGTGGGCTTTGGGCATAATCTCCTCATCACCTAGGGATATTAGTGTAAGCTCACTGACTTCCCCCTACCAACTGGGACCACCTTCTCCCCAAGCACCACACTAGCCACCCCAAGGGGTTTGCTCCAGTAGGAGACTGTGTCCTTTTGGGACTCTTTCCCTTGAGAACTATTTGGGGGTCTTGAGAGGACTCCTTCCTTTTATCTCCCCCCTCTTTGTTCTGGTTGGAACTCTGACCACCTTTTTTGGAGTTCCCCCAGGTGCCTTTTTGGGCCCAGTTGTGCTGGTTCAGAGGTCCACTTCCTCCGCAAGCTTCCTGGTGTCAGTCAGTTTGCTATCTACCAGGTGTGGTCACCGCTCTGCAAAACAGGTACTGAACATGTGCTCCCTCAAAATCAGGTTGTACAGCCCATTACAATCATCTACCTTGCTGCCCCTCACCCAGCCGTTCACTGCCTTGCTGACATATTCTATGAACTCCATAGGAGTTTGTGGCTTTCCCTGAACCTTTGCCTGTATTTCTCAGGAGTTAACCCTAGTTTAGAAAGGAGAATGGCTTTCATGGTGGCATTTTTGGTCCACTCCTCCACCTCTAGTGTTAGGAGTGTGTCCCTCCCTACCATGGTCATGTACGCCCACAAGCTACCCCTCCCCCCAGTGCTCATATGGAACCTTGTGAACACTCAGAGTTACCTCATAGCTGAAAACCATTTATCTATATCATCCCTCACCCCATAACTGGGCAGCAGTGCTTTGGGTATGTGGGCTCTCACCTCTCCAGCAGGCACTGATGATTTGCAGCCACGATTGCTGCTGGAATCCACTTTCTTGGCTTTTATGTCCAGCCCCTTTGAGTCAATGTTCCATCAATTTCTCCACCATTCTCAGCTTGGCCATTTCCAACTTGAGCTTCCTTTTCTCCCTCCTGTCCTCCAACTCCACTTGTGTCAGGCATCTGGAATACACAATGCTCCCTGCCTCATTCCAATTATCTCGATTCTCCTTCTGGAGGCAGGGGGGTTTCTACTGCACCTCTGGGTCCGGGTACTCATCCTTATTGGGTCCCAGGTCCTCCTCAGGTTCAACCTCCTCTGTTACTGCTTACAGCCTCTTGGCCTTCTCATACGCTCAGAGGGCTATCTGTAGGTCCACAGTGGCAGCTTTCTTGCCCACAATCAACCCCCTCTCCTTACAGAACCTTTGCAGCTCAACCTTAGTGAAGTTGTCAACATTTATCAGCTCCATCTCCATGGTAGTAGAGGAAGGTAGGGTAACTTAAATTTAGAAAAAACAAAAACAGCCAATGGAGACTAAGGAGAATTTTAAAAAACAGTTCTCATGTCAAATTATTCATCTGGAATTTTTGTGTAACACAAATCACTGTATGGTACTGCCAAACACAAGTTCTGATCCATACCACTGAACACCAGTGTGAGAAATTGGGTTGTTGGTTGACTGGGGTATGAGCCCTGGTAAAGCAACAGCCACAACCCCTTGCAGGGTGAACCACAGAAAGTCACTAAATTAACCTGTGCTTAACCCTGGCTAGCCTGGCACATAAAAGCGATCAGTCTAAACTTAGAGGCAATGTGATAAGTATTTATGCAGCACACAAATAGCAATACAGTGAAACATACAATAAAAATAGTGAATTTAGAAAAAAGTAAGAAAATGTTTTTACATTTTTACACCAAAACCATCAAAATCCAATTAGCAGACCAAGAGTTATGAATTTTTAAAGTTTAAGATTCAAAATAGCCCTTAGTTTTAACAATGACCACCTGGGCACCTTTAGCACCAAAACCAAGGGACCAAGAGTGGATAGACCCCTTTTGGGGGCTCAATATTAAGGGCCTCATTAAGAGTTTGGCGTGCGGCCAAGGCTGCTTTCTTGCAGTGCTGCCCTGGCGGATTAAGACCTCCAGCACTGCCAGGCTGTCAAACGACGGCAACCTGGCATTGCCAGCAGTCGGACCATGGCGCTTTTTTAACACGGTCAAAATGTGGAGGCAGTACTGCCGCATTGGTGGCAGTCCGACCTCCTACCGTGGCCCTGGAGGTCATGAAGGCCTCAGTCAGGCTGGGTCCAGGTGCGGGTTCAAGTTGGTGGGAGCTTGTTATGCCCCTATGGCTCTGAACAGGAGGCCAGCTAAACTAATCATTGGAGTCACTTCTTAAGTCCTGGGTGCAGGTGAAGATGCAGGGCTCCACAGAAGGGGTGGCATCTGAAGGTTCAAGGCAGACTCCAGGCAGCAAAGCAGTCCTTCCAGGTACAGCAACAGTCTGGCAGAGTGCACAGCAGGAGGCAATCCTCTGAGTCCCTCCGCAGGTCCAGTAGTGAACTGAAGAGTGGGTCTGAGAGCTTCTCCAGTATTGGATCTTTCATAGATTCACATGCTTGAATCATTCCCCGTCGTCGATATGGGAGTCCCCGGTAACTTAATAAAGCAGTATATATATCACTATCATAGGTTATAATGGCAACGAAAAGGTCAGTTTAATAGCCTATCCATGTCCTTTTTTGAAAAAGGACCAAACTTGAACTATAACCAATCAGGCGACAGCACACTCCCAACAGAGGCTGAGTCCCTCAGATTTTCTACAGCACGTCGTGTGAAGTGAGTGTCTCTGAGCTCTGCTCAGTTCTTCAGCTTTTACTTCTTTTTTGATCATCCAAAATTATATTTCCTGTTTCATTTCTCTAACCCTGGCACTAATATGTCAGAGTAGCAGTAAACAAGGTAAAAGACTACATAAATATGTCTACCTTTTCCTCAAAAACGCTCATGTTCTGAGAGATGAGGCTATTACTGGCTGGGATTACAAAATCTTAAATCTGTCACTAATAATGAGGAAGTGAGGATTCCTTCACCTCACAGGAGAGGTCAGAGGGAGACATTGCGCCAGGCTCTCCAGAAGTCATGCAGAAAAAGCCATACAAAGACTTACCATGAGTCTTCATAAGGCACTTCTCACAGAGAGCAAAAAAATAAGGGAAAAAGACCCTCAACTCTCTCTTCAACTCTGACAACACATCAGAGAGACCCTCATAACCCAACAATGGGGCGTCTGAAACCGCCTGTAAAATCATCATTCAAAGGAATTACTTTGAGGTGGTTGATGACAATGTTGACTATTACTACCTCATCTACGAAGGGCCTCGTCTATTATGGCCTCATCTACAAACGGCCTCATCTCTGATGGTCATCTATGACAGTCATCTACAGTGATCGTCTACGACAGTCATCTACAACAGTCATCTACAGTGGTCGTCTACAACGGCCTCTACAGTGGTTGTCTACACCGGTCATCTACAGTGGTCGTCTACGACGGTCGTCGACAAAGGCCTCATCTACGATGGTCGTCGTCGACGGCCTGATCTACGATGGTCATCGACGAAAGCCTCATCTATGATGGTCGTCGACGAAGGCCTCATCTACGATGGTCGCGTACGACGGCCGCATCTACGATGGTCGCGTACGACGGCCGCATCTATGATGGTCGCCTATGACGGCCTCATCTACGATGGTCGTCTACAAAGGCCTCATCTACGATGCTCGTCTACGACGGCCTCATCTACAATGCTTATCTACGAAGGCCTCATCTACGACAGTCATCCACAACAGCCTCATCTACAATGGTTGCCCATGACATCCTCATCTATGATGGCCATCTATGACAGCCTCATATATGATGGCAGTATCATCTACAACGGTCTACGGCAACCTCATCTATTATGCTAGTCTACGAAAGCCCCATATACGATGGTTGTCTACGACAGCCTCATCTACGATGGTTGTCACGACAGCCTCATCTACGATGGATGTCTATTACAGCCTCATCTACGATGATCGTCTACGATGGTCATATACGACGGCCTCTTCTATGATAGTCATCTGTGACAGTCTCATCTATGATGTTCATCTGCGACAGCCTCTTCTGATGGTTTTCTACTACTATGGCCTTGCCTACAATGACCTAATCTACGGAACCACATCTACAATGGCCTTGTCTCTGTACGCTTTGTCGGCGACGGCCTTGTGTATGACTGCATCTTCTACGAAGGCCTCGTCTGCGGCAAAGGCCTCGTCAACAACAAACACTGTCTACATGAGCCTAGTCGTATACATCCGCCTCGTGAACTTGATCACAATACAAATTAAGACAAAAACACGTAATTGTCAACAAGAGCAAAAAACACACAATCCAGAATAATTTAGTGTCCAGCACTGAGGTACCAATATAAGCTTCAACAGTCAATATATTCTGGGGTAATATATGGAGCAATTACACCACTCCGCCTCAGAAGAGCATGGCTCAGGTCCATGTATCTCATACTAGAGCTTCAGAGCATATTACAGCCGCAACTGGTGGATTTCCCCACCAGATTTATCTTGGGGGTTTCCATACCCTTCGGAGCGAGCAACCAAACACTTCCAGTTTCATATACCAAACAAGAAATGAGTTTGTTTTTTCTTTATGAATTTAAATAGGAAAGCTGTAAAACCTATTCCAATAGCTTTTAAGCGCTACCGGCCACCGCAGCACGGGACGTGCTATCACCGGGACCTTCATTTTTGCCACACTTCCTGGGGTGGGACTATGTCCCCCAGGCTCCTTTGCACCAGACTCGCGCTTTTAAGCGCTACCGGCCCCCATAGCGCGGGACGCGCTGTCACTGCGACCTTCATTTTTGCCACACTTCCTGGGGTGGGACTACGTCCCCCAGGCTCCTTTGCTTTAAGCGCTACTGGCTCCCGCAGCGCGGGACGCGCATCGGCGTGTGCACGGGCGAAGACTGGGCCAAGACGTGCCCGTCTTTGCCCGGCATTGCCCGATACAGGCTGGGCTGGGTGCTTCCCTTTCGAATTTTGCGAAGTAAGTTCACGCCTCTGGATTTGGATTTAAGGTTTGATCATCGGCTTTTGCTCATTCCCCATTGCTGATTAGAGATAAAACGAGCTCATTGTCCAACAAAGGAAGCAACTCTTTAGAAGATATTGACACTTTATTTGAAGAAGTGGAGGCCATTCTGAGAAGTAATCCAAATTTACCACCCACAAAATGTGGTATCCCTGTTAAAAAAATCCCTGATATATTTAAGAAAAGGCTGCAGCCGGCCAATACTTCTATGGAGATTGAACAAAATGCGGCGTCCCAAGGCTCTAGATCTAATCCTTCTCCTGTGTCAACCATTACCTTGTGTAGTGGTTTGGACGCTGCATTACGTGTCACAGGTGGCCCTTCTGTTGGAAAAGAGGCTTCTCGTCTTCCGTTAAGTCCCGAGGTTTTGGTGATTCCTAATATTCCGTGTTCTAATCACTATGGGCCCCTGGTGGAGAATGGGGGGTCTTGGGACAGTACTACACATACACACACTGGAGGATGTGTTGATGATAATGCTGCAGCCAATTCATCCATGGGCATGGGAAGACTGTTGTTGCCCTGTGGTAAATCCGATCTGGCTTCTGTCTTTCAGATGCTGGACGATGTAAAGAGCTTGGTGTTGATGCTGATGAACAATCTAACAGGGGAACATGTGCAGCAGTGTGCATGTAGGTGCTTGAGGTCACATATGGATGGGATTTTGCCTACCACAGGGGGTACGTCTATTGTCACCGCTGTGCCCGAACCCAGGTCTCAATCAGGCAACCGACACCTACG
The DNA here is from genome assembly GCF_031143425.1 of Pleurodeles waltl. Taxonomy (NCBI): domain Eukaryota; kingdom Metazoa; phylum Chordata; class Amphibia; order Caudata; family Salamandridae; genus Pleurodeles; species Pleurodeles waltl. Next base: position 1,517,797,695 of record NC_090447.1, read on the forward strand.
GCCTGTTACTACTTCCCCTCCTGTGTGTTCATCTGTGCCCTATATTGAAGGATCCCAGGCCACTCCTGTGACCGTTAGGTGGAAGTGTAGTATTGATACTAAGGGCAGGAATAACAATAGGGCCTATCCGTCCTATTAAAGCCCAATTTGCCGACAATACAAAGGGTTCCTGGGGGTTGACTGGTACCCAGGCGCGAGCTGGAGTAGCCACTCCCATAATACACCGTATTAGGCCACCTGATGGTGTCTTACATCAGGTTGGTTCGAGTTGGCCAGTATTTAAGAAAATAAGTTACTTACCTGTAACTGTAGTTCTCCAGTATTGGAATCTTTCATAGATTCACATACTTGAATCATTCCCCGTCGTCGAGATGGGAGTCCCGGTACAATTTTCACAAGTAATGTTAAAACATATTGAAGAGAAAAAGGCCCTAGGCCTCTTCAATTTCATAGTCTATCAGAGTCATTTTGTGAAAAGGACCAAACCTGATCCTCCACCAATCAGGCGACAGCACCCTTCAGAACCTCCTGAGAGAAGCTCTACCACCTCAGATTTTATAAGCACAAGTGCTTATATTATGTTGAATATATGTATAAATAGAAAGAAAGAGGTAAAGTGAGCTTCTCCGGGGAGGCGGGTGGGTCGCATGTGAATCTATGAAAGATTCCAATACTGGAGAACTACAGTTACAGGTAAGTAACTTATTTTCTTACTCCAGTATTGGAACTTTCATAGATTCACATGCTTGAATCAGAGTGGAAAGCAATAACTATGCACATTGTAAAATGACAACATCTTTAATAAACCAAATATCTTGAACCACAAAACCTTCTTATCATCATGCATAAATTGATGAAGTATATAAGTATACTGACATATGTCTCTATATATATATATATATATACATATATATACATATATATATATATATAAATATATCTATCTACTTATCTCTAATATATATAGAGATATACCTGTGAAGACACATGATGAAATTTGAAGAACAAAACAGTAATAGAAATTATCATAAGACACTACTGTAACATGATCAATGTCTGAAAACCCGCTTACTTATGTGATTATGATAGCGTTCTCTTATCCTTACATGCATTTCTGTTTTTTTTTATTTTTATGTAAACAATGTGCATACCTGTTCTAGGATGGAGGGATGTAGGAGAAATGGCTCACCTTCACCTGAAGAGATTCCTGAGAACCGCCTGGCCCACTGCTACCTCTCCGTGCGAGAGGGACTCCAAGCAGTAGTGCTTAGTGAAGGTATGACAGCTCTTCCATGTGGCTGCCCTACATATGTCTTGTAGTGGCACTCCGGCAAACAGTGCCGCTGACGATGAGACTTTTCTCGTCGAGTGAGCATGCACAGATGACTGCAAAGGTTTGCCCGCTGCCTGATGGCAAAAGCGAATAGCAGAGGCGATCCATCTAGAAATACTCTGCTTGGATAGCGGGCACCCCTTCCTAGGAGCACTGTACGCCACAAATAGCTGATTAGAGCGCCGAAAAGAGTTAGTCCTGTCCAAATAAAATTGAACGCATCTTTTCACGTCTAAAGAGTGTAATGCCCTCTCCGCCGGAGTAGATGGATGAGGGAAAAAAGACTTGAAGACTAAAGGTTTGTTCATGTGAAAGTATGACGGAACCTTTGGAATAAAATGCAGGTTAGTGCGCATTAATAGTCTATCGTGTTTAAGCTGCAGGAATGGCTCTTGGATGGACAGCGCTTGCACCTCACTGACCCGCCTAGCTGATGTAAGAGCTATCAATAAGGCAACCTTCCACAACAAGTATTTGAGGGAAGCACAGTGGATCGGTTCAAATGGATGCTTCATCAGTTGTGCCAAAACAATATTCAGATTCCACGAAGGAGGTGGTGGTCTGAAAGGAGGGTAAACCCTGAAAAGCCCCTTTAGAAATCTCTTAATCAGCCGAGAAGAGAAGAGCGAGGGTGTGTCATCTGAACGTCTGTATGCAGCTATAGCTGCTACATGAACTTTAATGGACGAGTGTGCTAGGCCAGATTGAGCTAACTGTAAGAGATACTGCAATATTTCTTCTGGTGGTGAGAGTAGAGGGTCGATTTGACGCTGATGACACCAGGCACAGAATCTTTTCCATTTACACTGATACGTCTTGTTAGTGCTATCCGCTCTGGCCTTCGACAAAATATCCCTGCAGTCCTGCGGGATGTTCAAATGCGCAAACTCTCTGTGGTGAGGAGCCATGCTGATAACCGCATTGACTGCGGATCGGGGTGCCAAACTTGGCCGTTGTTCATTGTTAGTAAATGAGGTAACGGCTCCAGTGGAATATGAGGTTTGACTGACAGAATGAGGAGCTCCGTGAACCAATGTTGGTGCGGCCAGTACGGGGCTATCAGTATGAGAGTGCACAGTTCTGTTTTCATCTTCGTGAGGACCCTTGGGATCAACGGAATGGGAGGAAAGGCGTAAGCAAAGATGTCTGACCAGAAAACACATTCCCCCAAGATCCCTTTTGGTGATGCCAACTTGCGAAGAAGTGGCATTTGGCGTTGTCCTTCTTCGCAAACAGATCCACTGTTGGTGTTCCCCACTGGGAAAAAATCTGGTTCAGTACTGTCTGGTCTAGCTCCCACTCGTGGCAGTCCAATTTCTGCCTGCTGAGTGCATCTGCTGCCTTTTTGTTTATTCCCGGCAAGTGTACCGCTGATAGTGTGATGCCTTGCTGCGAGGCCCAGTTCCAGATCCCTTGGGCTTCCCTGGAGATTGTGAGAGATCTTGTACCTCCTTGTTTGTTGAGATAGTGCATCGTAGTGGTGTTGTCCGTTCTTATCACCACTCGCGATCCTGAGATTCTTCGGAGAAACGCTTGTAAGGTGAGGTGCACTGCCTTGAGTTCTAGCCAATTGATATGCATTGATGCCAGATGGGTTGGCCATTTGCCACTTATTTTCAGGTCCTGTAATACTGCGCCCCAGCCTTCCAGTGAGGGGATCTGTTGTTATGGTCCACGGGGCTGGCTGTTGAAGAAACGAGAGGCGGATTGACAGATGATGCTTTTGAGACCACCATTTGAGAGTTTTGTTCATTATCGGAGTTATTTGTATCTGGTCTTCGAAAGTGCCTGATACTTGGAGCCATTGACGGTTTAGCTGCTCCTGCAAGGGGCGCATCTTTAGCCGACACAGAGGGATCAGAGGTATGCATGAAGACATCATGCCCAACAGTGATTTGAAGAGACGGACAGTAACCTTTCGTCTTCTCTGTATGGAACTCCCTAGGGTTAGTAATCTTTGTCTCTCTAACGTGGGACATGCCATGCCGGATTCCGTGTTCAGTTTTGCTCCCAGAAAAGTAATACTGCATACTGGTAGAGGGTTGGACTTCTCCCAGTTGATTGTGAATCCGAGATTGGTCAGTAAGGAAATGCACTTTCTTGTTGACTTGTGTGCTCCTGTGTAAGTCTTTGCCTTTAATAACCAGTCGTCTAAGTATGGAAAAACCTGGTGCTTTCTTCTCCTGAGAAAGGCTGCGACTGGTGCTAGGCATTTGGTAAATATTCTTGGGGCTGATTTGAGTCCGAAGGGAAAGACGCGAAATTGATAATGGCTCCCGGCTACGGTGAATCTCAAATACTTTCTGTGGGCAGGGTGGATGGGTATGTGGAAGTATGCGTCTTTGAGGTCTAGTGATGACATAAAATCTCTTTGATTGAGACGCAGAAGGACGTCTTGCAGGCTGATCATTCAAAACAATTGCTTTTTTAGGTATACATTTAGTTGCCTTAAATCGAGGATCGGCCTCCAATCCTTCCACTTTTTTCGAATGATGAAGAACCTGGAATAAAATCCTGTTCCTCGTTGAGCCCGAGGCACCTTCTCTATAGCTCCCTTGAGAAGCAGCTTGTCGACTTCTTCGAGTTGCTGAGGATATCTTGAAGGAGTCCTGCGGGGAGGGTTGGAGGGAGGTATCTGGATAAATTCTAAAGTATGGCCCGTTCCACTAATTGTAGGACCCACTTGTCTGACGTAATGGTTTGCCATTGACTGAGGAAAAAGGAAATTCTCCCGACCAGGGTGACAGGAGGAGGACTGAGCGTAGCCGGCGCCTCGAAAACATCAGGTTCTACGAGCTGAATCTTTGGCCGGGCGGGTTGAACGTCCACGGCCTGCCGGTCTACTATAGGCTGGTTGAGTCGGTTGCCTTTGGGAGTAGTATGGACGATATTGTTGTGAAGATGATGGATAAGAAGAATATCTCTGTTGTTGATATCCCCCTCTGTAAGAGGGTTGGCCACGCCCCCTAGGACGAAAGGACGATCTTCGATATTGCAGGGTCCCTAATGACCGTGTCCGTGTCCGTTTTGATTGACTGTAGGGCTTCATCCACATGTTTCCCAAACAGTGCTTGGCCATCAAAGGGTAAGTCTAGGATTTTATTCTGGACTTCTGGGCGAAATGAGGCGGCTTTAAGCCAGCCCTGTCTTCTTAATACAGCAGCCCCTGCAAGCTGTCTGAAAGCAGTGGTCGCTATATCCATTGCACAGTCTATAAGCTCTGCAGACGTGCGTTGACCTTCTTGTACAGTCTTATTTGCCTCCGATTTTGCGTCTTCTGGCAGTTGATTAATAAAAGGAGCAATATCCGCCCAAAGCTGTCTGTCATATCGAGACAAAATAGCCAAGGAGTTGGCAGCTTTAAGCACTAGGCTGGCCATAGACGAAAATCTTTTCCCTATGTTGTCTAGCCGCCTACCCTGCTTGTCTGCGGGTGCGGAAATCGGGGCAGGATTTTTTGATCTTCTTTGAGCTGCCTGAGCTACTACTGAATCCGGAGGAGGATGTCCTGTCAAGCATGTTGGTGCATCATCAGGAGCTTTGTATTTCTTATCCAGACGTGGCAAAACTGCCGTGACTGTTGCCGGATTTTTCATGACTTTAAGGCCCTCTTCCCACAGGTAGTTCACCATCGGGATAGAGCGCACAGACTTTTATAAGGGCTCTTTAAAATCATATAGGAAACAGTCTGTTTGCTTTGTAGGTAGCGGTAAAGCAAAACGCTTGGCTGCCCTCTCTAGGAGATTGTGAAAACCTCCAAAGCATTCAGGTGGGGATTCCACCTTCGAATGAGAAGGAGAAGATGGAGCAGGAATAATGTACTCGTCCCACTCTGAGTGAGTGTCTATGAGCTCTCCTTCTTCCTGATCTCCTTCTGAGATGTCAGTATCTTGGGGAATTGTCATGTCAGGAGTGGCCACATCTGTGAGACGCAAAGACGTTAGTCTTTGATATGGAGTAGAAACACCAGAAATAGGCGATGGAGGAGGCTGTTCTCCTTGTGGAGGAAACCTTCTGTTGTAATCCACTAACATCGCTCTAAGGCCAGTAAGCAGGTCGGAAGGAATATACGCTCCCTGCTGATACTGCTGATGCTCAGAGTAGGCCTGGGGATCATAAGCTTCCTCATATTCCTCCTCTTCCTGGTATTTTACATTCAATTCAGAAGGGCTGTGGGCTGTTCCAAAAGGCCCGTCTTCATCTGAATCTTCATCTCCCTCCAAAAGATGTACTGGCACCAGGGAGGATACCTTACTAGGTGATGTGTGAGTTGGAGTTAACTTTTCTCCTCTTTTTTGATGTTTTTCCCTCATCGATGGTGTCGTCGACGACGTGTAAATCGACTTTGTCATGGACGGTGCAGTCGACGCTGGACGCACAGTTTATTTTAATAGCAGAAAGCTTCGGCGACGAGTCTACCGTCAATTACGGTAGGGCTGACACCGACATCAGCGCCGTCAACGATGACGTGGTGTAGACGGCCGTCGACGCTGATGTCGTCATTGCAGTTCTCGACGACGGTGGTGTACTTGTTCTCGTCGACGATGTCGCCGACGGAGCCGTTGACGATGGAAATACCGAAGTAGCTGTTGTCATTGGCAATGCGCCCACCGACGGTGCCATTGACGGGGAATCCGTAGACGAGGCCTTTTTTCCAGTCACAGAGGATGGCTTTTTGAAAGGCACAGATGGTGGAACAGATGAAGATTTCCTGTGCCTCTCAGAACTGGAAGAATGTCTTTTCCCCTCTTTACGTGAGAGTTTAGTTGGGGAAGAAGATGGGCTGCGACCCTTATAAGACCCTGAAGCAGTCTTTTTGAGGGCTTTTCTTGAGATTTGTGAGGGAGATCTAGAGCGTGATCTTGCCCTTTTAGCTGATCTCTTAGATGTTGATGATTCCTCACTCTCAGAACCAGAAACTGGATCCTTCCTATGTTTTAGTTTCTGCAGCCATATTAATAATCTGCCTTCTCTATCTTTTAAGGTCTCAGAAGAAAAAGTATGGCAAATCTTACAGTCCTTGGCTGAATGATCTGGGTACAGGCAGTAAATGCAGTCTTGATGAGGGTTTTCAGAATGAAGTCTTTTCTTCCCACAAGTCTTGCAGTCTCTGAAGAGACTCTTCTTTTCCTTGTCAGTTGAAAAATAGCTGACAAATCCAAAGAAATGAGTTTCTCTGAGAGAAAAAGAGCTGAATAAAGGTGTGAAGACCGAGCAGAGCTCTGAGGAGACTCCCTAGCACGACGTGCGGTAGAAAATCTGAGGTGCTAGAGCTTCTCTCAGGAGGTTCTGAAGGGTGCTGTAGCCTGATTGGTGGAGGATCAGGTTTGGTCCTTTTCACAAAATGACTCTGATAGACTATGAAATTGAAGAGGCCTAGGGCCTTTTTTTCTTCAATATGTTTTAACATTACTTGTGAAAATTGTACCGGGACTCCCATCTCGACGACGGGGAATGATTTAAGCATGTGAATCTATGAAAGTTCCAATACTGGAGTAAGAAACAGTCCCAAGGTTTGGGGAACAAAGGAGGCACCATTTATATGGTTGAGGTACCTAAACTGCTTTCAGGGTCTTTGGAAACTCAGGATTCCTTGATAAATAAGGTAATTTATTGGTTGCGAGTTCAGCGAAATTGCCTTTCTGTTATTCAAGCAGATATTCTAGAGGTGGGCAGATATAGTCAGTCTGGTTTAAATTTTGATTTTATTTCCATTTGTTTTGTGGATAGGCTGTTAGCGGATAATCTTATCGATTTTGAACTACGTACCTGTTATGTCAGGAATCATAAGGGGGCTGGTATCAGAATTAAACTTTCCCCACCTCCTAGTAGTCCACTCACAATATGTGGTGGTCCAGAAGGCGGGAAGTCTGACTTTAAGCACGCGTCGGCTCCGGCAATAAATTATTCTCACATATTAACAGATGTTGACTGAAAATACACTGATTCCTACCCAATAACTTCAATCTCGACTTTTGAGGGTAGGTCTGGAATGTCTGTTGAGCTCGAAAACTGTAGGGAAGCTAGTGTCCCAGGCATAGAGCCCTGGTAACTAGCACTGAACTTTCTATTATGGTTGGAATTTGGCTGGGCAGGAAGTTGTTGGATCCCGAGTGGGCCAACTACATAAATAAGCAGGATATATGTTTATTCCAGGAGACTTGGGACGAGGACCTAGTTTCTCTGAATGGGTTTTTATCTTACTATGTGGTGGCCCAACCTGCAGATGGGGGTACCAGCCGCGCCAAGGGGTGTCTATTGATATTGCTAAATAAGAAATTGCAGTGTGATCACTTTGCATTAAAAAGAGTCCCCTGATATACTAGGGTGTCCAGCTTGTATTTAACCGAGGTTTCAAGGTAGCCATAATTAATGTATATGCTAGGTCAGTGCCACGGGGATTAGAGTCTCAAACCCTGGCTCAGTTGTTTGAACATATGGATACCTTGCATCCTTCCACTAATTTAGTGGTTGCAGGGGATATGAATTGCACGTGTGAACCCTCTTGCTTAAGCAGCGATCTAATGGAGGACGAACATTGGGGCATTCCACAATTGACGAATGAGCGACGGTGTATTCGCTCTCGTGTTGCCCTACAGTTGGCATCATTGTGTTTTAAGTATGGACATAGGGCTTGTAATGGTTGTACGCATTCCGACCCAAGTATCACCCCTACTTTTAAGCGAGGCCAGTCTTTTAGTGTTATTGACTATTTTCTAGTGGCTGTCAGGCTGTGGCCATTATTGGAAGACATGAAGGTGGATTTTCGCCACAATAGTGATCACAGTCCCCTGCTTCTTCCTTTACATAGTGGCGTATTTAGGAGGTCCCAGAACACCCATTATACTGCGGTCCCAGAGCCACTTTTGGATAACAGTTATATTTGTGTTAGCTGGCCATAAGTGATGTCTAATCCATATCTGATTAAGGAGATTTGCAAACTGTTTGTTGACGCCATGGCTAACTACGAGGAGCTTGAGATATTCCAATCCTCAGCATCCATGAGATAATGATATATGAACTACAGAATATCTTTAATAGGAAGACCACTACATAGCGACTCGCTGATACCCATAAAATTAGGGAGAGGGTTAATAAGGATAAGGCTAAAATAGCACTAAGGCTAAAATAGCACTAAAATCAGCTATTATGTCTCGTTCACCGTGGGCGATTAGAACAGCTAGACTTGCCAATAATAGGACCATAGCACAGGCAAAGAAAAGTTGGGAAGATACAATCTGGCAAAATCTGCTCGATGCAACCAAATATAATGACACTGTGACTTTCTGGACGTTATTGTCCAATAGACACAGAGGGGGTAAGGGTACAATTCGTACTCATATTTAACTAGAGAGTTGGGTGGACCATTTCTCTAATCTTTATGCTCCACCTTGCATTCCTTCAACTTATTACTCTTCCCCCCAGCAGTTAGCTAAAAAGTGTTCCTTGCCTGATGATCTAGGAATTGACGTTTCTAACCATGATGATCACATTGTTTTTACTTTGGGGGAAACCACTGCTGCAATTAACTCTTTAAAATCCTCTAAAGCCCCAGGTCCCGAAAAGGTACCGGGGGACCTATACAAATCTGAGCCAGCAATTTGGTCTGTTATATAAATATGATTTCAAAAGCCACAGCAGCTGGGGGCCCAATACCTAGTACTTAGAAAGGGGCTAAAATAATTCCCATTTATAAAAAGGGTGTTGTGGGCTCCCCTGTCAACTATAGACCCATCAGCCGTATTGATAATCTTCATAAAATTTTCGCTAAACAGCTTCTGGATAGGTTGCTGGATTGAGCTGAAGCTCACCATGTGTTGTCACCACTTCAGGCAGGATTTCGCCCAAAAACCAGTACGGTGGACCAAGTTTCCATTGGAAATATGTAATCCTTGCTAAACAAAATGTATACATTGCTTTTGTGGATCTTCGGTCTGCTTTTGATATGGTCCCCAGAAAAAAATTATGGGGTGTTCTACATAAAATAGGTACTCCAGTCAACATAATCCATCTTCTACAGCGGTTACACGAGGACACATATGCCCAGGTGAGATGGGGTAACCAGGGAGAACTATTAGATCACACTGCCATTCAGCGAGGGTTCGTCAAGGTTGTGTCTTGGCACCAATACTATTCACTTTATTTATAAACGAGGTGGTACAAGCTGTGTCTCTGTCAAAACAATGCCCCCTCCTTAAATGTGCAGAAAATTCCTTTACTACTCTTTGCAGATGACTCACTACTCATCTCTAAGACTCCAATGGGTCTTCAGATCCTTGTTAACAGATTTACAACATTCTGTGCAGACCATGGCTTGGAACTAAATGTTAGTAAAACCAAATTAATGGTGTTTAGCCCAGGACCAGCCAGGAGATGCACCTTAGATGGGGTTCCCTTAAAGTTAGTTCGATAGACTATTTGGGTGTGAGGATTTCAAATAATTTACATTGGGAGGATCAGATCAGCAAAAGTGTGTCTTTTCTCCAACACAGATCAGGTGCCATTTTGCGCTTTTATAAAAGTACTGCCATGAAAGCCGTTTCCCCGGATATTAAGATCTATTTGGCAAAAGCACAAAATGCTGCTACCTATGGTGCTGAGGTGTGGGGATTTTGTAAAACTCCCAAACTGTATGTGGGTGAAAATAGTTTCGCCAGAGCACTACTCGCGTGCCTAGGCAGTACACCCTTGATCCCAATTTATTTGGATCTTGGTTTCAATCGTATCTCTGACACGAAAGCCCTAAGACCATTACTCTTCTGGGTAAGGATTTGGACCACACCAGAGCTCATTACTTATAGGGACTCACTTCTTGATCTTTTAAAAAGACCTAATGCAGCCTCTATCCCATGGCTTAGGTATGTGTCAAATTGGTTTCATACTCTAATCCTTGAAAACGATCTACTGGTCCTAAGTTAGAAACAACTATCTTCTTTGCATATCTCATGGACGATTGACCAACCAATTTCTTGATTTTAAGTGGTATCCCCAGTATGAACCTTATTTAGATCTTATTCCCAACTCCCTAGGAAAGAGCCTGTACAGCCTTTTACGTTTCAGCGGTTTACCATTACTGTCTTTTACTGGTAGTTGGAGGCCACCGTCAGTATCTAACCTATGCCCGGCTGTAATGCTGCTCCTGAATCTGTCGAACATTTTATGTTCTTTTGCCCAGTACATGGTCTTCCCCGACGCAAGTGGATCCTTCCAGTTTGTCAGAACTTGGGCAATAGACAATTTGTTATCGCCCTAAGGATCTTAAAGAGCGATACTTCGATTGCTTTGATTCATGCAGTTAGCAAGTTCCTTGTGGCTGCATGGCATACAGTATAAACGCACTCGCCTTTTAAAAATACAGTAATTTGTCAATATGCATGTTATAGGGCAAGAATTGAGAGAATTATATATTTTTATTGTTAATATTGAATGGGTTTTCTTTTTTAATTGTTTTTCACTATTTTTTTTAAAATCCAATTTGTAATTTATGGAGTATTGTGGTTTTTTATTGCTTCAATGGTTACGTATGACCGAATAACGCTTGTGTTTATTAAAACATAGGAATGCTGTAAAACCTATTCCAATTGCTCATATATCCAGGAGGAATTACAATCATGGAAAACCCTATCATTCATAATTCCGCATAAACAGCAAGGACACGTACTCATCTAGGTCCAGACTACTGTACGGGCTGCCAATTCACTGGTAATACGGGGCAGGTATAGCCACCAGATGTGGTCAGATATGGCCACATAAATAAAATGTTTGCAGGAAGATGGAAAAAAAATGCTGCAGTAGTGGAGTGAGATGTCAGCATAGACTGTGCTATAGGGATAAATTACTTATCTGTAAATCCTAGTTCTCTTCCAGGGGTATCCTCATCAAAGTCATAAACATTGAATATTCCCACCCTTGTGCGGGGACCCCGGAGCATATATAAAATACACACATATAAAGTATGAAATATGCACGAAAAATATATATAGCATTTTTAGTAGACACATTTTCATACTAAACTCATATATTCATGTGTAAAACAGCAATGCAGACTATAATCATAAACAGGCTAAAATGCTTTATTTCTATGGAGTTTTTTTTATTTTTTTTAATTCTTTTCAAAATTACAATGAGAGAAAAAATATCTACCAAAGCCCTACCACTGGGCCTAGGGAAATAAGCAGTAGTAATCATTGGAGAAAAAAGAGAAAAAACTACATTGAAAAACACTGGAGCATTCTTAGCCAATAGGCTGCATGCAGGTTAACACAGGAGAAATTTTATTTGGACAAAACCAAGCTGATTAGACATTCCAACCACTTGTTTATAAATTATGGTCATTTGAGAACAGGAGAGGCAGCATCAAAACGAACCATATCAAGATGGATAGTTTCTTGTATTGTTAATTCATACCAGTTGGCTAACGAACAACTACTTGCTAGACCTAAAGCGCATTCCACAAGAGGAAAGGCGGCTACTGCTGCCCTCCTTAATAATGTTCCAATCTCTGAAATTTGTAAGGCTGCTACATGGAAGTCTGTACATACATTTACTAGACATTACTGTTTGGACTCAGATGCAAGAGCAGACGCCCAAGTTGGGCAAGCTTCTCTGAGAAATTTGTTTGCATGATACATATCTATTCCTGCACTTCTATTGGACAGTCCGCAGAGTCAAGGGATGGGCTTGCTAATCTATTCAATGTTTATGACTATTGATGAGGATCCCCTGGAAGAGAAGGATAATTTACTTACCTGTAAATCCTAGTTCTCTTCCAGGGGTATCTTCATCAAAGTCATAAACAACCCACCCGCCTCCCCGGACGCACATCTCCTAGAAGTGCAAGACAGACTATCTTTCGAATCGGCTGCACAGCTTGTCACCGTAAAAAAGTACTGACCTAACTGTGAACCAACTGTCACCTCTCCTTCACCCCTGAGGCATGGTGGGATACTGGAGGTGCTCAGGGTCTTAAAGGCACGGTGCCAAAGTTTTTATGGTTCTCCTGTGTTAACCTGCATGCAGCCTATTGGCTAAGAATGCTCCAGTGTTTTTCAATGTAGTTTTTTCTCTTTTTTCTCTGATGATTACTACTGCTTATTTCCCTAGGCCCAGTGGTAGGGCTTTGGTAGAAATTTTTTCTCTTATTGTAATTTTGAGAAGAATTAAAAAAAAAAAAAACTCAATAGAAATAAAGCATTTTAGCCTGTTTATGATTATAGTCTGCACTGCTGTCTTACACATGAATATATGAGTTTAGTATGAAAATTTGTCTACTAAAAATGCTATATATATTTTTCGTGCATATTTCATACTTTATATGTGTGTATTTTATATATGCTCCAGGGTCCCCGCACAAGGGCGGGAATATTCAATGTTTATGACTATTGATGAGGATCCCCTGGAAGAGAAATAAAGCTTCAATAGTATTCCCACAACTGGCAGGGTCAGTGGTCCTTGGATATTACAGATCAAGGCCACAACATTTAAAAATGTGAGGTACAAATATATCTCATATTTCATAGTACCATGCCGATGCTCTGTATGCCATGCATATTGATGACTACTTGCAAGCAGTCAACGGTGACTCTTGACACTGCATGATCTTTTTGAGCATTACAATTTCGAATGACACAATTTTTAGAGGGACCCAAAAAAGACAATTGTCCAATGATAAGTATCTGACTTAGCAACCCTCTCAGTAACACTTAGGCTAGCTTACCTACAGTGACAATGTTCTGGTGCTGATTACACCATCCAGTGGGAAAAATCCTTAAAATAATTTTTGTCATCTATGGTAGAAAATAGCATCAGACAAATAAGTCTTGGATCTCATCACATATACATATATGTTGCAGTTCACCCAGATTCCACCATTTACCTTCAGAAGGAAGAATAAGTTACTTACCTTCGGTAAAGCTTTTTCTGGTGGATACAATAACTACCTGTGGATTCCTCACCTCAAGAATTCTCCCCTCGCGCTAGCCCTCAACGGAAATTTCTTCTAGCTCTGCACATCGACGATGACGTCACAATCGCCCGACTCCACGCGACGCCACATGACGTCATCCAGGCAATAAGAAGCCCTCGTCGACGTGCAGACGTCAGTTATCACCATTTTTTACGTGCCAAAGAGGCGAACAGGTTAAACCTAAAGAGTACACATTCATCCAGAATAGATGAAAATAAAACATTTAATATAAAACTCAATAAAAATCAGTTATGAATGCTCAATCTGAGACAGAAATAAATATATATGTATAAATCCAGTCCAAAATGTCCCTTTCACTATCTTAATGTGCAAAGAAAAAGTATATACAATGAATACAACTATATGCATGAAACAGCTATATACATATATTACAAGATCAAGGATGCGCACCCAAAGAGATCATGGTTTGACCAGTCAGGCAACGGGGAGGTGGGTGGGACCGTGAGGAATCCACAGGTAGTTGTTGTATCCACCAGAAAAAGCGTTACCGAAGGTAAGTAACTTATTCTTCTGATGGATACACCTACCTGTGGATTCCTCACCTCAAGAATAGAGTCCCCAAGCAGTAAAACCTCCAGTGGTGGGTGCCCGAATGGTCAAACCAAGAAATCTTGCAGCACCGAGCAAGCAAAATGGCCATCCCTCCTTACCTGAGTCCAAACAGTAATGCTTGGCAAAAGTATGGAGGGACGCCCAAGTCGCTGCCCTGCAGATTTCAGCCACAGGAACTCCTCTAGCCAAAGCTGATGAAGCTGCTTTGGCTCTGGTGGAATGGGCACGAATCCCCACAGGTGGATCCTTCTTCGCCAAAGAATAGCAGATCTTAATACATAGAATGACCCACCTGGATAGCGTTCTCTTGTGGACCGCTCTACATTTCCTCTTCCCCACGTATCCAACGAAGAGCTGTTCATCCTGTCTGAACTCTTTCATCCTGGCGACGTAGAAGCTCAGTGCTCTTCGTGGATCCAGCCGGTGGAGCCTCTCTTCCTCCTTGGATGGGTGAGGTGGAGGGTAAAAGGAAGAGCGTGTAATCGACTGCCCCAGGTGAAAGGGTGTAACAACCTTCGGTAGGAAAGCCGCCTTGGTCCTCAACACCACTTTGTCCTTAAAGAAAGAGAGGTATGGGGTTTCCACTGAGAGAGCCTGAAGCTCGCTAACTCTTCTGGCAGATGTTATGGCCACCAGGAAAACAGTTTTAAATACTAGGTACCGTAAAGAACAAGAATGCATTGGTTCGAACGGAGCCCCCATAAGAAAAGTTAAGACTAAGTTAAGGTCCCACTGAGGCATAACGAATGGCGTGGGTGGATACCTATTAGTGAATCCCTTTAGAAACTTTAAAACAATTGGTGATTTAAAGAAGGATGGTTGATCAGGAAGGCACAGAAAAGCAGATAGTGAAGACAGATAACCTTTAACAGTGGCAATTGCAAAACCTTTCTGTGCCAGATGGAGTGCAAATGACAAAATGTCCGACAAACTAGCTTTTAAAGGATCTAAACCATTCTCCCCACACCAGCTTGTAAATTTAGCCCAACGATTAGCATAGATTGACTTGGTGGAGTGTCGCCTGGCCGATATAATAACTTCCACCACATCTGGAGGGAGAGAAAAGGAACTCAGATTACCCCGTTCAATCTCCAGGCATGAAGATGCAGGCTCTGGCGGTGGGGGTATAGAATTTGCCCCTGCGACTGTGAGAGGAGGTCCACCCTGCAAGGGAGACGGAGCGGAGGGCACTGAGAGAGTTGGAGTAGATCCGAATACCACACCTTTCTCGGCCAAGCCGGAGCTATTAAGATGACTTGAGCTCGGTCTTGGCGGATCTTCCTGAGAACTCGAGGAATCAAAGGTATGGGGGGAAACACGTAAAGCAACTGACCCTTCCAGGACATCTGAAACGTGTCCCCCAAAACTCGTGATCGACCGAGCTACGTCGACTGAGAATGTCTGCACGCACGTTTAGGACTCCGGCCAAATGATGTGCAACTAAGCAGATCTTGTGATCCTGCAGCCAGGTCCAGAGACGAAGAGCTTCTCTGCAGAGTAGATACGACCCCACTCCTGCCTGTTCGTTTATTTACCACATCGCGGTCGTGTTGTCCGTTAGAACTTGGACTGATTGACCGCGAATGGCAGGGAGGAAGGCCTTAAGTGCCAGACGTACTGCCCGCAACTCTAACAGATTGATATGCAACTTCTGTTCCCCTGGAGACCAAAGGCCTTTGATCTCCAGGTCCCCCAGATGAGCTACCCACCCTAGAGTGGAAGAATCCGTTATCACTGTGGCCACTGGAGGAGGCAGCGAGAACGGCCTTCCTTGAGACAGGTTGTCGACCGCTGCCCACCATCGGAGATCCTCCGCAGTGTCTCTGGAGATCTTTATCGAATCTTCAAGATCCCCTTTGTGTTGAAACCACTGCCTGCGGATGCACCACTGGAAAGCCCTCATGTGCCAGCGTGTGACCAACAGTAGGCAAGAAGCAAACAGACCGAGCAGACGAAGGACCTTGAGGACTGGAAATACCGCTCCATTTCGAAACATTGGAATCAATGCCTGGATGTCCTGAACCCGCTGGGGCGGAGGAAAGGCCTGATTCAATGTCGTGTCCAATACTGCCCCTATGAACAGGAGACGTTGAGAGGGCTCCAGGTGAGATTTGGGTACATTGACTGAAAAACCCAGGTCGTACAACAATTGAGTCATCGACTGGAGATGGCACCGCACGAGCTCCGGAGTTTTGGCCTTGATCAACCAATCGTCCAGATAGGGAAACACAGCTATCCCCCTTCTTCTGAGCTCTGCTGCTACCACCGCCATCACCTTTGTGAAGACTCGAGGTGCTGAAGTAAGACCAAAGGGAAGGACCGCAAACTGATAATGCTCTGATCCCCCTACAAAACGGAGATACTTCCTGTGCGATTTGAGGATCGGAAAATGAAAATACGCATCCTGCAAATCGACCGACACCATCCAGTCTCCTTCGTTCAACGCCAAAAGAACCTGTGAGAGGGTCAGCATTTTGAACTTTTCCTGTTTGAGGAACCAATTCAAAATCCTCAAGTCCAAAATCGATCTCAGCCGACCATCCTTTTTGGGAATCAGAAAGTATCTTCAATAACACCCCTGACCCCTCTCTTGCTCGGGAACCAACTCTATTGCACCTTTTTGTAATAGAGATAATACCTCCTGCTGTAATAGGAGAAGATGGTCTTCCGAACAGAAGGATGGGCGGGGAGGGAAGGTAGGAGGGAATTCCCAAAAAAGGGAAGAGCGTACCCTCTCTTCACAATGTCGACGACCCAGGAGTCCGATGTTATGACCTCCCACATTGGAAGAAAAGAGGCAAGTCTCCCCACTACCGGAGACGAATGGACAGGGAGTGGTGGAGGACTACGGCTGCTTTCCTTGCTGCACCTCTCCCGAGGAAGAGGAAGAGGCAGAGTGCTGCAAGGTGGCTCCTCTCGTACGGACTCTGCCCCTGCCCCTGAAGGATCTGTAAGGCAGGGCAGAAGTAGATTGTTGTGGTCCTTGCAATCTTCCCCGAAAGGAACCACGTCCAAGTCCCTTAAATCTCTGAAAGCCTCTAAAGGAGGATGAGGCCGACGACTGGAGTCCCAAAGACCTAGCAGTCGCTCTGCTTTCTTTAAAACGTTCCAGGGCAGAGTCAGCCTTTGTGCCGAAGAGCTTCTCTCTATCAAACGGAAGATCAAGGAGTGTGGCTTGCACGTCCGATGAGAAGCCAGATGACCGAAGCCAAGACTGCCGCCTAGAGACAATGGTCGTGCCCATAGCCCTAGCCACCAAGTCCGAAGTGTCCAATTCAGACTGGATCACTTGCGTCGCAGCCGCCTGAGCATCCGCTAATAGTTGCAGCATCTCCTGGGACAAATTAGGGTGGCCCTTCGCCTCTTCGATAAGGGCATGGATGTAACGTCCTAGTATGCATGTGGCATTGGAAGATTTTAGGGCCATACTGCAAGATGAAAATGTCTTTTTAGCAGTATAGTCCATCTTTTTTGACTCCCTATCCGCAGGGGCCCCAGGAAACAAGCCAGGAGAGGATCTGGATGAACATGAAGCTTGCACCACTAGGATTTCCAGAGTTGGTTGTCTGGAAAGAAATACCGGATCCCCAGGCGCCGTCCTGTACCGCCGAGCAACTGCTCTGTTGACCGCAGCGGTGGACACAGGTTTCAGCCAAATATCCTTAATGGGGTCCAGCAGAATGGTAGAGGCTCAGCAGAAGCAGACGTTGGATGGAGGGCTTCTGTTAATAACTTTCTCTTAACCTCCGCAGTAGGAAGGGGAAGATCCAAAAAGTCTGCAGCCTTACGAATGACTGCGTGGAAAGAAGCAGCTTCCTCCGTGACCTCTCCAGGGGAAGCCAGATCCCATTCCGGGGTAGTGTCTAGGCCACTAGCTGAGTCCAGTCCCTGGAAGTCACCAGAGGGCTCTATAACTTCACCTTCCTCCAGGTGTTGCCTCGCGTACACCTCTTCCTCCAAGAGATGAAGAGCCAGGCGTCTTGACCTAAGTCTTGACTCCAAGCCTGGAGTCGACAAGGCGTCGGCCGACGCCGAAGATCTTCGTCGGCGCCGAACCTCGGATCCGTCTGAAGCCGGAGGCTCCGGCTCCAAAGGGTTCTTAGACGTTGATCGTATCCGAGGTGAATCCGACGGCGCCGTAACAGGTGTAGCCATCCTGGGCGACGTCATAGGCATCGGCGCCGCTTCAGGTGCAGCAGATAAAAACGGGGTAAACGGTGCCGACCTGTAAGACGCCGGAACACCCAAATCATAGGCCAGAGGGCCAGACGGACCTGCATGACTTCCACCCGGCGTCATGGAAGTAAAGATGTTATACATAGCGTTCAAAAACGCTGCAGGATCCGATCCCGGAGTCGGGAAAGCCGGGTACTGCTGCTGCTGCACCGGCGCCGGCAAAGCTGCCGAAGAGGGTCCAGGTAACTCCTGGCCAGGAGAACCCTCAGGCCTCTGGGGAGGCTCAACCTCAAAGACTGACCCAGGTGATGTCGGGGTCGTCGGAGGCGGAGGGGTGACGGTCGGGCTTATCTCCCACGTCGGACGACGCCGAGCGGATGGAGAAGCCGATCTAGATCTGGACCGTCCCTTGCTCGATCGGCGCCGAGATCCATGACAGCGCCGAGAGTCACTATGATGGTGACGAGACCTCGAAGATCTCGACGAAGACTTCCTCCTATGACACCTCTCCTTCTTCTTCTTGGACCGGGCCAAGAACAACTTCGCCTCCCTCTCCTTAAGTGCCTTAGGGTTCATACGTTGACACGAACCGCATGCCTCGACCTCATGGTCGGAACTAAGGCATCAGAGGCAGTTTTCGAGGGGGTCGGTAACCGACATCCGAACCCCGCACTGGCTACAAGGTTTAAAGCCGGATTTTCTAGGCTGCGACATCGTAACCGCCGTTGGAAACAGTAGCTCCCTGTGAGCCTCGAAGAAACAACCGTTATTCGGGCACGGAAAAAAGGGAACTGACGTCTGCACATCGACGAGGGCTTCTTATTGCCTGGATGACGTCATGTGGCGTCGCATGTAGTTGGGCGATTGTGACGTCATCGTCGACGTGCAGAGCTAGAAGAAATGTCCGTCGAGGGCTAGCGCGAGGGGAGAATTCTTGAGGTGAGGAATCCACAGGTAGGTGTATCCACCAGAAGTGCTAGCTACTCTTACCAAAGGGTCCATCGAGAAACCCACATTCTCAGCAAGAAAGAGGCTTCTATTCTTGGTTTTGCCTCATAAACCAGAAAACAGAGGAGTGTCCATCCATCATACAGCTCCAGAAATTAACAAGTATTTCTGGAAACAATCCTTTTATCTGGTCTCCTTCAGCACAGGATATATATATATATATATATATATATATATATATATATATATATATATATATATTTATATATATATATATATATATATATATATATATATATTTGTCTGTGCATTCCCATTCATCAGAGTTCTTCCATTTGGCTTCAGATCAGCTTTTTCAGGAAGGGTTTCCCAAACTTTGACAACTTGTTGATAAAAGCACTAATGGAATTTCAAGCGTCCAAGGCCACAGAGGCTTGCCTAAAGTTGTTTCACAGGCTGTCTCCTTGTGAATTATCAGAGATAAATTAATTCCTCCATCAAAGAAGATACTTTCTGTTCAATTAGCTTTTGGGGCGTCAGGTCCTCAGCGACCAATAGGAACCCTCTTGTACGCCTGAAAATTAATGCATTGCAGGAGCAGCTACAAAAACAATAGATTCAATCAAACAAATCATTTCAGGGCCTGATGAATTAGTGGTGGAAGCTCTAGTCTGGTAGTTTCAGACTACAAATAAAAAGGGGAAGCTGGGGCAGTAATCTACAGAACCTCTTATTCGAGGAAAGTGGTCTCTGCTCCAGAAGAGCATACATATCACTCACCTAGATCTCAAAGCCAGCTGTTCGGTCTCCATATTTTCCTGCCAATGTAGCAGAGTCCTTGGGGTTAGTCCGCAAGGACAGTACTACCAGCATGCAATACGTGAATAAACGAAGCAGCACAAGATCCTTGGCGCTGTCCAAGGAAGACCAGGACATTTGGTGTCAGCTATCGACACACAGGATAACTCTTCAGGCTGAACATAGTCCCTGGACTAGAAATCTCTAGCAGACATGCTAAACAAAACTGAAAACAGCCTTCAAGAAGGAGAATTTGACCATTCGGCTCTAAGCATGATCTTCTTGTTCTGGGCAAACTGGCTCTACATCCCTTTGCAACAAACGAAACTGGCAAATGCCAGTTCTATGCAAGTTGGCATCCACTTCCGGGATCTTGGTGGAATTACTTTCGACAGATGCTCCAGGATCTATAACTTCCTTTTTCCCCAGTACCTTTAATACCAAAGATTCTCTTTTTCTGTTAGCATGGGAGTGCTTGTATTTTTCCTGCCATCGCCCTCATGTGCTGCTTCCACCTCTTAAACCCCTCTTGCTCTCTGTGTTTTCCCTCACTTCCTTACAGCTATTCTGTAGCTTAGACGGCATTCCATCCAGCTTTATCTAAGTTTGGGTTAATGTTTGTGGGGAAAAAATGTCCTGAGGATAAGTGTCTTAAGCTGCTGATGATGGAAACAAGCAACACTTGGATCCTCATTACAGGTTTGGAGGAGGGGATTTATCCGTCCCAAAAGTGATGGATATCCCCCCAAGGTATTACAAGTTACATTGTATCCTATGGAACTTGTAAAACGACGGACAGGATATCCGTCACTTTTGGGGCAGAGTAATCATCTCCGCCAAGATCATACTCAGGCCCTTGGACACGAAGATTGCTGTGGCCAGGTTATTTTACCAAGGTATACAAGGCTGCATCTAGCAAAAGATGGTTATTAGTGGACACATGTCTCTGAAAATGAGAGGCCATGTCCACCTTGGATTTTTATGCTGCATTTATCATGGTGTCCTCACCTTATGTTATGAAACTTTACCTGCAGTTAATTAGTGCACCTGGGATTATAAAACTGCATCTGGGCTTGTGGTGACATTACTATTAGTTTATTTACATTGAAATACAAAAATATTAGGGTAATTTATTGGAAAACTAAACCAATAACAAACACTAACATTTGAAACCACCAACAGGCAGTAAGGGTTAGTGGGCAGATGATTTAATATAATTTTAACAGAAAGGATTAATTAAAACAAAAATGAAATGAGCAGCACAGGGGTATTACTTCTGTTAAAGAAAATTAATGACAAAAATGGAAAGGTTATATTTAATAAAACAATTAAAAAGGCTATTAATGGTACAAAATAAAGGGATTATAAATTATATCCTTCATAGAATAGTTTCATGAAAAAGTTTAATATTTATCTTTTCATATTCGGTTCGCCCTATTTTCGAGGTATTTAAAATGTACTTCTGCAGATAATTCAACACTGACATCTAGCGATGATTTAAAAAGAAATTCAGTGGTTAAACTCTGAACTCCCAAACTAATACCCCAAAGTTAGCAAAACAATAATTGCAAAGGTATGCCTGAGACATTATTTGTTCCAATATTTATCATTCAGGATTTATCTGAAAGTGATCAACCTTTAGATAAACACATGGGTCTAGGCTTCTTACACCATTCTTGGTCCTTTTCTTGTAGCATTTGAGTGTATGATCTTCACAATTCTCAGGGGCTGAGGGGGCTATACTGGTAGAGCGGAAGGTTAGGAAGCTATATAACCTGTCATAATGTTTACGTACCTGCTATATAATGACTATGCCAGATATATGGGAATGGACATACTGTAGGAAATCTCTACCTAGGCACAGGAAGCTATACCTATCAAATCATGGCAGTGCCCAAGTCGGTGATGGCACTGACCAGGCATGTGATACTTTGATCCAGTGTTCATGCACAAGTTCACTACTGTAGGTTGCCTTTTTCCATAAACCACACTCAGGACAATTCTAGACTTATTGAAGTGTAGATCTTTCTTTTAGTGCAGCACAATGCCACCAGGTGACAGACAGTGGTGCAAACTACTGCCAACGGAGCTTGAACCTACCACTTTAAGTGCAAACGTAACAACAATGCTGATGTAATATTGACATTCTTACCCCACCGTGGTAAGACAATTTGGACTATAATGTCACTCAGTGGTTCAACATAAAGACTGAACAATAGAGGGGCAAGGATGGATCATCCATGCTGTACCCCTACAGGACCTGAAGTGAATGTTGAGGTGATTTCCAGTTATACCCCTTTGAGTACTGATTCAGTGTTCTTAGTTTATTAAAGGCTGGTGTTTCAGGAAGAACGGTATCCAGATTCAGAAAGTGGTGCTGGCCATGGCTAGTTCTGGACACAATAGTTAGGAGTTCCTATGAACCGAGCCTAGTCCTAGATGCTTGCAAGTTTGAAAATACTCCTTGCCTCCATTGGATGTAATTTCTGAGAAATTAGAACTGGTGAGATGTGAGCAAACGTTATCCCACAAGTGGTTGATTTAGTTGTTGCATGCAGAGTTGCTTCGAACTGGGCTAGTTGGTGGTTGGGGTGTCTTTGAGAATGGCATTACCACAGAGCAACACAAAAGATTCAGCAAAAAAGGTGGTTTGATCCGAAAGAGCTGTTGTTTTACGTTAAGATTAAGGTTTTTGTCTAAGAAGAAGCCAGGAGATTTCACTCAATATACAGTGAAACAGTTGCACCTTAAAACCATGAGTTAGGCCAAGTGAGTTGAGGGATCAAGGAGGAACTATGTTTTGAGTGAGTTTAGTGACATTCAGGCTTTAATTTCAACAAGAAGTTCGGTAATGCATTTTACACCTTTAAGGGAGGAAATATTCAGATATAACTGCGCATTGTCCTAAATAATTTCTTTCATAGGGGATCTCCATTGATACGCACTCAATAGTCCTGCCCACGTGCAGGGATCCTAGAGCGCTTTTTCACAATGTATCTTCTTAAGTGTAAAAGTTCGCCTTTCTTCGGGAAATCCTGCAGTGTCACTTAAGAAAGAAAAATATTTTGCAGCCTGTAGGGGTTAGGTACCAATGGCCCAATTCTTCAGCTTGTACTTGAAAATGGGCCAGGAGGATTATATATGTATATGATTTGATGTTGTTGTGGGAAAACAGCAAAAATGTCCTTCACAAACCCTTTTCAGAAAGAGTACTGGGATTAAGTAAAGCAGGTCAGTGTAGCCCCATAGGGTGTCAATACATGTGTTAAAAAGATAGACTGTGCCTTGAAGAGCCTAGAGACCAGCATTATGCCATTGTGGTAAGCAGGTGGTACTTGCTTCAATTCTTTTGAGGGAATGTATCTATTTAATGTGATTATTTTCTGAACAAAGGCATTAATGTTATCTCTTTTTGTACACCTAAAAGAGGGAATTGGAGTCTTAAAGTCATCAGAGAAGATAATCCTCAATTTGAATTGATTTTACTTTTTTCTGTTACCTAAGAAGGTCTATTTAGAACCGCACAGTCAACCATGGTCACTTTTGGCTTATCTGTCAGGTCTGTGTCAGCGCTTAATATCCCAGGTGTAGGAAAGTACCATCTTCCCTGGCATGTTACCCCCATATTTCACTGTATATATGTTGTTTTAGTTGTATGTGTCATTGGGACCCTGCCAGCCAATTCCCCAGTGCTCATAAGTGTGCCCTGTATGTGTTACCTGTGTTATGACTAACTGTCTCACTGAGGCTCTGCTATCCAGAACCTCAGTGGTTATGCTCTCTCATTTCTTTCCAAATCGTCACTAACAGGCTAGTGACCAATTTCACCAATTTACATTGGCATACTGGAACACCCTTATAATTTCCTAGTATATGGTACTGAGGTACCCAGGGTATTGGGGTTCCAGGAGATACCTATGGGCTGCAGCATTTCTTTTGCCACCCATAGGGAGCTCTGACAATTCTTACACAGGCCTGCCCTTGCAGCCTGAGTGAAATAACGTCCACGTTATTTCACAGCCATTTACCACTACACTTAAGTAACTTATAAGTCACCTATATGTCTAACCTTTACCTGGTAAAGGTTGGGTGCTAAGTTACTTAGGGGGTCATTCTGACCCTGGCGGTCGGTGTTAAAGCGGCGGCCAACCCGCCAACAGGCCGGCGGTCCAAAAAATGGAATTCTGACCCTGGCGGGAACCACCAACACAAGCCGCCGCTTTAACACTCCGACCGCCACGGCGGCACAAACAAACAGCGCGGCGGTCACCACCAACAGGCAGGCGGCAGACAATGTACCGCCCACCCTATCACCACTCACCAATCCGCCACCTTTTCCGGGACGGGAGCCCCGCCGATAAAAACACGGCGGAAACAGACATTTTCAACGGAAAACGCTCACCTCGAGACACTCCAAGCGGAATCGGGACAGCATGGAACCCGAACTCCACATCCTCCCAGCCATTGCCTTCCTGCTCTTCTTCCAGGATCACGAACGTCGCCGCAGACGACAACGGTGAGTACTGCACCTACGACACAGGGGAGGGGGGAGGAGGAAAGGTTACGGGCACACACATACGCGACACACCCACCCCCACCCTCACCCCCACCCAAATACCTACACACCAATGCAGATTAAAAAGTCAGAGTGACACCCCCAAACCCCTCAAAACAAAATGCAAAGACAAAAGGCCATGATTGGAAAAATAGAACTATATTATATCAGAAATTAAGTATAGTGAACTTAGCAATATAAAAATAAATATGTACACATCTGGAACTAAATATATACAGGGAGCCAAAGTCCGGCACAGTTTTTCCAAGTTCGAATGTCCGTGGGCCAATGTGCAGCAACACATGGGCAAAGCCCACACACGAGACCGACTCCATTGGAGAGAACACTGCTGGGGCATCACAAAAATTAAATACAAGCACCTCAGGGGGAAGGGAAGGGGGGGCACCTCAGCCACATGAGTCCACGACGCCAGATCCACGAAGCTCCTCCATGCCCATTGATGTATCCTGGGGAGTGCAAAGCCACATTCTCTCAAGTCTCTACAGTGGGTGGGTTGCCCACTGTACCATTCTGGGGAGTGCAAAGCCACAGTCTCTCAAGTCTCAACAGTGGGTAAGTTGCCCACTGTACCATCCTGGGGAGTGCAAAGCCACAGTCTCACAAGTCTCTACAGTGGGTGGGTTGCCCACTGTGCCATCCTGGGGAGTGCAAAGCCACAGTCTCTCAAGTCTCTACAGTGGGTGGCTTGCCCACTGTGCCATCCTGGGGAGTGCAAAGCCACAGTCTCTCAAGTCTCTACAGTGGGTGGCTTGCCCACTGTGCCATCCTGGGGAGTGCAAAGCCACAGTCCATCAGGTGGATTACAGAGTCCACTGGTCATGGAGGAGGCATGGTGGGCAGAGTGCCTCGTGAAGCCCTGCCCGACACAGATCCGGGCCTGCCAATCGGCCAGCGGTGCTTGAGATGAAGGGCCCAGCGGAGCGGTGCTTGACAGGAGGGCCCAGCGGAGCGGTGCTTGAGATGAAGGGCCCAGCGGAGCGGTGCTTGACAGGAGGGCCCAGCGGAGCGGTGCTTGACAGGAGGGCCCAGCGGAGCGGTGCTTGACAGGAGGGCCCAGCGGACCGGTGCTTGAGATGAAGGGCCCAGCGGAGCGGTGCTTGAGATGAAGGGCCCAGCGGAGCGGTGCTTGAGATGAAGGGCCCAGCGGAGCGGTGCTTGAGATGAAGGGCCCAGCGGAGCGGTGCTTGAGATGAGGGCCCAGCGGAGCAGAGCTTGAGATGAGGTCCCAGTGGAGCGGTGCTTGACAGGAGGGCCCAGCGGAGCGGTGCTTGACAGGAGGGCCCAGCGGAGCGGTGCTTGACAGGAGGGCCCAGCGGAGCGGTGCTTGACAGGAGGGCCCAGCGGAGCGGTGCTTGTCTTGGCGGGCCCTGTTCAGCGGTGCTTGTCTTGGCGGGCCCTCTTCAGCGGTGCTTGTCTTGGCGGGCCCTGTTCAGCGGTGCTTCTCACAGCGGCCCCTCTTCAGCGGTGCTTGTCTTGGCGGGGCCCTCTTCAGCGTTGCTGGTCTTGGCGGGCCCTGTTCAGCGGTGCTTGTCTTGGCGGGGCCCTCTTCAGCGGTGCTTGTCTTGGCGGGGCCCTCTTCAGCGGTGCTCCTCACGGCGGGGCCCTCTTCAGCGGTGCTTGTCTTGGCAGGCCCTGTCCAGCGGTGCTTCTCACAGCGGCCCCTCTTCAGCGGTGCATGTCTTGGTGGGGCCCTGTTCAGCGGTGCTCCTCACGGCGGGGCCCTCTTCAGCGGTGCATGTCTTGGCGGGCCCTGTTCAGCGGTGCTTCTCACAGCGGCCCCTCTTCAGCGGTGCATGTCTTGGCGGGGCCCTGTTCAGCGGTGCTCCTCACGGCGGGGCCCTCTTCAGCGGTGCTTGTCTTGGCGGGGCCCTCTTCAGCGGTGCTTGTCTTGGCGGGCCCTGTTCAGCGGTGCTTGTCTTGGCGGGGCCCTCTTCAGCGGTGCCTGTCTTGTGTTTCGATTGAACCACACCTGGCCAATACTTTCCGCTCAGTCTGCATCTGTTCTTTCCGTTGCGGGGCCCTCCTGTGATGGAGTCCTGGGGCCCTGGGTCTCCTCTGATACCCCCGGAATGGGGCTGGTGGGGCCCTCATGGCCAGGTCTGCTGCTCCTTGCCTTTTGCGCCTTGCTGCCCTTGCCCTCCTTGGCAGACTCTCCGTGGCCCTTGGCTCCCTTCCCCGATGTGGCAGGTGACGGTGCAAGGCTACTCTCCTTGGGGGCAGGCGTATCAGGCCTGTCGCGCCTGCCCTTGAGCTTTTTGGTCCTCTTCCCGGGGGGGGGGGGGGGGGGGGCTGGCTGTGCCTTTGCTGCTGGCTGATGTCCCTGCCCAAGGAAAGGGCGGACTCCAGAATCCTGGCACGACCTTTTTGGGAGTTGCTGGGCTGGTGGTGGCTGAGGTGTTTTTGGAACTCTTACTAGATGGAGGGGGTGGGTCAGGTGAGGAAAAGAGGTTAAGTTTAGAGAGGAATAGTTTCTTAGGAGCAATGGGAAGGGTAGCTGGAGTGGGTATGGGAGTGGAGGAAGAGGATGTGGTTGTAGGTGAGTCAAGTCTGGTGTCTTTGGGTGCAGGTGCTTGGGCTGGAGGCTGTCGTGAGGTGGATGGCTGTTGGGTGGGTGCCTGCCTGCGTTTGTGTGGTTTGGAAGCGGGGGTGACAGACACACTGGGAGAGGACACAGGGGACGTGTACATGGCAGTGGAGGTGGTGACTGCACGTGTGCGGACTGGTCTGGAGGGTGTGCTGGTGATGGGTGTACTGGCTGATGGTGGTGTGCATGCAGGTGTGAGTGGAGACGTCACAGGGAGGGAGGAGGGAGACGAGGAGGTGGGGGACACAGAGGAGGTAGTGGCTGTTGGCATGTCTGCATCTGGATGTTGCTTGGGTGAATGCTTGTGTGTTTTGTGGTGCTTATGTCTGGATGAGCTTCCCTTGGGTGTTGAGGTGTGTGCAGGCTGGTCTGTAGGTGTGGATGGGATAGGCAGAGGAACAGGGGAGTGGGACTGGGTGGAGGCAGTTAGAAGAGGGAGGGTGGAGACAGGGACAATCGCTGCCGTCAGTGCTGAGGCCAGAGCATTGAACGATCGCTGCTGGGCAGCCTGACCCGAATGAAGGCCCTCCAGGTATGCATTGCTTTGATGCACCGCCCTCTCCACACCCTGGATGGCATTCAAAAGGGTAGACTGCCCAACAATGATGTTCCTCAGGAGGTCAATGACCTCCTCACTGAGGGCAGCAGGGGTGACTGGGGCGAAGGAGATGGCCGGCTTCCTGGCCGTGCGGGCACGGGCCGAACGCTGAGGGGCTGCTGGGAGGGCGGAGCTGGTGCGCTGGGTGGCGGCTGTACCTGTAGTTTCGGTGGGCACGGATGTTGCCGCCGCCGCAAGGGAGCTCCCATCCGAGGACGTGTCGGTGTCACTGACGTCTGCACGGGTCCCCGTTGTGGAGCCCCCCTCGCCCTCCGTCTCACTGGTCACCTCGGAGTCCGTTGCATGGCCCTCCGGGGCCATGTGAGATGCAGCTCCCTCTTGCACCGATGCCACTTCTCCTCCGCCTGATGATGCTAATGCACACATTCACAGAAAAACAAAGAAAATGGGGGGGGGGGAGAAATAAAGACAAGTTGAGTGCATGCATTGGGGACACCGTTGGCGGAGAGGACAGACACAGAAGCCCCCTGCACTACGCTGCGCACTTGGGGTACACTACTCATTCACTGGGACATGCCCTACAAGCCTATGGGCGACAACTGCCCACACAGAATACACAGGTCCATGAATAGCGTTACTAGGCACCCTACAGAGGTGGGGGGCGGGGGCACAGGGCCATACCTCACGGAGGGGCCTAGCCTACAGAAATCGCCCTGGCCTAGGGATACCCACAGCCCTCCTCCCCCACCCAGGCACCTCCACTGCGCGCAAAGATAGCAGAATGTGCTAGTACTCACCCCCTTGTGTCTGCTGTGATGTCCTCAAGCGCCCATCTAAATCGGGGTAGGCCACCGCCAGGATCCGGGACATCAGGGGGGTCAAGGTACGACTGGCACCCCTCCTAGGTTGGGAGGCCATCCCCAGCAGAGCCTCGGCGGTCTTCCTGCTCCCGCGGCGGATGTCCTCCCACCTCTTGCGGCAGTGGGTGCCCGTCTGTTGTGGACCCCCAGGGCCCAGACGTCCTTGGCGATGGCACGCCAAATCTCGATCTTCTGATGGGCGCTGACCTATGTGACATGTACAGGGGAGGAAAAGAAACATCATCACTTTTCTGCATGCTCGATGTGAGTGGCCCCCCCTCCCCAAACTTGCCATGTGGCACATGCTCTCATATGTCGTGCAATGCATTCCTCATTCGCTCCCCTCCCCTCCATCATACATCCACCCCACTCATCCCAGGCATTGGCCACTAAGCATGGTCCCAGTGTACTCACCTGTTGGTCTGGAGGACCGTAGAGTAGCGCATACTGGGGGAGGACCCCGTCCACGAGCTTCTCCAACTCTTCGGAACTGAAGGCGGGGGCCCTTCACCAGTCGCAGCAGCCATTGTCACTTCCAGACCGAGGTCACAGCAGCACTTGCAGTATAGGTCCTCTCCTGTGGATGATCAGGTCTCGAGTGATTAAGCAGATAGAAAATGGCGGTTACGGCCGCGGCGGTGCGTACCGCGACCGCCGGCGCACATCGCCATTGGCTCCTGAAACCCATAGGGTTCAATGTTATCCAATGCGGCTTTGCGCCGCGGTCTTCGACCGCCTACCGCCACGGTGTGCCACGCCAGCGCAATTACCTCACTTCACATTGTCACACTTTACAGGTCAGGCAGCCGCCATTTCAAGGGCCCACATGGCTGAATTCCTACTGCGTCACACATGCCTAGGCCTTGCATCGACACTCATACAAGCCATTCAATCCAGAGAGAAATGTGTACTGTGCAAGCTGTGGGAACTTACCTGTGGGTTGATTGACGCTGTGCTCGCTGTTGTCCTTCCTAGGCACCGTCCGCTGGGACTTGCGAGGAGACGGAGGAATGTTCCCGTGTACAGACCGCTGGTGGACCTGTCGACAATGGAAGAACGACATGTCATACTGACCTACAGACTCAACCGTGCCACTATACAGGAACTGTGTGCCCAGCTGGAGCCAGACCTGATGTCACCCATACGCCAACCCACAGGGATCCCCCCTCTAGTGCAGGTGCTGTCAGTACTCCATTTTTTGGCTAGTGGATCCTTTCAAACTACAGTGGCCATATCATCTGGGATGTCTCAACCTATGTTTTCAAAGGTATTGTCCAGAGTGTTGTCTGCACTGATGAAATACATGAGGAGCTACATAATTTTCCCTGAGGTGGGTGACTTGCCTACAGTGAAGGGTGATTTCTATGCCCTTGGACACATTCCCAATATAATTGGTGCCATTGATGGTACCCATGTGGCTTTGGTCCCCCCAAAAGATGATGAACAGGTGTACAGGAACCGAAAGAATTATCATTCGATGAATGTCCAGGTGGTCTGTTTGGCTGACCAGTACATCTCCCGTGTAAATGCCAAGTTCCCAGGGTCAGTGCATGACGCGTACGTCATGCGAAATAGCAGCATCCCTTATGTGATGGAACAGCTACAGAGACAGCGTGTGTGGCTAATTGGTGACTCTGGTTACCCCAACCTGCCTTGGCTATTGACCCCAGTGAGGAATCCCAGGACAAGGGCAGAGGAACGGTACAATGAGGCCCATGGGCGTACTAGGAGGGTGATCGAGGGAACCTTCGGCCTCCTGAAGGCCAGGTTTAGGTGCCTGCATATGACAGGTGGATCCCTAATGTACTCACCAAGGAAGGTGTGTCATAATATCGTGGCCTGCTGCATGTTCACAACCTGGCTTTGCGACACCAGGTGCCTTTCCTGCAGGAAGATGGTCCAGATGGTGGTGTTGTGGCCGCTGTGGAGCCTGCGGAGAGTGAAGAGGAGGAAGACGAAGAGGACGACACAGACAACAGGGACAGAGTGATACTGCAGTATTTCCAGTGACACACAGGTAAGAATTTACTCCAGCATTTAAAAATATCTTTTACAGTACTGGCTCTCTACTGTCTGACCTTTCCCCCCAATGTATGGTAACTTAGTTGTGGATTTCCCTTCCTATTTCAGTGATCTGGTCCCCACGGAGTGCCCTCTGGTTTCTTTCCCAATGGACTACCGCTGTGTGACACTAGTATGTTGTCATCACAATGTTACTGGACTTTTTTGGTTGCTTATGTCTAATACATTTGGTTTCAAGAAAATAAATTACAGACTCCAGATGGTTTTGGTGCAATAATTGTGTTTATTGAAGTGAAGAAATGGGTGAATAGTTCAAAAAGGTGATGGGTGATGGTGGAGGACTGTCCTTGGCAGAGTCCAGACTCTCGTTTGCACAGGTGCATTGTCCATATGCCTGTGGAAGGCAGAGCAGAGGCAGTTCTAGGTTGGACAGGGTGAACAAGTGGGACAGTGGGATGACATCCGGGGGGATCCTTTCCTGGCTGGGGTCTTGACATCCTACTCTGTCTTCTTCCTGGATCTCAGGCCTTTCTTGCGGGGTGGTTCTTGTTCTGCAGGGGGTGGGGTCCGGGTGGCCCATTGCTGTTTTGTCGGGGCCTCCTGACCACTAGCGCCGGCGGAGGTGGTGGGCTGTTCTTCCTCCATGCTAGTGGCAGGGGCCCTTTGGGGGGCCACATGGTCCCGCAATGTGGTAACAATCTGGTTGAGTGCCAACACGATTGTACCCATTGCGGAACTGATGGTGCGCAGTTCTTCCCGGAACCCCATGTACTGTTCCTCCTGCATGGCCTGGATCTTCTGGAACCTGGCCAGGACCGTCGCCATCGTCTCTTGGGAGTGGTGGTACGCTCCCATGATGGTGGTGAGGGCCTCTTGGACAGAGGGTTCCCTAGGTCTGTCCTCCCTCTGTCGCACAGCAGCCCTCCCAGTTCCCCTTTGTTTCTGGGCCTCTGTCCCCTGGACGGTGTGCCCACTACCACTGCCCCCAGGTCCCTGTTGTTGTTGGGGTGGTGGGTTACCCTGGGTGCCCTGTAGTGGTAGACACACCGCTGCTTGACCTGTCCTGGAGACAGAGACATGGGCCCGCTGGGTGGGTGCTGTGCTGGTGTTTTCAGAGGGGGGTAGGTCTGCTGTGGCCTGTGGCTGCCTGAGGGGAACCGACTGTCCAGAGGTCCCCGATGGTCCGGGCTGGTCATCAGGTTCCAGGTCGACAGAGCTGCTGTCATCACTGGGGGCCTGTTCTGGGGGTGGGATGGACATTTCTGGACCCTCCTGGCCGGTGTGTTGGCGTTCGGGTCCTACAGGGGTAGAAGAGTATGGTTATTGGTTTTGTGTGTGCCATGGCGTGCGATTTGTGTGTGCCCTTGTCCCCCAGTGCTGGCATTCCCTTGTGGGAGGAGTTGTGAGGGTGGTTTGTGGGGGGGGTGGGTATGTGCAGTGGTCATGCTTAGGTGATGGGTGTCCATGGTTTGTGGTGGCATTCAGGGCTTGGGGTTGGGTTGGGTGGGTTGTGCTGGTGAGACATTAGCAGGGAGGATGTGTGATGGGGGGTTGGGGGTGAGGGTGGGGGTGTGGGTTGGCATGCTGGTGGTTGGGGGGGATGAAGTAGTTGAGATTATACTTACCAGAGTCCATTCCTCCGCCTACTCCAGCGAGGCCCTCAGGATGCAGGATGTTCAAGACCTCTTGCTCCCATGCTGTGAATTCGGGTGGGATGGGTGGGGGTCCGCCGCCAGTCTTCTGCACAGCGATGTTGTGCCTTGACACCATCGACCGCACCTTCCCCCGTAGGTCGTTCCAGCGCTTGCGGATGTCCTCCCGATTTCTAGGATGCTGTCCCACAGCGTTGACCCTGTCAACGATCCTTTGCCATAGCTCCGCCTTCCTGGCTATTGTGGTGTGCTGCACCTGTGTGCCGAAGAGCTGGGGCTCTACCCTTATTATTTCCTCCACAATGACCCTGAGTTCTTTGTCCGAGAACCGGGGGTGCCTTTGGGGTGCCATGGGGTGGTGTGGATGAGGTGTGGGGTGGTGTTTGTGGTGATGAGTGTGGTGGTGTGTGGTGCTTTGTGCGTAGATGTGGTGTGGGTGTTGATGTTGAGTTCCTGTCTGTGGTTTGCGTTCCCTGTGCTCTCTCTGTGTGTATTGCGCCTTGTCTCTGAATTTCTAGTAGTGGGGGTTTGTGGGTGATGTGGGTGTGTGTTTTATAGTTGATTGATTGTGTGGGAGTGGTGCATGTATGTGTATCAGGTGTGTGTATTTCAAATTGTCCAATGTGGCAGTGTTTTGGTGCTGGGTGTGTATTCTGACCGCAGCGGTGTGTAGCGCCAATAGAATACCGCGGTTGAATGACCGCCGCGTGGATTCGTGGGTCGGAATGGCATGGGCGTATTTCTGTTGGCGTGACGGTGGAGGTTTGGTCATCTCCAAGTTTATCGCTGACCGCTGATGTGGCGGACTGCAGTGGAGGTCGGATTTTTGGCGGGTTGGCAGTTGTGGGTCAGAATGACTGTGGCGGTTTACCGCGGCCGCAGCGGTGTTATGGCGGTCTTCTGACCGGCGGTAAGCGCCTTTTACCGCCGAGGTCAGAATGACCCCCTTAGTGTGTGGGCACCCTGGCACTAGCCAAGGTGTTCCCACATTGTTCAGGGCAAATTCCCCAGACTTTGTGAGTGCGGGGACACCATTACATGCGTGCACTATACATATGTCACGACATATGTATAGCGTCACAATGGTAACTCCGAACATGGCCATGTAACATGTCTATGATCATGGAATTGTCACCCAAATGTCATTCTGGCATTGGGGAGACAATTCCATGATCCCCCGAGTCTCTAGCTCAGACCCGGGTACTGCCAAACTACCTTTCCTGGCGTTTCACTGCAGCTGCTACTGCTGCCAACCCCTCAGACAGGATTCTGCCCTCCTGGGGTCCAGCCAGGCTTGGCCCAGGAAGGCAGAACAAAGGACTTCCTCAGAGAGAGGGTGTTACACCCTCTCCCTTTGGAAAAAGGTGTTAGGGCTGGGGAGGAGTAGCCTCCCCCAGCCTCTGGAAATGCTTTCATGGGCACAGATGGTGCCCATTTCTGCATAAGCCAGTCTACACCGGTTCAGGGATCCCCCAGCCCTGCTCTGGCGCGAAACTGGACAAAGGAAAGGGGAGTGACCACTCCCTTGACCTGCACCTCCCCTGGGAGGTGCCCAGAGCTCCTCCAGTGTGCTCCAGACCTCTGCCATCTTGGAAATAGAGGTGCTGGTGGCACACTGGACTGCTCTGAGTGGCCAGTGCCAGCAGGTGACGTCAGAGACTCCTTCTGATAGGCTCCTCCAGGTGTTGCTAGCCTATCCTCTCTCCTAAGTAGCCAAACCTCCTTTTCTGGCTATTTAGGGTCTCTGCTTTGGGGAATTCTTGAGATAACGAATGCAAGAGCTCATCAGAGTTCCTCTGCATCTCTCTCTTCACCTTCTGCCAAGGAATCGACCGCTGACTGCTCTGGAATCCTGCAAAACTGCAACAAAGGAGCAAAGACGACTACTGCGACCTTGTAACGCTGATCCGGCAGCCTTTTCTACTGTTTTCCTGGTGGTACATGCTGTGGGGGTAGTCTGCCTCCTCTCTGCACTAGAAGCTCAGAAGAAATCTCCTGTGGGTCGACGGAATCTTCCCCCTGCAACCGCAGGCACCAAAGAACTGCATCACCGGTCCTCTGGGTCTCCTCTCAGCACGACGAGCGAGGTCCCTTGAACTCAGCAACCCTGTCCAAGTGACTCCCACAGTCCAGTGACTCTTCAGTCCAAGTTTGGTGGAGGTAAGTCATTGCCTCCCCACGCTAGACTGCATTGCTGGGAACTGCATGTTTTGCAGCTGCTCCGGCTCCTGTGCACTCTTCCAGGATTTCCTTTGTGCACAGCTAAGCCTTGGTCCCGGCACTCTAACCTGCAGTGCACGACCTCCTGAGTTGTCCTCCGGCGTCGTGGGACCTTCTTTTGTGACTTCGGGTGAGCTCCGGTTCACTCCACTTCGTAGTGCCTGTTCTGCACTTCTGCGGGTGCTGCTTGCTTCTGAGTGGGCTCTCTGTCTTGCTGGACGCCCCCTCTGTCTCCTCACGCAATTGGCGACATCCTGGTCCCTCCTGGGCCACAGCAGCATCCAAAAACCCTAACCGCGACCCTTGCAGCTAGCAAGGCTTGTTTGCGGTCTTTCTGCACGGAAACACCTCTGCAAGTCTCTTCACAACGTGGGACATCCATCCTCCAAAGGGGAAGTTTCTAGCCCTTGTCGTTCTTACAGAATCCACAGCTTCTACCATCCGGTGGCAGCTTCTTTGCACCCACAGCTGGCATTTCCTGGGCATCTGCCCACTCCCGACTTGATCGTGACTCTTGGACTTGGTCCCCTTGTTCCACAGGTACTCTCGTCTGGAAATCCATCGTTGTTGCATTGCTGGTGTTTGTCTTCCTGGCAGAATTCCCCTATCACGACTTCTGTGCTCTCTGGGGAACTTAGGTGCTCTTTGCACCCACTTTTCAGGGTCTTGGTGTGGGCTATTTTTCTAACCCTCACTGTTTTCCTACAGTCCCAGCGACCCTCTACAAGGTCACATAGGTTTGGGGTCCATTCGTGGTTCGCATTCCACTTCTAGAGTATATGGTTTGTGTTGCCCCTATCCCTATGTGCCCCCATTGCATTCTATTGTGACTATACATTGTTTGCACTGTTTTCTATTGCTATTACTGCATATTTTGGTATTGTGTACATATATCTTGTGTATATTTGCTATCCTCATACTGAGGGTACTCACTGAGATACTTTTGGCATATAGTCATAAAAATAAAGTACCTTTATTTTTAGTATATCTGTGTATTGTGTTTTCTTATGATATTGTGCATATGACACTAGTGGTACTGTAGGAGCTTCACTAGTCTCCTAGTTCAGCCTAAGCTGCTCTGCTAAGCTACCTTTTCTATCAGCCTAAGCTGCTAGACACCCCTCTACACTAATAAGGGATACCTGGACCTGGTGCAAGGTGTAAGAAGTACCTCTTGGTACCCACTACAAGCCAGGCCAGCCTCCTACACCAGGCTCCTCCTTTGTTTCTAAAAATAAAGCAGTTGCTCAAGGGCAATTACTGCTTGAATTTTTGACAGAAAATGATTGCACAATAGTTATTGGCAGAGTCAATACCAATATTCTTACTCAGTATATAAATAGTTGTAACTCGGGTTCTTCTATCCTTAATTATGTAATCTCCTCCTACTGTGCAATTGGTCTTCTGTCGAATGTAAGTGTTATAGATAATGACCATAACATTTTATCCTTGTTATTTATGTGTCATTAATTGGATACACCTTATGGCATCTAAAAAGAGTTCTGGTTTCGATCAATAAACCCAATGGTAATTTTTTCTGGGATGAACAGAAAATAGAGGCTTTAAATACAGTCCTGGTAAAGGTGATTGATAACATGCCTAGCTCAAAAATAAACATTTTGCAAAAGGTTGACTTCTATATGAAGGTTTTCTTGAGAGAGCCAATGAAAGGTATCTAATGTTCAAAAGAAAAGGTTTTGCAAACAAACGTTCCTAGGATCAAACACAGACTGTCCAGGGAAATTCATTGTTTAATTAGACATCTACCTAAATGTTTCTCAATTGAGAGTGGTAAAATAGTTAATCTTTTAAAGAAAAAAGGATTGCATAACAAGCTTTAACAAAAAAATATATATATATTGTAATTCAAAAATGGTTAGCTCTTAGAGAGCCGCTGGCCCTGGATGAGAGGCCTCTCTCATCCCTCCCATCCTAATCAGTGAGAAAATTCGAGTGGCATACATAAATTTATATGCGGCTAATTCTGAGACCCTTTGTGTTCCCTTAGTTGAGGTGGTTCCTTGTTTCAATACGCTTTACGACTACGTCTCTCCTGCTGCCCTGTTTAAGGGCTTCATTCTAAAGTCTAGAACTTGTAGTACCATGGGCCCGGATGAAATCCCAGTTTCTGTTACAAAAAGAAACATCTCTATGGTCTCGTTAGCCCCTATTTTCAGTATTTGTTATCTTAAAGCGGTGCTTAATTTGAGCCAGTGGTTACTAGTGCTCAGCACCGGTACTAAATTGTCAACACCGGAACTTATGACAGTCTGCTACATACTGGTATTATCTGCGTGATTTAGAGATTGGCACAACAACAGTGGTTTATCAGTTCACTGTGCATTAAACATAACTGATACCTGCTGCCGAAGCCATTCTTACAGCTTTTGGGGCCTGCATGGTCACACTTGTAGGTGTGTGATGGCAGTAGTTCTGTTAGTACTGTCCTTGGCAGTGCTGGCAGGAGCAATGAGTGGTGCAAGCTGCAGTAGCCACCGGATGAGGGTCCTGGCACTTATGTTGTTTACAAATTAAGTACCGTCTTAAAGGTGTTATTCCACCATCCTGGATGCAAAGTATGGTAGTGTGCTACAGAAAAAGAGAGAAAAGAATCTAACCCATAACTATAGACAGATGGTACTCCTCGATGCTGTAGGAAACATCTTCACCAAAAGTATTTAAGAACATCTACAAGGATGGGTGACAGAAAATGAGATTTTGCCATTGGAACAAGCTGGGTTTAGGGCAATAACTCTACCACAGATAACATTACACTAGTGCAAGCAATTATTTAAAAATACATATGGACCAGAGGGCAATATGCCTATGCAGCTTTTATTGATTCTGCAACTGCCTTTGACCTCAAAGACAGAACAACTCTATGGAAGAAACCTTCTGAATTAGAGATTCCTTCATCCCTGGTACGCTTAATTTTGCTCTCCACAGTTCCACCAGGTTCTTGTTGGAGGAATTCAGGGTCTTTCCTCTAAAAATCGAACGAATAATGAGCTAAAACAGGGCTGCTTTTTAGCCTCTTCATTATTTTCCCTTTACATTTTTGCATTACCTAATGCTTTGTGGAGGGTTACTGTTGATGCTCCCATGGCTGGTGGTCATAAATTGCGATGCGTTCTATATGTGGATGATATAGTAATTTTCGATGTGACTCCTAATGACTGCCAAAGAAAACTAGACAGTCTAAAAATTGTTTGCGAAGGTTATTATTTGAAAATTAATTCAGCCAAAAGTAAAATTGTAGTTTTTAACCTCTAGGGTGCCCAGGACGAGCTGGTCTCCTCGCCCTTGGCACCGGTTGCCCGGTGCCAAGGACGAGACCAGCTCGTCCTGCTATGGGCCCCTAGATGGCCAAGCACCCCCCTCCCCTGGGCAGAGATGGAAGGGAAATCGCTTCCCCTTCCACACCCGCCCCCCACCCCGAGGCATCTGATGACATCACTCCCCCCGGCGCTGGAAGCTCAGCTTCCAGCGCTGCTCGAAGGAGAAATTCAAAAGCATTTCTCCTCCAATCACGTGGAGGGGGCAGAGAGGCATGAAAGGGGAGGAAAGGCCGTTCCTCTCCTTTCATGTCTCTCTGAGCATTTCTGCTGCCCGATCGCAAAGCGATTGGGCAGCAGAAATGCCACTAGACACCGGCAATTTTCTTTTTTGTATTTATGAAATAAGGGGAGCGGCCCCTTGGGCAAGGGCTGCTCCCCAGGTGGGCAATTTATTTCTTGGCTATTTCTGCCCCCCTGGGGGCAGAAATCCACTAGACACCAGGGATACTTTTATTTATTGTTTTTTTAAATTTTTTTATGATTGGGGAGCGACCCCTTAGGCAACGGTTGCTCCCGGGGGGGGATGGGAAGGGGAATTATTATTATTAGGCCATTTCTGCCCCCGGGGGGGCAGAAACCACTAGACACCAGGGATTATTATTATTTTTTTCGTACTTGCACATAAGGGGAGCGGCCCCTTGGGCAAGGACCCAAGAAAACCACTAGACACCAGGGATATATATATATATTTTTTTATATGTTTGGGGAGAGACCCCTTAGGCAAGGGTCGCTCCCGGGAGGCCAAAATATTTTTAGGCCAACACTGCCTCCCCTGGGGGCAGAAACCACTAGACACCAGGGATTACTTATTTTATTCATACTTGCGCAAAAGGGGAGCGGCCCCTTGGACAAGGGCCACTCCTCAGGGGGGCACATGATTTGTAGGCCATTTCTGCCTCCTGGGGGGGGGAGAAACCACTAGACACCAGGGATTTTTTATTTTTTTTCGTACTTGCGCATAAGGGGAGCGGTCCCTTGGGCAAGGGCCCAAGAAAACCACTAGACACCAGGGATAATTTTTGTTTTGTTTATTTTTATTTATTTATGTGTGGCGAGAGAACCCTTAGGCAAGGGTCGCTCCCGGGGGACCAAAATATTTTTAGGCCAACACTGCTTCTCCTGGGGGCAGATCGGCCTAATATAATTAGGCCAATCTGTCCCTGGGGGGGCAGGATCCACTAGACACCAGGGATTACTTATTTTATTCATACTTGTGCATAAGGGGAGCGGCCGCTTGGGCAAGGGCCGCTCCCCAGGGGGGCACATGATTTGTAGGGCATTTCTGCCCCCGGGGGGGGGGGGAAGAAAACCACTAGACACCAGGGATAATTTATTTTTTGTTTATTTTTATTTGTTTTATGTTTGGGGAGCGACCCTTTAGGCAAGGGTAGTTCCCGGGGGGCCAAATTATTTTTAGGCCATTTCTCCCCCCTCCTGGGGGCAGGGACCACAAGACACCAGGGTTTTTTTTTTTTTTTATATACTAACGCATAAGGGGAGTGGCCCTTTAGGCACGGGCAACTCCCCAGGGGGGTGGGGGCAAAAGATTTTTAGGCCTTTTCTGCCCCCTCGCCCCCGGAGGCAGATCGGCCTAATATCATTAGGCGGATCTGCCCCCAGGGGGGCAGAAACCTCTAGACACCAGGGATATATATATTTTTTTATTTACTTAATTTTTTTATGTATGGGGAGCGACCCCTTAGACAAGGGTTGCTCCCCTGGGGGGGAAATAGTATTTACGACATTTCTGCCGCCCTTGGGGGCAGATCAGCCTATTTTTGTTAGGCGGGGCAGAAACCTCTAGACACCATGGATTGGTGTGTGTGTGTGTGTGTTTTGTTTGGGAGGGGACAGCCCCTTGGGCAAGGGCCCACCTACACAAGTGAGGTATCATTTTTACCGGGAGACTAAGAGGAACGTTGGGTGGTAGGAAATTCGTCCCTGTGCGGTGATCCCACACAGAAATGTGGGAAAAATTGGATTGTTTAGCTAAATTTGAGGTTTGCTGAGGATTCTGGGTAAGAAAACATTGGGGGATCCACGCAAGTCACACCTCCCTGGACTCCCTCGGGAGTCTAGTTTTCAGAAAT
Organism: Pleurodeles waltl; assembly: GCF_031143425.1. Taxonomy (NCBI): domain Eukaryota; kingdom Metazoa; phylum Chordata; class Amphibia; order Caudata; family Salamandridae; genus Pleurodeles; species Pleurodeles waltl. The sequence goes on from NC_090447.1 coordinate 1,517,837,389, forward strand.
GTCTGGGTTTGGTAGGTTTCCCTAGATGGCTGCTGTGCCCAGAACCAAAAACGCAGGTGCCCCCTGAAAAACAGTTTTCTATTTGATAATTTTGATGTGTCCAGATAGTGTTTTGGGGCATTTCCTATTGCGAGCACAAGGCCTACCCACACAAGTGAGGTACCATTTTTATCCGGAGACTTGAGGGAATGCTGGGTGGAAGGAACTTTGTGGCTCCTCTCAGATTCCAGAACTTTATGCCACCAAAATGAGAGGGAAAAGTCTTTTTTTAGCCAAATTTTTAGGTTTGGAAAGGATTCTGGGTAACAGAACCTGATGAGAGACCCACAAATCACCCCATCTTGGATTCCCCTAGGTCTCTAGTTTTCAGAAATGCACAGGTTTGGTAAGTTTCTTTAGGTGCCGGCTGAGCTAGAGGCCAAAATCCACAGGTAGGCACTTTGCAAAAACACCTCTGTTTTCTTTGAGAAAATGTGATGTGTCCACTTTGTGTTTTGGGGCATTTCCTGTCGCGGGTACTAGGCCTCCCCACACAAGTGAGGTACCATTTTTATCGGGAGACTTGGGGGAACGCTGGGTGGAAGGAAATTTGTGGCTCCTCTCAGATTCCAGAACTTTCTGTCACCGAAATGTGAGGAAAAAGTGTTTTTTGGCCAAATTTTGAGGTTTGCAAAGGATTCTGGGTAACAGAACCTGGTGAGAGCCCCACAAGTCACCCAGTCTTGGATTCTCCTAGGTCTCTAGTTTTAAAGAAATGCACAGGTTTGGTAGGTGTCCCTAGGTGCCGGCTGAGCTAGAAGCCAAAATCCACAGGTAGGCACTTTGCAAAAAACACCTCTGTTTTCTTTGAGAAAATGTGATGTGTCCTCTTTGTGTTTTGGGGCATTTCCTGTTGTGGGCACTAGGCCTACCCACACAAGTGAGGTACCATTTTTATCGGGCGACTTGGGGGAACACAGAATAGCAAAACAAATGTTATTGCCCCTTGTCTTTCTCTACATTTTGTCCTTCCAAATATAAGACAATGTGTAAAAAAGACATATATTTGAGACATGCCCTGTACTTCACATGCTACTATGGGCACCCCAGAATTCAGACATGTGCAAATAACCACTGCTCCTCAACACCTTATCTTGTGCCCATTTCGGAAATACAAAGGTTTTCTTGATACCTATTTTTCACTCTTTATATTTCAGCAAATGAATTGCTGTATACCAGGTATAGAATGAAAACACACTGCAAGGTGCAGCTCATTTATTGGCTCTGGGTCCCTAGGGTTCTTGATGAACCTACAAGCCCAATATAGCCCCGCAACCAGAAGAGTCCAGCAGACATAACAGTATATTGCTTTAAAAAATCTGACATCGCAGGAAAAAGTTACAGAGTAAAATGTAGAGAAAAATTGCATTTTTTTTTTTTTTTACCTCAATTTCAATATTTTTTTATTTCAGTTGTTATTTTCTGTAGGAAACCCTTGACGGATCTACACAAATTGCCCACTCCTGAATTTAGAATTTTGTCTACTTTTAAGAAATGTTTAGATTTCTGCTATCCAGCATTGGTTTCACACCCATTTCTGTCACTGACTGGAACGAGGCTGAAAGCACAAAAAATCATAAAAATGGGGTATGTCCCAGTAAAATACCAAAATTGTGTTGAAAAATTGGGTTTTCAGATTCAAATCTGCCTGTTCCTGAAAGCTGGGAAGCTGGTGATTTTAGCACTGCAACCCCTTTGTTGATGGCAATTTTAAAAACCACAAGGCTTCTTCTGCAGCCCTTTTTTCCCCATTTAAAAAAAAAAAAGGTTCAAAGTATTTTGGCTAATTTCTTGGTCTCCTTCAGGGGAACCCACAAAGTCTGGGTACCTCTAGAATCCCTAGGATGTTGGAAAAAAAGGACGCAAATTTGGCATGGGTAGCTTATGTGGACAAAACGTTATGAGGGCCTAAGCGCGCTCTGCCCCAAATAGCCAAAAAAATGCCTGGCACCTGAGGGGAAAAAGGCCTGGTAGTGAAGGGGTTAAAGGAAAACACCATCGAAAATTAATTACATTTACTTGGCATCTGGGGAAGGGTAATCTGCAAATGGTAAAAATCATATGTAAACAGGGGAAAGATTTTTTGTTCGAATTTAAATGAAAGAAAAATATTTATCCCACGTGGTCTGTTAAATACTGTGCCGTTCAAACAGTCTGAGAATGTTTTATATAATGCACATGGTTGTAAACATTTTTCCCTTTGTTAATATTGTACCAACTAAAAATTCCAGCTTTTATTAAAAAGCTCTATTAAAGAATTGGTCTTATATGGATATTATTGACAGAAATGTTTGCCTAAACTATGTAAACTTAATATGAGTGCACCAATTCATGCAATCCATTTAGAACTGTGTTTAACCAGTGCATAAGTGATGGGTATGACAATGGGTTTGCAGTAGGGGATTTATTCTGAAGAGAATTCCCTGCAGGAACTTCAGTTTACAGATATTCTTACCCTGAAGAGGTCTGAAAACATCTTCCGAAGGTTTTTTTTAGTTGCTTTACATTTATTTAAGTTGCAACAAGATGAATATGTTTCTATGTCAAAACCTGAATGAAAACATTTTCTTAGAAACTCCTACACAGTGCAACATGGCCTCAAATATGATCAGAGACAAATCTGCATATATAAATTCCTCCTGTAGAGTGAAATGCCTACAACCATCTTTGGAATGGAATTTAGGTCATGGAGTGAGGAGGCGGGAGGAGGAGCGTTGTCCGAGTAGCTTTGGCTGCTCTGGCCGAGTCTTGGTCGAATTTTGCCTGAGCTGCTCTGGCCGTGCTGTGTTTGCCACAGGCCCGCCTGCTGATCTGCCGGCCCGGCCCTCGTCCTGCTCCTGGTCGCCCCCTCCTGCAGCTGCTGCATCAACTTCGGACCGACCGGTCATTTTTATTAAGCCATCCGATCTCTCCTGCCCTTTGCAGCAGCACAGAGGTGTAGAGTTGGGGGTCAGCGAGCAGGTGGCGTTGATGGCCATTCCAGTTGGCGCCATAGCGCGTCTCCACCGGCACCCAGCCTTCATCGCTGACCCAAGGAATGGGCTGGAATTTCAGCTAGGAAACGGTGAAACGGCCCCCGGTGTGAGCGCTGGGTGAGAGGAGCTGTGCCTGGAGTTCCCTGGAGAACCTGGAGCGCCTGAGGCTAGCGGGATGCACTAGGCTGCAGGCAACCTGCTAGGAGCAGAAGCAGCTGGTGTTAGGCCAGTGTGGCTTGCCACGCATAGCTGTCCTGCTCCACTCGCCCCTAGCTGTTGGTGCATACGAAGCTGCTGAGCGCCCTGAAAGAATATTGGAAGTGGTTTTCCCCGCTTCTTAGAGAACAGCGAATTTGGACCAGTCGGGAGAGGAGAAGAGAGGGGAGGACCTGTTACGACGCAGAAAAAGAGGGTCCTACATATATTCATGTATGTTGCATAATCAAAATATATAATGTAGAGTGATGTTAGTGAAAGAAATAATGTACGAGGGAAAATGTGCCCTCGGGGTAGTTCGCCATCATTGTAAACGAGCTTTATTAATCATGAAGTATTGAAAATGTAGTAATCCGTCATAATTGCAAATGTGTGCCATGATTTCGTGTTTAAAACTGTTTGCTTAGCTTAAATTTAGTAGAGGCTTTGGCCTAGTTGCCTGGTCTCAAATTCTAACTGCGTGGCTTTTCCTTGAACTAATGAAACATATATTCTTGCTTGAAGTTGTATTTTTCCAGTGGAGACGAGTAATGCACTTATCTTCAAGGTTTCGTACTAGGCCGGTTTCATCCCCTTTGATACAAGGTCAGTCTCTGCAGGTGCGGACAATGAAGGTACAGATAGTAAAAATAATTGGCAAACCGTGTTTCAACTTGTGTTCCAAGGCTCCAAGGACAGTGTATGCATAAATGAGCGCTAGTAAAAGACAATTTTCATTGGTCAATTTGAAGCCAACCTATGAACCCTCCAATGGAAGAACCTGCAGAATTTGGAATGTTTCTTACTTAAACCTACTGAACAAAGAGAAATCAGCCATTTTTCCTCGATGCCAATTTGAAGCCAGATGTCAGACTCCATTTTGGACGACACCCTGATGCCCTTTTCTCTATCTGAGAGAAAGAGACTTTGAGAATTCTCACCCTAGAGACTTTAACTTTGATTTGCCCCGTCTTGCCCATGCAGTAACTTTGCCCCATTCTCCTTGCCGCTGCAAGGAAACTTGCCCTTAACTTTGCCCTTTTAACCTGCCCATGCTGATCGAACCGGTACCTGAGGGACGAAGACATTCTTGAATGCTGTTTGTATTTGGTAAATATGAAAGGATAAATGTATTATGCATTGTGTTTTTCCTTTTAGGTACCAACTGCTATTTTGATAAGGCCCAAGCTAGAAGTTTTCCAAATTTGTGTTGACTAAATTCGTTTTGCATGAAGCCCCACATGCCAATGCTAATTAGAGGTTAGTTGAGGTTTTCATTCGATGCACCATGTCAATTTGAGATCTTGTTATGCTGACCAATGTATGAAATCAGTCAAATACAATTAGTCCTATTAGTGATTTGCATTGCCATAACTGAATGTATTATTGTTCAGATTTTGCGTAGATTGCGTTTCTTCCGCCGCTATGGACAGCTAGTAATGTTCATATACATGTATCATTTGGTTTTGAGACAAATATATATCGTGCTAGCTTTGTTAATATAGAAAATAAATTCACTAACTTTTAATAAACTGGTGTGGTTATTCATGACTGAAAGGTCGTGGTGCGCCGAAATACCAACCGTTATTGATTTCTGACGTGCTATATTGATCTAATATTGAGTATCAATTACTAATTACGATAGTTATTGATTATTGATTTGAGCGACTCGACTATTCTAGGATGAGGAGAGCCCGACTTGGTTAAAAGATTCACCGACCTCCAACGTGTCCAGGTACAGGTAATTTATAAGGGCTGGACGCGTTATCAGTAGATGGTAGCAGAGATTGATGGTTTAGCCGTTTGGGACCACATCCGAGCAATAGACAGAGTCAAGTTAGAATTTTCTTTGATAAAACAAGTTGGAGAGATGATGATGCCCTAAGTCCCCAATGACTTTCCCGGGATCTCGGAGCTTGCGAATGGAGGACATGGAGGTGTGAGAATGGTTTCGGCGTTTCTAGTGACGGTATGAGTGAAGTTAGGGTTTTACGCTTGCACAGCTTATTGCCGCAGATTAATTGAGAAGTTTGTGAGGATTATAGGGGGGTTACAAACTCCAGTTGAAGTTTTAGAGGAGTGTGACTCCAAAGTGTGAGAGTAGGGAAGTCGTCGAAATTCACGTGTGTGTAGAGCTTTGTGCAGAAAAAATTATCCACGTGGTTGTTGATGTTGAGACGGGCCCTGCGAGGTCAAGAGACTCCGGAGTATGTTGAAAAGTGTATGAGACACTTGTTTGATGTTGTGATCTGGTCGGTTTAATAGGTTGATCGGGCGTGGTCAACGAGTCGGTATGAATATTGAGGAATGAGAGAAAAATTTCGACTTTGAGATTTGACGAATTCTAAAGTGCACTAGAATAGTTCATTGATCAGTTGAGAGTAAAGTTTGCGGGTCAAATTTTGCTTGCGAAAGTGGGAAACCGAGAAAGATGGAATAACTGCTGAGGCTAGTGAAAAATCCCTAAGGTTTCTGAAGCGATTGTATTACCCTTCCTGTAGTAAACCGACAGATTTGTTTTCTTCTTTTTGGTTAGTGCTCGCGTTATATTGCAAAAGTTAGTTTATGAGTGAAGTTGAATAAGAGAGGACAAGCCGCAGGACTTTGTCAGCCGCAGTGTGTGAGTGTGACGTCACTAGGAGCCGCGCTGGGATAGGTTGGTTGGTGAGAAGGGTCACGCACGGATTGGACGCAGTCCGCAAAGCGCAACTGGTAGGGGAAAGGCAAGCGAAGAGTATTCCGGGAATTAAAGTCACTTATTGATTACACATTTTAAGAAAATAAGAGACGGAAAGATGAAATTTTTCAAAGCATTTAAGAGTGCCATGAGGGGAGACGTTTACATTAAGGCAAATGTAGGAGAAGAAACACCGCCTGAGGGTACACCAGCTTACATTGTCATTGAAGAAAAGGGTGTAGTACCATGTCTTTGGTTAAAACAATGGTGCAAACTAACAGAGAAGCATGGGAGTGTAGCGTTCCCAATACATGGGTCGTTTAACCTAAGGGTTTTGGAAAATCTGAGATTTGCGATGTACGATATGAAAGTACCTCCAAGACCAGCACAGTTTGAGGCACTAGCAATTTGGGAATTAATAGCTAGAAACCAACAACAAAAGAAGTTCGAGACCAGAATAAGAAAAGTAGAAAAGACACTAGCGGATGCTAGGTGGGACAACACACAAAAGGTCTGGAGATCAGACGTACTGCAGGGGATTAAATTATTTCCAGCAATTACTGATGAAGCGGAGACAGAAGGAAGGAAAGCTACCTATAAGACAAACAGGAGTCAGTCCAGAGATAGAGAGAACAATAGGAACTCGAAAAGGGGAGACGAGTCAGACGATGAGGATTTCATTATACAATTGCTGAATGATCACCCGCCACCATACGTGGAAAGCGAAAAAGGCTCAAGCATTAGTACTGCCCCTCCAGAACCAGCACAGGGTAATGTAACACCAAACCTGAGAATATCTCAGAGGCCAAGCACTTCCGATATGCCTTTCTCGCCACATGTACCACAGATTCAGAGAATATACCCGGATGTGCCTACATTGAAACGTGCTGATAATTATCAGCCACAGGTTCAAAGGCACTGTTGTGACGAGCACAACATGACCTCTGATTCAATGGCGCAGGGAGGACAGAGTTATCAAAGACCGATGTTGATTCAAGGAGAATCAACACAGTTCTTGATGCCCCAAAAGCAGGCACAAGAAGGACCGAAGTATACTCGAGCAACAGAAAGCCAGTTAGGTATGCCAGCAATGATGAACCATAATGTAGGGATTAACATGCCACAGAATTCAGGGAATAGACAGAATCCAGACACGATATCTCTGCCTATTACTGTAGGTTCACCAGTACCACTGTACATACAGGCAAATTCAAGCACATGCGACCAAGGGTTAATGATACAGAGTGGGACAGGGAGAAGATTCATAGAAACCACTCCAGAAACAACTCCGATAGCGGCACTGCCAAATGGATCTGGGTCTTTGTCGGAATTTAGTCCAATTTGTGCTCCGTCAACCGTGGTAAGGTCACAGCCACCACTATTAGTACCGTTAACATCAGAGATTGAACCATTACAGAAACCATCAGTAGCAGTTGATGTAACTGCTACACTGATGGGACTGAACGCGCAACAGTTGACACAATGGTTCAACAGCCTGAATTCCCCACAGAGTACCTCCAGCGGAAAGGGAGAAGAATACCTGAATAAAATAAGATTGGGCATGGAGGCAGATGATTTGGTAGAGGGAACAAAGGGTCTGAACAGATTAGAGTCATACACAGAAGAAGAGCTGAGACACCTGTGCCCTAGAATTACAAGAGAAGTAAGTACCATATATAAGAAGTTACAAGAAATTGCAGACAGAAACGAGATCGACATAGGTAAGACTAAACACCTGAGCAGAAGTTACAGGTTAGATTTTGAGACGAAAGACTTTGAACACATGAGATCCGCAGGGATGAAAACACACTTTAAAGAAATACTGCAGAGTGCACAGGTCTGGAGATGTTTAGACAAATGGGAAAGCAGATGGGTTAAGAAAAAGGATAAAAAGAAAGAAAGTACCCCAGAACGGAATGAGAAAGCACAACAGAATGACGATCTGATAACTATGTTACCAATAAGAGAGACAGCAGGGGGAAAACTTGTACACGTACCGTGGCATAGATGCGATATTCAGTCCTTTACAGATGACTTTCCCAAATTAAGAGAGAAGCCAATTGAATGGTACCAACAGACAGATAGATTTGTGAAACTCGCGAAATGTCTCTGGGAAGACCTGAACACTTTATTTGAGATTGTGGTGCCGGCAGATTTGTGGGAAGATTGTAAAAGGGCTGTAGGTTGGCCGACGAGTGAACCAGAGAGAGATAGGGACGCAGGTGCGCCATCACCTACGGTAATGAGTTTGTACCACAAGATGATTGAGCACTTGAAAACAAAAGTTGCGTCGAAAAATGTGGATTGGCAGAGGATTGACAGAACAGCCCAAGAAGTTAAAGAATCAATACATGCGTACTATGAGAGATTGTTGAAGGCGTTTAAGAATTACAGTGGCACAGAGACGATTGAGGCAAAGGACATGCTCCATTTTGTGTTCAGATTTGTGGAAGGGTTGATACCCGAAATCAGCCAGATGATCAAAACGCATTTGATTTGTTGGCAGTCAAAGTCGATCGATGAAGTGTTGAATTATGCAAAATACTGCAGTGATGAGATTGAGACAAAGCAGAAAAGATTGAAAGAAAAGGTGATGGTGATGCAGCTTAGAGCAGCTCAGACAGGTTTGCAAGGTTTTCAAGGTTTTCAACAACAGATGCCGCAGCAGCAGCAACAGGGAAATGCTATATTTCAGCCGCAGATGAGAGGCAGAGGCCGAGGAGGTTTTGTGAATAATGGTCCTGATTTAAATACTGTTATGATTCCAAATGGTATACAGGCAATGAAGAAGGTGATGCCATGTCACACGTGCGGCATCGTCGGGCATTGGAAACGGGAGTGCCCAATGATGGTGCAGGAAGGTGTAGGTCAGCAAAACAATGATGTCAATGAATTTCAGACCATGAGAGGACCGAAAATGAGAGGTCCGAATCCAAATTTTCAAAATAATATAAACCAGATGCAGGGTTTACAACCCATGCAATCGCAACAGGTGCAAATGCCCCGTGTACAAATGACACAGTTGCAGCCAATGCAACAGCAGTTTCCTATGGTACCTAATCAGCAAATGCAAATACCCTTAGCACCAATGAATCAGCAGCAAGCAATGTTTCCTCAACAGGTCACGGGTCAAGGAATGAATCAAAATGACACAGTACACCAATTCCCATTACACAGTGAGAATGGAATAAACGATATATGGGAGAGTGAAAGCTCAGATGAGGAGGGAAATTGTGTACTTGCAGCATCTTTGGAAGTTGATCAAAAGGGTCCGTATGTGGAGGGAAGAGTTATGGGTCATCGTGTTTCATTCTTAGTTGACACAGGAGCTACACGTTCCACTGTTAGGAGCATTGAAGTACCCAATTTGCCACTTTCAGGGAGAACAGTTCAAGTGGTGGGAGTAGCAAATAGGTACCTGACAAACCCGATTACAGATCCAGTCCAAGTCCAAATTGGAAACTATCGAGGGTCACATAAATTTGTGATTTGTGACTCAAGCCCAATATCACTGTTAGGGAGAGACCTATTGTGCAAATTGGGGTGTTCAATTATGTGTTCGAACACTGGAATTAAAATTCAGACAAGTAGTGATGGGGAAGAAGAGGACAGTGTAGGAGGAGACGAAGTGGAAACTGTCGATGAAGAGTATCCCTTGATTACTCTTTATCCAATGATCACTGAAGCAGATATTCCCGCTGAGTTACAGGAAACAGTCGGAAAAGAAGTGTGGGACATGACAGGGAAAGAGGTGGGATTGGTGAAAGGAGTGGAACCAGTGAAAGTGACTGTAAAACCCAATGTAACCTTTCCCCAGACCCCACAGTACCATATGGCACAAGACACCCTCATGAAAGTCGCACAACTCATTGATGAGTTTGTGAAACAGGGAGTACTGAAAGAAGTGTTGAGCAGTCCATGTAATTCACCAATCATGGGACTGATAAAGCCAAGTGGAAAGGTCCGAATTGTTCAGGATTTGAGAAAAATAAATGACATAATAATAAAATGTTGCCCCGTAGTACCAAATCCAGCTGTGATAATGTTTCAGGTTCCTTGTGATGCTGAGTGGTTCTCAGTCATCGACTTGTCACAAGCATTCTTTTCTGTGCCTCTTCATGAGGACAGCCAATTCCTCTTTTGTTTCAAATTCTTGGACAGAGTCTACAGTTGGTGTCGTATTCCTCAAGGGTTTTCGGAATCACCATCAATATTCAATCAGGTCCTAAAGAAAGATTTGGAAGCGTTAGAGTTGCCATTTGAGTCAACCCTAGTACAGTACATTGACGATTTGCTGATTGCATCCAAGACCGAAAGCGACTGCACAGCTGACACTATTGCTCTATTGAACCATTTGGGAAGGAATGGACATAAGGTGTCCCCTTCAAAGTTACAGTTCTGCCAGAAGAAAGTGAAATATTTGAGTCACCAAATAGAGAAAGGTTCACGAAGAATCATGAAAGAAAGAATAACAAGTGTACTTCAAATGAGTCCCCCAAAGACGAGGAAGGAAGTGAGAAATTTTTTAGGAATGGTGAGCTACTGTCGCCAATGGATTCCCAATTTCTCAACTCTAGCAAAACCTTTACTGAAACTGACCCAGAAAGAGGCGCTGGATGAAATTGAGCTGAAAGGAGATGAAATGGATGCTTTTATTGAGTTAAAGGAATGCATGTGTAGGGCTCCAGCTTTAGGTATGCCTGACTACACAAAGCCTTTCACATTGTTTTGTCATGAACGTGATGCATGTTCCTTGTCTGTCTTGACCCAAGCCCATGGTGGCGTAAACAGACCAGTAGCATATTTTTCAGCTACTTTGGATCCGGTCGCAGCAGCACTGCCTGGGTGCTTGCGTGCCGTAGCCGCAGTTGGTATCAGCCTCACTCAGAGTGAAGGAATAGTGATGGGACACCCTTCATGGTCCCTCACTCAGTCGAGATACTTTTGACACGTTCCCGAACGCAGCACATGACTGGTGCTAGACTTACAAGGTACGAAACAATAATTCTGGGATCACCTAATGTGCAGCTGAAAAGGTGCACTACGTTGAATCCAGCAACCTTGTTTCCCAGTGAAAATGCCGAAATTGAGAACGCTGAAGACATCGAGCACGACTGTCTTCAGGTGACTGAATTTTGCACCAAACCAAGACCTGATATCAAAGATACCCGTTTGGAAGAAAATGATCAAGTTATTTTTGTTGATGGTTCATGTTTAAGAGATGCATTGGGAATACTGAAAGCAGGATATGCTGTATGTACTGTAACAGGTGTTCTGGAAGCATCATGGCTTCGAGGAGTTTACTCTGCACAAGTGGCAGAATTGGTAGCCCATACTGGAGCTTGCCAACTTTCTGCCTTAATGAAAGTCACCATTTACACTGACAGTCAGTACGGATTTGGAATAGTGCATGACTTTGGGCAATTGTGGTCACAGAGAGGCTTCATGACCTCTTCAGGATCACCAGTGAAAAATGGTGAAAGAATAAGAGAATTGTTACATGCCATTCAATTACCAGGAGAAGTAGCAGTGGTGAAATGCAGTGCAGACTCGAAGGGACAAGACTATGTTTCTCTGGGAAATGGATATGCGGATCAAGTCGCAAGGTTTTGCGCATTGAACTGTATATTACTCAGGGACGAGTGGAACTTGATAAATGAGCCAGAACCTGAACCAAGTGAAATCTTTGCCTTAAAAGTTATAGATACAATGGATGAATTGAAAACCTTACAGAATGATGTCAGTGAGGATGAAAAACTCTCATGGACCAAATCACAATGTGTAAAGAGACTAGGGCCCTCATTCTGACCTTGGCGGGCGGCGGAGGCCGCCCGCCAAAGTCCCGCCGTCAGATTACCGTTCCGCGGTCGAAAGACCGCGGCGGTAATTCTGACTTTCCCGCTGGGCTGGCGGGCGGTCGCCTTCAGACCGCCCGCCAGCCCAGCGGGAAAGAGGCTTCCACGATGAAGCCGGCTCGGAATCGAGCCGGCGGAGTGGAAGCTGTGCGACGGGTGCAGTTGCACCCGTCGCGTATTTCACTGTCTGCGCAGCAGACAGTGAAATACATGTAGGGGCCCTCTTACGGGGGCCCCTGCAATGCCCATGCCAGTGGCATGGGCACTGCAGGGGCCCCCAGGGGCCCCGCGACCCCCCCTACCGCCATCCGGATCCCGGCGGTCCGACCGCCGGGATCTGGATGGCGGTAGGGGGGGTCGGAATCCCCGCGGCGGTGCAGCAAGCTGCGCCGCCGCGGAGGATTCAATGGGGCGGCGGTACACTGGCGGGACCCCGCCAGTGGTGCCGGTCCGACCGCGGCTTTACCGCCGCGGTCGGAATCCCCATTGGAGCACCGCCGGCCTGTCGGCGGTGCTCCCGTGGTCCTCCGCCCTGGCGGTCAAAGACCGCCAGGGTCAGAATGACCACCTAGATGACTTGTGGGTTTCAAATGAAGGGAAATTTGTTCTTCCAAACAGACTTTTGACACAGATAGCTAGATTTTACCATGGACAAGCTCATCTTGGGAGGGATGCCATGATTAGACTGTTTAAAACTGATTGGTTTAACCCCAAATTTCGTCAAGTTGCTGAAGCAGTTTGCCATTGTTGCGTCACTAGCCAACAGATGAACGCAGGGAAGGGAACAGTAGTAAATTTGAGCCACATTGGAAGGGCAGGGGGTCCCTTCAGCAGGATGCAAATGGACTTCATTGAGATGCCTGTGCATGGAGGCTTGAAGTATGTGTTGGTGGTTGTGTGCATTTTTAGTCACTGGATTGAAGCATACCCTACACGCAGAAATGACAGTCTCACAGTTGCAAAATTACTCTTGAGAGAGCTAATACCACATTTCGGATTCCCGATCTCTTTAGAATCAGATAGGGGAAGTCACTTCAATAACGAAGTAATAAAATTACTTTGTGCAGCGCTGAACATTGAGCAAAAATTGCATTGTAGCTACCGCCCTGAAGCCTCAGGTCTAGTGGAGCAAATGAATGGCACATTGAAATCAAGAATGGCGAAAATATGTGCATCAACAAACCTAAAATGGCCTGACGCATTGCCTTTGGTGTTAATGTCAATGAGAAACACCCCTGACAGAAAGACTGGATTGTCCCCGCACGAGATTCTCATGGGCAGAGCCATGAGACTTCCTGCAGTTCCTGCAAATGCTCTTTTGAATATTACAGATGATATGGTGTTAGACTACTGCAAAGGTCTAGCTGATGTGGTCCGCTCTTTCTCTCACCAGGTGGAGGCAACCACCTTGCCACCGACCCAAGGTCCAGGACACGCCCTGAAAGCAGGTGACTGGGTCATGATAAAGAAGCACGTGAGGAAGTCGTGTTTGGAACCCCGTTGGAAAGGACCTTTTCAAGTGATTCTGACCACTACCACCGCTGTGAAGTGTGCGGGAGTTCCCAACTGGATTCACGCCAGTCACACAAAGAGGGTGTCGTGTCCCACAGATGAGGAAATTGAGACGCTGAAATCACCCGTGTCTGATAACAAAGTGACAAGTGCCGAGACAGAGCAAAGAGGAACAAGAAGCGAACAAATAGAAATAGAGGAAGGAGAAATATTTTCTGAAGACGAAGCAGCCGATTCACTTGGGGAAGACCAAGGAGAAGCCTCAGAGAGTGACGAAGGTCCTGAAGGTGACAAAGAGCCTGAAACAGCTGAAGGCGACAGAGAGCCTGAAGCAGGTAACGGTGACAAAGAGCTCCAGACAAGGGAAGGAGCAGGAGAGCCTGATCAGAGGAGGGCTTTCCTAGAAGCAGACGATACAGGAAAGGAAAAGGAGAACCTGATTGACCTCCCAGAGGGAGAAGATAAGACAGGACAGAACGAAGCTGTTCAAACTTCTTCGGAAGAACTCGCAGGTCCATCAAGTGGACCCAGTGCAAAAAGAAGACAGAGCATATCGCCAGTAAAATTAAGAATCAGAGAAACATTGACCGACAGTGAAGGGCCAAAGGTGAAAGAGAAAAGGAAGGAAGTGTCTGTCGAAGTACCAGCACCAAGTGAGGAGGGAGATTTGGCCAAGGAAGAGAGCACCAGCGAAAGAGAGTCGAAAAGAGATGCAAAATTGAAAAGGAAAAGAATACCGAGCAAAAGATATTCTGGTCCGGAGTGGGCGTATTTAGCCACTAACGATTGGTCAGACGAGTTCGTATCCCTCAGTCTTGAGAACGAAGAGGCAGAACTCCACTTTGGCACTTGAGGAGTAGAGCTCCATGAACTTTACCGAATAGAGACATTGATAACCTGATTGACCTTCCAACCGGCTAAGACATTGCTAACTTGATTGACTTTGAAACCGATTTTGAGACAACGCTGCTAACCGATAAGAGACTAAGCTGCTAAAGAAAACTGTGTGAACATTGAACTCGTTCAGCTTTGTAAATATCTGCAAATCCGCTTTGATAAAGTGTCCTCAACTTTCTGATTCTATACAGATCATGACTAGTTGCATTATACAGGGGCATAGAATGAAGTGTTGTAAATACATGTGTATAGGTTTAATAACCACATGCGTACTAATCATTGTAGTGATAGTTCTTGGAATGAATGGTAACAGTGAGAGTGAGACGAATGATGCTTCTACTTCTAAACCTATTATTGTTACTGAACTAACAGCTCTAAAGAGACTCGAACAAGACGAGAGACACTTGTATGATAAGAAAGAACTTTCATCTAACGTTTTCTATCGCTTGCTGAGTGAGTATGTTGAGACCATGGATGCAAAAGATTGTTATGTGTGTACACAAATACCTACCTCATTAGTGGAAGGGGTAACATATCACAGCATGCCTCTTACATATGGAATTACCTGTAGTATTATAGCGTCTAGATTTTATGATCAAACGAACATTCATTATTTCTACACAAATTATGATGTTACTTTTGCATATGTTCCCATAATTTTGCATCTGAGTAAAATATCTAGAGATTGGTATGCCAAATTAATGAGGGAATTCTTCGAACCAATGTTACCTTTTCACACAGCTCACGCACATAGGGAAAACCTTACATGCTTGCTTTCACCAGTAGAAATTAATTTCTTAGATCGCACTGATGATAGGAGAAATGAAATGAAGGAGAAATTAGAAAGGGAATTACACCAAAGAACATCTGTAGATAATTATGCTTTCGCTGCTATAAAGACACAAGGGAAAATAGCTTTAGATACAATGCACGTAGGGAAATTTTGTATATATAGAGCTCAATCATATTATGACACAGTTTTTGTGGGAACGAGTGAATGCAAACATACGTACGCATTTAAACCTAAGTGGACGTTCATGCTGAATGGACAAGACCCAGTCATTCCTGGAATATATTATATTTGTGGACTCAACGCCTATTATCGTCTTCCTAAAGGATGGTATGGGAGATGTTATTTGGGAATAGTGTTCCCAAAGGTTTATCAACTAGACGACTTGAAGAAATTTCCAAAGCTGTCTGAATCACATCGTGTTCAGAAAAGAGAGACAGCTTCTGGCGTGGTAGGAGATATATTTGGAGCATTGATTTCTTCAGTGGGAGTCATATTGAATTCAATCAAAATACGAAAGTTGTCTACTATTGTGGATAACATGTTGACAACATTTTCAGGAGCTATAATCCTGATGGATGCTGAACTTGCTGCAGAAAGAGCTATGACTCTTCAAAATCGGCTTGCCTTAGACATTCTTTTAGCAAAGGATGGCGGCGTTTGCAAAATGCTTGGTACGTGTCACTGTTGTACATATATACCGGACAGCAGTGGAAAATTTAGAACAATGCTTACAAATTTAACCAAAGAAAGTGTAGATTTAAAGGAATTGAAAGAACCCGGAGTTTGGGAGAAAGTTGGAAAAGGAATTGCTTCAGTGGGAAATTGGCTCAGCAACGTTTGGAACGGATTGTTATTAAAAATAGTGAAGGGAATATTAATAATATTAATTTGTCTATTAGGCTCTTGGGGAATATGGAAAGCTATCAAAATATTAAAAGCAAGGAACAAAAGGAAAAGAGAAAATAGAAAACAAAATGGTAGAAATTTATAGAGAAAAATCAAAAGGGACTAAAAGAAAAAGGGAATTGACTGAAGTGCCAAATTACTATACAGAATTTTAATGGAATAAAATTTGTGGGTAGATTTGATGTGATGACATATTTAGTCATCAGAGGAGGGATTGATGACACAGAAAAAGAGGGTCCTACATATATTCATGTATGTTGTATAATCAAAATATATAATGTAGAGTGATGTTAGTGAAAGAAATAATGTACGAGGGAAAATGTGCCCTCGGGGTAGTTCGCCATCATTGTAAACGAGCTTTATTAATCATGAAGTATTGAAAATGTAGTAATCCGTCATAATTGCAAATGTGTGCCATGATTTCGTGTTTAAAACTGTTTGCTTAGCCTAAATTTAGTGAAGGCTTTGGCCTAGTTGCCTGGTCTCAAATTCTAACTGCGTGGCTTTTCCTTGAACTAATGAAACATATATTCTTGCTTGAAGTTGTATTTTTCCAGTGGAGACGAGTAATGGACTTATCTTCAAGGTTTCGTACTAGGCCGGTTTCATCCCCTTTGATACAAGGTCAGTCTCTGCAGGTGCAGACAATGAAGGTACAGATAGTAAAAATAATTGGCAAACCATGTTTCAACTTGTGTTCCAAGGCTCCAAGGATAGTGTATGCATAAATGAGCGCTAGTAAAAGACAATTTTCATTGGTCAATTTGAAGCCAACCTATAAACCCTCCAATGGAAGAACCTGCAGAATTTGGAATGTTTCTGACTTTAACCTACTGAACAAAGAGAAATCAGCCATTTTTCCTCAATGCCAATTTGAAGCCAGATGTCAGACTCCATTTTGGACGACACCCTGATGCCCTTTTCTCTATCTGAGAGAAGAACGAGTTACTTACCTTCGGTAACGACTTTTCTGGTGGATACATTAGCTACCTGTGGATTCCTCACCTCATGAATACTCCCATGGCGCCAGCATTCTACGGAAATCTTCTTACTAGTCTCTGCACGTCGACGAGGACGTCACTGTCTCGCACGCGACGCCGTCTGACGTCATACAGGCAATAAGAGGTCCTCGACGACGTGCGGACGTCAGTACCAATCATTTTTTACGTGCATGAGAACAACCAGGCAATGCAATGAAAGAACAAAGCAACATCCATTATATTGTAAAAATACACCACATTGTATGAATAACTGTAAATCTTTTTTATGTACATATATATATATATATATATATATATAAAACTCTTTCTTTTAAAAATATATACACACACCAAGTATATACATAAAGATATATACACATATACCCATATATATATATAAATATATTATATATATACATCTATTGCACCCTCAAAGATCAAGAGGAGCGCACTCAAGGATTACTTGGCAAGACCATAAAGGCAACGGGGAGGCGGGTGGGACCGTGAGGAATCCACAGGTAGCTAATGTATCCACCAGAAAAGTCGTTACCGAAGGTAAGTAACTCGTTCTTCTGATGGATACAACTACCTGTGGATTCCTCACCTCATGAATAGAGTCCCAAAGCAGTACCACGCCCGGCGGTGGGTGCCTAAATGGTCAAACCAAGAAATCCTGCAGCACTGACCGTGCAAAATGGCCGTCCCTTCTAACCTCAGAATCTAAACAGTAATGTTTTGCAAAAGTGTGAAGGGACGACCAAGTTGCGGCCTTGCAGATGTCGACCACAGGAACACCTCTGGCTAAGGCCGAAGTGGCCGACTTAGCTCTGGTGGAATGAGCTCTAATGCCCTCAGGAGGATCCTTCTTTGCCAAAGAGTAACATATTTTAATGCAAAGAACAACCCACCTGGATAGTGTTCTCTTGTGGACTGCCTTTCCTCTCCTCTTGCCCACGTATCCAATAAACAGCTGATCCTCCAGCCTGAAATCCTTTGTTCTATTGATAAAGAAGCTCAACGCTCTCTTTGGATCCAGACGGTGCAGTCTTTCTTCCTCTTTGGAAGGATGAGGCGGAGGATAGAACGTGGACAAAGTAATTGCCTGAGCCAAATGGAAGGGTGAAACAACCTTCGGGAGGAAAGCAGCCTTGGTCCTCAACACCACCTTATCCCCATAAAAAGTTGTATAAGGGGGTTTTACTGATAAGGCCTGCAACTCACTCACTCTCCTTGCTGATGTTATAGCTATCAGGAAGACTGTTTTTAAAAACAAATACCTTAAGGGGCAAGAATGCATAGGTTCAAAAGGGGACCCCATAAGGAAAGTCAGGACTAAGGACAAATCCCATTGCGGCATAACGAATGGCTTTGGAGGATATTGATTTAGAAGACCTTTCAAGAATCTGATAACAATAGGGGATTTAAATAAAGATGGTTGGTCTGGAAGACATATGAAGGCTGACAAGGCCGATAAATAACCTTTAATGGTAGCCACTGCACAACCTTTCTGCGCCAGAGATAGAGCAAAAGACAAAACGTCTGATAGATGAGCTTGTAAAGGATCAATCTGCCTCTCTCCACACCACGCAACAAATTTAGACCACCTATTAGCGTAGATAGATTTAGTGGAGTGTCGCCTGGCCGCTAATATAACATCCACTACCTCAGGCGGGAGAGAGAAGGAACTCAGGTTGCCCCGTTCAATCTCCAGGCATGTAGGTGCAGACTCTGGAGGTTGGGGTGTAGAACCTGCCCCTGCGACTGCGAGAGGAGGTCTGCCCTGAAAGGGAGACGGAGCGGCTGGCACGTTGAGAGTTGGAGAAGGTCGGAGTACCACACCCTCCTTGGCCAATCCGGAGCTATTACGATTACTAGAGCCCGGTCTTGGCGAATCTTCCTCAATACTCGAGGAATCAAGGGTATGGGAGGAAACGCGTAAAGCAACTGGCCGCACCAGGTCATTTGAAACGCATCCCCCAATGCTTCCTGCATCGGATACTGAAGGCTGCAGAACAACGGACAATGCGCGTTCTCTCGAGTGGCGAACAGATCTACCCGAGGAAACCCCCACTTCTGGAAGATTAAACGGACTTGATCTGGATGGAGACGCCACTCGTGGTCTGCCGAGAAGTGGCGACTGAGACTGTCCGCACGCACGTTCAAGACTCCGGCCAGATGGTTTGCTATCAAGCAAATCCGATGGTCCTTTGCCCAGGACCATAGTCGAAGAGCTTCTCTGCAGAGAAGGTACGACCCCACTCCTCCCTGCTTGTTTATGTACCACATCGTGGTAGTATTGTCCGTTAGGACCTGTACCGACTGACCACGAAGGGAAGGGAGGAAGGCCTTGAGAGCCAGACGTACAGCCCGTAACTCTAACAGATTGATGTGAAAAATCTGTTCCTCTGGAGACCAAAGACCTTTGATCTCCAGATCCCCCAGATGAGCTCCCCACCCTAGAGTGGAAGCATCCGTTATGACTGTGGCCACTGGTGGCGACTGCTGGAACGGTTTTCCTTGTGAAAGATTGTTGCTTGCAATCCACCACTTCAAATCCACAGCAGCATCTCTGGAGATCTTGACAGTACCCTCTAGATCCCCTCTGTGTTGAGACCACTGCCTTCGGAGGCACCACTGAAGAGCCCTCATGTGCCAGCGAGCATGCGTGACCAACAGAATGCAGGAGGCAAAAAGACCGAGCAGACGAAGGACCTTGAGGACTGGAACTACCGCTCCGTTTCGAAACATTGGAACCAAATCCTGAATATCTTGAATCCGCTGAGGCGGAGGAAAGGCCCGACCCAATGTCGTATCCAGTACTGCCCCTATGAACAGGAGGCGCTGAGAGGGCTCCAGGTGAGATTTGGGCTCGTTCACCGAAAAGCCCAGGTCGAACAACAACTGGGTTGTTGACTGCAGATGACGCAACACAAGCTCCGGGGACTTGGCTTTGATCAACCAATCGTCCAAGTAAGGGAATA
The DNA here is from genome assembly GCF_031143425.1 of Pleurodeles waltl. NCBI lineage: Eukaryota > Metazoa > Chordata > Amphibia > Caudata > Salamandridae > Pleurodeles > Pleurodeles waltl. Next base: position 1,517,857,199 of record NC_090447.1, read on the forward strand.
CTGCTATCCCCTTCCTTCTGAGCTCTGCCGCAACCACCGACATCACCTTCGTGAAGACTCGAGGTGCTGAAGTAAGACCAAACGGAAGGACCGCAAACTGGTAGTGTTGCGATCCCACCACAAACCGGAGATACTTCCTGTGTGACTTGAGTATCAGGATATGAAAGTAAGCATCCTGCAAGTCGACAGACACCATCCAGTCTTCCATGTTCAACGCCAAAAGCACCTGTGCTAGGGTCAGCATCTTGAACTTTTCCTGCTTGAGGAACCAATTCAAGATCCTCAGGTCCAGAATTGGTCTCAAACGACCATCCTTCTTGGGAATCAGGAAATACCTTGAGTAAACTCCTTGACCCCTTTCCTGCTCCGGGACCAACTCCACCGCGCCCTTTAAAAGGAGGACTTCCACCTCCTGTTCTAGCAACAGGAGGTGTTCTTGTGAACAATACGAAGGGCGGGGCGGGATGAGGGGCGGAAACTCCCGAAAGGGAAGGGTGTAGCCTTTTCCCACAACACTGAGAACCCAAGTGTCCGACGTAACAGTCTCCCATTTGGTGAGAAAATGCTGTAATCTTCCCCCTACAGGAGAGGAGTGAGTGGGAAATGGTGGAAGCCTAAGGCTGCTTCCCCTGCTGCACCCCGCCAGAGGATGAGGAAGAGGCAGAGTGCTGCTGAGAGGCTCCCCTGGTGCGGACCCTACCCCTCCCCCTAAAAGATCTATAGGGGTGGGAAGAGGCAGGTTGCTGATATCTTTCCCGAAAGGAAGAGGAGGAAGAGCCACGCCCAAATCCACGAAACCTCCTGAAGAATCTGGAAGAGGCCGTGGAAGAAGGAGCTTGGAGTCCCAACGACTTAGCCGTGGCCCTGCTCTCCTTAAAACGTTCCAAGGCCGAATCAGCCTTAGCCCCAAACAGTTTGTCCCCATCAAACGGGAGATCCAACAATGTGGACTGTACATCTGCCGAAAAGCCCGAGTTACGTAGCCAGGCCTGTCTCCTTTCCACCACAGTTGTGCCCATTGCTCTGGCTACCGAGTCGGTGGTATCCAGTCCCGTCTGGATAATTTGGGTCGCAGCAGCCTGGGCATCAGAGACAAGATCCAAAAGACCCTGGGGAAGCTCTGTAAACGAAGAGGAGATGTCATCCATCAGAGCATGAATATACCTCCCCAGGATACAGGTCGCATTAGTGGCTTTTAACGCCAGACTGCAGGACGAAAAAATCTTCTTCGACTGCGCCTCTAGCTTTTTTGAGTCTCTGTCCCCAGGCACCGTCGGGAAAGAACCAGGTGCTGATTTGGACGAACAGGAGGCCTGCACAACCAAGCTCTCCGGCGTAGGGTGCCTAGATAGGAAACCAGGATCAGTTGGAGCCGTCCGATACCTCCTGGCCACGGCTCTGTGAACTGCTGGGGAATATGCCGGCTTCTTCCACACCTCTAAAACCGGATCCAGCAGAGCGTCATTAAAAGGTAATAGAGGCTCCGCCGCGGCTGAGGCCGGATGCAACACCTCTGTCAAAAGGTTTTGTTTCGCCTCCACCACCGGCAAAGGCAGGTCCAAAAAACTAGCTGCCTTCCGTACCACTGTATGAAAGGAAGCAGCTTCCTCGGTATATTCCCCCGGGGACGAAAGGTCCCACTCAGGGGAAGTGTCCAGCCCACTGGCCGACTCCAGTCCACGCAGCCCATCACCCGAGTCCTCTAGCTCTCCTTCCTCTAGGGCTCGTTGGTACTCCTGCTCCTCTAGTACCCGGAGAGCACGCCTCCTTGAATGCAGTCGTTGCTCAATCCGCGGAGTCGACAACACCTCCGCCGAAGTCGGAGATCGGCGCCGATCTTCCGAAGCCACCGACGCCGCATCCGGCGCCACAGGTAACTTCGGCGCCGACTGAAGAGCAGATGAAACGGATGGACCCACCGGAGTCACAGGCCGAAATCTCGATGTCGACGGGATGGAAATCCCTGGGGCCAATCCCTCCGAAGCCATCGGAGCGGCCACCGGCGCCGACACTGGCACCGAGCCCACGTTCCCAAACGGGAGAAAGGGCATAAAGGGTGCCGGCCGAAGAGGCGCAGGATCACCCAAAGAAAAGGCCAAAGGCCCAGCCGGAGCACCCCCTGGAGCCATCTGTTGGAAGATGGCATACATCGCATTCAAGAATGTGGAACTATCGGCTCCAGGGGTGGGAAAAGCCGGATACTGGGGTGCCTGACTCGGAGGCGACCCCGACGCCGGCCTCGGCGTCTGCGCCGGAGAAAACACCTGAGGCTCCAATACCTCAATCACCGATGCCTGTCCAGGCGAAGTTGGAGACGTCGGAGAGAGCAACGGCGTCGAAGGATGCGGCGTCACCGTGGGGCTGACCTCCCATGTCCTCCGGCGCCGATCCGGAGACCTGGAACGAGCCTCCCTTGAATGACGCCGAGATTCTCTACGGCGCCGGGAGTCTCGATGACGCCGATGTCTTGGAGAAGACTTTTTCTTGTGATGCTTCTCCTTTGACTTGGCCATAAACAGCTTCGCCTCGCGTTCTTTAATGGCCTTCGGATTCATGTGCTGAGACGAATCACAAGTCGAGACGTCGTGGTCGGAGCTCAAACACCAAAGGCAATCGGAATGAGGATCCGTCACCGACATCTTGCCTCCACACTCACGACAAGGCTTAAATCCAGACTTTCTCTGCGACATTATTTCCACAGAGAAAGAGTACGCAGCAAGATATACACTGTAACCGCAAGAGTAACAGTTGCTCCCTCGAAGATAACCGTTTCGAATGCACGGAAAAAAGGGAACTGACGTCCGCACGTCGTCGAGGACCTCTTATTGCCTGTATGACGTCAGACGGCGTCGCGTGCGAGACAGTGACGTCCTCGTCGACGTGCAGAGACTAGTAAGAAGATTTCCGTAGAATGCTGGCGCCATGGGAGTATTCATGAGGTGAGGAATCCACAGGTAGTTGTATCCATCAGAAAGAGACTTTGAGAATTCTCACCCTAGAGACTTTAACTTTGATTTGCCCCGTCTTGCCCATGCATTAACTTTGCCCCATTCTCCTTGCCGCTGCAAGGAAACTTGCCCTTAACTTTGCCCTTTCAACCTGCCCATGCTGATCGAACCGGTACCTGAGGGACGAAGACATTCTTGAATGCTGTTTGTATTTGGTAAATATGAAAGGATAAATGTATTATGCATTGTGTTTTTCCTTTTAGGTACCAACTGCTATTTTGATAGGGCCCAAGCTAGAAGTTTTCCAAATTTGTGTTGACTAAATTCGTTTTGCATGAAGCCCCACATGCCAATGCTAATTAGAGGTTAGTTGAGGTTTTCATTCGATGCACCATGTCAATTTGAGATCTTGTTATGCTGACCAATGTATGAAATCAGTCAAATACAATTAGTCCTATTAGTGATTTGCATTGCCATAACTGAATGTATTATTGTTCAGATTTTGCGTAGATTGCGTTTCTTCCGCCGCTATGGACAGCTAGTAATGTTCATATACATGTATCATTTGGTTTTGAGACAAATATATATCGTGCTAGCTTTGTTAATATAGAAAATAAATTCACTAACTTTTAATAAACTGGTGTGGTTATTCATGACTGAAAGGTCATGGTGCGTCGAAATACCAACCGTTATTGATTTCTGACGTGCTATATTGATCTAATATTGCTAATTACGATAGTTATTGATTATTGATTTGAGCGACTCGACTATTCTAGGATGAGGAGAGCCCGACTCGGTTAAAAGATTCACCGACCTCCAACGTGTCCAGGTAAAGGTAATTTATAAGGGCTGGACGCGTTATCACCTGCGAATCTGAGCTGAATGGCCTCTAAGACCATATTGGATATTGTTTTTGAATAAGGTGAGAGACTTCTTCGTCAGCCCTCTGCTTTGACTTGTTCTGATGGTTTGGAGGAGAGGCAAAAACTTATGACCGTAAAGAAATTACGCTCAGGGCGCTTGCTCCCAGGAAGGACATGTACAAAAACTAAATCCAATACTCTTTGGAATACGGTCAACTCGGCCTTACGGGTGAAGGGCCAGAATCAAATGTTTATTTTATGGGAAAAAGAAAAGATCCCTCAGGAGGAGACAAAGCGTGATATTCCCCTCGGCATGACATCTGGCATGGAGCCAAGTGGAATCCTGTTTAGGGGGATTTCAAAGGAGTCCTACTCTGCCAACAGTAGAATGGGGGGGGGGCAGAGGATGTAGTCCCCCAGGAGGCCCTTTTACAGAGTGGTCAAAACCCGCTCAGGACGCCTTAGCGTCCTTCTCTACCTCCTCCCCCCAGTTAGCTCATCCCCACCCTTGGAGACACTTGGAGGATTGGCCAATTCTGCCGAAGTTCTTCAGTAATCCTTTTCCCACTTGAGGGCTGCAGGGACTCCAGTCATGGTGCTTCAAGACTTCACCTTGCCCAACTTGGAATTAGACCTCTGTAGGAGATATGGGTATCAGGTCGAGGACTATTCCTCTTCACCTGGGGATCCTGTGCCTATGCTTCCACCGAAAGGTCTGCATTTGTTTAGCAGTACCCCTTCCATTTGTGACTCTGTGTACTCTCACCCATCTAGGACTCCAGTTCTGGAAGTAAGCGGTAATTTGCCTAGTCAACCTCCAGACCAGGAGGTTAGGTTCTTTACTTCCCTCATCAGCTTGGAAAACTTGCTTTCCTCAATTTTAAAACTTCTGGAGAAATATATAGGAGGGTGTGACTGTATTCTCGATTCTGTGACGGCCATCTAGAAAGAATTGTCTAAAGATAACAAAAACAGGAGTTTGAACCAAGGCCTCTCGGGGTTACTGGCTGTCCCCCTGTTATCAAATTAGCCAGAGAATCCTATGGTGCGTTCTTGTGTGAAGGAGAGTACGCAGGCAGGTAAACCCCAGTTTAAAGAGACTATTGATAAAAGGGCACTGATTGATAGACCAGTGGACTTGATATGATTTATCTTTGATCCCTACCCGGTTAAGAGTAAATGGTTGGCAAAGTCTTACCAGACTGAACAGGAGGTATTTCCAATATTTAAAGCCTTAACTAGTCAGAAGAATTGTTCTCTGGAGATGCCTATCCCTCTGCCAATAGTGAGATAGAAAAACAAGAGGAAAAAATCTAAAGGATTGAAAAGACCAGTTTGAAGGATCACTAAGAAAGGCAGAAGGAAAGTACATTTTTCTGAGGTGACAGATCCCATACAAAAGTGCATGGAGGTCTCTTGCATGATTTGTCCCTCCTCTTTGGTGACAGGGACCGCATCTGGGACTAATGGAGCAGCCACCAGGGAGTCAGGGAGGGAGCCTAAGAGTGAGCCCTTCTTTGATCACTCATCTGGTCCGCTTCCTGCATTGAACCTGACCGCCCCAATATTTTCTTTACCCAGTCTGACGGGAGACTCTAATGGCCCTGTCTTTTTGGAAGGCATCCCTGGAACTCAATGCAAGGTGGATTCATGTATAGTAGACTTTATCCCAATCTTTGATGCATACTTAATTTTGAATAAATCTACACTTTAAAACTGCTTCTCAGAGTCTGGTTCATTGAGGTCAATTCAAAACTGTGACATCAGCCTTGTCTCTCTATTGAATTCTAAAGTAGGCTTTAAGTCAAGCGCTTGGTCCTTCGAAATGTTGATTTTTTGCAGTGTTACGGGATTTATGTGGTTCCCTTTCTGGGTTTGAATGGGCCGGTGCTAGTGGTGGGATGGTAGTGGAAAAGAACAAAGATTGTTATCTTTCACAGGAGTCACCCAACTCTAAGGACCAGTATGAGTTTAGGCCCAAGATAGATTTGCAGGATCTGACAGTTTCCCTTGGAGGGAATGGTAGGCAGGTGTCACTGCGGGAAGCGTCAATTGTCCTGACCAAAAAAGCATTATTGATTTAGATGGGTGGGGCTGGCTACCGAGTGTCTTAAATCAGGCGCAGGCGTCTACGTTCCCACCCCTCAACTAGCGTTGGCCTAAACATTGTCCCATGGAATGCTGCAGGGGTAGAATATAGTAAGGAGAAGTTACTACTTCTCAGTTCTTTAAGTCCTGACTTGATTTGCCTCCAGGAGACATGGTCTGACAGGGATTTACTGTAGGGTGATTATTATGTTATAGATGGCCACCCCCTCTAGAAGGGGGCATGCTAAAGTGGGAGTCGTTTGCCTGCTATCAACTAAACTTAAGTGAAATTATGACTGTTATAAAGATCCTAGCAACCTTTTTATGGCCTTTACATTTCAGGTTCATAATCCTGTTATTGGTCAATGCCCCCATTCCTTCCGAAGCGGTGTGTGATGTCTTGTTTCAGAAGGCTTTTGTCTATATAAAAAAACATTCTAGATAGTATTACTAGAGCAAATATATGAATTAGAAATTACTAATGAATGTTTATGTATTTCGAATAATTAAAATTGTAGAAAATAATTAACGTAGAAAAATAATGTGCACATTTGAAAATGTGCCCTCGAAGAGTGGCTACCAAAAATCACGAATTATACTAAAAATGACTAAAAACATGTGGAACATTGAAAATGTATTAAAAATAATGTAGTAGTGTGTCATACTGAGAGATATAACGTATGTTTTGCATTATATTGTAGAGCTTAAGTTAGCTAAAGCAGTGGCCTAGTTTTGCCAGGCCTCATGCAGAAGATGACTATTAACGTTCAATGTAGAAAATGCTGATGTGTTGAGCTAACCGTAAACTGCTCATTGTTTAATAAAATCTGCTTAGCTAGAATCTTTTGGGTGAACAGACGGACAGGAGATGAAGGAATCAAAGTGTGTATAAAAATCAGTGTAAAGCATACTGGATGTACTGTCCCAGGACTTGAACAATAGAGACACTGACTGGAGAAGAAGATGCAACATTTTCGATACCGGACGAGCCGGATGATGAGAACATCATACAGTGAACCAATCGCCATCCTGAGAACTGTGTAAGATTAGAATTCATAGTTATGGAAAATTAAAACTATTGGGTGGAGTCATAACTGGTGATTAATTGACCAATTAGGAATTGGTGGATAGTCTGGGTGACTTTAATATTTTGTGACAAGGGGAGAAAACTTGAGATGTTAGAGGTTAGGCATGGATGTTCGAAGAGATTCGAGATTCTATTATTGGGCTCATACTCCCTAAGAGGAGAGCCTGACGCGAATCTTATCGATTGATGACCTGAAGACGAAGACTGACTTTGTTGCTGATCCATACCATGGATAGGTAGCTATGACAATGTGACTGAATTAACTTTTGTGCCTTTCCTTTCTAGGTACCAACTGCGCTGTCTAAATAGTTTTTCTTTTAGCTAGATGTTTTCCATATTCATGTTCTAAACTATTTTTCGCATGAAGTCCCACATGCTAATGCTAATCTGGGTCAGATGAGGTTCCTATTCTAACGACATTGACATATACAGTGACTAAATGATTGACAAACTGATTTGCTGAACTCTGCTACTCATGCTGACGTACTTACTTGTAATGCATATGTTGACTTATGCTGTAGAATGTATTCTGTCACAAGTTGTGATTAGATTATGTTATCAGTGGTTATTAATGAATTAATCCTGATTTGATTTGAATAAAGTATGAATTAATCTCATGATTTAGCATTGTAACCAATAGGTAAATAAAATTGCTAAAACTTATTTTGAATTGTGGTTATTCATGGCTATAAGCTCATGATGGGATGTGTATTAACTGTTGATTGATGATTTGCCTAATGGTTATTGATTCTTGTGTATCGATTATTGAGAACATTGGTCACATCGTAGCTACGATACTCCATGCAAATCAAAAGGTTCATCGACCTATACGCGTCCCTTGTAAGTTTTTGGTAGCAGCTTGATGGTTAGTTTCCTTGGAGAACTAGTTATGTGGTGACTGATGGTTATGGTAGTAGTTTGAGTTAGGGTTGTTCATTATTATTCTGATTTGGATTTTGTTTTTTAAAATGATATTTGTAGAGAAAATGATGTTCCCTTAAGACCATAAATGACTTTCCCAGATCCTGGATCCTACTAGTGGTGTTGAGTATGTTTCTGTCGGTCTAGTGATAGAGTGAGAGGGATAGGTTGCGCTTGCACAGCTTATGCAAATCGCAGGTTGTAAGGAAATGCCTCCTTGGCATGGTTACCCCTGACTTTTTACCTTTGCTGATGCCAAGTTATGATTTGAAAGTGTGCTGAGGCCTGCTAACCAGACTCCAGCACCAGTGTTCTTTCCCTAAACTGTACCTTTGTCTCCACAATTGGCACAACCCTGGCACCCAGGTAAGTCCCTTGTAACTGGTACCCCTGGTACCCAGGGCCCTGATGCCAGCGAAGGTCTCTAAGGGCTGCAGCATGTCTTATGCCACCCTCGGGACCCCTCACTCAGCACAGACACACTGCTTGCCAGCTTGTGTGAGCTGGTGGGGAGAAAATGACTAAGTCGACATGGCACTTCCCTCAGAGTGCCATGCCAGCCTCACACTGCCTGTGGCATAGGTAAGTCACCCCTCTAGCAGGCCTTACAGCCCTAAGGCAGGGTGCACTATACCACAGGTGAGGGCATAGGTGCATGAGCACTATGCTCCTACAGTGTCTAAGCAAAACCCTAGACATTGTAAGTGCAGGGTAGCCATAAGAATATATGGTCTGAGAGTCTGTCAAACACGAACTCCACACCACCATAATGGCTACACTGAAAACTGTGAAGTTTGGTATCAAACTTCTCAGCACAATAAATGCACACTGATGCCAGTGTACATTTTATTGTGAAATACACCCAGAGGGCATCTTAGAGATGCCCCCTGAAAACATACCCGACTTCCAGTGTGCGCTGACTAGTTTTTTCCAGCCTGCAGGAACTGTACGACCTGGCGGTGAGCCTCAAAGGCTCACCCCCTTTGTTACAGCATCACAGGGCATCCCAGCTACTGGAGATGCCCGCCCCTCCGGCCACTGCCCCCACTTTTGGCGGCAAGGTTGGAGGAGATAATGAGAAAAACAACGAGGAGTCACTGCCCACTCAGGACAACGCCTAAGGTGTCCTGAGCTGAGGTGACTCTGACTTTTAGAAATCCTCCATCTTGCAGATGGAGGATTCCCCCAATAGGATTAGTGATGTTCCCCCCTCCCCACAGGGAGGAGGCACAAAGAGGGTGTAGCCACCCCCAGGGCTAGTAGCCACTGGCTACTATCCTCCCAGACCTAAACACACACCTAAATTAGAGTATTTAGGGGCCCCCAGAACCGAGGAAGATAGATTCCTGCAACCTGAAGACGAAGAAGGACTGCTAACCTGAAGCCCTGCAGAAAAGACGGTGACACCAACTGTTTTGGCCCCAGCCCTAACGGCCTGTCTCCCCACTTCAAGAAAAACTGCAACAGCGACGCATCCCACAGGGTCCAGCGACCTCGGAAGCCTCAGAGGACTACCCTGCATCTAAAAGGACCAAGAAGCTCCTGAGGACAACAGCCCTGTTCAACAAAACTGCAACTTTGCAACAAAGAAGCAACTTTTAAAGACCTCACGTTTCCCGCCAGAAGCGTGAGACTTTCCATTCTGCACCCGAGGCCCCTGGCTCGACCTGCGGAAAACTAACACTACAGGGAAGACTCCCCGGCAACTGCGAGCCCGTGAGTAGACAGACTTGACCCCCCTGTGCCCCCACAGTGACGCCTTCAGAGGAAATCCAGAGGCTCCCCCTGACCGCGACTGCCTGCTTCAAGGAACCAGACGCCTGGAAACCACTCTGCACCAGCAGCCCCCAGGACCTGAAAGAACCAAACTCCAGTGCAGGAGCAACCCCCAGGTGACCCTCTGCCTAGCCCAGGTGGTGGCTACCCGAGGAGCACCCCCCCTATGCCTGCCTGGATCGCTGAAGAGACCCCAGGGTCTCCCCATTGATTCCTATTGAAAACCTGACGCCTGTTTGCACTCTGCACCCGGCCGCCCCTGTGCCACTGAGGGTGTACTTTCTGTGCCTGCTTGTGTCTCCCCCCGGTGCCCTACAAAACCCCCCTGGTCTGCCCTCCGAAGTCACGGGTACTTACCTACTGGCAGACTGGAACCGGGGCACCCCTATTTCCATTGAAGACTATGGGGGTCATTCTGACCCTGACGGGCGGCGGAGGCCGCCCGCCGGAGTTCCCTCCTCCGAAATACCGCTCCGCGGTCGAAAGACCGCAGAGGGTATTCTAAGTTTTTCCCTGGGCTGGCGGGCGGTCGCCAAAAGACCGCCCGCCAGCCCAGGGAAAAACTCCCTTCCCACGAGGATGCCGGCTCGTAATCGAGCCGGCGGAGTGGGAAGGTGCGACGGGTGCTGTTGCACCCGTTGCGTATTTCACTGTCTGCCAAACAGACAGTGAAATACTTGTAGGGGCCCTCTTACGGGGGCCCCTGCAGTGCCCATGCCAGTGGCATGGGCATTGCAGGGGCCCCCAGGGGCCCCACAACCCCCCCTACCGCCATCCGGTTCCCGGCGGGCGGACCGCCGGGAACTGGATGGCGGTAGGGGGGGTCGGAATCCCCTCGGCGGCGCAGCTAGCTGCACCGCCTTGGAGGATTCCAAAGGGTGGCGGTACACTGGCGGGAGACCGCCAGTGTTGCCGGTCCGACCGCGGCTTTACCGCCGCGGTCGGAATGCCCTTGGGAGCACCGCCGGCCTGTCGGCGGTGCTCCCGCGGTCCTCCAACCCGGCGGTCATTGACCGCCAGGGTTGGAATGACCCCCTATGTGTTTGGGCACCACTTTGACCTCTGCACCTGACCGGCCCTGAACTGCTGGTGTGGTAACTTTGGGGTTGCCTTGAACCCCCAACGGTGGGTTACCTTGGACCCAACTTTGAACCCTGTAGGTGTTGTACTTACCTGTGAACTTAACATTTACTTACCTCCCCCAGGAACTGTTGATTTTTGCAGTGTCCACTTTTAAAATAGCTTATTGCCATTTTTGCCAAAACTGTACATGTTATTGTGTTAATTCAAAGTTCCTCAGATACCCGAGTGAAATACCTTTCATTTAAAGTATTGTTTGTAAATCTTGAACCTGTGGTTCTTAAAATAAACTAAGAAAATATATTTTTCTATATAAAAACCTATTGGCCTGGAATGGTCTTTGAGTGTGTGTTCCTCATTTATTGCCTGTGTGTGTACAACAAATGCTTAACATTACCCCCTGATAAGCCTACTGCTCGACCACACTACCACAAAATAGAGCATTAGAATTATCTCTTTTTGCCACTATCTTACCTCTAAGGGGAACCCTTGGACTCTGTGTATACTATTTCTTACTTTGAAATAGTATATACAGAGCCAACTTCCTACATTGGTGGATCAGCGGTGGGGTACAAGACTTTGCATTTGCTGGACTACTCAGCCAATACCTGATCACACAACTAAAATTCCAAAAATTGTCATTAGAAACTGATTTTTGAAATTTGAGGTATTTTTCTAAATTTTTAAAAGTCCTGCTAGGGCCTTGTGTTAGTCCCTGTTAACAGTTCTTTTAGAGTTTAAAAGTTTTGTAAAAGTTTGGATTAAGTTGTAGAGATAGTTTTAGATTCTTAAAAAGTATCCAACTTTTAGAGAAATAATGTCTACTGCAGAAGAGATAGTGGTGGAGCTCAACCTCACCCCTTACCTGCATCTTAGGATGTCAGAGTTAAGGACTCTCTGCAAAATCAAAAAGATACAAACTGGATCAAACCCTACCAAAGTATAGCTGCAGGAGCTCTTGGCAGAGTTTACTAGAGACAACCCCTCTGAAGATACCCTTACAGAGGGGGACGCTAGTGATTTGGAGGAGAATTTCCCCCCTCCAGTCCTAGTTAGGGAGACCAGGGTTTCTCCAACCCTGACTCCACATGTGATAGTCAGAGATGTTGCTTCTCTCACAGGAGAGTCCAACAGCTCTGGAAGCATTGAGGGCAGCCTCAATGAAGATGACCCCCTGTTAGCCAGGATGGCCAAAAGATTGGCTTTGGAGAGACAGCTCCTAGCCATAGAAAGGTAAAGACAAGAGATGGGCTTAGCTCCCATCAATGGTGGCAGCAATTTAAATAGGGTCAGAGATACTCCAGACATGTTAAAAATCCCCAAAGGGATTGTAACTAAATATGAAGATGGTGATGACATCACCAAATGGTTCACAGCTTTTGAGAGGGCTTGTGCTACCAGAAAAGTAAACAATCTCACTGGGGTGCTCTCCTTTGGGAAGTGTTCACTGGAAAGTGTAGGGATAGACTCCTCACACTCTCTGGAAAAGATGCAGAATCCTATGACCTCATGAAGGCTACCCTGATTGAGGGCTTTGGATTCTCAACTGAGGAGTACAGGATTAGGTTCAGGGGGGCTCAAAAATCCTCGAGCCAGACCTGGGTTGATTTTGTTGACTTCTCAGTCAAAACACTGGATGGTTGGATTCATGGCAGTGGTGTAAATGATTATGATGGGCTGTACAATCTGTTTATGAAATAACAACTTTTAATGAATTGTTCAATGATAAACTGCATCAGCATCTGGTAGACCTAGGTCCAATTTCTCCCCAAGAATTGGGAAAGAAGGCAGACCATTGGGTCAAGACTAGGGTAACCAAGACTTCCACAGCGGGTGACCAAACGAAAGGGGTCACAAAGACTCCCCAGGGGAAGAGTGTTGAGACATCCAAGGGTAAAAGTAAAGAGTCTTCTACAGGGCCCCAAAAATCTGCTCAGGAGGAAGGTTCCAAAGCCTCTTCACAATCCAATTTTGGGTACAAGGGTAAAACCTTTGATCCCCAAAAGGCCTGGTGTCGTGGCTGTGATCAGCAGGGACACCAAACTGGAGACAAGGCCTGTCACAAGAAAGGTTCCACTTCTACTACTACTCCAGTTAGCACTGGAATAGCCAGTCTCCAGGTGGGATCAACAGTGTGCCCAGACCAAATCAGGGATCACACTGAAGCTACATTAGTTTCTGATGGTGGGGTGGACTTAGCCACACTGGCTGCCTGCCCCCTAATATGCAAACATACAGGCAGCAACTCTTGGTTAATGGGAATAGTGTAGAAGGCCTGAGGGATACAGGTGCCAGTGTCACTATGGTGACAGAAAAACAAACTGGTTTCCCCAGGACAATACCTGACTGGACAGACTTATCCAGTCACCAACGCTGACAATCAGACTAAACTACATCCCATGGCAATGGTAACTTTAGAATGGGGAGGGGTTACTGGCCTGAAACTGGTGGTAGTCACCTCTAATATCCCAGTAGACTGTTTGCTTGGAAATGACCTGGAGTCCTCAGCATGGGCTGAGGTAGAACTCAAAACCCATGCAGCCATTCTGGGTATCCCTGAACTGATGTGTGTCAAGACAAGGGCACAGTGCAAGGCTCAGGGTAAAAAAGAGGTATTGGAGCCTGGAATAATGGCCCAACCCTCCAAGAGAAAAGGAAAGAAGACCACGGAACCAGCTTCAACACAACAAAAGAAAAAGAACCTCTCTTCCCAGGAAGACGTTCTGCCCTCTGAGGGAACAGAGCCCATGGAGTTGGAACCTTATCAGGTTGAACTCTTAGGCCCTGGGGGACCCACAAGGGAACAGTTGTGTAAGGGGCAAGAAACCTGTCCCTCTATTGAAGGCCTCAGACAGCAAGCTGCTGAGGAAACAAAAGGAAAAATCACTGGAACACATAGGATCTATTGGGATGATGGACTCCTTTAAACTGAGGCAAGTGATCCCAAACCTGGTGCCACTAGGAGAGTGGTAGTGCCTCAGGAGTTTAGAGAGTTCATTCTGACCTTAGCCCATGATATTCCACTTGCTGGGCATTTGGGACAAACGAAGACTTGGAGAGATTAGTCAACCATTTCCATTGGCCCAACATGTCCCAGAAAGTAAAGGAGTTTTGTGCCTCCTGTGCCACCTGTCAAGCCAGTGGTAAGACAGGTGGCCATCCAAAGCCCCCCTCATTCCACTTCCAGTGGTGGGGGTCCCCTTTGAAAGAGTGGGTGTGAACATAGTGGGTCCACTGGAACCTCCCACAGCCTCAGGGAACCAGTATATCCTGGTGGTAGTGGATCATGCCACTAGGTACCCTGAAGCAGTTCCCCTTAGGTCCACTACTGCCCCTGCAGTAGCCAAAGCACTCATTGGTATATTTACCAGAGTGGGATTTCCTAAGGAGGTGTTGTCTGACAGGGGTACCAACTTCATGTCAGCATACCTGAAACACATGTGGAATGAGTGTGGGGTGACTTACAAATTCACCACACCATACCATCCACAAACCAATGGTCTTGTGGAAAGATTCAACAAGACTTTGAAGGGCATGATCATGGGGTTTCCTGAAAAGCTCAAAAGGAGATGGGATGTACTCTTGCCATGTCTGCTTTTCGCCTACAAAGAGGTGCCTCAGAAGGGAGTAGGGTTTCCCCCTTTGAACTTCTGTTTGGCCATCCTGTAAGGGGACCACTAGCTCTTGTTAAAGAAGGCTGGGAGGGACCTCTCCATGAGCCTAAGCAAGATATAGTGGACTATGTACTAGGCCTATGTTCCAGGATGGTAGAGTATATGGAAAAGGCAAGTAAAAACCTTGAAGCCAGCCAACAACTCCAGAAAAGATGTGGTATGACCAAAAGGCTGCTATGGTTGAGTTTCAGCCAGGGCAGAAAGTCTGGGTTCTGGAGCCTTAGGCTCCCAGGGCACTCCAGGACAGATGGAGTGGCCCTTACCCAGTGCTAGAGAGAAAGAGTCAGGTCACCTACCTGGTAGACCTAGGCAATAGCAGGACCCCCAAAAGGGTGATACATGTGAACCACCTCAAACTCTTTCATGACAGAGCAGATGTGAATCTGCTGATGGTGACAGATGAGGACCAGGAAGCTGAGAGTGAACCTCTCCCTGATCTCCTCTCCACAGACCCTAAAGATGGCTCAGTAGATGGAGTGATCTATTCAGACACCCTCTCTGGCCAACAGCAGTCTGACTGTAGGGAAGTCTTACAACAGTTTGCTGAGCTCTTTTCCCTAACCCCTGGTCAGACACACCTGTGTACCCATGATGTGGACACAGGAGACAGCATGCCTGTCAAAAACAACATTTTCAAACAGTCTGACCAAGTTAAGGATAGCATCAAAGTGGAAGTCCACAAGATGCTGGAATTGGGAGTCATTGAGCACTCTGACAGCCCCTGGGCTAGCCCAGTGGTCTTAGTCCCCAAACCTCATACCAAAGATGGCAAGAGAGATGAGGTTTTGTGTGGACTACAGAGGACTTAATTCTGTCACCAAGACAGATGCCCATCCCATTCCAAGGGCAGATGAGTGAATTGACAAACTAGGTGCTGCCAAATACTTGAGTACCTTTGACTTGACAGCAGGGTACTGGCAGATAAAAATGGCACCAGGAGCAAAAGAAAAGACAGCATTCTCCACCCCTGATGGGCACTATCACTTCACTGTGATGCCCTTTGGCTTAAAGAATGCCCCAGCCACCTTCCAAAGGTTGGAGAGTCAAGTCCTTGCTGGCTTGGAGTCCTTTAGTGCAGCTTATCTTGATGATATTGCTGCCTTTAGCTCCAGCTGGCAGGATCACCTGGTCCACCTGAAGGAGGTTTTGCAGGCCCTGCAAGCAGCAGGCCTCTCTATCAAGGCATACAAATGTCAGATAGGGCAGGGAACTGTGTTTTACTTGGGACACCTTGTAGGTGGAGGCCAAGTTCAGCCACTCCAACCCAAGATCCAGACTATTCTGGACTGGGTAGCTCCAAAAACCCAGACTCAAGTCAGGGCATTCCTTGGCTTGACTGGTTACTATAGGAGGTTTGGAAGGGATATGGATCCATAGTGACACCCCTCACAGAACTTACCTCTAAGAAAATGCCCAAGAAGGTAAACTGGACTATAGAGTGCCAACAGGCCTTTGACACCCCGAAACAAGCTATGTGCACAGCACCAGTTCTCAAAGCTCCAGATTACTCCAAGCAGTTCATTATGCAGACTGATGCCTCTGAACATGGGATAGGGGCAGTTTTGTCCCAAACAAATGATGATGGCCTTGACCAGCCTGTTGCTTTCATTAGCAGGAGGTTGCTCCCCAGGGAGCAGCATTGGAGTGCCATTGAGAGGGAGGCCTTTGCTGTTGTTTGGTCCCTGAAGAAGCTGAGACCATACCTCTTTGGTACTCACTTTGTAGTTCAAACAGACCTTTCAGATGGCTAATGCAAATGAAAGGTGAAAATCCAAAACTGTTGAGGTGGTCCATCTCCCTACAGGGAATGGACTTTATAGTGGAACACAGACCTGTGAGTGTCCATGCCAATGCAGATGGCCTTTCCAGGTTCTTCCACTTAGAAAATGAAGACTCTCTTGGGAAAGGTTAGTCTCATCCTCTTTCGTTTGGGGGGGGGGAGGGGGTTGTGTAAGGAAATGCCTCCTTGGCATGGTTACCCCCTGACTTTTTGCCTTTGCTGATGCCAAGTTATGATTTAAAAGTGTGCTGAGGCCTGCTAACCAGGCCCCAGCACCAGTGTTCTTTCCCTAAACTGTACCTTTGTCTCCACAATTGGCACAACCCTGACACCCAGGTAAGTCCCTTGTAACTGGTACCCCTGGTACCAAGGGCTCTGATGCCAGGTAAGGTCTCTAATGGCTGCAGCATGTCTTATGTCACCATAGGGACCCCTCACTCAGCACAGACACACTGCTTGCCAGCTTGTGTGAGCTGGTGGGGAGAAAATGACTAAGTCGACATAGCACTCCCCTCCGAGTGCCATGCCAACCTCACACTGCCTGTGGCTTAGGTAAGTCACCCTCTAGCAGGCCTTACAGCCCTAAGGCAGGGTGCACTATACCACAGGTGAGGACATAGGTGCATGAGCACTATGCCCCTACGGTGTCTAAGCAAAACCTTAGACATTGTAAGTGCAGGGTAGCCATAAGAGTATATGGTCTGGGAGTCTGTCAAACACGAACTCCACAGCACCATAATGGCTACACTGAAAACTGTGAAGTTTGGTATCAAACTTCTCAGCACAATAAATGCACACTGATGCCAGTGTACATTTTATTGTGAAATACACCCAGAGGGCATCTTAGAGATGCCCCCTGAAAACATACCCGACTTCCAGTGTGGGCTGACTCGTTTTTGCCAGCCTGCCACACACTAGACATGTTGCTGGCTACATGGGGAGAGTGCCTTTGTCACTCTGTGGCCAGGAACAAAGCCTGTACTGGGTGGAGGTGCTTCTCACCTCCCCCTGCAGGAACTGTAATACCTGGCGGTGAGCCTCAAAGGTTCACCCCCTTTGTTACAGCGCCACAGGGCATCCCAGCTAGTGGAGATGCCTGCCCCTCCGGCCACTGCCCCCACTTTTGGCGGCAAGGCTGGAGGAGATTATGAGAAAAACAAGGAGGAGTCACTGCCCACTCAGGACAACCCCTTAGGTGTCCTGAGCTGAGGTGACTCTGACTTTTAGAAATCCTCCATCTTGCAGGTGGAGGATTCCCCCAATAGGATTAGGGATGTGCCCCCCTCCCCACAGGGAGGAGGCACAAAGAGGGTGTAGCCACCCTCAGGGCTAGTAGCCATTGGCTACTATCCTCTGAGACCTAAACACACCCCTAAATTGACTATTTAGGGGCTCCCAGAACCGAGGAAGATAGATTCCTGCAACCTGAAGACGAAGAAGGACTGCTGACCTAAAGCCCCGCAGAGAAGACGGAGACACCAACTACTTTGGCCCCAGCCCTAAAGGCCTGTCTCCCCACTTCAAGAAAAACTGCAACAGCGACGCATCCCACAGGGTCCAGCGACCTCCGAAGCCTCAGAGGACTACCCTGCATCTAAAAGGACCAAGAAGCTCCCGAGGACAGCGGCCCTGTTCAACAAAACTGCAACTTTGCAACAAAGATGTAATTTTTAAAGACCACACGTTTCCTGCCGGAAGTGTGAGACTTTCCACTCTGCACCCGACGCCCCCGGCTCGACCTGCAGAAAACTAACACTACAGGGAGGACTCCCCGGCGACTGCGAGCCTGTGAGTAGCCAGAGTTGACCCCCCTGAGCCCCTACAGCGACGCCTGCAGAGGAAATCCAGAGGCTCCCCCTGACCGCGACTGCCTGCTTCAAGGAACCAGACGCCTGGAAACCACTCTGCACCCACAGCCCCCAGGACCTGAAGGAACCGAACTCCAGTGCAGGAGCGACCCCCAGGCGACCCTCTGCCTTGCCCAGGTGGTGGCTACCCCGAGGAGCCCCACCCATGCCTGCATCGCTGAAGAGACCCCCGTGTCTCCCCATTGATTCCTATTTAAAACCTGATGCCTGTTTGCACTCTGCACCCGGCCGCCGCTGAGGGTGTACTTTCTGTGCCTGCTTGTGTCCCCCCCGGTGCCCTATAAAACTCCCCTGGTCTGCCCTCTGAAGTCGCAGGTACTTACCTACTGGCAGACTGGAACCGGGGCATCCCTATTTCCATTGAAGCCTATGTATTTTGGGCACCACTTTGACCTCTGCACCTTACCGGCCCTGAGCTGCTGTTGTGGTAACTTTGGGGTTGCTTTGAACCCCCAACGGTGGGCTACCTTGGACCCAACTTTAAGTGTTGTACTTACCTGTGAACTTAACATTTACTTACCTCCCCCAGGAACTGTTGATTTTTGCACTGTGTCCACTTTTAAAATAGATTATTGCCATTTTTGCCAAAACTGTACATGCTATTGTGATAATTCAAAGTTCCTCAGATACCTGAGTGAAATGCCTTTCATTTAAAGTATTGTTGGTAAATCTTGAACTTGTGGTTCTTCAAATAAACTAAGAAAATATATTTTTCTATATAAAAACCTATTGGCCTGGAATTGTCTGAGTGTGTGTTCCTCATTTATTGCCTGTGTGTGTACAACAAATGTTTAACACTACTCTCTGATAAGTCTATTGCTCGACCACACTACCACAAAATAGAGCATTAGAATTATCTCTTTTTGCTCTTACCTCTAAGGGGAACCCTTGGATTCTGTGCACACTATTTCCTACTTTGAAATAGTATATACAGAGCCAACTTCCTACACAGGTGAATTGTTAGGTATGGGAGAATTTAGAGAGTTTGCGTACTCCAAATGAAGTTTTAGTAGGAATGTGCGTACTCTGCAGTATGAGAGTAGGGAAGTCGTCGAACTTCACATGCGTGGCGCTTCGTGCTCAGAAATTGCCCACATGGTTGTTGATTTACGGACCCTGCCTGGTCTAAGACTGCGGAGTATATTAAAGAGTGTATGAGACACTTGGTTATATGTTGTAATTTGTCTGGTTTAGTAGGTTGATCGGATGTGGTCAACGTGTCAGTGTGTGAGTAAAGTGGGCAACAGGAAATTTCGACTGAGATTTGGCGAGTCCTATGTGCACCAGGACAGACCCATTGATCAGTTGAGAGTAAAATGTGCGGGTCGAATTTTGCTTGCGAATCAGGGAGACCAAGAAAGAGGAATAGCTGCATGAGCGAATGGACCATCAGTGAAAATCAGTAAGGTTTCTGAAGCGATTGTGATACCTTCCTGTAGTAAACCAGCAGGTTTGTTTTCTTTTTTTTGTTTTTGATTAGTGCTCACAATATTTTGCATTAGTTTTGTCAGCTGCAGTACTTGTGAGTGTGACATCATTGGAGTCGCTCTGGGATAGGTCGGTTAGTGAGAAGGGTCATGCACGGATTGGCAGTCGTCCGTGAGAGGCAATTGGTTGAGAACGTGGGTGAAAGGAATCCTGGGAGTAAAAGTCATTTCCTGATTTGATTTTGAATACATAAAAGTAGAAAAGATTAAGTTTTTCAAGGCATTAAAGAGTGCCCTAAGGGCGAATGTAGGAGAGCCTACCCCGCCAGAAAATACACCAGCTTACATTATAATGGAGGAGAGAGGTGTTGCGCTATGTCTTTCGGTAAAGCAATAGTGCAAGTAGACAGAGAAAAATTAGAGCTTAGCGTTTCCTGATAATGGGAAGTTCAATTTGAGAATTTTGGAGCAATTGCGGATGGCGCTATATGAATCGAAGCCCCTTCCGAGACCAGCACAGTTTGAGGGATTAGCAGTTTGGGAGTTGGTAGCTAGGCAGCAACAGCAAATGAAATTTGAGAGGAAAGTAAAAAAGGTAGAAAAGTCATTAGCAGAAGCAAGATGGGATTGGGAACAGAAGAAATGGAGATCAGTGACACTGCAGGATGTTAAGTTGTTTCAAGCAATTACCCAGGAAGATGAGACGGAAGGAAAGAAAGCAACTAGAAAGACTAATAAAAGTCCGTCTGTAGGAAGTTGGCTCTGTATGTACTATTTCAAAGTAAGAAATAGCACACACAGAGTCCAAGGGTTCCCCTTAGAGGTAAGATAGTGGCAAAAAGAGATAATCAAATGCTCTATTTTGTGGTAGTGTGGTCGAGCAGTAGACTTATCAGAGGGTAGTGCTAAGCACTTGTTGTACATACACACAGGCAATAAATGAGGAACACACACTCAAAGACAATTCAAGGCCAATAGGTTTTTGTATAGAAAAATATCTTTTCTTAGTTTATTTTAAGAACCACAGGTTCAAGATTTACACACAATACTTTAAATGAAAGATATTTCACTCAGGTATCATAGGAACTTTGAATCAACACAATATCATATACAGTTTTAGCAAAAATGTCAATAAGCTATTTTAAAACTAGACAGTGAAATTTTCAACAGTTCCTAGGGGAGGTAAGTTTTGGTTAGTTTTGCAGGTAAGTTAAACACCTACAGGGTTCAAAGTTGGGTCCAAGGTAGCCCACCGTTGGGGGTTCAGAGCAACCCCAAAGCTACCACACCAGCAGCTCAGGGCCGGTCAGGTGCAGAGTTCAAAGTGGTGCCCAAAACGCATAGGCTTCAATGGAGAAGGGGGTGCCCCGGTTCTAGTCTGCCAGCAGGTAAGTACCCGCGACTTCGGAGGGCAGACCAGGGGGGTTTTGTAGGGCAGCGGGGGGGGGACACAAGTCAGCACAAAAAGTACACCCTCAGCGGCAAGGGGGGGGGGGGCGGCCGGGTGCAGAGTGCAAACAGGCGCCGGGTTTGCAATAGGTTTCAATGGGAGACCCAGGGGTCTCTTCAGCGAAGCAGGCAAGGGGGAGGCTCCTCGGGGTAGCCACCACCTGGGCAAGGAAGAGGGCCACCTGGGGGTCGCTTCTGCACTGGAGGTCGGATCCTTCAGGTCCTGGGGGCTGCGGGTGCAGTGTCTTTACCAGGCGTCGGGTTCTTGGAAGCAGGCAGTCGCGGTCAGGGGGAGCCTCTGGATTCCCTCTGCAGGCGTCGCTGTGGGGGTTCAGGGGGGTCACCGGGGAGTACTCCCTGTAGTGGTGTTTCACCGCAGGTCGGGCTGGGGGCGTCGGGTGCAGAGGGGAAAGTCTCACGCTTCCGGCGGGAAACGTGGAGTCCTTTAAAAGTTGTTTCTTTTTTTGCAAGTTGTAATTTCTTTGGAACAGGGCCGCTGTCCTCAGGAGTTCTTGGTCCTTTTAGATGCAGGGTAGTCCTCTGAGGCATCAGTGGTCGATGGACCCTGGGGGACGCGTCGTGATTGCAGTTTTTCTTGAAGTGGGGAGACAAGCCAGTAGGGCTGGGGCCAAAGCAGTTGGTGTCTCCGTCTTCTCTGCAGGGTTTCAGGTCAGCAGTCCTTCTTCGTCTTCAAGTTGCAGGAATCTATCTTCCTCGGTTCTGGGAGCCCCTAAATACTCAATTTAGGGGTGTATTTAGGTCTGGGGGGTTAGTAGCCAATGGCTACTAGCCCTGAGGATGGCTACACTCTCTTTGTGCCTCCTTCCTGAGGGGAGGGGGGCACATCCCTAATCCTATTGGGAGATTTCTAAAAGTCAGAGTCAGCTCAGAGCACCTTAGGGGTTGTCCAGACTGGCCAGTGACTCCTCCTTGTTTTTCTCATTATCTCCTCCGGCCTTGCCGCTAAAAGTGGGGCCGTGGCCAGAGGGGGCGGGCATCTCCACTAGCTGGGATGCCCTGTGGCGCTGTAACAAAGGGGGTGAGCCTTTGAGGTTCACCGCCAGGTGTTACAGTTCCTGCAGGGGGAGGTGAGAAGCACCTCCACCCAGTACAGGCTTTGTTACTAGCCACAGAGTGACAAAGGCACTCTCCCCATGTGGCCAGCAACATGTCTGGTGTGTGGCAGGCTGTCAAAACTAGTCAGCCCACACTGGAAGTCA
The DNA here is from genome assembly GCF_031143425.1 of Pleurodeles waltl. Lineage (NCBI taxonomy): Eukaryota > Metazoa > Chordata > Amphibia > Caudata > Salamandridae > Pleurodeles > Pleurodeles waltl. Next base: position 1,517,879,380 of record NC_090447.1, read on the forward strand.
GGTATGTTTTCAGGGGGCATCTCTAAGATACCCTCTGGGGTGTATTTCACAATAAAATGTACACTGGCATCAGTGTGCATTTATTGTGCTGAGAAGTTTGATACCAAACTTCCCAGTTTTCAGTGTAGCCTTTATGGTGCTGTGGAGTTCGTGTATGACAGACTCTCAGACCATATACTCTTATGGCTACCCTGCACTTACAATGTCTAAGGTATTGCTTAGACACTGTAGGGGCATAGTGCTCATGCACCTATGCCCTCACCTATGGTATAGTGCACCCTGCCTTAGGGCTGTAAGGCCTGCTAGAGGGGTGACTTATCTATGCCCTGGGCAGTGTGAGGTTGGCATGGCACCCTGAGGGGAGTGCCATGTCGACTTAGTCATTTTCTCCCTACCAGCACACACAAGCTGGCAAGAAGTGTGTCTGTGCTGAGTGAGGGGTCCCCAGGGTGGCATACGACATGCTGCAGCCCTTAGAGACCTTCCCTGGCATCAGGGCCCTTGGTACCAGGGGTACCAGTTACAAGGGACTTACCTGGATGCCAGGGTGTGCCAATTGTGGAGACAAATGTACAGTTTTAGGGAAAGAACAATGGTGCTGGGGCCTGGTTAGCAGGCCTCAGCAGCACACTTTTAAATCATAACCTGGCATCAGCAAAGGCAAAAAGTCAGGGGGTAACCATGCCAAGGAGGCATTTCCTTACACAACCCCCTCCCCCCCCCAAACAAAAGAGGATGAGACTAACCTTTCCCAAGAGAGTCTTCATTTTTAAGTGGAAGAACCTGGAAAGGCCATCTGCATTGGCATGGACAGTCCCAGGCCTGTGTTCCACTATAAAGTCCATTCCCTGTAGGGAGGTGGACCACCTCAACAGTTTTAGATTTTCACCTTTCATTTGCATTAGCCATCAGAGAGGTCTGTGGTCAGTTTGAACTACAAAGTGAGTACCAAATAGGTATGGTCTCAGCTTCTTCAGGGACCAAACCACAGCAAAGGCCTCCCTCTCAATGGCACTCCAAAGCTGCTCCCTGGGGAGTAACCTCCTGCTAATTAAAGCAACAGGCTGGTCAAGGCCATCATCATTTGTTTGGGACAAAACTGCCCCTATCCCATGTTCAGAGGCATCAGTCTGCACAATGAACTGCTTGGAGTAATCTGGAGCTTTTAGAACTGGTGCTGTGCACATAGCTTGTTTCAGGGTATCAAAGGCCTGTTGGCATTCTACAGTCCAGTTTACCTTCTTAGGCATTTTCTTGGAGGTAAGTTCTGTGAGGGGTGTCACTATAGATCCATATCCCTTCACAAACCTCCTGTAGTACCCAGTCAAGCCAAGGAATGTCCTGACTTTAGTCTGGGTTTTTGGAGCTACCCAGTCCAGAATAGTCTGGATCTTGGGTTGGAGTGGCTGAACTTGGCCTCCACCTACAAGGTGTCCCAAGTAAACCACAGTTCCCTGCCCTATCTGACATTTGGATGCCTTGATAGGGAGGCCTGCTGCTTGCATGGCCTTCAAAACCTTCTTCAGGTGGACCAGGTGTTCCTGCCAGCTGGAGCTAAAGGCAGCAATATCGTCAAGATAAGCTGCACTAAAGGACTCCAAGCCAGCAAGGACTTGATTCACCAACCTTTGGAAGGTGGCAGGGGCATTCTTTAAGCCAAAGGGCATAACAGTAAACTGGTAATGCCCATCAGGTGTGGAGAATGCTGTCTTTTCTTTTGCTCCTGGTGCCATTTTGATTTGCCAGCACCCTGCTGTCAAGTCGAAGGTACTTAAGTATCTGGCAGCACCTAGTTTGTCAATTAATTCATCTGCCCTTGGAATGGGATGAGCATCTGCCTTGGTGACAGAATTAAGTCCTCTGTAATCCACACAAAACCTCATCTCTCTCTTACCATCCTTGGTGTGAGTGGGGACTAAGACCACTGGGCTAGCCCAGGGGCTGTCAGAGTGCTCAATGACTCCCACTTCCAGCATTGTTTGGACTTCCACTTTGATGCTATCCTTAACTTGGTCAGACTGTCTGAAAATGTTGTTTTTGACAGGCATGCTATCTCCTGTGTCCACATCATGGGTACACAGGTGTGTCTGACCAGGGGTTAGGGAAAAGAGCTCAGCAAACTGTTGTAAGACTTTCCTACAGTCAGACTGCTGTTGGCCAGAGAGGGTGTCTGAATAGATCACTCCATCTACTGAGCCATCTTTAGGGTCTGTGGAGAGGAGATCAGGGAGAGGTTCACTCTCAGCTTCCTGGTCCTCATCTGTCACCATCAGCAGATTCACATCTGCCCTGTCATGAAAGAGTTTGAGGCGGTTCACATGTATCACCCTTTTGGGGGTCCTGCTAGTGCCTAGGTCTACCAGGTAGGTGACCCGACTCTTTCTCTCTAGCACTGGGTAAGGGCCACTCCATCTGTCCTGGAGTGCCCTGGGAGCCACAGGCTCCAGAACCCAGACTTTCTGCCCTGGCTGAAATTCAACCATAGCAGCCTTTTGGTCATACCACATCTTCTGGAGTTGTTGGCTGGCCTCAAGGTTTTTGCTTGCCTTTTCCATGTACTCTGCCATCCTGGAACGTAGGCCTAGTACATAGTCCTCTATGGGGATCATTACAACATTGGCGGTAAATGGCTCTTACCGCCGTGCAGAAGACCACCAATACACCGCCGCTGCAGCGGAACTCCGCCACAGCTATTATGACACACATCTCGGAATCCGCCGAAATTCAGACACCCACACAAGTCCGCCACACCAAAGGTCAGTGATAAATTGGCGAAAACAAAACCTCCACCTCCGCACCAACAGAAACAAGCCCATGCTATTACGACCCACAAATCCACGCGGCGGTCTTTCAAAAGCGGTATTCCATTGGCTGTACACACCGCCGCGCTCAAAATACACACACATCTTCAAAACACTGCCACATTGGACAATTCCAAATACACACACCTGATACACATACAAACACCACTCCCACACACCCAACACAATATAAAACACACACCCACATCACCCACAAACCCCTACGACCAAAACTGATTGACAAAGGCCAGAGAGAGAGCACAGAATAGACAATCCCACCACACAGAGGCACACAACACCATCACCCACACAACATCCACGCACAAAACACCACACACCACTACACATCACAACACACATCAACACTGACACCGCCCCACACATCACCCACACCACCACATGTCACGCCAAGACACCCCCGGTATTCCGAGGAGGAGCTCCAGGTCATGGTGGAGGAAATCCTACGGGTAGAGCCACAGCTATTTGGATCACAGGTGCAGCACACATCCATAGCCAGGAAGATGGAGCTATGGCGCAGAATAGTGGACAGGGTCAACGCTGTGGGACAGCATCCAAGAAATCGGGAGGACATCAGGAAGAGGTGGAACGACCTACGGGGGAAGGTGCGTTCAGCGGTCTCCAGGCACAACATCGCGGTTCAGCGGACTGGCGGCGGACCCCCACCTCCTGCCCCACAACTAACAACATGGGAGGAGCAAGTCTTGACCATTATGCAACCAGAGGGCCTCGGAGGAGTCGGTGGAGGAATGGACACTGTAAGTCAAATCTTAACTATCAAATCCCCCCACCCCTGCATGCTATCACAAACCCCCACCCCCACCCCCTCCCCTATCACCAAACTCCTCACTAATGTACCAATAACATAAACCACCCATCTCAACACCAAGCCCTGCATGACAAAGCTAAGCATGGTCACCCCTCACTAAAGCATGCTCACTGAACATACCCATATCACCCCCCCAACCATCATCACACAAGCCCCCACACAGGAATGCTTGCACTGGGGTACAAGGTGAGCCACCCATTGCACACCATGACACACACACATGCAATAATCATGCTCTTATGCCCCTGCAGGATCACGAAGGACCGTCACCACACCGGAGGGTCCAGACAACTCCACTCCACCCACAGAAGAGGCCCACAGTGACGATAGCAGCTCTGCCCTACTGGATCCTGATGACCATCCCGGACCATAGTGGGCCTCGGGACAGTCGGTTCCCCTTGCACAGGCACAGCCCAACACTGACCTTCCACCCTCTGGTAACACCTGCACAGCACCCACCCAGCGGGCCCATACCTCCGTACCCAGGACAGGTCAATCAGCGGTGTGTCCACCACTACAGGGAACCCAGGATAACCCACCACCCCAACAACAACAGGGACCTGGGGGCAGTGGTAGTGGGCACACAGTCCAGGGGACGGAGGCACAGGAACACAGGGGAACAGGGAGGGCTGCTATGCGACAGGGGGCAGACAGGCCAAGGGAACCCACTCTCCACGAGGCCCTATACTCCATCATGGGAGCATACCACCACTCCCAGGAGACAATGGAGACGGTCCTGGACAAGTTTCAGGAGACCCAGAGCCAGAGGAGCAGTATTTGGGGTTCAGGGAGGAGCTCAGGACCATCAGTTCCGCCCTGGGCACCATCGTAGGGGTGCTGAAGGACATAGAGCAGACCTTGAGGGACACCGTGGCACTCCAAGGGGCCCCTGACACTAGCCTGGACGATGAACTGCCCACCGCCGGAGCTAGTGGACAGGACGCCCCGCCACAGGACCACCACACCAGCACCCCACCCCCTGCAGACGGACAACCACCACACAAGCGGTCCCTGAGATCTAGGAACAGGACAGAGCAAGATGGCAAGACCCCCGCCAGGAAATGAGACCACCCTGATTGTCCTCCCACTGTACCACTTTGTTACTCTGTCCATACTTTAACTGCCCCAGCTCCACTTCCTATGCCCATATGGGCAGTGCACCTGTGTGACCAATAGACTGGACTCTTCCATGGACATTCCTCCACCGTCCCCCATCACCATTTTCCAACCCCCCTCCATTTTTGAGCACTTAAATAAACACCCTTGAAGCACAAAACAATCTGGAGTCAGTCTGTGATTTGGTCAAATGTATTATCAATGACAGTGTCAAAATGCGTTTCTAGTTGTAAAGCCAACATACCTATGTCACACATTACAAGTCCTTGAAGGATGCAAGCAGATGACACGTTGGTAACCACCACCAGTGAAACCGTAATGGAAAGGTACAACTCAGTTACCAAATAATGCTATGAAATTACACACAGTATAGAGGAAGACGTGTGACAGTGAATGTAATGGTAAAAATTAAAATGTTCTCACCTGTGTGTCACTGGAAATATTGCTGTATGACTGACTCCCTGTTGTCGATGTCTTCTTCCTCAGCTTCCTCCTCATCACTGTCCACAGGCTCCACAGCTGACACAACACCGTCATCTGGACCATCTTCCTGCAGAAAAGGCACCTGGCGTCGCAAAGCAAGAATGTGAAGCATCGAGCAGGCGATGATGATCTGGCACACCTTCTTCGGTGAGTAGAATAGGGAACCACCTGTCATATGGAGGCACCTGAACCTGGCCTTCAGGAGCCCGAAGGTCCGTTCGATCACCCTCCTAGTCCGCCCATGGGCCTCATTGTAGCGTTCCTCTGCCCTGGTCCTGGGATTCCTCACTGGGGTCAATAGCCATGACAGGTTGGGGTAACCTGAGTCCCCTAATAGCCACACACGGTGCCTCTGGAGTTGACCCATCATATAAGGGATGCTGCTATTCCACAGGATGTAGGCGTCATGCACTGAGCCAGGGAACATAGCATTTACCTGAGAGATGTACTGGTCTGCCAAACATACCATCTGTACATTCATAGAATGATAACTCTTTTGGTTCCTGTACACCTGTTCACTCCTGTGGGGGGGGACCAGAGCTACATGGGTGCCATTAATAGCGCCTATGATGTTGGGGATATGTCCAAGGGCATAAAAGTCACCTTTAACTGTAGCCAAATCTTCCACCTCTGGGAAAATGATGTATCTCCTTACGTGTTTCAGCAGGGCAGCCAACACTCTGGACCACACGTTGGAAAACATAGGCTGGGACATCCCTGATGCCATGGCCACTGTTGTCTGAAAAGACCCACTTGCAAGGAAAAGGAGCACTGACAGCACCTGCACGTCAGGGGGGATTCCAGTGGGATGGCGGATTGGTGACATCAGGTCTGTCTCCAACTGGGTACATAGTTCCTGGATAGTGGCACGGTCAAACCTGTAGGTGACGATTAAATGTGGCTCCTCCATTGTCAACAGGTCCACCAGCGGTCGGTACACCGGAGGATTCCGCCATCTTCTCAATTGTCCCAGCTGACGGTGCCTAGGAAGGACAACAGCGACCACAGAGTCAACTATTTTCCAGGTATGTACCCACAGATACACAGAACACGACACAAAACCCTTCCTGTATGTGTGTTGAGTGTAGGCCTAGCTATGTGTGACGCAGAAGTAAATGAAGCCATGTGGGCCCCTGAAATGGCGGATGCCTGACCTCTAAACTGGGACAATGGGATTGTGAGGTGACTGCGCTGGTGTTGCACACCGTCGCGGTAGGCGGTCGTAGACCGCGGCGCAATGCGGCATTGGTTAAAATTGGACCCTATGGGTCCCAGGAGCCAATGAAGAAGTGCGCCGGCGTTGATGATACGCACCGCCGCGGACGTCACCGCCATTTTCTATCTGTTCAATCACTCGATACCTGCTATTCGACAGGAGAGGACCTACACTGCAAGTGCTGCTGTGACCTCGGTCTGGAAGCGACGATGGCTGCTGCGTCTGGGGAAAGGGCCCCTGCCTTCACTGCTCAGGAGTTGGAGAAATTAGTAGACGGGGTCCTCCCCCAGTACACGCTACTCTACGCTCCTCCAGACCAACAGGTAAGTACATAGGGAGCACGTTGTATGGCTAGGCCTGGGTGGAGAGGGCTGGTTGTAAGAGGGAAGGGGACAGAATTCAGGGAACATGAATGCATGTGAATGCATATGCCACATGGCAAGGGTAGGAAGGGGGGAAACTCACATCGACGGTGCAGTTGGTAATGACTTCTCTTCTTCCCTTGTGCATGTCATGTAGGTCAGCGCCCACCCTGGGGGTCCACCAGAGATGGGGCACCCACTGCCGGAAAAGATGGGAGGACATTCGCCGCTGGAGCAAGAAGACAGCGGAGGCTCAGCTGGGGATGGCCTCCCAACGTGGGAGGGGTGCCCGTCGCTCCATGACCCCCCTGATGTTCCGGATCCTGGCGGTGGCCTACCTTGAGTTGGATGGGCGCTTGAGGGCATCACAGCAGACACAAGGGGGTGAGTACAACCTCATTCTGGGTACTTGGCGCGCAGTTGAGGGGCTGGCTGAGGGAGGAGGGCTGTGGGTGTACCTAGGCCAGGCAGAAATACGTAGGCTAGGCCCCTCCGTAATGCAGGGCATGTGGCACTCCACCCCACCTCAGTAGTCGGCCAAGTACAGGTATAGATGCCCCTGTGGCATCCATGTGTGCAGATGTCCACCATAGGCATGTAGGCCAGATCCCAGGAATTGCTTCTGTAGAGGCCAAGAGCACAGCATAGTGCAGGGGGCTGCTGTGTCTGTATTGTCCGCCAACGGTAGCGGTAAGCCATGCACTCAACCTGTCTTTCTTCTGTCGTCCCCTCACCCTTTTTCTGCTCTCCCTGTTCTTTTGTGCATCAGCATCATCAGGCGGAGGTACAGTGGCACCGGGGCACGAGGGAGCTGCATCCCACATGGCCATGGAGGGCCACACCACGGACTCAGAATGCACCAGTGGGACGGAGGGTGAGGGGAGCTACACGTCGGTCACCGGATCACCAACCAGTGACACGGACTCGTCCGCCGATGGGAGCTCCCTTGTGGTGGCAGCACAATCTGTGCCCCCCACTTCTACAGGTACAGCCGCCACCTCCCCTACCAGCACCGCCCTCCCAGCAGCCCCTCAGCGTTCGCCCCGTGCCCGCTCACCCAAGAGGGTGGGCATCACCTTCGCCCCAGGCACCTCAGGCCCTGCTCCTGTCACCCCTGCTGCCCTCAGTGAGGAGGCCATTGACCTCCTCAGGTCACTCACTGTTGGGCAGTCTACCATTGTGAATGTCATCCAGGGTGTAGAAAGGCAGTTGCAACACACTAATGCATTCCTGGAGGGCATTCATTCTGGTCAGGCTGCCCATCTTCGAACCCTGCAATCTCTGGCCTCAGCACTGATGGCAGCCATTGTCCCTGTCTCTAGCCTCCCCCTTCCAACTTCCTCCACCCAGACCCAATCCCCTGTACCCCAGCCTGTCCGAAGCACACCATCAGACAAGCATGCATACACCTCAACACACAAAAGTAGCTCAGGCAAACATAGGCACCACACAACCCACAGGCACACACACAAGCATCACACACATGCAGACACAGCAACATCCACTGCCTCCACTGTGTCCCCCTCGTCGTCGTCTGCCTCCTCCCTCCCAGTCTCGTCTACACTCTCACCTGTATGCACTACATCTACAGGCACCAGGACTTGCACCAGAACACCCAGCACCACACCCCGCTCACCTGCACTCACCACCTCCACTCCCATTTACACGTCCCCTGTGTCCTCTCCCAGTGTGTCTGTAACGCCCCCTCCCAAAGTACACAAACGCGGGCACCCACACACCCAACATCCATCCACCTCACGACAGCCTCCAGTACCTGCACCCAAAACACCTAAAGTGACACCTCCTACAACCACCTCCTCTTCCTCCACTCCAAGACCCCCTCCAGCTACCCATCCCAGTGTTCGTCAGAAACTGTCCCTCTGCAAAGTTGACCTTTTTGCCCCCACCCCTACCCCTCCAATTCATCAGTCCCGTCGTAGCGCCTCAGCCAAAAAGCCTCCAGTACCAGTGGTGCGTGTTACAGGTGTGTGGAGTGCACCGGCCCCCAGGGCAGGCAGTGTGACACGGAGCCAAGGCACTGCCAGTCCACCCCCTGTAAAGGCTCTGAAGTTGGAAAGTGGCCGACAGGACCGGGTGAAGACTCCTGGAGGCAAAACAACTCACAGGGGTCCCAGGGGGATTGCAGAGTCAGCTGTGACTCCTCCAAAGGTGGGGAAGGGACAGAAGAAGTCTGCACAGCCTGGTGTGAGCATCACGGCGGAGAAGGGCGGTATCCTTTCCGCCGGCCGGGACGCCACCGCCAGCACCGTCGTCACTGGTCAGGAGACCACTGCCAGAGTCATTGCCCAGGAGGGCACAAGTATCGTCACTGGTCAGGAGACCACCGCCAGAGTCATTGCCCAGGAGGGCACAAGTATCGTCACTGGTCAGGAGACCACCGCCATAGGCATTGCCCAGGAGGGCACAAGTATTGTCACTTGTCAGGAGACCACCGCCAGAGTCATTGCCCAAGAGGGCACAAGTATCGTCACTGGTCAGGAGACCACCGCCATAGGCATTGCCCAGGAGGGCACAAGTATCGTCACTGATCAGGAGACCACCGCCAGAGTCATTGCCTAGGAGGGCACAAGTATCGTTACTGGTCAGGAGACCACCGCCAGAATCATTGCCCAGGAGGGCACAAGTATCGTCACTGGTCAGGAGACCGCCGCCAGTGTGAGTGCCCAGGAGGGCCCCGGCAGCCACAGCCCCGCTGGGCAATGAGGGACCGTCATGCCACACACCAATGCACAGGTCAGAGACCGCCATGGCAAAGCACCGCTGAACAGTCCAGAGACCGCCATGGCAAAGCACCGCTGAACAGGGCATGCACCGCTGAACAGGGCAAGCACCGCTGAACAGTCCAGAGACCGCCATGGCAAAGCACCCCTGAACAGGGCATGCACCGCTGAAGAAGGAAAAGACCGCCACATCAAGCATCGTTATCCCATGTGCAGCTGGGACAGTCATGGGACAGGAACTGTCACGGGGAGACTAATCCAGTCTAGGCACCATTCCCCCTCCAGAACCAGTGGAGAGATCCATCCACTACGTCTGTCCTTCACAGGATGAAGCACTTTGGGCACCAGTCCCCCTCCAGAACCAGTGGAGGCTGTTATCTACTTGAGAGACTGTGGCTTTGCACTCCCCAGGATTGAACAGTGGGCAAACCACCCACTGTAGAGACTTGTGAGACTGTGGCTTTGCACTCCCCAGGATTGAACAGTGGGCAAACCACCCACTGTAGAGACTTGTGAGACTGTGGCTTTGCACTCCCCAGGATTGAACAGTGGACAAACCACCCACTGTAGAGACTTGTGAGACTGTGGCTTTGCACTCCCCAGGATTGAACAGTGGGCAAACCACCCACTGTAGAGACTTGTGAGACTGTGGCTTTGCACTCCCCAGGATTGAACAGTGGGCAAACCACCCACTGTAGAGACTTGTGAGACTGTGGCTTTGCACTTCCCAGGATACATCAATGGGCATGGAGCCCCGTCGTGGATGTGGCGTGGTGCTGTAATCCGGCTGAGGTGCCCCCCCCCTTCCCTTCCCCCTGAGATGCCTGTTGTTTTTCTCTCTGATGCCCCGGCAGTGTTCTCTCCGTTTGTGGACAGGTATCTTGTGTGGGCCTCGCCCATGCATTTTTGGCCTAGTGGTGCACGGACATTGAGATGTGCATATCTGCACTACTTCTCGTAATGTATATACCTTTGTATGAGTTTATATATATCTGTATATATTTGACACATGTATTTTGATACATTACAATGGGGGTGTGGGTTGTTACTGTGATGTTTGTAAATGCATTGGTGTGTGTGTTGTAATATGCGAGGGTGGGGTGTTGCGTGTGTGTTCCCCTGACTTTTGCTTCCCCCCTCCCCTATGTCGTAGGTGCAGTACTCACTGTTGTCTTCGCCGCCGCCGGCGCTGGTCTTCGTAGATGAGTAGGAATACAAGGGCAGGTAGGATTTGTAATTCCGGCTCCATGGTGTCCTCCTTCCTCGTGGGATGTGTTAAGGTGAGCGTTTTCCCATTGCAGAAACTGTTTCCGCCGTGTTGTTATCCACGGTGAATCCGCCCCAGGAAAGGTGGCGGATTGGCGGGTTGTGATACTATGGGCGGTACATTGTCTTCCGCCTGTCTGTACCGCCGTGGCGGGCAGAGTGTTAAAGTGGCTGTCTTTGTTGGCGGTTTCCGCCACGGTCATAATTCCCTTTTTTTGTCCGCCGGCCTGTTTGCAGTATTACCGCACCTTTAACACCGTCCGCCAGGGTTGTAATGACCACCTATATCTTGTTTGGGCTCATGAAGAGGTCTCTCCCAGCCTTCTTTTACAAGAGCTAGTGGTCCCCTGACAGGATGGCCGAACAGAAGTTCAAAGGGGGAAAACCCTACTCCCTTCTGAGGCACCTCTCTGTAGGCGAAAAGCAGACATGGCAAGAGGACATCCCATCTCCTTTTGAGCTTTTCAGGGAGCCCCATGATCATGCCTTTCAATGTCTTGTTAAATCTTTCTACAAGACCATTGGTTTGTGGATGGTATGGTGTGGTGAATTTGTAAGTCACCCCACACTCATTCCACATGTGCTTCAGGTATGCTGACATGAAGTTGGTACCTCTGTCAGACACCACCTCCTTAGGAAATCCCACTCTGGTAAAGATACCTATGAGTGCTTTAGCTACTGCAGGGGCAGTAGTAGACCTAAGGGGAATTGCTTCAGGGTACCTAGTGGCATGATCCACTACCACTAGGATATACTGGTTCCCTGAGGCTGTGGGAGGTTCAAGTGGACCCACTATGTCCACACCCACTCTTTCAAAGGGGACCCCCACCACTGGAAGTGGAATGAGGGGGGCCTTGGGGTGTCCACCTGTCTTAACACTGGCTTGACAGGTGGCACAGAAGACACAAAACTCCTTTACTTTCTGGGACATGTTGGGCAATAGAAATGGTTAACTAACCTTTCCCAAGTCTTGGTTTGTCCCAAATGCCCAGCAAGTGGAATATCATGAGCTAAGGTCAGAATGCAGTTCCTAAACTCCTGAGGCACTACCAATCTCCTAGTGGCACCAGGTTTGGGATCTCTTGCCTCAGTGTAGAGGGGTCCAACTTCCCAGTAGACTATGGGGGTGATTCTAACTTCGGCGGGCAGCGGAGGCCGCCCGCCGAAGTTCCCCCACCAAAATACCGCTCCGCGGTCGAAAGACCGCTGAGGGTATTTTGGGATTTGCCCTGGGCTGGCGGGCGGCCGGCCGCCAAAAGGCCGCCCGCCAGCCCCGGCAAATCAGCCTTCCCACAAGGACACCGGCTCAATTGAGCCGGCGTAGTGGGAAGGTGCTTGCCCGGGACATCTGGTTTGGGGTCAAGGGCAACAAGTTTTTATGTTTACTTTGTCCTTGGGACAAGTAGGCCCAACCCCCTGCAGCACAAACCCTTTGGCTGCCTGTTTACAGAGAGTGGAACTCTCTGCAGTTGACAAATGTGTTTCCAAAAGATAATGCTGTTCGAACTTGTATTTATGGTTCATTATTTGAAAGCCTTCATTATTAGGGTGAGTGCTGTAAATAAATGTTTTAAGGTCACACTTCACTACTGACGTTGGTTCCAGTACAAAAAAAAAAAAAAACGTGTACACATGTTTGAAAAGTTTAGACTAAGAGGCTAAGAATAATTCTCCCAGAATGCTCTCTGGTTTTATGCAAATGAAGTGTCATTTAATAAAATGTGTTGATGCATGCTAGTATTTCCCAAAAATATTTCTAATGGAAAATCAGTGTAACCATTTTCAACACGATTATGGGAAGCATGAAAATAAACAAACACTGACAAAGCCAACTGATCTGACATATTTTTATAAGTCTTTTAGTTTCATCAATGCGTGTCTTGTTTTGACATGGCTTTTGTAATACTTTATTGTTGTGGGAGCTACCAGGCCCTCAACATTGTAACAAACACTGGCAAAACCCCCCCAAAAGGTTTTTGAACTCTAAAAGCACACGTTGCCACCAGTGGCATAACAAAGGCCCCGCAGCCGCCCTCCAGGGGGCCCCTTCAGCACAGCACCTGCCCTGAGTGAGTCTGGAGAGGGGGCTCCTCCATGTTCTTTGCAAAGGGGCACCCTCCAGTTTCGTTACGTCACTGATTGCCACTGTAGTTCCCGACACTGAACAAAACTACTTTGTGTGGCAATATGCTCCTTGTGGAAGAGCAGAATACGATCACTCACAGTAAAGCCAGCCGAAAGAGAGAGAAATAGAAGTTTAATAAAAACAAAATGTCTTTTTTAACACCAGACCTAATTAGGGACCAAGACCCACATGTAGGTAGCCTTTTGCATGTCGCAAACAGCGACTTTCGCTGTTTGCGACGTGCAAAAAGCACACTGCGATGCACAAGCCCAGTTTTGCGATTCAGTAACCTGGTTACCGAATCACAAAACGGGTTTGCGACTCGCAATTAGTAAGGGGTGTTCCCTTCCTAATTGCGACTAGCAAGGGAAATGTAGGATTGTTTCGTGACCGCGAACGCGGGCGCAAACCAATCGCAGTTTGCACCCATTTCAAATGGGTGCTAACACTTTTGCAAAAGGGAAGGGATCCCCTTGGGACCCCTTCCCCATTGTGAATGTCCCTGCAAACATTTTCTCAGAGCAGGCAGTGGTCCTGCGGACCACTGCCTGCTCTGAAAAAATGAAACGAAAACGTTTAATTTTTCATTTTTGTTATGCATCTCGTTTTCCTTTAAGGAAAACGGGCTGCATTACAAAAAAAAAAAAAAAAAAACTGCTTTATTGAAAAGCAGTCACAGACATGGTGGTCTGCTGTCTCCAGCAGGCCACCATTCGCTAAGGGGTCGCAAATTGCGACCCACCTCATGATTATTCATGAGGTGGGCATTTGCGAAGCCCTTGCGAATCACAGATGGTGTCAAGGACACCATCCTACATTCGGATTTGCGACTCGCAATTTGCAGGTCACAAATCTGAACCTACCTACATGTGGCCCCAAATTCTTAAAGAAAGTCACAAAAGTGCACCCATGGTATATGTCGTACCCCTGTAAAATATTTGTGAACTGTATTTTAGCATGGGTGAATACGATGTGTAGATTTGCTCATGTGAAAATCTATTGAGCATTTGCAAGTTCATTTTCCCTCCAGCCACTTTCTTCCCAACCCTGGAAGAAGTTCTAATTCTGCCATTGTCAGGAGTAAATGTCCAACCTTTCTTATTATGGGAAAATATTAGAGAGAAGCTGGTAAAAATCTTTAAAACATGCAGGTTAGTAGGTTTGCAGACTTAAAGGCATTCCAGCCCTGGAACTATTGCTTTCTGCTTCCTCCAGCCCAAGTATGCAGATCTGCAGAAAGGTGGCAAAATAAGGAAATTGCTACAGTAGGGATTGAAACTGCAAGTATTCAAGCCCTACTATGGTAGTAGCCCTGGCATAATCAGAGAGGCTATTAATTGCGGCCATAATTTGTCGCCACACTACATGGCACCAAAGGGACAAGTAGATCTTTTTACAGGACAAGTAGATTTGAGAAGCAACCTGTCCCCTGGACAAGTAGATATTTTAATAAATTCCACACCCCTGTGCACCCGTCGCGTATTTCAGTGTCTGCTTAGCAGACACTGAAATACTTTGCGGGGCCCTCTTATGGGGGCCCCTGCCGTGCCCATGCCATTGGCATGGGCACGGCAGGGGCCCCCAGGGGCCCCGCGGCACCCCCTACCGCCATCCTGTTCCTGGCGGGCGAACCGCCAGGAACAGGATGGCGGTAGGGGGTGTCAGAATCCGCGCCATGGGGGATTCTAAGGGCAGCGGTAAACCGGCGGGAGACCGACGGTTTGCCTCTTCTGACCGCGGCCGAACCGCCGCGGTCAGAATGCCCTGCGGGGCACCGCCGGCCTGTCGGCGGTGCTCCCGCCGACCCTGGCCCCGGCGGTCTTAGACCGCCGGGGTCAGAATGACCCCCTATGTGTTCCAGTGATTTTTCCTTTGGTCTCTTCAGCAGCTTGCTGCCTAAGGCCTTCAAGAGAGGGACAGGTTTCTTGCCCCTTACACAACTGTTCCCTTGTGGGTCCCCCTGGGCCTAGGAGTTCAACCTGATAAGGTTCCAACTCCATGGGCTCAGTTCCCTCAGAGGGCAGAACTTCTTCCAGGGAAGAGAGGTTCCCTTTATTTTGTTGTGTTGAAGCTGCTTTCCTAGTCTTCTTTCCTTTCCTCTTAGAGGGTTGGGCCATTATTCCAGGCTCCAACACCACTTTTTCACCCTGAGCCTTGCACTGTGCCCTTGTCTTGACACACACCAGTTCAGGGATACCTAGCATGGCTGCATGGGTTTTGAGTTCTACCCCAGCCCATGCTGAGGACTCCAGGTCATTTCCAAGCAAACAGTCTACAGGGATATTTGAGGAGACCACCACCTGTTTCAGGGCATTGACCCCTCCCCACTCTAAAGTTACCATTGCCATTGGATGTACTTTAGTCTGATTGTCAGCGTTGGTGACTGGATAAGTTTGTCCAGTCAGGTATTGCCCTGGGGAAACCAGTTTCTCTGTCACCATGGTGACACTGGCACCTGTATCCCTCAGGCCTTCTACACTAATCCCATTAATCAAGAGTTGCTGCCTGTATTTTTGCATATTAGGGGGCCAGGCAGCCAGTGTGGCTAAGTCCACCCCACCCTCAGAGACTAATGTAGCTTCAGTGTGAACCCTGATTTGCTCTGGGCACACTGTTGATCCCACCTGGAGACTGGCTATTCCTGTGCTAACTGGAGTAGAGTTTGAAGTGGAACCTTTCTTGGGACAGGCCTTGTCTCCAGTTTGGTGTCCCTGCTGGTTACAGCTACGACACCAGGCCTTTTTGGGATCAAAGTTTTTACCCTTGTACCCAAATTGGGGTTGTGAAAAGGCTTTGGACCCTCCCTCCTGAGCAGGTTTTTGGGGCCCTGTAGAAGACTCTTTACTTTTACCCTTGGATGTCTCACCACTCTTCCCCTGGGGAGTCTTTGTGACCCCTTTCTTTTGGTCACCCCTGTGGAAGTCTTGGTCACCCTAGTCTTGACCCAATGGTCCGCCTTCTTTCCCAATTCTTGGGGAGAAATTGGTCCTAGGTCTACCAGGTGCTGATGCAGTTTATCATTGAAACAATTACTTAACAGGTATTCTTTGTACAGCCCATCATAATCATTTACAGCACTGCCATGAAGCCAACCATCCGGTGTTTTGACTGAGAAGTCAACAAAATCAACCCAGGTCTGGCACGAGGATTTTTGAGCCCCCCTGAACCTAATCCTGTACACCTCAGTTGAGAATCCAAAGCCCTCAATCAGGGTAGCCTTTGTGAGGTCATAGGATTCTGCATCTTTTCTAGAGAGTGTGAGGAGTCTATCCCTACACTTTCCAGTGAACATTTTCCAAAGGAGAGCACCCCAGTGAGATCTGTTTACTTTTCTGGTTGCACAAGCCCTCTCAAAAACTGTGAACCATTTGGTGATGTCATCACCATCTTCATATTTAGTTACAATCCCTTTAGGGATTTTTAGCATGTCAGGAGAATCTCTGACCCTATTTATGTTGCTGCCACCACTGATGGGACCTAAGCCCATCTCTTGTCTTTCCCTTTCTATGGCTAGGATCTGTTTTTCCAAAGCCAATCTTACCATCCTGGCTAACAGGAGGTCATCTTCATTGAAGCTTTCCTCAATGCTTACAGAGTTGCTGGACTCTCCTGTGAGAGAACCAGCATCTCTGACTATCACTTGTGGAGTCAGGGTTGGAGGAACCCTGGTCTCCCTATCTAGGGTTCCTCCAACTCACTAGTGTCCCCCTCTGTGAGGGCATCATCAGAGGGGTTGTTTTTAGCAAACTCTGCCAAGAGCTCACCACACCAGCAGCTCAAGGCCGGTCAGGTGCAGAGTTCAAAGTGGTGCCCAAAACGCATAGGCTTCAATGGAGAAGGGGGTGCCCCGGTTCCAGTCTGCCAGCAGGTAAGTACCCGCGACTTCGGAGGGCGGACCAGGGGGGTTTTGTAGGGCACCGGGGGGGACACAAGTCAGCACAAAAAGTACACCCTCAGCGGCACAGGGGCGGCCGGGTGCAGAGTGCAAACAGGCGTTGGGTTTGCAATAGGTTTCAATGGGAGACCCAGGGGGTCTCTTCAGCGAAGCAGGCAGGTAAGGGGGGGGCTCCTCGGGGTAGCCACCACCTGGGAAAGGGAGAGGGCCACCTGGGGGTCGCTTCTGCACTGGAAGTCGGATCCTTCAGGTCCTGGGGGCTGCGGGGCAGTGTCTTTACCAGGCGTTGGGTTCTTGGAAGCAGGCAGTCGCGGTCAGGGGGAGCCTCTGGATTCCCTCTGCAGGCGTCACTGTGGGGGCTCAGGGGGGTCAACTCTGGCTACTCACAGGCTTGCAGTCACCAGGGAGTCCTCCCTGTAGTGTTGTTTCTCCACAGGTCGAGCTCGGGGCGTCGGGTGCAGAGTGGAAAGTCTCACGCTTCCGGCGGGAAACGTGGAGTCCTTTAAAAGTTGTTTCTTTGTTGCAAGTTGTAGTTTCTTTGGAACAGGGCCGCTTTCCTCAGGAGTTCTTGGTCCTTTTAGATGCAGGGTAGTCCTCTGAGGCTTCAGAGATCGCTGGACCCTGGGGGACACGTCGTGGTTGCAGTTTTTACTGAAGTGGGGAGACAGGCCGGTAGGGCTGGGGCCAAAGCAGTTGGTGTCTCAGTCTTCTCTGCAGGGCTTCAGGTCAGCAGTCCTTCTTTGTCTTCAGGTTGCAGGAATCTATCTTCCTCGGTTCTGGGGGCCCCTAAATACTCAATTTAGGGGTGTGTTTAGGTCTGGGGGGTTAGTAGCCAATGGCTACTAGCCCTGAGGGTGGCTACATCCTCTTTGTGCCTTCTCCCTGAGGGGAGGGGGACACATCCCTAATCGTATTGGGGAATCCTCCATCTGCAAGATGGAGAATTTCTAAAAGTCAGAGTCACCTCAGCTCAGGGCACCTTAGGGGTTGTCCTGACTGGCCAGTGACTCCTCCTTGTTTTTCTCATTATCTCCTCCAGCGTTGCCGCCAAAAGTGGGGTCGTGGCCGGAGGGGGCAGGCATCTCCACTAGCTGGGATGCCCTGTGGCGCTGTAACAAAGGGAGTGAGCCTTTGTGGCTCACCACCAGGTGTTACAGTTCCTGCGGGGGGTGAGAAGCACCTCCACCCAGTACAGGCTTTGTTACTAGCCACAGAGTGACAAAGGCACTCTCCCCATGTGGCCAGCAACATGTCTGGTGTGTGGCAAGCTGGCAAAACTAGTCAGCCCACACTGGAAGTCGGGTATGTTTTCAGGGGGCATCTCTAAGATGCCCTCTGGGGTGTATTTCACAATAAAATATACACTGGCATCAGTGTGCATTTATTGTGCTGAGAAGTTTGATACCAAACTTCCCAGTTTTCAGTGTAGCCTTTATGGTGCTGTGGAGTTCGTGTATGACAGACTCCCAGACCATATAGTCTTATGGCTACCCTGCACTTACAATGTCTAAGGTTTTGCTTAGACACTGTAGGGGCATAGTGCTCATGCACCTATGCCCTCACCTATGGTATAGTGCTCCCTGCCTTAGGGCTGTAAGGCCTGCTAGAGGAGTGACTTATCTATGCCATGGGCAGTGTGAGGTTGGCATGGCACCCTGAAGGGAGTGCCATGTCGACTTAATCATTTTCTCCCCACCAGCACACACAAGCTGGCAAGCAGTGTGTCTGTGCTGAGTTAGTGGTCCCCAGGGTGGCATAAGACATGCTGCAGCCTTTAGAGACCTTCCCTGGCATCAGGGCCCTTGGTACCAGTTACAAGGGACTTACCTGGATGCCAGGGTGTGCCAATTGTGGAGACAAAGGTACAGTTTTAGGGAAAGAACACTGGTGCTGGGGCCTGGTTAGCAGGCCTCACCACACTTTCAAATCATAACTTGGCATCAGCAAAGGCAAAAAGTCAGGGGGTAACAATGCCAAGGAGGCATTTCCTTACACCGTCCGAGAGTAAGGAAGCAAGAAAATCTTACATAGTAGAGGAGGAATCAGATGCTGAAGATCTTGTCACACAAATACTGAATGATCGACCACCACCACTGTATTCAGTGCATTAAAGTAGTCTGAGTACTAGTGTTGATGCAACAGCCCTGGCACAGGCAGTGGGGACAGTGAATCCAGTACAGGTTAATACTAGTCTGATACAGGGTGTGGTTCAAGGTAGTCCCAATGTGTTGACTACTCCAGTAGTTCAGGCACAGATGCATACGCCACCCATACAGAGAATTTATCCTGATGTGCCTATCTTAGAGACGACTTCGAACTTAGTGGTGCCTACGGAGCAAGTGGTTCCAAGACCACTGTTTGTTCAGACATAGCCGACTCAGATTTTGCTGCCCCAGGTACAGCCGCAGGGGATGCCGAGATTTACGCCAATGATAGGGACGCAGTCAGACTTGACACCGGTGATGAATCAGAGTATGGGAGTTACTCTCCCACAGTGTTCAGGTGCCAGAGTAGCCCTGGATGCAATATCGCTGCCGATTGCTGTTGGTCCAGCGGTACCATTATTTGCGCAGAAGAAACCAATTATGAATGCACAAGGAATGATGTCCCAGAGTCTAATGAGGAGGGGACCAGATGAACAAGTGCAGGTAGTCTCTTCTATGGGTCAGACCTTTGACGGGTCGAGATCATTGTTAGATCTTAGTCTACTTGTTGCACTTTCAGATGCTGTGAATGGACCTACTGCAGGACAGAGTTTGAAGCTATTGACACCGCAGACACCAAATGCAGTGGTGCAGCAGGTCCCACCAGTCCAAGCGAGTAACATTTCGTTACAGGGACTAACAGCTCAGCAGTTGACTGAATGGCTAGACAAGCTTAATACCCCACAGAATACTTCCAAGGGAGAAGAGCAGATCAATTGTGTCAGATTGAGCATGGAAGCAGGTGAACTAGTTGAGGGAACAATGGGGGTGAATAGATTGGAGTCCTACACAGAGGCAGAATTGAGATACTTATGCCCGAGAATCACAAGAGAGGTGGGCAAGGTACATCAGAGATTAGCAGATTTGGCAGAAAAGCATGGCATAGAAATTGAGAAAACGAAGCATTTGAAGAGAAGTTACAGGTTAGATTTTGAGGCAAAGGATTTTGAACACATGAGGTCTGCCGGAATGAAGGCGCACCTTAAAGAATTACTGCAGAGTGCTCAGGTTTGGGGAGCATTAGAGAAGTGAGAAGGCAGATGGGTGAAGAAAAGAGATAAAAGAAAAGAGATTCTCTAGAAGTGACCGAAACTGTAGAACAGGACAAGGATCCGATAAAGATTTTACCCATGAGAGAAATCCCAGGGGGAAATTTTGTTTATGTCACTTGGAGTAGGAGTGATATTCTATCATTTACAAAGGACTATCCAAAATTGAGAGCGAAGCCAGTAGAGCGGTGACAGACAGGTTTGTGAAACTTGCGAAATGTTTGTGGGAAGACTTGAACACCTCATTGGAGATAGTGGTTCTAGGTGATTTATGGGCTGAGTGTAAGAGGGCTGTAGATTGGTCAACAAGTGAACCAGAGAGAGATAAAAGTACAAGTGCACCAACTCCTGAGGTAATGAAATATTACTATAAGGTGATTGAGTTCCTGAAGACGAGGATTTCGCCCAAAAACATTGATTGGCAGAGGATTGATAGGACAGTGCATGAGGTCAAAGAGTCGATACATGTGTACTATGAGAGATTGTTAAAGGCATTCAAGAAGTACAGTGGCAAAGAAGCGATTGAGTCAAAAGACATGCTGCATTTTGTGTAAAGGTTTGTGGAAGGACTGAGACGGGTCAGATGATTAGGAGTCATTTGATTTGCTGGCAAGCAAAGCCGATTGATGAGGTGATGAAGTATGCGAAATACTGTAGTGACGCGATTGAGTTGAAGCAGAAAAAGTTGAAAGAGAAGGCAATGGTGATGCAGATTAAGGCAGGTCAAACAGGAGTGCAAGGAAATTTTGTGTAGCAGATGCCGCAGCAGCAGGGAAATGTCATGTTTAAGCCCCAGATGAGAAGTAGGGGTCGTGAAGGCAATATGAATCATGGTCCAGATTTGAATACTGTAGTGGTTCAAAATGATATGCAGGGGATGAAAAACCTATTGCTGTGTCACATTTGCGAAGCGTTGGGACACTGGAAGCGGGAGTGTCCGAAGATGGTGCAGGAGGGTGTTGTTCAGCAAGGTAACAACGTCAATACATTTCAAAATGTGAGAGGACTAAGAATAAGAGAATAAGAATAATAAAACCAAATTTTCAGAATAATGTGAATCAAGTGCAAAATTTCCAGCCCATGCAGCAGATGTAAATGCAAATGCCCCGTACACAAGTATCACAGTTGCAGCCGATGCAGCAGCAGGTTCTCATGGTACCTAGACAGCAAATGCAGATACCTCAAGCCCCGATGGAGCAGCAACAGATGATGCTTTCTCAACAGGTCACAGGTCGGAGGCAAGACAGAAGTAGTAACACAGTGCACCAATTCCCGTTACACAGTGAGAATGAAATAAATGGTGAATGGATGAGTGATAGTTCCGATGAGGAGCCACGTGTGCTTGCGACTTCTCTAGAGGCAGATCATAGAGGAGCCTATGTGAGGGGAAAGGTAATGGGTCAAAGAGTCTAATTTCTGGAGGACACAGGAGATACACACTCTACAGTAAGAAGTGCAGAAGTTCAGAATTTTCCCCTTTCAGGCCGAACACTTCAGGTTGTGGGGGTAGTGAATCAGTTTTTGTAAAACCCGATTACAGACCCAGTGCAAGTTGAGATTGGTAATTTTCAGGGACTACATAAATTTGTCTGTGAGGGGCGTGGCTTCGGGCGTCAAGATGGCGGTCGCACTCTGAGAGTGCTCTGGACTCCTCCGTCATCCGCCCAAAGATACTGCCGACTGCTGACCTGTGGTGCCCCTCCGGCCGCTTCCGCGGACTCCCCAGCCCTTGGGGACCTCGACAAGCGGTGAGGTAACGGCTCGCGGATTAAGATGGCGGCAGATGCCCGGGCCGCCCATTGCGGCTGGAGCTGGGACGCCAGGTCCCATGTGAGGCCGTGCTGACCGGCTGAAGACGGAAGCGGCAGGGAGAGGAGCCGGTGCGACGTCCTGGAGCACGACCCCCCGAAGTTGAGAGGGGGGAGGCTCCGAGGCATCCGGAGCGGGGGTCCAAGCTCCACGGACCTCCTGTGTGTACTCTGGCCCGGCAGGGCCGAGCGTGGAGTGCTGCTGTGGTCGGGCTCTACCCGGGAGCCGATCGCATACTGCTTCAGGGGAGAGGAGCCTCCCCTTCTCCCCATGCCATACTGGGGCCACCCAGCGCGATCTGGACCGGGATGCCGGGCCCCGGACCCAACCGCCCTCGTGCTGTGAGAGAATCCTGGGGGCATCGCTCCGGATTAAATAGCGGCGTGGATTGGAGCCGGCTGTTTTTTTTTTTTTCGTTTTTTTTTGTCATCAACCTCCACAGTTGAGAAAGTTGAGCCCCCCAAAACTGCATCCAACAGAAAAACTTACTAATGCTAGTTTCAACAACCTCTCCTACATCCACAGAGTTTCAGAGGTCTGCCTGGTCAGATAAATAACAGAAGATGTACTAACGGCACACAGGCGAATCAAGTGCATCAACTGACTAACGTACCCCCTGAGGGTCGCTGGATTGGAGGGGGCCCCCGGCATCAGAGTCTCTTGGCACTCTTAATTTGGAGTTGGGCAGGACAGATTGACTCCCCGGGACCCCTTCGATTAGCTCGGACGAGTGGCTGCGGGGCGCCACACGGAGATCTGGACTCAGTAAAGCCGCCTGTGAAGGCGAGGGTATACCAGCAAGCCCCCCCTTATTTAGGAGCACCCCTCCTGAGCCCCCGGAGTGTGAGGGAGCTTGAGGTGGCTGGAGATCGAAAGTACTTACCCACAGGATATATCTCAGATCCGGCCTGGCTCCCTGAGACAAGATGGGGAAGGACAGAGCGACCAAGCACCCTCCAACTTCCCAACAGAAGATCGACCAGTTCACTACGCCAGCGGGCCCATGGGGAGAGGGAGATGTGGCAACAGGGGCCCGAGCGCTAGATGAAGTGAGTGCTATTCTCCAGGAAATTCAATCCTCGCAGTCGGCTGTGGAGACCAGAATCGGTGAGGTGCGAGAAGATATGGGCCTCATTAGGCAGGACCTTAGAAACGCAGTGGGCCGAATCACTGAGGTGGAGGGTTGGGTCTCCCAGACCGAGGATGAACTAGCTGACCTCAGAGCTAAAGTGTTCCCAACTGCAGACTCAAACCGGGGAGTTACACCGTCGCGCTGAAGACGCAGAAAATCACTCGAGGCGCAACAACTTGCGCTTCATTGGATTCCTGGAAGGAGCAGAAGGAGATAAGGCCTCTGACTTCTTGGAGCGTTGGATCAAGACCTGGATGCCGGACCAGATTCTATCACCCTGGTTTGCAATTGAATGTGCCCACAGGGCCTTCGCCCTCCCCCAGGTGGCCCAAAACGACAGATGATTGCGCGCCTTCTCAACTTTAAGGACCAAGACAATGTCCTTAGGGAAGCCAGGCGCTCTGAAGACCTTCACTGGGAGAATCACAAGATCTTAATATTCCCAGACTATACGCAAGAAGTCCAAACCCGTCGCCGATCATATGAACAGGTTAAGCAAAAACTTAGAGCGATGCAGCTCTCATACATGCTCCTCTTCCCGGCATGACTCAAAGTCCTTATGGCAGAAAAGGCACACTTCTTCCAATCCCCTGAGGAAGCGTGGGACTGGATGACCGAGGGGGGCGCTGGAGCTCTGAGGGGACCCCTTGCACCTTTGGGGAGATCTCCCGGAGGAGGACCCCCCCTCTGACGAGACCCCAGAGGAGCCGGAGACGTACAAGGTCTCGGTGGGGGAGGCTATGACAACCCCTTGGATGGGGGGGGTTCGAGAACCCAGTTCACAGATGGAAGAGGTTCCCGCTGGGTCCCCGGAGGTCCGAGACAAGACGCGGGCCACAGATGACGACCGTCTGAACCAGTCCCCGGCGCTCGGCTGACATGAGACACTCGGCCCATATTGGGATGCACAGAGATTGGCCGACGTCGCCGAGTGTTTGTACCCGCGGCTCAGGGGCTCACCTCATCGTCTCTTGGTTGCTGGTCACACATGGCTTGACTTCTGACTGTTGATTGCAGATGATCCGTTTGAATGGAGGGGTCCACCACTCCACTCCAACGACAGTCCCTCTGACTGTGTTGCTTTGGTTGGGTAATTGGGCGACAGATGCTTCCTGGGTAGAAGTATGGGGTGGGGGGCGGTTGGGGGGTGGGAAATTTGAAATGGGGGTATATAGAAGTGTTTTAATAAGTTTCCTTTGTTGTTTTAGCATTTTATTGTTAAGTTTGAAACGGTCGTCCCTACACCTGTTGACAGATACTCGACAATCCATGATGTCTGCGCAGCCCACGCCTGGCCCTCACTGACACAGGTCATCTCCTGGAACGTGAACAGTCTGTTAGATAAGATCAAGAGGTCCGCAATATTTAGTACTCTCTGCAGGTACTCCCCGTCGGTGGTCCTACTACAAGAAACCCATCTCCTTGGGTCTAGGTGCCCCATGTTAGCACGAGGTGGATATGATAGGCCCTTCCATGTGGGCTTCTCCAGGGGCTCTAGAGGGGTGGCCATTCTACTCCACCGTTCGCTACCCATAGTGGTTACAGCCACACACTCCGGCCCGTAGGGCAGATTTGTAGTAGTCACGGGGTCGCGCCACGGTTTACCGTTCAATCTTATATGTGCATATGCTCCCCCAACCGGACTTGATACCTTCCTACGTGCACTCAGTCAGGTGGTGACGGGACTCCCTCAGGGAACCACGCTAATAGGAGGGGACTTCAACGCTGTTCTTGACCCCAGACTAGACGTTTCCAGTGGTGTTACCATTAGCAGATCCAGCCGTGCTTCACTCCTCAGCGACTGGACTGAGAGTCTTGGTTTATGCAAAATCTGGAGAATAGACCTGGTGTTTATGCCCGCCTTAGACATTGTTAACGTTACTGGGGCAGAGATACTGCCGCACGGAGTCTCAGACCACACACCAGTGCGGATTGGCTGGGTGGTGCGGACCCTACCAGACACCTGGTGTGGCGTTTGAATGCTTGGTTTCTTCAAGATAACGACTACACTCTTGAGGTTAGAGATCATCTTGTTAAATACTTTGAACAGAACTTGGGATCGGTTCAGTCTCCAGGCATAGTGTGGGCCGCATGTAAATCTACCCTTAGAGGACAAGCCAAATACCTCCTTCGCTCGCGCTCATAATCTGCGAGTCTCAGAGCTGGAGGCTAGAGCGTTACGCCTGGAGCGCTAGCAATTGACCTCTGCGTCAGCCTCTAGCTTGAGGCAGCTCACCACTGTCAGAGACTAAATCAAACACCTAGGGCCTGATTACAACTTTGGAGGAGGTGTTAATCTGTCCCAAAAGTGACGGTAAAGTGACGGATATACCACTATGGAACTCGTAATATGGCTGGTGGTATATCCGTCACATTTGGGACGGATTAACACCTCCTCCAAAGTTGTAATCAGGCCCCTAGTGTTAGAATCAGTAAAGCATATTTGGAGAGCATCAGCAGCCCAAGTATATGGCTGGGGGGACAAAAACGGGAAACTTTTGCACTGGCTGGCCACCCGCCCACTAGCTAATAGAGTCATACCCGAAATGATGGAGGACTCGGGCATTCTCTCTAAGACACCTACTGAGATTGCACAGAGCTTTGCCTCCTACTATGCACGTCTATACGCGGAGCACCCCCAGCCTCCTGCCGAAAGGGAATCCCCCCTTCTGAACGACATCACTCTCCCCAGGGTCTCCCAAGCGATAAGAGATAGCCTGGACGAGACTATCAGCTTTACGGAAATCACTGAGGCAATTGCCAACCTGGCGTCGGGTAAGACCCCAGGGCCAGATGGATTCCCTGCAGAGTTATACAGTAGATGTGGTGATATATTGGGTCCCCACCTACTCAGTATGTATGAGGAAGCAGAGAGGCAAGGCTGTTTTCCCTCTGGAATCGATCAGGCCACAATTGTAGTGATCCCTAAGACCCAACCCCCGGCGAGACGTACCAGCCTATTTCGCTTCTAAACACTGAGATAAAAGTGCTGTCCTCAATTCTCGCCTCCAGGCTTAGAGGTGTTATGCCCTTGTTAATACATCCTGACCAATGTGGCTTCATGGCCTCGCATAGCACTAGACACTGCATTAGACGGCTACACCTGGCCTTGGCACACCGCAAGACCCTGTCTCGTTCTCCTTTGGCGTTACTCCTACTCGACTTTGAAAAAGCCTTTGATACAGTAGACTGGTCCTACCTTGACCACGTCCTGCAAAGAAACGGCCTTGGGCCTAAATTCCGAGGCCTGGTGAGATTACTCTATTCTAACCCGACTGCTCGGGTCCAAGTGAACGGAGTGGTCTCCGACGCGTTCCCCATTGGCCGGGGCACCCGAAAGGGGTGCCCACTGTCCCCCCTGCTCTTTGCACTCACAATAGAGCCCCAGGCAAAGTTGCTACGTGAAGATCCCCTGATCGAAGGTTGGTCCTGGCCCACTGGCCCCGAGGACTGTGTGGCACTGCATGCAGACGATGTCCTCCTATATATCTCTAATCCGGCCAAAAGCAGTCCTCGCATTTTACAAATCCTGGGCCTCTTCTCAGAGGCCTCAGGGCTGACCCTAAACCCTAGTAAATCCCTGTTGGTCCCCCTACACCACTCCAGAGACTGTTTTGACTGGCAGAAAAATATCCCAATTCGAAGAAACAGTTTTAAATGCCTGGGAGTACAGGTCTCACTGCTCCCTGAGCTGACATGGGAACTTAACATTACACCTCTTACTAGAAGGATTAAGAATGACCTCCAGCATTGGAGGACCCTCCCCCTCAACTTGCTTGGAAGAATAGCACTATATAAAATGATGATCCTTCCCTGGCTCCTCTACTTAACGCAAAGCTTTCCGCACCCCATCCCCATGAGATGGTTCAGGGAGATGGACATGATGGCACGCCAATTCTTATGGAATGGCACCCACCCCAGACTGGCACTCAAAACCTGCCAAAGAGACGTTTAAGGGGGGGTTGGGTATGTCCAATATTTATTACTATCACCTCGCGATGCACCTGCTTGTGGTCAACGACTGGATGGGAGGTGGATGGACGGACCCGGCATTCCGATTGGAACTCCAGTCGCTAAGCTATCCACGAGTCTTTGGCGCCCTGTACGGTGGGCCGATCTCCCGAGACATCCCAGATGTAACCAGAGAGCTATTGCTGGGATGGCGGGCAGCCTAGAAAGCATCGGGATAGTGGGGGCGCCTTCCTCGGCAAACCCCGCTATGGCACGGGAAACACCTGACAGAGGTGGCTGGCCTAGAGGGATTCCGGGGGTGGGACAATATAGGTATCTCCACTCTGGGCGATGTGTGGGCGGGTCATCCATGCGGTCCTTTGAGGAACTCCAGACAATCTTCTCATTAAATAGGACACAGTTCCACAAATATCTTCAGCTTCGCCATGCCCTACTGGTGCACGCCCAGGCAGGGGACATAATGCCTGAGCATAGCCCTATGGAAGCGAAGGTCCTGATGGGGGGCCTGGGCAGGGGAGGTGTATCCCAGATTTACCGTACCCTGGTCGCCAACACTGCCGGTCCCGTAGAGGGACTCCGCCAGAGATGGGAGGAATGGGTGGGTCCCATGGAGGAGGCAGACTGGACTGAGGCACTGATGGCCCCACGGTCTCTAACAATGGCTACTCGATTCCGGCTGATACAGACCCTCTACCTTCACACCACATATCTTACACCCACCTAATTGCACAGAGCGGGCCTTCGGCCCACAGCCGACTGCCCTCGATGTAGGTCCCGGAGTCCGACTTCTTCCACATGGTATGGTCATGTCCAGTCATAGCGACCTACTGGAGAGCAATTGTACGGGAGGTCTCTGGGGTCCTACAGGTAGAGATAGAGAGGGCCCTGCTGCTGCTCCTACTAGGGATGAAGGGAGATGTGGAGATAAGAAGACCAGACCGAACTTTCTTAGGAGTAGCATGTCTAGTGGCTAAAAGAGATATAGTGGCAGAGTGGAAGGCCAGGGTCGCACCAACACTGACCAAATGGGGGCGAGGGTTGGACTGGTGTGCACAGCGGGAAAAGTTGGTATATGCGGCTAGAGGTTGTTCGAATAAATATAATAAGGTATGGGGGAAGTGGGAAGCCGCGTTATGTATGTGATCTGCATTACTGTGCGACGCCGAGGATAAAAGACTCGAAGGGAGGTTCCTCTCCTCCCCTCCTCAAGTGAACTGATGTACTGATCTCAGAATTTTAACTGTAAGTGCTATGCATGAACAACTTTCTTTCATGTCTTAAATGGGTATGTGGGGCTGACCGTTCTCAGGTGCTCGTTGCCACCAAGTTATATACATGTATCACTGTTTCACTTTTCTGCAAAATCAATAAAATCTCTTTATCAAAAAAAAAGTTTGTAGTCTGTGATTCGAGTCCAGTATCCAGGGATATGGAATTCCTAACGCTCGACGCCCGGGACATATTGTTTGGGATCAAGGGCAACAAGTTTTCATGTTTATTTTGTCCTTGAGACAAGTAGACCCAACCCCCTGCAGCACAAACCCTTTGGCTGCCAGTTTACAGAGAAGAGAATTGTCTGCAGTTGAGGTAATATGTGTGTCCAAAAGTTAATGCCGTTCAAACTTGTATTTATGGTTCATTAATTAAAAGCCTTCATTTTTAGGGTGGGCGCTGTAAATGAACGTTTTAAGGTCACACAGCACTACTGGCAGTGGCTACAGAGAAGAAAAAAAAAGGGTACACACTTGTTTGAAAAGTTTAACAGTATGAGACTAAGTATATTGTTCCCAGAATGCTCTCTGATTGTAAGCAAGAGTGTTTTTTTCGCTTTCAAAATTCAATGTTCTGGAAAAAAAATGCAAGTAGGAAAAAAACATTTCGCTTCTATGAAAAATGCAATTTCTTTGAAGCGTCTTGTAGTAAAATATGTTGATGCATGCTAGTATTTCCAAAAAATATTCTTAATGGAAAGTCAGTGTAACCATTTTCAACAAGATTATAAGAACCATAAAAATAAACAAGCACAGGCAAAGCCAACCGATCTGACATTTTTTGTGAGCCTTTTGGTTTTGTCAATGTGTGCCTTGTTTTGACAAGGCTTTTGTAACACTTTATTGTTGTGGGAGCTGCCTGTACCATACAATTGTAACAAACAATGGCAAAAAGAAAAAAAAAGAAAAAAAAAATGAGGTTTTGGTCTCAAAAAGCACACATTGCCACTAGTGGCGAAACAAAGGCCCCGCAGCCCCCTTCCAAGGGGGCCCCCTTAGCACAGCACCTGCCCTGAGTTAGTCTGGAGGAAGGGGCCCTCCTTATTCATTGCAGGGGGGCCCGTTCCAGTTCCATTACGACACTGATTTCCACAGTGGTTCCTGGCACTGCACAAAACTACTTTGTGTGCTAATATGCTCCTTGTGGAAGAGCAGAATGCAATCACTCACAGTAAAGCCAGCCAACAGATAGAGAAATAGATGTTTATTAAAAACAAAGGCCCAAATTTAAGGATGGCCTTGTGCCATCTAACGCCACATCAGTGTTATTTTTCTGATGTTATTGTGGCATTAATTTGCCCAAAACGCTGCACCATATCTACAAAGTGGCACAATGCATGCATGCGCCACTTTATGACCATTTGTGCTACAATTATGCATGCGCCATGCATAATGTCTGAAAAGGGGTGTTCTGGCACAAGGAGGCCCGCAAAAATGGAGCAATGAAGTCTACAAGATTTCATTGTGCCATTTTTGGTGTCATTTAAAAGGATGCACTCTTGGAATCCATAGGCCTCCTCGCAATTTGCTCCACTAGCGTTAGAAGTTTTGATGCTAGTGGAGCAAAGCGCCACAATAGCATTAAAAAATTGACACTGTTGTACCCAATTCTGCCATGGTGCGCCGTATCTTACATAGCGTTAGGAGGAGGCGCAAGAAAAGTGGCGCTTTACGATGTGAAGCACCAGTTTTCTTGAATCTGGGACAAAATGTCTTTAACGCCAGACCTAATTAGGGACCCAATTCTTAAAGAATGCCACTAAAGTACACCCATGGTCTATGTCTTTGAATTAGCGGGTTTCATGAATTCACAAGAACTTACAGAAGTAGACCAGGAAATCGTACTCTTGGAAAATATTTGTGAATTGTATTTTAGCACGAGCAAATATGCATGAGTAAATTTGTTCATGTGAAGATCTATTGAGCGTTTACAAGTTCACTTTACTTCCGACCTTTTTTTTTTTTTTTTTTTTTCTTCCTCCAAACCTGGAAGAACTTCTACTTCTGCCCTTGTCAGGAGTACATTTCCAACCTTTCTCATTATGGGAAAATATTAGAGAAGAGCTGGTTAAAATCCTCAAACATGCAAGTCAGTAGGTTTGCAGACTCAAAAGCATTCCAGCCCTGGAACGATTGCTTACTGCTTCCTCCTGCCCCAGTATGGAGCTCCGCAGGAAGGTGGCAAAATAAGGAAATTGCTATAGTAGGGATTGAAATTGTAAGTATTCAAGCACTACTACAGTAGTAGCCCTGACATAATCAGAGAGATGTTATTACCAGAGCTCTTACATAGGGAGATTGCTGGCATAATTTGTCGCCGCACTAAAGGGACAAGTAGATTTTTTTACAGGACAAGTAGATTTAAGAAGTAACCTGCCCCATGGACATGTAGGTATTTTAATACATTCCAGACCCCTGAGTATCCCTACTGGGAAGTGACTTGTTGTGTAAGACAAGGTGTCTGATTACTTGTTCAAATGATGGAATTGAAATCCAGACAAAATAGTGATGATGAGGAAGACCTAGCCCCAGAAACTGGGTGTGAAACTACAAATGAGGAATACCCTTTGATTGAGTTTTTCCCAATGTTCACAGTGAGAGAGCTTCATTCTGATTTGCAGGGAACAGTGCAAGAAAATGTGTGGGATTTGACAGGGAAAGAAGTGGGTATAATCAAGGGAGTGGAGCCGATTAAGGTTACGCTGAAGCCGAATGCTGTGTTTCCACAGCTTCTAGAGTATAATATGCCACAAGATGTCCTGATGAAAGTGGCTCAGATAACTGCAGATTTTGTGAAGCAGGGAGTTTTGAAAGAGGTGTTGAGCAGCCCATGTAATTCACCAATAAAGGGTTTGATGAAGCCATGTGGGAAGGTTCGAATTGTTCAAGATTTGAGAAAAATAAAGGTCATTGTAGTCAAATGTTGTCCCATAGTGCCCAACCCAGCTGTAACAATGTTCCAGATTCCATGTGACACAGAATGGTTCACAGTTGTTGATTTGTCACAAGCGTTCTTTTCTGTGCCCCTACATGAGGATAGTCAATTTCTTTTTAGTTTCAAATTCTTAGATCAAGTCTACTGCAGGTGTAGACTTCCTTAAGGGTGCACGGAGTCACCTTCCTTGATTAACCAGATCTTGAGAAAGACTTTGGAGTCGTTAGAGTTGCCTTTTCAGTTGACTCTGGTACAGTACATTGATGACCTACTGATTGCATCCAAGACAAGGGACTAGTGTAAGTATGACTCGATTGCCCTGCTGAATCATTTGGGAAAGCATGGTTATAAAGTGTCACCATTGCAGTACTGTCAGAAGGTAGTGAAGTATTTGGGTCACCAAATTGAGAAAGGGTCGAGAAAAATATCCAGAGAAGGGATCACAATGATACTGCAGATAAATCCCCCAACCTCACAGAGAGATGCCAGGATGTTCCTGGGAATGGTGGGTTACTGTCACCAATGGATACCGAATTTCACAGAAATTTCAAAGCCATTGCAGAAGATGACCCATAAGGATGTCACTGTTCCCATAGTGCCAGAGCAAGATGAGATGAAAGCGTTTACTGAGTTTAGAGAGAGTTTGTGCAGAGCTCCAGCATTGGGTATGCCTGACTACACAAAACCCGTTCACATTGTTTTGTCATAAGAGTGATGCATGTTCATTGTCTGTCTTGAGTCAGGTCCGTGGAGGTGCTCATCGCCCAGTAGCATATTTTTCAGCTACTTTGGACCCAGTTGCATCAGCCTTACCAGGTTGTTTGCGTGCAGTTGCCGAAGTTGGTCAGAGTCTTTCACAGTGTGAAGGCGTGGTGATGGGATATCCCCTGACTGTAATGGTCCCTCACACAATTGAGATTTTACTGACAATGACGAAAACCCAATACTTTACTGGTGTTAGGTTGACTAGGTATAAGATGAGTATTTTGGGT
This sequence comes from Pleurodeles waltl, assembly GCF_031143425.1. Classification (NCBI taxonomy): domain Eukaryota; kingdom Metazoa; phylum Chordata; class Amphibia; order Caudata; family Salamandridae; genus Pleurodeles; species Pleurodeles waltl. The sequence continues at coordinate 1,517,911,596 of NC_090447.1, forward strand.
ACACCAAATGTGACACTGAAAAAATGTACAGTGCTGAACCTGGCAACTTTACTTCCAAGTGATACTACTGAAATTGAGAAAGATGAAGGTGTTGAACATGATTGTCTCGAAGTAACTGAGTTGTGCACAAAACTGAGACCTGACATTAGAGATACCCAATTGGAAGAAAATGACCAAACTGTTTTTGTTGATGGTTCTTGTCTGAGAGACAGTACAGGAACACGGAGAGCAGGATATGCTGTATGCACAATTACAGGTACCTTAGAATATTCCTGGCTTCAAGGAGTGTATTCTGCCCAGGTAGCGCAATTGGTCGCCCTTACTAGGGCATGCCATGTTTCTGCTCGATTGAGAGTCACCATCTACAAAGACAGTCAATATGGATTCGGATTAGTTCATGATTTTGGTCAATTGTGGTCGCAGAGAGGTTTTCTGACCCCTACTGGATCACCAGTGGGAAATGGTGAGAGAATAAAGGAGTTGTTATATGCAATTCAACTACCCTATGAAAATGCTGTGGTGAAATGCAGTGCACATCTAAAGTCACAGGACTACGTGTGCTTGGGAAATGGATACGCGGATCAAGTCGCAAGGTTTTGCGCAATGACCTGTATATCGTTCAAAGGCAAGTGGGAATTGTTACCTGAAGAAGACACAACATGTACGAGTTTTGCATTAAAAGTAGTTGACACCTTAGAAGAATTAAAATTGTTGCAGAGTAATGTTGACAAAGAGGAGAAACGTTCAGGGAGCAAAATGAAATGTGTTCAAAGACAGGATGAGCTGTGGGTTTCAGAAGAGGGTCAGTTGGTTTTACGAAATAGCCTGATGTCTCAGATGGCGAGGTACTATCCTGGTAAAGCACACATTGGGAGGGATGCCATGGTACATCTGTTCAAAATTGATTGGTTTAACCCCAAGTTTAGACAGGCAGGTGAAGCAGTTTGCTATTGATGTCTCATTTGTCAGCAATTAAATGGGGGGGAAGGGACAGTGGTAAATTTGAGCCAAATCAGAAGAGCAGGAGGTCCATTCAGCAGAATGCAATTGGATTTCATTGAGATGCCTGAGTGTGGAGGTTTGAGATACGTGTTGGTGATTGTGTGCATCTTTAGTCATTGGATTGAAGCATACCCTACACGAAGAAATGTTAGCCTCACAGTAGCGAAACTGCTGCTTAGTGAACTGATACCGCACTTCAGATTTCTGATATCTTTAGAAACAGAAAGGGGAACGTACTTCAATAATGAGGTGATTAAACTATTGTGGGTAGCACTGAACATCGAGCTAAAGTTGCATTGTAATTACCGCCTTCAAGCATCAGGAATAGTGGAGCAGATGAACGGTACTTTGAAATCAAGAACTGCAAAGATGTGTGCAGCTACAAATCTGAAATGGCCTGATGCATTGACTTTCGTTTTGATGTCAATGAGAAACACACCTGACAGGAAGACAGGATCGTCGCCCCATGAGATCCTCACAGGCAGAGCAATGAGGTTGCCAGCAGTTCCAGCAAAAGCACTTGTGAACATTATAGATGATATGGTGTTAGATTACTGCAAGGGTCTAGCTGATTTAGTCTGCTCTTTCTCTCAGCAGGTGGAGGCCACCACACTGCCACTGATCCATGATCCAGGGCACAACCTAAGAGCTGGTGACTGGGTTGTTTGTCCGGAAGCATGTGCGCAAGACGTGTTTGGAGCCTGATTGGAAGGGACCATACCAAGTGATCCTAACCACTACGACAGCTGTGAAGTGTACTGGGATCCGGAATTGGATTCACGCGGGTCACACAAAGAAAGTGGCATGTCCACTGGAACATGAAGAAGCATTGTTGAGAGTACCAACAACTGTGTGACAAATTACAGCACCGGAACAGGAGCAAAGAAAGAACAGAAGCTGAACCTGAGCTTGTTGAGGACGGTTCCATCACTCCTGTAAGAGACAAGGGTGGAGATCTCCAGGAGGGTGGCGAAGAACCTATCTCAACTGAACCAGCAAGAGAGCCTAGTACTGAGGGGGTTCTCCCAGAAGCAGACGATTCTGAGAGACGAACATTGCAATTGCCAGATTCAGAAGGGGAGGGAGTTGAGGTGGATCAAAGTCAAAGTGATCTGACTCCTCCTGAACCAGCTGCAGGTCCGTCAAGAGAAAACACCACAGAAAAAGATAAGGTTTCAAGTTCAGTTCTGAAGAGAATATCGACACAGAGTACATGAAAAGTAGATAAGTGGCTGAATTCGCAAGTAGAGAAAAGGAAAGAGGTGGTTGTTGAACCAACAATAGAGAAAGAAATAGATAATACCAGAAAGGACGAATTAAGCCAAGGAGAGTTGAATGGTGATCGAAAGTTGAAAAGAAAGAGAATAACAAGTTGAGGATACGCAGGTCCTGAATGGGTGTATGCAACTACAAACTAATGGCAGCAAGAGTTTATGTCTTTTTGTTTTGATAGGGAAGTTCCGAGCCAAAATTTTGAGGTGACGTAAAGAAGATTGATTAGCTGAACTGTTGAAAAAATCAGAGAAATAGAGAGACTGTTGAAAGTAACCGGAAAAGACACTGATAACGTGATTTGACTTTTTGAAACCTGATTTGGCAAAGCTGCTAACTGATTCTGACAAGGAAGAAGGGTTCCTGGAAGTGAAACTGAACTGCTAAAGGAAGAATTGTCTATTTTTGCTGCAAATGTTTTAAAGTTACTTCTGCTTTCTGATTCTTTACTGATCATGGCTGACATAGATAAGCAAATAAGGGATGCTAGGCGCTGAAAAGATATGAGCATTGGGTTGGCAATTATGTATGGGATGTTGTTTATAGGATTGATTGTGGGTATGTCTGTTCTTGATGCGAAGGGAGCCAACCATACTTCCGCTTTTGAGACTACTACACTAACGGCTTCAGAGAGATTTGAGTTAGATGAGAAATATTTGAATGACTATACTAATGCACAAGGAGAACTTTCTTCTGATGTGTTCTATCGCTTATTGAGTATGTTGAGACGATGGATGCAAAGGATTGTCTTGTGTGTACGCAGATTCCTTCCCCAGTCAAGGAAGGAGTCACTTATCATAGTATTCCATTAACATATGGGATAAGTTGTAGTCTATTACTAACAACATTCTATAACCAGGAGTACATTCAGTATTTCTACTCTAATCATGACCATGTGTTTTCGTTTGTTCCTATTGTAAGGTATTTGAGTAGAGTAGCTACGGATAATGATATAGTACTAGTTGGAAGATTCTTTGAACCTACACTAACGTTTGGCACAGCATATGCGCATAGAAATAACCTCACATGCTTGCTTACACTTTTAGAGAAAAGCTTCTTAGATTATACTGATGACAGGAGGAAGTAGCTGAAGGTGAAATTAGAAAAAGGCTTAGAGAAAAAGGACTTACAAGAATGATTATGTTTACACTGCAATATAAACGCAAGGGAAATTAGCTTTAGATGCATTACATGTAGGGAGGCTTTGTATATATAGGCCAAAATCGCACACTGACACTTTATTTGTGGGTACGAGTGAATGTAGACATGTGTTTTTGTTTAGGAGCAAATGGACATTTATGTTGAATGGGCAGGACCCTGTGATTCCAGGGATATATTATATTTGTGGACTTAATGCTTATTACCGTCTTCCAAAAGGATGGAATGGGACATGTTATTTGGGGATAGTTTTCCCAAAGATTTACCAGATGGAGGATTTGAAAAAGTTTTCAAAATGACAGAATTACAACATAGGAGACAGAGGAGGTAGTCCTGAATTCGATCAAGATTCAAAAGTTGTCTACTATTGTGGATAACATGCTGACAAATTTTTCAGGGGCTATACTCCTGACAGATACTGAATTGGCTGTGTATAGAGCTACGACTTCAAAATCGTCTTGCTTTAGACATTCTTTTAGCAAAGGATGGTGGAGTCTGTAAAATGATTAACTCTAGGCATTGCTGTTCTTACATACCTAACAATAGTAAAGAAAAGAGAGACTTAGGGCCAGATGTACCAAAGGATTTTACCCATTCTGTGTCTATGGGAAAAAGCTTTCGTACATATGGCCCTTACTTACTAATCTGACTAACGCAAGTAGTGATTTGAAGGAGTTGAAAGAACCAGGTGTTTGGGAAAAGGTTGGTAAGGGGTTAGCTTCAGTGGGAAATTGGCTTAGTAGTATTTGGAATGGGGTGATAATGGAAATTATACAGGGAATATTAAATGTTACGGGTTGTCTATTAGGAATATGGGGATTATGCAAATTATGCAAAATAATTAAATTGAAGAGGTTTAAAAAGAATCCGAGGAGGGAAGAAAGAAAAGGGAAAGAATTTATAGGGAGAATCCAAGGAGAAGACAAAATGTCAAAGAGATCAAATTCTAAAATTTGTGGGTGGTAAATTGGTGTGATGACACATTTAGTCATCAGAGGAGGGACTGCTGAAGAAGGTGTCTTAATTAGACATTATTAATGAGTGTTTTACGTATTTTTAATAATAACTTACGTAGAAAAATGAATAGCGTAGAAAAATAATGTGCACATTTGAAATTGTGACCTCGAAGAATAGCCCCAGTGTTCACGAGATGTACTAATTGATGATTAATACTTATGAAATATTGAAAATGTATTAGATTAATTTGGTACTATGTCATATTAAGGGTTATGAAGTATGTTTTAGCTTAATAATTGTTGGCCTTAACTTAGCGAGTGTCTTAGCCTAGTTTGCCAGGCCTCATGCAGAAGCTGTATTTCTTACCGTTTAATAAGAAAAAGCTGAAAGAATGAACTAACTGTGAAATGCTCATTGTCTTGTTAAAATGCTTATCAGAATCTTTCCATGAGAACCGACTAACAGGAGACAGTGTCCTTAAAATGTATCATGACGTGTGTAATGTGTGCTAAAGGTTCTTTCCCAGGACGCGAACAATGAAGACACTGACTGGAGAAGATGCAACAAATTTGATACCTGACGACCTGGATGATGAGAACATCGTAAAGCAGACCAATCAACGACGTGGGAAGTGTGAAATATTAGAATTCATACATCTGGTACACAACTCTCACTGGACAGAGTAATAACGTACGATTATTTGACCAATTGGGAATTAGGGGATAGTTTGGGTGACTTAGATATAACAATGTGACAGAGGGAAAAGACTTCAGACCAGATTTAGGCAGATATTACCCCGTTATGAGATGCAATATCGACTTAAGAAGAGACTCGACATTCTGTCACTGGGCTCATTACTCTCTGACTGAGAGCCTGATGCTTTGCTGATCGATTGATAACCTGAGGACGAAGACTGATTCTGCTAGCTGACCCATACCGTGGAGAGGTAGATATGACAATGTGACTGAATTGCATTTTTATGCCTTTTCTTTCCAGGTACCAACTGCGCGGTCTTAATGGTTTTCCTTAGGTAGATGTTTTCTAAATTTGTGTTCTAAATTATTTAGCATGAAGCCCCACATGCGGATGCTAATCTGGGTTAGTTGAGGCTATTCACATGACGAATGACCATTTGCAGGGACAAATGTTTGACGAGCTATGTATGTGAATCCAATGTGATTACTTCATCGCAGCTGACTTTGCTATTGATCTGTACCGTTGCTTTAGAATGTATTGTGATTCAAGCCTCGATTAGATTGCATTTCTTTCGTCGCTTTGGTCAACCAGTGCTGTTTTTATATGTGTCCCATTTGATTTTGAGATTAATCTACATGACTTCTGCATTATTAATATAAGGGAAATAAACTTATTAAACTTTTACTAAAGGTGTGGTTATTCATGGCTGAAAAGTCATGGTGTGTGCAATTTACTGACTCCATTGATTATTGATTTGATTAATGATTATTGAGTATTGATTATGGTTTCTGTTCTGGAACTATGGTAAGAACATCCTGAATGAGTCAAAAGGTTCATCGAACTATACGCGTCCCCTTGTAAGTTTACTTATTAAGGGCCGACGTGCTAACAACTCACATTTAGAATATGAAGTGCATAGAATTTTAGACTCAAAAAAAGGAACATTATATTACTGCATTGATTGGAAAGGTTTTAGCCTAGAAGAAAGGTCCTGGGAAGCCTTCTAAAATGTGCATGCTCCAAGGTTGATAAAACAATTTCACGACACTTTCCACAACAAACCTTCTGGGGGAGGGAGTTCTTTGGAAGGGGGTACTGTCAGGAAAACTATTGCCAGTGTTAAGTTCTTCCCTCAGCAAACATGATTCCCCTTTTCCTTGTACCCACGTGGTTGCAGCGTGTCCTCACTCACGGTGGCTCTTGCGGAGGTTGTTCCTAGAACTAGCTTCTTCAGGTTTAACTGCCACTCAAGATGGTGGCCGCAAATCCTTGTGAGGTCAGCGCTCTAGTGTTTCTACCTTAGTCTCATGCTAAAGCTTCCATCCAGCTGTTTCTCTCTGGGAGCTGTGCACTTCTACTGTCATCCTGAGGAGAATGAGCAGTGTTCCTGAGGCGCTTCGTTTCATAGAGAATTCTTCCAGTTTTGAGTAATTCATTATTTTTCTTGTTACGGTGTGCACACCAGCTACTTTTTCCCTTCTGAAGCTGAATTTCTTTCTTCTTCCAACAGCTTTCTGAGGAGAATTAGTTTTGGATTAACAGAACTTCAAGCAACTGCAGTAAGGAATCCTTTTGTATGATTTCCAGACTTGCCAATATATGTACATATATATTCAAAAACTCTTCGCCTAGCACACTTGCCACTCTTAGAGACAAACCTCAGTGCTCATATTAATTCCTAGAGACTGTGATTGAGAAAACTGAACCTTGAGAAGGAATTTATGTTTCCTGTAAAACATAGAAGTAGATTGTATATTTGTGAACCTTTGAACTGTTCTCTAGACTACCTTGGATACCTACGACTCCAGGAGAAAAGAAGATATTAAAGTTAACATTGTTGTCTTAGAGAGAGGCTAGTCTCTCAAAAGATCCAGGTTAGGAGAACAATAGAATTGGGTGAATGTGAATGGCTGAACAGCTGAATGCGCAGTAGGAATGTACTTATCTATCCTCTTATCACCCGACTGCAGGTCCTTCCTTTAAAGAAATTCCAATAAGAAGAAAGGTGCAGGTTACAGAAGCACACACCGAATATCCTATCTTCAAGTGGGAAACACAGGCTGGAGCTGGATCTGGAGGCAATCTCTCTTTTTCTATTTCCATTCCCCTTCCCCCCTAGTAGATGCAGGGTTCAGATAATCAGTAAACTCTGAGCATGCATCTGTTGGAGGGAGTTGGGTAAAAGGCATCTGCTCCTGTGGAAGTTTGATATAATGGGTAATCTCCTGACAGTAGGTCCCAGTAATATGCTAAAACTGTGTTGAGAAATGTGGTTTTCTTGTTCTAGTCTGCCTGTTCCTGAAAGCTGGAAAGATGGTGGTTTTAGCACCGCAAACCCTTTGCTGATGCCATTTGCAGGGAGAAAAAAAACAGATGCTTTCTGCAGCACCCTTTTCCAATTTAAAAAAAAAAAAAAACTTTTGCTGTGTTTTGGCTAATTTCTCAGTTCCCTCCAGGGAAATCCACAAACCCTGGGTAGCTTTAGAATACCCAGGATGTTGGAAAGAAAGGACACAAATCTGACATGGATAGCTTATGTGGACAAAATGTGGTGGGGAGGGGGAACTAAGTGCGAACTACCCCAAATAGCCCAAAAAATAGGATTAGCACCAGTGGGGAGGGAAAAGGCTAAGCAGCTAAAGGGTTAAAACACCAGTTTCACAAGACTCAACTATAACATCAGGTTAACCTTTGGTTATTATTTAATTTAATCTAGAGGTTTTGAAAAACACCAGGCATAATTTGTGAACCAATTCTTAAAGAATGTCACAAAAGTGCACTTGTGATATATACCTTGCATCAGTGCAGATTTATGACTCTAATTCACAGGAATTTACAGGACACTTGGAAACCCTATTCTTAGAACAAGCTGGTCAATTGCATTTTAGCATAAGCACATATGTATGTGTATATTTGCTGATGCAAAAATCTTCAGTGTGTTTGCAAAATGTACTTCTCTAACCTCTTTGGAAATTGACTTCTGACAAGATCAGAAAATTAAACATGGATACTGTAAGAGGGTAATGACCCAAAAGGGCATTTGAGAATTGATTGGGTCCTGTACCAGGTGGCCAAAACAGAAGCTCAAATTCACTGGTCCCCTCTCCCTTTAATGGATATTCCTGTAAGTTAAGATTTTGTTAAACCTCTCCAATAACCCATTCGTTTGTAGATGGTATGCTGGGGGAAGTTGTATGTCACACCAACTTGTACCCATATTTGTCATCTAACAGAAGATGAGCCAGTAGAACAGAGGACCTAACCCACCCTTTGTCTTTCTGATGCCCAACTGTCCTAAGCACAAGTGCCAAAAGGAATTTCCTGCACACTAATGGAACCACTAGTCTCTAGCTAGCACCTGGCTCATGGGTAAACGGTTCACTATACAGTAGACCACTGTCCCAGCCAAAATAGTGTCTTTGTTGGGACGAAAAGACCCCTGCATGGTAATGGACATGCACCCCCACCCTTGAGTGCCTGACTGTACTGAGGTCTGGATTCCTTTGTCAGGAAGCCCAGGAAAAGTTAGCAGAGACGTGGTCGGAAAACACTAGGCTAGCTGGGAGGATGGATTACTTTATAGTGAGCTGGTAAATCCTGAGTCAGGAATTATCAAGACACCAGCAAGAGACTAGTGGTTCCATTAGTGTACAGGAACTTTTTTTCTCTTGCCCATGAAGTGCCCTTAGAAGGGCACTTAGGGATTAGAAAACCCCAGGATAGGTTGAACCTTCTTTTCTACTGGCCAGGAAGGCGCAAACACGGATTCTGCAGAACCTGCCCTGATTGTCAGCCGAGTGGTAAGACAGGAAAGAAGACTAAGGGTCTGATTTAGAGTTTGGCGTAGTGGGTTATTCCAACACAAACATTACGGATCTCCCGTCCACGGTATTACAGTTCCATTATAGTCCGTGGAACTTGTGATACGGCAGATGCAATATCAGTCATGTTTGTGATGGAGTAACCCCTCTGCCACACTCCAAATCAGGTTCTAAGACACCTTTAGTGCCTCTACCAGTTATACAAGTTCCATTTCAGCAGGTGGGAATATAGTTAGCCCATTCAAAGCACCTTTACAGTCTGGTAACATGTATATGTTGGTTGTGGTGGATCATGCCACCAAGTACCTGAAAGCTGTCCTCTGAGTAGCATGACTGCACGGGTGGTAGCAAGGGCTCTACTGAGGATCTTTTCTAGAGACGGATTTCCAAAGAAGGTAATTTCTGACTGGGAAATCAACTCAATTTCCTCTTATCTGAGAGAGATATGGTAGCAATCTGGTGTGATATACCACTTCCCCACTGCATACCATTCACAAACCAATGGTTTGGTGGAACGGTTTAACAAGAGACAGAAGAGCATGGTGGGAAGTCTGCCAGAGAACCTCAGAAGGAAGTTATCTACTGAGAAATTCCCCAGAAGGAGGTAGGGTTCAGTCCTGTGTTAACACCTGGTGTGGGGCCTGCTCATCTTAGTCATTTAAGGGTGGGAAGGAATCTCATTGTCTCCACAGAAAGATGTGGTGGACTATGCGATTGGCCCCAGGAAGTTGCTGGCACAATACATGAGTCAGGGACAGGAAAACCTTCAGGCCAGCCAAGTGCTAATCAAGGAATGGTCGACGAGAAAGCTAAGTTGACTGTATCAGGAAGGTCGGAAAGCGTTGGTGCTAAGGGCTTTGGAGGACAAATGGTGTGGGGCATGCAAGGCTATTCAAAAGGTATCTGAGTTACACTACCTGGTGGATACACAGGTGCCACAAGGGAACCTAAGAGGGTGTTTCATATAAACAGGGAGAAGCCTTTCCTTTGGAAAGATTACACAATGAATGTCATGGCTATAGAAGCGGAGAAGAACAGTGACCTTCTTTCTGACTTGCTGCATAGTGAAATGAAGAATGGCACTGTGGAAGGGTTTCAGTCCGCCTTTGAACTAACAAATAAGCAGCAGAGAACGTACAGTAGAGCGGTGTTGAGATGGTTTGCCAACCTCTTCTCGCTGACTCTAGGGTTGACATTTTGCCAGTGAAGGGCAGGATGTACAGAGATCTTGTACTCCTTCGTCTAGTCCTGTGGTTCTAGTACCAAAGCAAGGGTCTACTGTCTTGCTGTTCTGTATGACTACCAATCCCTCAATGAGGGAACCAAAACTGATGTCCATCCAATTCTAAGAGCAGATGAGCTTGTGGATCGGTTAGGTGATGAAAAGTACTTTAGCACCTTGGATATTACCAGTAGATATTGGCAGACTGCTTTGGCACGATGGCCAATGAGAAGACTGCACCTTCTAAACCAAAGGGGCTGTATCAGTTTAAGTTGATGCCCTTTGAGTTGAATAATGCTCCTGTCACTTTACAGCACCTGGTGAACCATGTTCTTTCAGGGCTGAAAGAGCTGAATGGCGTACCTGGATGACACTGTGGTGTTCAGCAATTCATGGTAGGACCACCCAAGATATCTAGGATAGATGCTGGCTAGGATACAGGAGGTGAAACTGACTATCAGGGAAACCAAGCGCCAGGTGGAGGAGTCTTCTGTAGCCTACCTTGGGCATGAGGCAGGGAATGGGAAGATTTGTTCACTGGATAGCAAGATTCAGTCTGTGATGGAGTGAAGTTCTTACTACTCAGACTGAAGTGAAGACTTTTTTAGGACTCACTGGATATTACATGAACTGTTGCATGGTTCCTACGGACCAAGTAGGATTGTGTATCTAGTCAACATAAATGTCAGGGTATAGGGACTCAGTCTGCATATATAATCAAGAAATGTTGACACTGTTCCTAGCTAGCTCACAGTACCCCATCTGAACCCTAAAGACATTAGGGTACCAGACAGGTTTTGCAACCTTGAAGATCACTACACAGATTCCCAAAGAAATTGTGGTAACAGATCTACTAATTCCTTGTCACTCAGTGTACCCAAGATGAGACACAAGAAAGATGCGAAAATGTATTTTAAAGCATTTAGTGCAACAATCTTATTCTTGCATTAAAAAAACATAAGCTGTGATTATTAGGCAAATGAGACAAAGCATGGTAACCAGTATTACAAAAACCTACTTACACCATTGAGAGCATAGTGGGAGTACCCTCTGCCAGATCAATTGGGATAGCCTGACACCTCCCCCCATACCTGGGTAAGATGTGCCAGGAGCCCGGTCTGGTGTAGTGCAGGCTATTGTCCAGTGCAGGTGCAGAACTTTGTGGCAAACTACTAAAGTACAATTTTCCGATTGACTGCTTTGGCATCTAAGCAGCAGCCCAGGAAAGTGGTGTGGACTGCAGCGTGTCAGAAAGCATTTGAAGAACTGAAGATGGTGCTATGCACTCCACTTGTACTGAAAGCACCCAACTAGTCAACCTTTCATTGTACATGCCTCTGACAAAGGAGTTGGAGCAGTCTTAGCTCAGCTGGATGACAAAGGTAGAGTCTCCAGTAGCCTTTATTACTAGGAGATTATTACCCAGAGGACAGAACTGGGCAGATATAGAGAAAGTGTGCTTTGCCATAGTGTGGGTCTTGCTTAAGTTCCACCCTTATTTGTTTGCCACTTAGTATGTGGTGCAAACAGATTATAAGCCACTGAAATGTTTGATGGCTTTGAGGGGAGAGAATCCCAAGTTGTTGAAATGGTGTATTTCTTTGCAAGGGTTAGACTTTGTGGTGGAGCACAGAGCCAGGATGAGTCTTGGGAATGAGGATGGACTCTCCTGACAGCTTTACCGATCTGACCACCCAACCTCTCCAGGTTAGGAGGTTGTTTGGGGTTTTCTGATCTGAGAGGAGTGTCTGTTTGGTATGGAAAAGTCCTCTGCAAGGTAATGCACATTCACCCCTGCCCTGAGTAACCAACTGTACTGATGTCTGGACACCTATTACTGTTTGTTGCTATCCTAAGCAAACACGGATCATGCATGTGCACCATGACATAGGGCTCTCAGCACTGATTGTGCTGTTTGACCGGGCAGGGTGCCCAGAGCACTACGCTCGTAGTGGTGGAAGGCTACTGCCTTCACAAGAAGTTAAGCAGCACAAGCGTAGTGGTAGAAGCATTCCGTGTAGTGATCAAGTCCTTTTTATGGGCGAGCAGAAAGCGCTCGGTCCCATGCTGTAATCTCTCTTTGGGCTTCCAACCACGCCCATGTCACATCAGTCACTTTTATTGGTTCGTGGGCTTGCCTTTTAAAATCCACTTGCTTTCATTTGTGAAAGGCATGCATACGTCATGCCTTTTCCGGTGTTTAGCCCACCTACACAGCACCGGTACACTACAAAAAACATACAAGGCTCGATGTTTTCCGCATGGTTTCCGGACTTCTTTATGTTTATTTTCCACTCAGCGTGATGGCACTGCATTTTACATAGCACAATCGCGCTGCGTTTTTTTTTCTTTTTATTTGTGTGGCAAGAAAAGTCCGGTTAGGAGTTTACAACACTAATAGCTCTAACTCGAGCATTGAAAATGCTTGTTGATCTCGGTCATTGGAGTGAGGCCTACAGGCGCACTCATATTTACAGTTCTGCTGCTGTGTCCTTAACTCACCATAGCCTACATCTGTTTGTTGTTAAAGGGGTGCTCAGCGTAGGAATGGTGCATCTGCGCTGGGTGTATGTGTGCCTGGGAAGGGTACAATACAGGGATGATATGGTACTGAGCGTATGGTTGGTGAGTGGATGTGCTGGCTGTACATGTGCTTATTAGTGGTACAGTTCATGGAAGATGTAATGCATGCATGGTAAATGCATGTGCAGGATGTGTGTGCCTAAGTGGTACAGTGCATGAAGGATACAGTGCATGCATTTCAAAAAGTATGTGCTGAATATGTGTGTGCCTATGAGTGGTACAACACACAAAGTATACAGTGCTGTGCAGTGTGTGTGAGTTGTATACATACATTGGGTGTATGTGTGCCTGTGGATGGTACAATCCATAGAGGGGCCTAGGGTCCATTTTGGGGGACCAAGCCCGGTATGATGAAACATTGAGGAGGTAGAGAAATCCCCCCAAAGGGGTTCGGGTATTGCTACATTCCTTAGGATAGGTGGGACACACTAGAGAGGGAAGAGCCAGACGAACGAGTTACTTACCTTCGGTAACGACTTTTCTGGTGGATACATTAGCTACCTGTGGATTCCTCACCTAATGAATTCTCCCATGGCGCCAGCATTCGACGGAAATCTTCTTACTAGTCTCTGCACGTCGACGAGGACGTCACTCTAGCCCACGCGACGCCGTCTGACGTCATACAGGCAATAAGAGGTCCTCGACGACGTGCGGACGTCAGTACCAATCATTTTTTACGTGCATGAGAACAACCAGGCAATGCAATGAAAGAGCAAGGCAACATCCCATTACATTGTAAAAATACAGAACATTGCATGAATAACTGTAAATCTTTTTTATATATATATATATATATATATATATAACTCTCTCTCTTTTTTTTTTTTTTTTCTTTTTTAAATATATATCTACACATCAAGTATATACACAAAGATATATACATATAATATATATACAACGCCCATTGCATCCTCAAAGACCAAGAGGAGCGTACTCAAGGATTACTTGGCAAGACCAGAAAGGCAACAGGGAGGCGGGTGGGACCGTGAGGAATCCACAGGTAGCTAATGTATCCACCAGAAAAGTCGTTACCGAAGGTAAGTAACTCGTTCTTCTGATGGATACAACTACCTGTGGATTCCTCACCTAATGAATAGAGTCCCAAAGCAGTACCACGCCTGGCGGTGGGTGCCTAAATGGTCAAACCAAGAAATCCTGCAGCACTGACCGTGCAAAATGGCCGTCCCTTCTAACCTCAGAATCCAAACAGTAATGTTTTGCAAAAGTGTGAAGGGACGACCAAGTTGCGGCCTTGCAGATGTCGACCACAGGAACACCTCTGGCCAAGGCCGAAGTGGCCGACTTAGCTCTGGTGGAATGAGCTCTAATGCCCTCAGGAGGATCCTTCTTTGCCAAAGAGTAACAGATTTTAATGCAAAGAACAACCCACCTGGATAGTGTTCTCTTGTGGACTGCCTTTCCTCTCCTCTTGCCCACGTATCCAATAAACAGCTGATCCTCCAGCCTGAAATCCTTTGTTCTATCAATAAAGAAGCTCAACGCTCTCTTTGGGTCCAGACGGTGCAGTCTTTCTTCCTCTTTGGAAGGATGAGGCGGAGGATAGAACGTGGACAAAGTAATTGCCTGAGCCAAATGGAAGGGTGAAACAACCTTCGGGAGGAAAGCAGCCTTGGTCCTCAACACCACCTTATCCCCATAAAAAGTTGTATAAGGGGGCTTTACTGATAAGGCCTGCAACTCACTCACTCTCCTTGCTGATGTTATAGCTATCAGGAAGACTGTTTTTAAAACCAAATACCTTAAGGGGCAAGAATGCATAGGTTCAAAAGGGGACCCCATAAGGAAAGTCAGGACCAAGGACAAATCCCATTGCGGCATAATGAATAGCTTTGGAGGATATTTATTTAGAAGACCTTTCAAGAATCTGATAACAATAGGGGATTTAAATAAAGATGGTTGGTCTGGAAGACAAATGAAGGCTGACAAGGCTGACAAATAACCCTTAATGGTAGCCACTGCACAACCTTTCTGCGCTAGAGACAGAGCAAAAGACAAAACGTCCGATAGATGAGCATGCAAAGGATCAATCTGCCTCTCTCCACACCACGCAACAAATTTAGACCATCTATTAGCGTAGATAGATTTAGTGGAGTGTCGCCTGGCCGCTAATATAACATCCACTACCTCTGGTGGGAGAGAGAAGGAACTCAGGTTGCCCCGTTCAATCTCCAGGCATGTAGGTGCAGACTCTGGAGGTTGGGGTGTAGAACCTGCCCCTGCGACTGCGAGAGGAGGTCTGCCCTGAAAGGGAGACGGAGCGGAGGGCACATTGAGAGTTGGAGAAGGTCGGAGTACCATACCCTCCTTGGCCAATCCGGAGCTATTAGGATGACTAGAGCCCGGTCCTGGCGAATCTTCCTCAACACTCGAGGAATCAAGGGTATGGGAAGAAACGCGTAAAGCAACTGGCCGCACCAGGTTATTTGAAACGCGTCCCCCAACGCTCCCTGCATCGGATACTGGAGGCTGCAGAATAACGGACAATGCGCGTTCTCTCGAGTGGCAAACAGATCTACCCGAGGAAACCCCCACCTCTGGAAGATTAAACGGACTTGATCTGGATGGAGACGCCCCTCGTGGTCTGCCGAGAAATGGCGACTGAGACTGTCCGCACGCACGTTCAAGACTCCGGCCAGATGGTTTGCTATCAAGCAAATCTGATGGTCCTTTGCCGAGGACCATAGTCGAAGAGCTTCTCTGCAGAGAAGGTACGACCCCACTCCTCCCTGCTTGTTTATGTACCACATCGTGGTAGTATTGTCCGTTAGGACCTGTACCGACTGACCACGAAGGGAAGGGAGGAAGGCCTTGAGAGCCAGACGTACAGCCCGTAACTCTAACAGATTGATGTGAAACATCTGTTCCTCTGGAGACCAAAGACCTTTGATCTCCAGATCCCCCAGATGAGCTCCCCACCCTAGAGTGGAAGCATCCGTTATGACTGTGGCCACTGGTGGCGACTGCTGGAACGGCTTTCCTTGTGAAAGATTGTTGCTTGCAATCCACCACTTCAAATCCACAGCAGCATCTCTGGAGATCTTGACAGTACCCTCTAGATCCCCTTTGTGTTGAGACCACTGCCTTCGGAGGCACCACTGAAGAGCCCTCATGTGCCAGCGAGCATGCATGACCAACAGAATGCAGGAGGCAAACAGACCGAGCAGACGAAGGACCTTGAGGACTGGAACTACCGCTCCATTTCGAAACATTGGAACCAAATCCTGAATATCTTGAATCCGCTGAGGCGGAGGAAAGGCCCGACCCAATGTTGTATCCAGTACTGCCCCTATGAACAGGAGGCGCTGAGAGGGCTCTAGGTGAGATTTGGGCTCGTTCACCGAAAAACCCAGGTCGAACAACAACTGGGTTGTTGACTGCAGATGATGCAACACAAGCTCCGGGGACTTGGCTTTGATCAACCAGTCGTCTAAATAAGGGAATACTGCTATCCCCTTCCTTCTGAGTTCTGCCGCAACCACCGACATCACCTTTGTGAAGACTCGAGGTGCTGAAGTAAGACCAAACGGAAGGACCGCAAACTGATAGTGCTGCGATCCCACCATAAACCGGAGATACTTCCTGTGTGACTTGAGTATCAGGATATGAAAGTAAGCATCCTGCAAGTCGACAGACACCATCCAGTCTTCCTTGTTCAACGCCAAAAGCACCTGTGCTAGGGTCAGCATCTTGAACTTTTCCTGCTTGAGGAACCAATTCAAGATCCTCAGGTCCAGAATTGGTCTTAAACGACCATCCTTCTTGGGAATCAGGAAATACCTTGAGTAACATCCTCGACCCCTTTCCTGCTCTGGGACCAACTCCACCGCGCCCTTTGAAAGGAGGACTTGTACCTCCTGTTCTAGCAACAGGAGGTGTTCTTCTGAACAATAAGAAGGGCGGGGCGGGATGAGGGGCGGGAACTCCCGAAAGGGAAGGGTGTACCCTTTTCCCACAATACTGAGAACCCAAGTGTCCATTGTAACAGTCTTCCATTTTGTGAGAAAATGCTGTAATCTTCCCCCTACAGGAGAGGAGTGAGTGGGAAATGGTGGAAGCCTAAGGCTGCTTCCCCTGCTGCACCCCGCCAGAGGATGAGGAAGAGGCAGAGTGCTGCTGAGAGGCTCCTCTGGTGCGGACCCTACCTCTCCCCCTAAAAGATCTATAGGGATGGGAAGAGGCAGGTTGCTGATATCTTCCCCGAAAGGAAGAGGAGGAAGAGCCACGCCCAAATCCACGAAACCTCCTGAAAAATCTTGAAGAGGCCGTGGCAGAAGGAGCTTGGAGCCCTAACGACTTAGCTGTGGCCCTGCTTTCCTTAAAACGTTCTAAGGCCGAATCAGCCTTGGCCCCAAACAGTTTGTCCCCATCAAACGGGAGATCCAACAATGTGGACTGTACATCCGCATAAAAGCCCGAGTTACGGAGCCAGGCCTGTCTCCTTGCCACCACAGTTGTGCCCATTGCTCTGGCTACCGAGTCGGTGGTATCCAGTCCCGTCTGGATAATCTGGGTCGCAGCAGCCTGGGCATTTGAAGCAAGATCCAAAAGACCCTGGGGAAGCTCTGTAAACGATGAGGAAATGTCATCCATCAGAGCATGAATATACCTCCCCAGGATACAGGTTGCATTAGTGGCTTTTAACGCCAGACTGCAGGACGAAAAAATCTTCTTGGACTGCGCCTCTAGTTTCTTAGAATCTCTGTCCCCAGGCACCGTCGGGAAAGAACCAGGCGCTGACTTGGATGAACAGGAGGCCTGCACCACCAAGCTCTCCGGCGTAGGGTGCCTAGATAGAAAACCAGGGTCAGTCGGAGCCGCCCGATACCTCCTGGCCACGGCTCTGTGAACTGCTGGGGAAGATGCCGGCCTCTTCCACACCTCTAACACCGGATCCAGCAGAGCGTCATTAAATGGCAAAAGAGGCTCCGCCGCAGCTGAGGCCGGATGTAACACCTCTGTTAAAAGGTTTTGTTTAGCCTCCACCACCGGCAAAGGCAGGTCCAAAAAACTAGCTGCCTTCCGTACCACTGCATGAAAGGAAGCAGCCTCCTCAGTATATTCTCCCGGGGACGAAAGATCCCACTCAGGGGAAGTGTCCAGCCCACTGGCCGACTCCAGACCACGCAGCCCATCACCCGAGTCCTCTAGCTCTCCTTCCTCCAGGGCTCGTTGGTACTCCTGCTCCCCTAATACACGGAGAGCACGTCTCCTCGAATGAAGTCGTTGTTCAATACGCGGAGTCGACAATGCCTCCGCCGAAGTCGAAGATCGGCGCCGATCTTCAGAAGCCACCGACGCCGTGTCCGGCGCCACAGGTAACTTCGGCGCCGACGAAAGAGCAGCTGAAGCAGATGGACCCACCGGAGTCACAGGCCGAAATCCCGACGTCGACGTCGATGGGATGGAAATCCCCGGGGCCAATCCTTCTGACGCCACCGGAGCGGCCACCGGCGCCGACACTGGCGCCGAGCCCACGTTCCCAAAAGGGAGAAAGGGCATAAAGGGTGCCGGCCGAAGAGGCGCAGGATCACCCAAAGAAAAGGCCAAAGGCCCAGCCGGAGCACCCCCTGGAGCCATCTGTTGGAAGATGGCATACATCGCATTCAAGAATGCGGAACTATCGGCTCCAGGGGTGGGAAAAGCCGGATACAGAGGTGCCTGTCTCGGAGGCGACCCCGACGCCGGCCTCGACGTCTGCGCCGGAGAAAACACCTGAGGCTCCAATACCTCAATCACCGACGCCTGTCCAGGTGAAGTTGGAGACGCCGGAGAGGGCAACGGCGTCGAAGGATGCGGCGTAACCGTGGGACTGATCTCCCATGTCCTTCGGCGCCGATCCGACGACCTGGAACGAGTCTCCTTCGAATCACGCCGAGATTCTCTACGGCGCCGGGAGTCTCGATGACGCCGATGTCTTGGAGAAGAAGACTTCTTGTGATGCTTCTCCTTCGATTTTGCCATAAACAGCTTCGCATCACGTTCTTTGAGGGCCTTCGGATTCATGTGCTGGCATGAATCACAAGTCGAGACGTCGTGGTCGGAGCTCAAACACCAAAGGCAATCGGAATGAGGATCCGTCACCGACATCTTGCCTCCACACTCACGACAAGGCTTGAATCCAGACTTTCTCTGCGACATTATTACCACAGCGAAAGACTACGCAGCAAAAATACACTGTAACCACAAAAGAAACAGTTGCTCCCTCAAAGATAACCGTTTCGAATGCACGGAAAAAAGGGAACTGACGTCCGCACGTCGTCGAGGACCTCTTATTGCCTGTATGACGTCAGACGGCGTCGCGTGGGCTAGAGTGACGTCCTCGTCGACGTGCAGAGACTAGTAAGAAGATTTCCGTCGAATGCTGGCGCCATGGGAGAATTCATTAGGTGAGGAATCCACAGGTAGTTGTATCCATCAGAATTCCCCTGTACACTTCAAAGAGTGCCCTTTGATTCATTGAGGGTCACAAGGAAGGGTCCTGGGCACATCTCGGGAAAAGGAGTGATTGATAAGAGAACCATAGAGAAGGACTTGTGGCAAAGGAGTAACCTTTTGTAACATAGATCACTGTGGCTGATATCCAAGTGTGACCTCTAGTCGCTCCTAGTGCCTGTGTTGTGAGACTATCCGTTTTGGAGTTGCTCCTGCTGTGACAGACTGCTTCTGAAGAGGAAGAGAGAGCACGGGAGTGGACACTTCAAATGAGGCAGACCCCAACATAAATCTTCAAGGACTTTAAATCACATTTGGTGTTTGGAAATGAACTACAAGAAGGTGAGTTTGAGACTTCAAAATTGTCATTTGCCAAGCAGCCAGACTGGCACTGTGAGAAGGGAAAGCTATGAAAGATTTCTGCCTGTGACCAGGACTTTGACCAAGGCCTGCTAGTCTCCCTTTTGGGAGATCAGCACAAAATCACCCAGGAAATCTAAGACCACCCGCCCCAAAGCTTGGAGCACCAGTGCCTGCATAGACCAGTGTCCCCTGTGAGGAACAGGAGAACATTGGAGGGAGAAAGGTCCAGTGGGGAGCCTCTTCAAGTTGACTCCCTCAATGAGGTGAGAGGAAATGGTTGCTGCAGTGTGCAGGGCAGATTCTGTGACCCCTGTATGCCAGGGGAGGGTGCCATGAAGTGACCTGTGTGCTGCTCAGCGCTGATAAGCCGGAGCTCGTGCATAGTCAGCGACCTTGTATGCAATGAGGGCGCCACCGTGAAAAAAAAAAGACTGCCATGCGGTAAGGGCCACAGCCTTGGGAGGTAGCCAACTATGACTACGTATATCAAGGGGAGATTATCACCGAAGACTTCACTGTGCCGATGGGGCAGGAGCCTGTGCACTGTGAGATAGAGTGACCCACAAATGGCAGAGGGGGGATCATACAGGAGCATCAAGAACTACAACCTGATCTGCAACTCTCCACCAGAGAAGTGAGGATGCCGTAGGAACATCTGCGTACCATCAACCAGGCGAGGACCTGCAACAGATCATCACAACCACACTCAACCAGGAGACAAACCGGACCGAGGGACTCCTGCACTCGTTTAGTGCAGCTGCCTTGGACGTGTGCGGCAGACTCCACTGAACTCAGCTGCTTCGAGGTCCCGCTGACAGGAGCTTCACATGCCCCAAACTTGCTGGTGCAGGTAAGACTGATTTCAGACCAGTCAGCCTCAGGGGGTCTTCCTGCTGATTAACGCTGGAACACCACAAACTATAAATTAGAGTCAAAGTTGACTCTTGAGATTTAGACTGCTAGTGGGGCATACCCTGGATGTTACCAAAAGTGAATGGGGAATAACCACAATTGCTAACGCGAGGAGGGAGTGGGACAGGGAATCTCCATAGAAACACTACAGCCCCAATCTAAAGGGGCAGGTCTGTGTAATTGTTTGTATACATTTTCTCCTCTGAGTGGCAGCGGTACAAAATAAAATACTTCTAATTTTTCCATAAAAGTGAATATTTGGCTGAACAACGATTTATTGCTGCTGTTGCATGCATTTTCGTTTGTAAGCGTGTGTTCACTCCCATGTATCCACTGCCCCCCACTATAGTTGGGCCCAGTAACCCTTGCTTGCTCCATGGCCCTCTGAAAGAGGGTTAGACAGTCTTTTTACAACTCCTTTGGTGCCCAGCTGCTAGGCTTCCTTCCGAAGTCCCACAAGTAGAGGTCACTCAACCTATGCCTTGCAAAATTACATATGGGTAGGCCTTCCATCAGTAACAACCGATGCAGCTCTGGCAATGACCCAGACTAATACATGGTCCACTTAGGGTAGCTCACTCTCCTCTTCATCTGGAGCTGGGGCAGTGGCTGCAAGACAACACCTTCTCAGAGTCTGCAATTGTAAGGAAATGGCTCCCTGTTGCAGTTACCCCCCACTTTTTGCCTGATACGGATGCTGACTTGACTGAGAAGTGTGCTGGGACCCTGCTAAACAGGCCCCAGCACCAGTGTTCATTCACCTATAATGTACCATTGTTTCCACAATTGGCACACCCCTGGGACACAGATACGTCCCTTGTAAAAGGTACCAGTGGTACCAAGGGCCATGTGACCAGGGAAGGTCGTTAAGGGCTGCAGCATATGTTGTGCCACCCTAAGGGACCCCTCACCTAACACATGCACACTGCCACTGCAGACTGTGTGTGTTGGTGGGGAGAAAAAGACAAAGTCGACATGGCATCTCCCTCAGGATGGCATGCATACAAAATACTGCCTGTGGCATAGGTAAGTCACCCCTCTAGCAGGCCTTACAGTCCTAAGGCAGGGTGCACTATACCACAGGTGAGGGCATAGCTGCATGAGCAATATGCCCCTACAGTGTCTAAGTCTATTCTTAGACGTTGTAAGTACAGTTGTGGCCATATTAAGTATATGGTCTGGGAGTTTGTCAAAAACGAACTCCATAGCTCCATAATGGCTACACTGAATACTGGGAAGCTTGGTATCAAACTTCTCAGAATAATAATCCCACACTGATGCCATATTTATCTTAGAGAT
Source organism: Pleurodeles waltl (assembly GCF_031143425.1). Taxonomy (NCBI): domain Eukaryota; kingdom Metazoa; phylum Chordata; class Amphibia; order Caudata; family Salamandridae; genus Pleurodeles; species Pleurodeles waltl. The sequence goes on from NC_090447.1 coordinate 1,517,933,334, forward strand.
GCCCCCTGTATTTTACCCAATTGTTCAGTGCAGGACTGACTGCTCTGTGCCAGCCTGCTGTTGAGAGACGAGTTTCTGACCCCATGTGATGAGGGCCTTTGTGCTCTCTGAGGACAGAAACAAAAGCCTGCTCTGGGTGGAGGTGCTTCACACCTCCCCCCTGCAGGAACTGTAACACCTAGCAGTGAGCCTCAAAGGCTCAGGCTTCCTGTTACAATGCCCCAAGGCACTCCAGCTAGTGGAGATGCCCGCCCCCTGGATACAGCCCACACTTTTGGCGGCAATTCCAGAGGAGATAATGAGAAAAACAAGGAGGAGTCACCCACCATTCAGGACAGCCCCTAAGGTGCCTTGAGCTGAGGTGACCCATGCCTTTAGAAATCCTCCATCTTGGTTTTGGAGGATTTCCCCAATAGGATTAGGGATGTGCCCCCCTCCCCTCAGGGAGGAGGCACAAAGAGGGTGTAGCCACCCTCAAGGACAGTAGCCAATGGCTACTGCCCTCCCAGACCTAAACACACCCCTAAATTCAGTATTTAGGGGCTCCCCAGAACCTAGGATTCTAGATTCCTGCAACCTGAAGACGAAGAAGGACTGCTGACCTGAAGCCCTGCAGAGAAGACGGAGACACCAACTGCTTTGGCCCCAACCCTACCGGCCTGTCTCTCCACTTCAAGAAAAACTGCAACAGCGACGCGTCTCCCAGGGTCCAGCGACCTCTGAAGCCTCAGATGACTACCCTGCATCTAAAGGACCAAGAACTCCCGAGGACAGCGGCCCTGTTCCACAAAGACTGCAACTTTGCAACAAAGAGGCAACTTTTAAAGACCACACGTTTCCTGCCGGAAGCGTGAGACTTTCCACTCTGCACCGACGCCCCCGGCTCGACCTGCGGAGAAACAACACTACAGGGAGGACCCCCCGGCGACTGCGAGCCCGTGAGTAGCAAGAGTGGACCCCCCTGACCCCCCACAGCGACGCCTGCAGAGGGAATCCAGAGGCTCCCCCTGACCGCGACTGCCTGCTTCAAAGAACCTGACGCCTGGTAAAGACACTGCACCTGCAGCCCCCAGGACCTGAAGGATCCGACCTCCAGTGCAGAAGCGACCCCCAGGTGGCCCTCTCCCTTGCCCAGGTGGTGGCTACCCCGAGGAGCCCCCCCACCCGCCTGCCTGCTTCGCTGAAGAGACCCCTGGGTCTCCCATTGAAACCTATTGCAAATCCGACGCCTGTTTGCACACTGCACCCGGCCGCCCCCCGTGCCGCTGAGGGTGTACTTTCTGTGCTGACTTGTGTCCCCCCCCCGGTGCCCTACAAAACCCCCCTGGTCTGCCCTCCGAAGTCGCGGGTACTTACCTGCTGGCAGACTGGAACCGGGGCACCTCCTTCTCCATTGAAGCCTATGTGTTTTGGGCACCACTTTGACCTCTGCACCTGACAGGCCCTGAGCTGCTGGTGTGGTAACTTTGGGGTTGCCCTGAACTCCCAATGGTGGGCTACCTTGGACCCAACTTTGAACCCTGTAGGTGGTTTACTTACCTGCAAAACTAACCAATACTTACCTTCCCCAGGTACTGTTGAAAATTGCACTGTGTCTAGTTTTAAAATAGCTTATTGCCATTTTTGCTAAAACTGTACATGATATTGTGTTGATTCAGAGTTCCTACGATACCTGAGTGAAATACCTTTCATTTGAAGTATTACTTGTAAATCTTGAACCTGTGGTTCTTAAAATAAACTAAGGAAAGATATTTTTCTATATAAAAACCTATTGGCCTGGAATTGTCTTTGAGTGTGTGTTCCTCATTTATTGCCTGTGTGTATGTGCAACAAATGCTTAACACTACCCTCTGATAAGCCTACTGCTCGACCACACTACCACAAAATAGAGCATTAGAAGTATCTCTTTTTGCCACTATCTTACCTCTAAAGGGAACCCTTGGACTCTGTGCATGCTATTTCTTACTTTGAAATAGTACATACAGAGCCAACTTTGTACAGCAATGATCTGTCATCGTCCTGGCATCTGCAAATTGGGAATGGCCTTGCCTCTCCCGAGGACTGACATGCAGCCTTTGCAGTAGTCCAGGGTTCTGCAAAGTCAGTCCTGGAGAGCAGGGCCCATGCCAGATTTTTAGCATATCCACATTTAGAAACAAGATGTTTCAGAATTCTACATTTTTCTAAATGTGGACATGCTAAAAATCTGGCATGGACAAGGCTCTCCAGGACCGACTTTGCAGAACCCTACACTAGTCAACCCAGCAAATATTGCCTAAACCATGGCCTGGTCCCGTCACTAAACCAGTGGCAATGAAGTAATTGCCCATGAGACATCCAGGCCTTTCTTCTCTCACCCCAGCTACAACAATGGCTTACTTTCCATTAATTTACAGGTAATTGGACATTCCATGTCCTCTTCATCATCTAAGCCTGTGCCAGTGGCACCAGGGAGAATCTCCTCTATGTAGAAATCCTTCCTCTCAACTGTAGTTCTATGAGCTCCTGTATCCCTCAGGGCAGAGGCCTTTCCCCAGATGTAGCGGTCTCAGCAGCCATCTGTGAGAAAGTAGCCTCTTTCTAACCTTGTTACCCCACTTTTGGCCTGTTTGTGAGTATATGTCAGGGTGTTTTCACTGTCTCACTGGGATCCTGTTAGCCAGGGCCCAGTGCTCATAGTGAAAACCCTATGTTTTCAGTATGTTTGTTATGTGTCACTGGGACCCTGCTAGCCGGGACCCCAGTGCTCATAAGTTTGCGGCCTATATGTATGTGTTCCCTGTGTGATGCCTAACTGTCTCACTGAGGCTCTGCTAACCAGAACCTCAGTGGTTATGCTCTCTCTGCTTTCCAAATTGTCATTAACAGGCTAGTGACCAATTTCACCAATTCACATTGGCATACTGGAACACCCTTATAATTCCCTAGTATATGGTACTGAGGTACCTAGGGTATTGGGGTTCCAGGAGATCCCTATGGGCTGCAGCATTTCTTTTGCCACCCACAGGGAGATCTGACAATTCTTACACAGGCCTGCCAGTGCAGCCTGAGTGAAATAACGTCCACGTTAATTCACAGCCATTTACCACTGCACTTAAGTAACTTATAAGTCACCTATATGTCTAACCTTCACCTGGTGAAGTTTGGGTGCTAAGTTACTTAGTGTGTAGGCACCCTGGCACTAGCCAAGGTGCCCCCACATCGTTCAGGGCAAATTCCCCGGACTTTGTGAGTGCGGGGACACCATTTCACATGTGCACTATACATAGGTCACTACCTATGTATAGCGTCACAATGGTAACTCCGAACATGGCCATGTAACATATCTAAGATCATGGAATTGTCACCCCAATGCCAGAACAATTCCATGATCCCCTGAGTCTCTAGCACAGACCCGGGTACTGCCAAACTACCTTTCCCGGGGTTTCATTGCAGCTGCTGCTGCTGCCAACCCCTCAGACAGGTTTCTGCCCTCCTGGGGTCCAGCCAGGCCTGGCCCAGGAAGGCAGAACAACAGACTTCCTCAGAGAGAGGGTGTTACACCCTCTCCCTTTGGAAAAAGGTGTCAGGGCAGGGGAGGAGTAGCCTCCCCCAGCCTCTGGAAATGCTTTGATGAGCACAGATGGTGCCCATCTCTGCATAAGCCAGTCTACACCGGTTCAGGGATCCCCCAGCCCTGCTCTGGCGCGAAACTGGACAAAGGAAAGGGGAGTGACCACTCCCCTGACCTGCACTTCCCAGGGGAGGTGCCCAGAGCTCCTCCACCGTGCCCCAGACCTCTGCCATCTTGGATTCAGAGGTGTGCTGGCACACTGGACTGCTCTGAGTGGCCAGGGCCAGCAGGTGACGTCAGAGACTCCTTCTGATAGGCTCTTACCTTTCTTACTAGCCTATCCTCCTTCCTAGGTAGCCAAACCTCCTTTTCTGGCTATTTAGGGTCTCTGATTTGGGGAATTCTTCAGATACCGAATGCAAGAGCTCACCAGAGTTCTTCTGCATCTCCCTCTTCACCTTCTGCCAAAGGATCGACCGCTGACTGCTCAGGACGCCTGCAAAACCACAACAAAGTAGCAAAGATGACTACTGCAACCTTGTATCGCTTCATCCTGCTGGCTTTCTCGCCTGTTTCCTGGTGGTGCATGCTCTGGGGGTAGCCTGCATCCTTCTTGCACCAGGAGCTCTGAAGAAATCTCCCGTGGGTCGACGGAATCTTCCCCCTGCAACCGCAGGCAACAAAATACTGCATCACCGGTCCTCTAGGTCCCCTCTCAGCACGAAGAGTGTGGTCCCTGGAACTCAGCAACTCTGTCCAAGTGACTCCCACAGTCCAGTGACTCTTCGGTCCAAGTTTGGTGGAGGTAAGTCCTTGCCTCCCCACGCTAGACTGCATTGCTGGGTACTGATTGATTTGCAGCTGCTGCGGCTCCTGTGCACTCTTCCAGGATTTCCTTCGTGCACAGCCAAGCCTGGGTCCCCGACACTCTAACCTGCAGTGCACAACCTTCTGAGTTGTCCTCCGGCGTCGTGGGACTCCCTTTTCTAACTTCGGGTGGACTCCGGTTCACTCCTCTTCTAAGTGCCTGATCCAGTACTTCTGCGGGTGCTGCCTGCTTCAATGAGGGCTCCCTGACTTGCTGGGTGCCCCCTCTGTCTCCTCATCCAAGTGGCGACATCCTGGTCCTTCCTGGGTCACAGCAGCGTCCAAAAACCCTAACCGCGACCCCTGCAGCTAGCATGGCTTGTTTGCAGTCTTTCTGCGTGGGAACACCTCTGCAAGCTTCTTCCCGACATGGGACATCCATCCTTTAAAGGGGAAGTTCCTAGTCCTCTTCGTTCTTGCAAAACACCAGGCTTCTCCCATCCGGTGGCAACCTCCTTGCACCCTCAGCTGGCATTTCCTGGGCATCTGCCCACTCTCGACACTGTCGCGACTCTTGGACTTGGTCCCCTTCTCTTACAGGTACTCAGGTCCAGAAATCCACTGTTGTTGCTTTGCTGGTGTTGGTTTTCCTGGCAGAATTCCCCTATCACGACTTCTGTGCTCTCTGGGGGTTGTAGGTGCACTTTACACCTACCTTACAGGGTCTTGGGGTGGGCTATTTTTCTAACCCTCACTGTATTCTTACAGTCCCAGCGACCCTCTACAAGCTCACATAGGTTTGGGGTCCATTCGTGGTTCGCATTCCACTTTTGGAGTACATGGTTTGTGTTGCCCCTATACCTATGTGCTCCTATTGCAATCTACTGTAACTTTACACTGCTTGCATTACTTCCTTTTGTTATTACTGCATATTTTTGGTATTGTGTACATATATCTTGTGTATATTTGGCATCCTCATACTGAGGGTACTCACTGAGATACTTTTGGCATATTGTCATAAAAATAAAGTACCTTTATTTTTAGTATATCTGTGTATTGTGTTTTCTTATGATATTGTGCATATGACACCAGTGGTATAGTAGGAGCTTTGCATGTCTCCTAGTTCAGCCTAAGCTGCTCTGCTATAGCTACCTTCTATCAGCCTAAGCTGCTAGAAACACCTCTTCTACACTAATAAGGGATAACTGGACCTGGTACAGAGTGGAAGTACCCCTTGGTACCCACTACAAGCCAGGCAAGCCTCCTACACCATCCCAGATTTATCCTTCCCTATATCTATCCTCTCTTTTTCTTGTTTTTCCTACACCTCAAACTCCCTCCTACTATCCTCATGGGGCCCAATACTGCAGTCTCTCCTTCCTATTTTCCTTTGTACCTGGTCAGCTAATCAAAGCGTCTCTTCCTCAAACTGCATGGCCTTCTCTTCATCAGACGTAACTTTCTAGAAAGCTACCGGCAAGTTTCAGGTCTCAGCTGAACTTAATACTTGCGAGGATATTACTCCTGTACTTGGTGATATTGGTACGCTAGAGATCTGTGGCGATATATATCTAAGGGAAATGTTAGAAAGCAAATTTTGGTATACATACAAGGACCTCCCTGTCTTCTTCTCTGAGCCCTCCACCCTTTATCTGTGGACAGATCCTGCAACTGATCCAAGGACAGGGTGTCAAGGTCTACTCCCCTCGACATTCTTGCTGTATAGGACTCAGTGTACATGTTAGATATATGCCTGAAATGTAGGAGCCAACTGCTGCTACCAATTGTCAGACTACATTTGGGGGGCATATTAGGCAGGTCCAGCCTATTGGGCCATTGTATTAGGGGGGTTACGTTAACTGCCTCTACTGTACTGGGATCTGTCCAATTATGGCTCTGCAAAAGTGATCCAAGTACGTTTCTTTCATCACTTCAATCTCTGTGTTCGCTATGGCAAGCAGTCACAAGTTTCTAAGGGAGGCTGGAGTGAGGGTATGGCAGTCTCATAAACACCTTAACGGTGCAGTAATGTGAATGTCCTCCCAGTGCTTCATGTTCAGTAAATAAAGTAATTTTGTTAACACTCTGAGGTGCAGTGCTACACATGACACAAAAAAGTACACAATACCTGATATACAGCTGCAAGTCTAGTATGTTGGAAGGCTGCCCTCCATCACTCTACCTTTCGCATTAGTTCTCCACCATCTAGTAGTGTATTAAGTACAGGTTTAGAGCTTCTCTCTCCTTTAACACCTAATCTATGAGGCAGAAACAGCTGATCACTCTCTTACCCTGATCTCTAGGCAGTTGCATGCCACTCTCTCTTAGTCTGTGCTCATGTGAAAAAAGCTGGGCTAGCCGAGTCATGTGGCAGTCTTGCTCGGGCCAAGCATGTGCAGGCCACTAAACGATGTCCTGAAGACAGCTGCGGTAGGCAGCTGGCTTCGGTGAGGGGCCCTCTTCCAGGCTTTGACAGTCAGGAAAAGATAGGCCTCAAGATAGCTCCTTGAGAGCCTTCGGATTCATGCGCGGACATGAACTGCACACTTCGACCTCATGGTCAGAGCTCAGACACCACAAACAATTCTTGTTTGGGTCTGTGACCGGCATTCGACCTCCGCACTCCCTACAGGGTTTAAAACCCGACTTCGTTGGCTGAGACATTGTTACACACAAAGTGAAACAGTAGCTCCCTGGTAGACTCGAAGAAAAAAACGTTACTCGAAGGCATGTAAAAAAGGGAACTGACGTCTGCACTTCGACGAGGACCTCTTATTGCCTGGATGACGTCATACGGCGTAACGTGGGAGTCGGGCAATTGTGACGTCATCGTCAACGTGCAGAGCTAGAAGAAACTTTCCGTTGAATGCTGGCACATGGGGAAAATTCTTTGGGTGAGGAATTCACAGGTAGTCATATCCATCAGAAGCAAACAAACACAAATGTTGGACAGAATGCGGAACCAATCAAACATTCACTCCTAGTCACCGATCTGGGTTTAATCCATCAATTCTTTTGCTCATCATGCCACCCCCAGTTTGGACCCAGACATATGCGAATCAGTCTTAACCCTGTTCCCCATAGGAACAGTCCAGCCCGAACTGCCAGGCCAGGTCCTCCCTGGACCGGAAACAAGCATCCTGGGATCGGTTTCAGGGTATCACCCTTCATCAGCCAGGCTAGCTTGAATCCAAGGGCATAGTTAGCCAGGGTCCCACGTTTGGGCATACCCGGCACACTTATAGCAACTTTAGCAGCCTGCTTTAAATGGATTTTACTAATTTTTGTACTGGCTGGACGCATGAGAATACCGGTAATGATGGCAAAAAAAAATGCTGGACACGTGTAAACCCTATCACATGGTATTGCAAATCTTAGTACGAGTCGCTGTTGCGTGGTTTTTGGCACCTTTACACTGCGTTCATTTCTACAAAGGCAGGGATAATTCAATGCTTCATGCAGGCATGCACGCTTACACCAGTCGCTCTCCACTGGTGAAAGCTGAGGCCTCAAATACCAGGAGCCATACGGTGGTAGGTCTTCCAGCTCAGGTGTTGGTGATCTGTGAGACTTTAAATTTCTTTTAGAATGGATTAAACAAGTCTACAAAAGACAGTGGGCAATGGGGGGAAAGATATGGCTGGGTGTAATACTTACGCGCAGATGTGGATACATAACATTTTCGAGGGAGGGAGGGTGGGGAACTCCTGGGTATTAATTTTCCTCATTAACTTCTACTGATCTAAAATAAATAGTAAGATAGATAAAGCACTGCGTTTTTTAATTAAAAAATTGGAGTCTCCTGCCTGAATCGGAACTGCTAGCTTGTACCGAGGTGGGTAACTTGAGAGGTCTGAGTAAAAGTAGAGCTACCGCCCAATTCGCTCATTTTCTGTTCTTTCTCAACGGTTTGCACTCTGTAGAGCAGCGAAGGACTATTAGTGACCGGCTTGATGGCTGCGTGCGTGGGATCTTCCGTCCATTACCATAAACAGTAGTTAATAAATATGATGCCGCAACTATATTGCTGGAATGGGTGCTTTACCTTCCGATTGGTGCCCGGCACAGTTGGACGCGGTTGGTTCACGCAAGTCTTAAAACGAGAATGTGGCGGTTTTTTAAAGAATGAGGCGTCCTCAACAATGTACTGCCTGCTGCGCGCGGACGGCCACGCGGAGAGCCCTTGATGCACTATAAGGAGTGCTGCGCGCGGAGGGCGCTTGACGCAGTGTAACGGAACATGCACGCGGAAGGCGCGTGGGACAGTGTGAACGGCTGCTGCGCGCAGACGGCCACGCGGAGAGCACTTGATGCACTGTAACGGCGAGGGCCACGCGGAGAGCACTTGGTGCACTAAGACGGCTGCTGCGCGCGGAGGGCGCTTGATGCGGTGTAACGGCTGCTGCCCGCGAGAGGATACCTGCTGCCCACGCGGATAGAGCTGGCAAGCAGGTCTAAGAAGATTCCTTAGGCTCGCGGTGATGTGCGGACGCTAGTCAACCCAGCAAATATTGCCTAAACCATGGCCTGGTCCCGTCACTAAACCAGTGGCAATGAAGTAATTGCCCATGAGACATCCAGGCCTTTCTTCTCTCACCCCAGCTACAACAATGGCTTACTTTCCATTAATTTACAGGTAATTGGACATTCCATGTCCTCTTCATCATCTAAGCCTGTGCCAGTGGCACCAGGGAGAATCTCCTCTATGTAGAAATCCTTCCTCTCAACTGTAGTTCTATGAGCTGCTGTATCCCTCAGGGCAGAGGCCTTTCCCCAGATGTAGCGGTCTCAGCAGCCATCTGTGAGAAAGTAGCCTCTTTCTAGCCTTGTTACCCCACTTTTGGCCTGTTTGTGAGTATATGTCAGGGTGTTTTCACTGTCTCACTGGGATCCTGTTAGCCAGGGCCCAGTGCTCATAGTGAAAACCCTATGTTTTCAGTATGTTTGTTATGTGTCACTGGGACCCTGCTAGCCAGGACCCCAGTGCTCATAAGTTTGCGGCCTATATGTATGTGTTCCCTGTGTGATGCCTAACTGTCTCACTGAGGCTCTGCTAACCAGAACCTCAGTGGTTATGCTCTCTCTGCTTTCCAAATTGTCACTAACAGGCTAGTGACCAATTTCACCAATTCACATTGGCATACTGGAACACCCTTATAATTCCCTAGTATATGGTACTGAGGTACCTAGGGTATTGGGGTTCCAGGAGATCCCTATGGGCTGCAGCATTTCTTTTGCCACCCACAGGGAGATCTGACAATTCTTACACAGGCCTGCCAGTGCAGCCTGAGTGAAATAACGTCCACGTTATTTCACAGCCATTTACCACTGCACTTAAGTAACTTATAAGTCACCTATATGTCTAACCTTCACCTGGTGAAGTTTGGGTGCTAAGTTACTTAGTGTGTAGGCACCCTGGCACTAGCCAAGGTGCCCCCACATCGTTCAGGGCAAATTCCCCGGACTTTGTGAGTGCGGGGACACCATTTCACATGTGCACTATACATAGGTCACTACCTATGTATAGCGTCACAATGGTAACTCCGAACATGGCCATGTAACATATCTAAGATCATGGAATTGTCACCCCAATGCCAGAACAATTCCATGATCCCCTGAGTCTCTAGCACAGACCCGGGTACTGCCAAACTACCTTTCCCGGGGTTTCATTGCAGCTGCTGCCAACCCTTCAGACAGGTTTCTGCCCTCCTGGGGTCCAGCCAGGCCTGGCCCAGGAAGGCGGAACAACAGACTTCCTCAGAGAGAGGGTGTTACACCCTCTCCCTTTGGAAAAAGGTGCCAGGGCAGGGGAGGAGTAGCCTCCCCCAGCCTCTGGAAATGCTTTGATGAGCACAGATGGTGCCCATCTCTGCATAAGCCAGTCTACACCGGTTCTGGGATCCCCCAGCCCTGCTCTGGCGCGAAACTGGACAAAGGAAAGGGGAGTGACCACTCCCCTGACCTGCACTTCCTAGGGGAGGTGCCCAGAGCTCCTCCACCGTGCCCCAGACCTCTGCCATCTTGGATTCAGAGGTGTGCTGGCACACTGGACTGCTCTGAGTGGCCAGGGCCAGCAGGTGACGTCAGAGACTCCTTCTGATAGGCTCTTACCTTTCTTACTAGCCTATCCTCCTTCCTAGGTAGCCAAACCTCCTTTTCTGGCTATTTAGGGTCTCTGATTTGGGGAATTCTTCAGATACCGAATGCAAGAGCTCACCAGAGTTCTTCTGCATCTCCCTCTTCACCTTCTGCCAAAGGATCGACCGCTGACTGCTCAGGACGCCTGCAAAACCACAACAAAGTAGACTACTGCAACCTTGTATCGCTTCATCCTGCTGGCTTTCTCGCCTGTTTCCTGGTGGTGCATGCTCTGGGGGTAGCCTGCATCCTTCTTGCACCAGGAGCTCTGAAGAAATCTCCCGTGGGTCGACGGAATCTTCCCCCTGCAACCGCAGGCAACAAAAGACTGCATCACCGGTCCTCTAGGTCCCCTCTCAGCACGACGAGTGTGGTCCCTGGAACTCAGCAACTCTGTCCAAGTGACTCCCACAGTCCAGTGACTCTTCGGTACAAGTTTGGTGGAGGTAAGTCCTTGCCTCCCCACGCTAGACTGCATTGCTGGGTACTGCTTGATTTGCAGCTGCTGCGGCTCCTGTGCACTCTTCCAGGATTTCCTTTGTGCACAGCCAAGCCTGGGTCCCCGACACTCTAACCTGCAGTGCACAACCTTCTGAGTTGTCCTCCGGCGTCGTGGGACTCCCTTTTCTAACTTCGGGTGGACTCCGGTTCACTCCTCTTCTAAGTGCCTGATCCAGTACTTCTGCGGGTGCTGCCTGCTTCTATGAGGGCTCCCTGACTTGCTGGGTGCCCCCTCTGTCTCCTCATCCAAGTGGCGACATCCTGGTCCTTCCTGGGTCACAGCAGCGTCCAAAAACCCTAACCGCGACCCCTGCAGCTAGCATGGCTTGTTTGCAGTCTTTCTGCGTGGGAACACCTCTGCAAGCTTCTTCCCCGACGTGGGACATCCATCCTTTAAAGGGGAAGTTCCTAGTCCTCTTCGTTCTTGCAAAACACCAGGCTTCTCCCATCCGGTGGCAACCTCCTTGCACCCTCAGCTGGCATTTCCTGGGCATCTGCCCACTCTCGACACTGTCGCGACTCTTGGACTTGGTCCCCTTCTCTTACAGGTACTCAGGTCCAGAAATCCACTGTTGTTGCTTTGCTGGTGTTGGTTTTCCTGGCAGAATTCCCCTATCACGACTTCTGTGCTCTCTGGGGGTTGTAGGTGCACTTTACACCTACCTTACAGGGTCTTGGGGTGGGCTATTTTTCTAACCCTCACTGTATTCTTACAGTCCCAGCGACCCTCTACAAGCTCACATAGGTTTGGGGTCCATTCGTGGTTCGCATTCCACTTTTGGAGTACATGGTTTGTGTTGCCCCTATACCTATGTGCTCCTATTGCAATCTACTGTAACTTTACACTGCTTGCATTACTTCCTTTTGTTATTACTGCATATTTTTGGTATTGTGTACATATATCTTGTGTATATTTGGCATCCTCATACTGAGGGTACTCACTGAGATACTTTTGGCATACTGTCATAAAAATAAAGTACCTTTATTTTTAGTATATCTGTGTATTGTGTTTTCTTATGATATTGTGCATATGACACCAGTGGTATAGTAGGAGCTTTGCATGTCTCCTAGTTCAGCCTAAGCTGCTCTGCTATAGCTACCTTCTATCAGCCTAAGCTGCTAGAAACACCTCTTCTACACTAATAAGGGATAACTGGACCTGGTACAGAGTGTAAGTACCCCTTGGTACCCACTACAAGCCAGGAAAGCCTCCTACACCATCCCAGATTTATCCTTCCCTATATCTATCCTCTCTTTTTCTTGTTTTTCCTGCACCTCAAACTCCCTCCTACTATCCTCATGGGGCCCAATACTGCAGTCTCTCCTTCCTATTTTCCTTTGTACCTGGTCAGCTAATCAAAGCGTCTCTTCCTCAAACTGCATGGCCTTCTCTTCATCAGACGTAACTTTCTAGAAAGCTACCGGCAAGTTTCAGGTCTCAGCTGAACTTAATACTTGCGAGGATATTACTCCTGTACTTGGTGATATTGGTACGCTAGAGATCTGTGGCGATATATATCCAAGGGAAATGTTAGAAAGCAAATTTTGGTATACATACAAGGACCTCCCTGTCTTCTTCTCTGAGCCCTCCACCCTTTATCTGTGGACAGATCCTGCAACTGATCCAAGGACAGGGTGTCAAGGTCTACTCCCCTCGACATTCTTGCTGTATAGGACTCAGTGTACATGTTAGATATATGCCTGAAATGTAGGAGCCAACTGCTGCTACCAATTGTCAGACTACATTTGGGGGGCATATTAGGCAGGTCCAGCCTATTGGGCCATTGTATTAGGGGGGTTACGTTAACTGCCTCTACTGTACTGGGATCTGTCCAATTATGGCTCTGCAAAAGTGATCCAAGTACGTTTCTTTCATCACTTCAATCTCTGTGTTCGCTATGGCAAGCAGTCACAAGTTTCTAAGGGAGGCTGGAGTGAGGGTATGGCAGTCTCATAAACACCTTAACGGTGCAGTAATGTGAATGTCCTCCCAGTGCTTCATGTTCAGTAAATAAAGTAATTTTGTTAACACTCTGAGGCGCAGTGCTACACATGACACAAAAAAGTACACAATACCTGATATACAGCTGCAAGTCTAGTATGTTGGAAGGCTGCCCTCCATCACTCTACCTTTCGCATTAGTTCTCCACCATCTAGTAGTGTATTAAGTACAGGTTTAGAGCTTCTCTCTCCTTTAACACCTAATCTCTGAGGCAGAAACAGCTGATCACTCTCTTACCCTGATCTCTAGGCAGTTGCATGCCACTCTCTCTTAGTCTGTGCTCATGTGAAAAAAGCTGGGCTAGCCGAGTCATGTGGCAGTCTTGCTCGGGCCAAGCATGTGCAGGCCACTAAACGATGTCCTGAAGACAGCTGCGGTAGGCAGCTGGCTTCGGTGAGGGGCCCTCTTCCAGGCTTTGACAGTCAGGAAAAGATAGGCCTCAAGATAGCTCCTTGAGAGCCTTCGGATTCATGCGCGGACATGAACTGCACACTTCGACCTCATGGTCAGAGCTCAGACACCACAAACAATTCTTGTTTGGGTCTGTGACCGGCATTCGACCTCCGCACTCCCTACAGGGTTTAAAACCCGACTTCGTTGGCGGAGACATTGTTATACACAAAGTGAAACAGTAGCTTCCTGGTAGACTCGAAGAAAAAAACGTTACTCGAAGGCACGTAAAAAAGGGAACTGACGTCTGCACTTCGACGAGGACCTCTTATTGCCTGGATGACGTCATACGGCGTAACGTGGGAGTCGGGCAATTGTGACGTCATCGTGCAGAGCTAGAAGAAACTTTCCGTTGAATGCTGGCACATGGGGAAAATTCTTTGGGTGAGGAATCCACAGGTAGTCATATCCATCAGAAGCAAACAAACACAAATGTTGGACAGAATGCGGAACCAATCAAACATTCACTCCTAGTCACCGATCTGGGTTTAATCCATCAATTCTTTTGCTCATCATGCCACCCCCAGTTTGGACCCAGACATATGCGAATCAGTCTTAACCCTGTTCCCCATAGGAACAGTCCAGCCCGAACTGCCAGGCCAGGTCCTCCCTGGACCGGAAACAAGCATCCTGGGATCGGTTTCAGGGTATCACCCTTCATCAGCCAGGCTAGCTTGAATCCAATGGCATAGTGAGCCAGGGTCCCACGTTTGGGCATACCCGTCACACTTATAGCAACTTTAGCAGCCTGCTTTAAATGGATTTTACTAATTTTTGTACTGGCTGGACGCATGAGAATACCGGTAATGATGGCAAAAAAAAATGCTGGACACGTGTAAACCCTATCACATGGTATTGCAAATCTTAGTACGAGTCGCTGTTGCGTGGTTTTTGGCACCTTTACACTGCGTTCATTTCTACAAAGGCGGGGATAATTCAATGCTTCATGCAGGCATGCACGCTTACACCAGTCGCTCTCCACTGGTGAAAGCTGAGGCCTCAAATACCAGGAGCCATACGGTGGTAGGTCTTCCAGCTCAGGTGTTGGTGATCTGTGAGACTTTAAATTTCTTTTAGAATGGATTAAACAAGTCTACAAAAGACAGTGGGCAATGGGGGGAAAGATATGGCTGGGTGTAATACTTACGCGCAGATGTGGATACATAACATTTTCGAGGGAGAGAGGGTGGGGAACTCCTGGGTATTAATTTTCCTCATTAACTTCTACTGATCTAAAATAAATAGTAAGATAGATAAAGCACTGCGTTTTTTAATTAAAAAATTGGAGTCTCCTGCCTGAATCGGAACTGCTAGCTTGTACCGAGGTGGGTAACTTGAGAGGTCTGAGTAAAAGTAGAGCTACCGCCCAATTCGCTCATTTTCTGTTCTTTCTCAACGGTTTGCACTCTGTAGGGCAGCGAAGGACTATTAGTGACCGGCAAGGCTGCGTGCGTGGGATCTTCCGTCCATTACCATAAACAGTAGTTAATAAATATGATGCCGCAACTATATTGCTGGAATGGGTGCTTTACCTTCCGATTGGTGCCGGCACAGTTGGACGCGGTTGGTTCACGCAAGTCTTAAAACGAGAATGTGGCGGTTTTTTAAAGAATGAGGCGTCCTCAACAATGTACTGCCTGCTGCGCGCGGACGGCCACGCGGAGAGCCCTTGATGCACTATAAGGAGTGCTGCGCGCGGAGGGCGCTTGACGCAGTGTAACGGAACATGCACGCGGGACAGTGTGAACGGCTGCTGCGCGCGGACGGCCACGCGGAGAGCACTTGATGCACTGTAACGGCGAGGGCCACGCGGAGAGCACTTGGTGCACTATGACGGCTGCTGCGCGCGGAGGGCGCTTGATGCGGTGTAACGGCTGCTGCGCGCGAGAGGATACCTGCTGCCCACGCAGATAGAGCTGGCAAGCAGGTCTAAGAAGATTCCTTAGGCTCGCGGTGATGTGCGGACGCGCCTCCTGTGTGCAGTGAGTGCGCAGTTTCGGGATGGTGAAAACGCAGAAGGCTCTGACGGCGTGCAAGTTGGGAGAAAGGGTGGGCAGGACCACTCCCAGGTAAATGGCCGCGGAGCCTCACCGTGCGGCGGGCTTTGGACGCCGGGTGACTTCCCGGCGGCAGAGGAGCAATGCTAGATTTACTGACGTCTGCCGGTTGAAGCTTCTTCTGTCTGAGGCGAGAGCAGCAAGAAAAAAAGACTCCTCCTACCTGCTTGGGGTCAGGTTTATCGTCACCGAAAAACAACCATTGGCAAAGCCAGTAGGTACGCATTTTCACGTTAAAGTGGTTCTGAATATTCTGGCTGCTGAACGGCAGACGTCTGAAGTTTTCCATGTCTGTGATAGTGGCTTTTTCACTCTAAAGTTCTGCGCTGCATACTTACCAGTTTTAGCTTTGCGTTCTGGGCCCTCCAGCCCTGTTTAGTTCATTACACAATGACTACAAGACCCAGAATGCAAAGTAAAAAACCTGGACTGGATAAACTACTGGCCTAGACCTAGAAAATGTAAGAGCTAAGGAACACAATTTTATACAGACAGCCCATTTCAGGTTTGAACCAAAAAACAACATAGGTAAAACGAGTATCGGTGGGTTGCTTGATGACTAGAGGTCCATATTTAGTGAGATAGTACTAGTTTTCAGTCATGAGCCCCGGGTTCCTGATGGACTTTTTCGGGATACATGGCTGTACTGGTTTTAGCCAAAGTACCACGCATCAGGGGTTAGACTAATTCATTTTAGTACTGGTGTTCACATCACTGCAGTAAAATGCATTGGTCATGCTTTTATAGCAGCACCGTGAGCCACCCAACATGCGCTGGGAGCTGGCAGAAACTGGTCTATCAGCGATGTGTGTGTTTGTGCTACATGTAAATACGCAAGCTAGTCATAAATCATCAGACCCGCAGCCGAGTCCTGTGGTGTGCAGGGGAAGCATATAAATCCGTAGTTCCCGATCTGTGGTCTGGTGACCCCTGGGGTTCCGCAAAGCCTCCTCAGGGGGTCTGCGACTGCTTAGAAATTGAAATAATGTTAATGGATTAGGTCACCAGCTTTCAGTAATGACACATTTTGGTGTGGGGGGCAGGGTGGCGTTCCCCGGATTCCAATAAGGATTCAGCGGGGGTCCAGTAATGATAAAGTGGGAGTTCACAGAAGTCAAAAAGTTGGGAACCATTGATTATAAACCACCAAAGCTGCCTGAGCCTGTGTATTGTTGGTGCGTAGCTGGTTAAAACTGTTATTTTTGATAACTAGTCAGTGCTCTACCTTGATTTGGGGGGCGGGGGAGGTAGTTGCGTTTTCTTAGCTTCTGTCAAGATGCACTTGCCCATTGTGACCACGCAGGGTGATTGGTTTATAAGGCAAGTACTCTAACGGTGGGGGGCAGCTTAAAGTTTTGTCTCTCCAAGTGTCGCTGTCGCTAGAGTCAAGTGGTGTCTGACCTCTGAGGAAGAAAGGCTCGAGAGTGTCATTTTGGGAATGTTAGATGCACCCTGGTCCTCCTTCACTATCTGCCGTTGTAGGTTTGTATGTCCTCCGACAGTGGCTAGTCTCAGTGACCCCAACTACTTATTTCACGAGAAACAATCTCATCAGTGCCCGACTTCATATAAAATGCAAAACATACAGTGAGCAATGAATTGGCATGCATTTCATTACATCAGGCTTCTGATGCTGCCTCTTAACACCCCAGTTCACAAATTATGTGGTACAGCCCCACTCTAAACTGAACTGTCTCTGATGGCTTATGTCTTTGTTGTTAGTTTTCTCTCACCTCCATGCTGTCTAGCACTCGTCATGTAGCCTGTACTCGGACACTGCAGGATGGAGAATGTATTAATTGCCACCAGACACAGACTGGGGAGTCACGCTGTGACTTTCAGCAGCTTGATTGAATGTCTAATTGGCAAGTAACCGGCTTCCAAACTTCCAGGTCCCTTCTGAGCAAGGGCTGGTGCATACTTTTCCAATTCCAGAATGTCTTCACAAAGACCAAATCCACCCATCGTCTTTTTATATTCAGGAACATACAATGGTGCCCATGTTGTATTGGGATTTTGTGTAGACTAGCTGGACTGAAGTGGTAAGCAGAGATGTAAGTGGGCAAGTATACCAAAGACGAACACCCCTGTACATGAAAAGTTAGGTGACCACGCTGTCATTGCACAGGCAGTGCCAGTTCATGTTGTAGGATGCTGGCCTGGTGTGTGGTGGACACCTGTGGTGTTACACGTTATACCAGGTCCAGGCAACCCCTACTAGATAGTGAGACACTCAAGGAAGCCAGGGCTCTCTAGTGTTAGCTCCATACTCCTCAACACCCGCTCCGCACGCAAACACGCCGTAGAACTCTGGGACCTGCTTGATAGCACCGCTCCGGACGTAGCCTTCCTGACCGAGACATGGTGGAACGACTCATCCACGCCAGACATCGCCATCCCAGACGGATATAAGATCTCCCGCAGGGACCGCATCAACGGCCACGGAGGAGGACTCACCATCGTCCACAAATCCTCCCTCAAGATCACCACCCACACCGACGACCACTTCAACACCGCAGAGCTTCTACACTTCCGGATCAACACTGACACCAACACCACCCTCAGAGGAACGCTCGTCTACAGACCCCCCGGACCACGAGCCCAGTTCTGCGACGCCATCGCTGACCTCGCAAGCACCCACGCACTCGCCTCCACGAACTACATTCTCCTCGGGGACCTCAATTTTCACCTTGAGAACAACAACGACCACAACTCCACCACACTGATCAGCTACCTCACGAACCTCGGCCTCAGACAACTCGTCACGTCACCAACCCATGCCGCCGGACACACACTGGACGCCATCTTCTCCACCAGCGACCACGTTACCTTTAACGACACCACCGAACCCTACTGGACCGACCACCACTGTGTCCATTTCACCTACAACAAAAACACCGCACACCACCACAGCCGCCAACTCCCCCGCCGCAACTGGGGCAAAGTCACCAAAGAACAACTTCTCAGCACCCTCTCCCAGAACCCACCAAACGAGCCCACCGACCCAGGCAGTGACCCACGCCCTCGTCAGCAGCAGACTGGACTACGGCAACGCACTCTATGGAGGAATCCTAGCAAAACACCTACAGCGACTCCAACGCATCCAAAACGCCTCAGCCCAACTCATCACCAATGCACCCCGCCACTGCCACATCACCCCTCACCTCAAAGAACTCCACTGGCTCCCCGTCAACAAAAGGGTCACCTTCAAGCTCCTCACCCACGCACACAAAGCACTCCACAACGCCGGCCCCTCCTACCTCAACGACAGACTCAACTTCTACACTCCGACTCGCCAACTGCGATCCGCGAGCCTCGCCCCCGCCACCGTCCCCCGCATCCAACGAGCCTCCTCACCTACCTCGCCGCGAAGACCTGGAACACGCTCCCTACCTACCTCCGACAGACCCAAGACCTACTCGCCTTCAGAAGACTCCTCAAGACCTGGCTCTTCGAGCAGTAGCAGTCCCCCCCCCTCCCTTAGCGCCTTGGAACCCTAACGGGTAAGTAGCGTGCTCTACAAATGTCTGTGATTGATTGATTAGCTGTGGTGATCAGCCAAGACTTATCTAGGAGGAGTGTAATGCACTTGCAATACCACAGCAGCCACACAGTAACTTATCACACTTGAAAGGAACCACACAGTGTTGCAAAAATAAAGGTGCTTCATTACAGAAACACTGAACTAGATTACTTATAGGCAGTCCCCCAATCGGAGGTAAGTACACACTATATATACACAGTAAGTATTAGGAGTTAGCACAGAAAAACAAGAAGCATTGTCAAGAAATAGAAAATGGCTAGGGCCCGGGGGGTGGAGGGGATTGGGGCAAACCATATCCTAACATAGTGAAATGCGAAGTGAAGTCCCCCACCCACGGATGTGGAATAGTTAGGAGGGAGCTGGCAGAACTTGGAACCCCGGAAGGTGAGTACCTAGATGACCCCCAGCAACCAGGAGAGCAGAGGTAAGTTACCTGGTCTTCCCAGAGACTAACAAGGGGACTTGGTAAAGGACGATTGCAAGACCAGGACCAGTTCAGTGGAGCCCAACAGTGGATTCTGGATGAAAAGGACCTGCAAAAAAAAAAAGGGGGGGGGGAGACAGAGTCCAGTCCATACAGGAGGTGGGGCGGGAGCCACTACCCACCCTTATGTGGCTGAAGATCTGGGCCGACGATGGAAGATGGAGATCAGCTGTGGACTCCAGGAGCTGCAGAGAGGTCCTTGGAATCTTGCAGATGATGTTCCAAAGCGGTCGCCAGGTCCCACATGGTCGGTGGTCTGTAGGATCACCAACAATCTTTGGCAAATGCAAATCTCGGCAGAAGAGGATTTGCAGAGAAGAAGGGGACCAGCAAGGTCCAGGGGACTTGACCCTTGGAGGGGGGATCCCTGCTGACCCTCAGCAGTCGGGAGAGCCAGCAGAAGCAGTCATAGCCCCTACAGGCAACACACTGGCAGCAGGCACAGTAAGTTGCAGTGAAGCCCAGCCAGCACAACTGGAGAGGAGTCCCACGTCGCTAGAGGAGAGACTGTCCTGACAAGGATGAAGTACTGGTGGCCAGGGCTACTTGAAGCCTTAAGGTCCCTTAGAGCAGGAGTCAACAAGCCTTGGTTTGCTGCAAGAGTTGTGAGGTATAGCGGTTCTGTCTTGCAAGGAGAGGCAAGGGCTCACCTTCTCCCAAGTTGGTCACAAGGCAGAGGGGACCACTCGGAACCACCAGCATTGCTGGAGGATCCACAAAATTACTGTGGAAAGCAGATCCCAACAGCTGGACGTCGTTGCCTTAGGTGTCTTCGGACCCAAGGAAGTGACTCCTTCACTCCAAGGGAGATTCCTTCTTGCTTCTTTGGTGCAGCTGAAGTCTTGCTGATCCCAGAGGATGCACAGCTGTGGAAATGTTGCAATTGCTGGGAGGAGCCGGAGAAACAATGTTGTGAGGCAAGGACGTCTCAGGAGCTGCAGGCTTGTTTGGTTCCTGGGAAGTCCAGCAGTGGTTCCGGTGGCCAGGAGCAGAAGAGGTCGATGCAGCAGAGTCCTGGTGGAGTCTTGCATGCAGAATCTGGGGACCCACCTGCAAGGGAGTCCCTAAATAGCCTTAGCAGGGGGTTTGGTCACTCTGCAGGGGGACCACCTATCAGAGGGGTCACTGACGTCAATCACCTGTCCTGACTAACCAGATGTTCCAAGAGGGCGCTGCACATCTTGTTTCCAAGACGGCAGAATCAAGTGCCCACCTGGAGGAGCTCTGGGCACCACTCCTGGAGTGGTGATGCCCAGGGTAGTGGTCACCCCCCCCCCTTTCCTTTGTGTGGTTTCATGCAAGAGCAGGGGCCTGGGCAAACAGGAGTATGCAAGGTGGGCACCAAGTGTGCCCTTCAAAGCAAGCTGGTGGAGTGCGGAGGCTATCCCTCTTGTAGGAAACTGGCCCTTGTTGCAGTTACCCCCCCCCCCACACACACTTTTTGCCTGATATTGATGCTGACTTGACAGAGTGTGCTGGGATCCTGCTAACCAGACCCCAGCACCAGTGTTCTTTTCCTAAAACTGTACCATTGTTTCCACAATTTGCACACCCCTGGCACACAGATAAGTCCCTTGTAAAAGGTACCAGTGGTACCAAGGGCCCTGTGGCCAAGGAACGTCTCTAAGGGCTGCAGCATGTGTTGTGCCACCCGAAGGGACCCCTCACCAAACACATGCACACTGCCATTACAGATTGTCTGTGTTGGTGGGGAGAAAAAGGCAAATTCGACATGGCATCCCTCTCCGGGTGCCATGCCCACAAACACTGCCTGTGGCATAGGTAAGTCACCCCTCTAGCCGGCCTTACAGCCCAAAAGCAGGGTGCACTATACCACAGGTGAGAGCATAGCTGCATGAGCTAAATGTCCCTACAGTGTCTAAGTCCATTCTCAGACATTGTAAGTGCAGTGTGGCATTATTAAGCATGTGGTCTGGGAGTTTGTCATTTCGAACTCCACGGCTCCATAATGACTTCACTGAATACTGGGAAGTTTGGTATCAAACTTCTTATCACAACAAACCCACACTGATGCCAGTGTTGGATTTATTCTAAAAAGCACACAGAGGGCATCTTAGAGATGCCCCCTGTATTTTACCCAATCCTCTAGTGTAGGGCTAACTGGTCTGTGTCAGCCTGCCACTAGCAGACAAGTTTCTGACCACATGGAGGGAGGGCATTTGTGCTGTCTGAGGCCAGAAACAAAGCTGCTCTGGGTGGAAGTGCTTCACATTCCCTCCCCCACCCCTCGTTGCAGGAACTGTACACCTGGCGGTGAACCTCAAAGGCTCAGGCCTCCTGTTACAGTGCCGCAGGGCACTCCAGCTAGTGGAGATGGCCGCCCCCCTGACAAAGCCCCACTTTTGGCGGCAAGTTCAGTGGGAAAATTAGGGAAAACAGGGAGGAGTGACCACCCCAGCAAGGGCCACCCCTAAGGTGTCCAGAGCTGAGGTAACCCCCTCACTGCAAAATCCTCCATCTTAGTTTGGAGGCCAGGGACCAATAGGATTAGGTTTGTGCCCCCCTCCCCAAACCAAAGGGAGTGGACACAAGAAGGGCGTAGCCACCCTCGGGGACGGTAGCCATTGGCTACTGATCTCTGACCCCTGTAGCGCCCCTAAACCCAGATCGTCAGATTCCTGTCGACTTGACAAGAAAGAAGGACTGCTAAGCTGAAACGCCAGCAGACAAGGAAGATGAAAACTGACTTGGCCTCAGCCCTACCGGCCTTTCTCCTGCTTCAAAGAACCTGCACAAGATCAGCGATGCATCCTGCAGGACCAGCAACCTCTGCCAGCTCCAGAGGACTGCCCTGCATCACAAAGGACCAAGAACTCCCATGGACAGCAGCCCTGTCCAAGAAGAAACACCCAAGGACTCCAGAGCCTCCCCAGATCCGTGAGTCTTACCACTCTGCACCCAATGCCCACGGCCTGTGTCCAGGTGGCCCAACCGACTAGAGAGGATTCCCAGGTGATTTTGAGCAAGTGCCCACCCTGGGCTGACCTCTCCTATTCCCCCACGACAATGCCTGCAGTGTGAATCCAGAGCACCCCCCGATCGCGAAAGCTCCGGATGAAGATACCTGTCACCTAAAGGTCCACTGTACCTGCAGCCCCCTGGCCTTGGGGAACCCGACCTCCGGTGCAGCAATGTTCAGCAGACGGCCCTCCTAATTGTCCAGGCAGTTTTTTCCAAACCAACCCCCT
The DNA here is from genome assembly GCF_031143425.1 of Pleurodeles waltl. Classification (NCBI taxonomy): domain Eukaryota; kingdom Metazoa; phylum Chordata; class Amphibia; order Caudata; family Salamandridae; genus Pleurodeles; species Pleurodeles waltl. Next base: position 1,517,956,079 of record NC_090447.1, read on the forward strand.
GGACCCAGCCTGCAGCATCCAGGTAACCCTGGGGTCCCTTCATAGGAAAGCATTGGGATCCCGACGCTCTGTTTGCACCCTGTAACCGGCTACCCCTGTGCCACTGAGGGTGTGAGTTTGGTGCCTACTTGTGGCCCCCCATCCCCGGGCCTCCTCTAAACCCCCCCCCCCAGGTCTGCCCTCCGAAGAAGCAGGTACTTACCTGCCTGCAGATTTGAAACAGAGTGCCCTCAATCTATATAGGCATCCATGTTAAATTTGCCTCAACTTTGACCTCTGCACCCGACTGGCCCTGTGTTGCTGGTGGTGGGTGTTTGGGGTTAACTTGAACCCCCAACCTGTGGACTTCCTAAAACCCAGAGACTGGAACTGTAAGTTTTGTACTTACCTGCAAATAGAACTAACTTTTCTCCCCCCCCCCCCCCCCCCAGGAGCTGTTTCTGAAAATTGCACAATCAACTTTTAAAACAGATAATTGCCAATATTTCAAAAACGTTATAATTTACCAATTTCAAACAAAGTATTATTGATATATGTGTGAAATATGAATCTATTGCAGTACTTACCTGCAACTTGAATAAATGAACAAAAGATATTTTTCTATATAAAAAAAACAAATGCTCTGGAGTTGTCATTGAGTGTGTTGTTCTTCCATTGCCTGCGTGTGTACAACAAATACTCTGAAAGAAGGCACTTTGTACTATAACTCCCAGGATGCCTCTGAGACGATAAAAGGCATGTTAATGAGAATTATGTGTGCCTACAAATTGAGACCACCTGAGGAAGACAGAATGTTGAAACGCATTGTGGTGTTTGATGTGCTGTTCTGTGAATAAATGGAAACTGCTAAATCCAAGCCTCTGGGAGTGCAGCAATTCTTGTTTGGCAATATTTTGTAAGGGTCGAAGTCTTAAATCTATGCTGGCACTGGCAGTAAAAGTGCTCTGCACTTTAGACAATTTGTTGTGAATTTAAATACAGTGGAAACGCCTGCTTTTGTGGAATGGAAACATCATGAATGGACACAGGTGGCGAGGAGATACTGATTTCCTGCGTGTGTAAAATACACTTGGAGATGGATAAATACAGAACCTTAAATGTGCCTTGCACTATCCTGAAACCAGTGGGACATCCTTAGCAAGAGGATTGGTGAATTGATGTCCTGCAATTACATGGTTACGATACCAATGCATTCCTGACAAAATATTTATTCAGGGAGAAAAGGGCCTGGAGGTAATGCAGTGACTCTTAACTGTCACATAAACAGAGTTAAAGGGGTCTGTGAAGATGAAATCTGAACAGTGTGCCTGCAGAGAAAGCTTTATTCATATGTCTAAATACACATTCTGCTGATAAATCAACTTTTGAGTGTGTTGTCTTTATCAATGGAAGAACGAGTTTAAAAGCACTGAGGGTAAATAACGAAGAGAATGCAACGACCCATAAAAGTTTTAATGCCAGTGAAATTAGCAGAACGTGGATGGTGGGCTAATCAGCTATAGCGGAATAAGGACTCTGAAAGGAGGCACTTTGTCCTATAACTCCCAGAATGCCCCTGAGACGATAAAAGGCAGGTTAATGAGAACTATGTGTGCCTATAAACTGGAACCACCTGAGGAAGACAGAATGTTGAAACGCATTGTGGTGTTTGATGTGTTGTTCTGTGAATAAATGGAATCTACTAAATCCAAGCCTCTGGGAGTGCAGCAATTCTTGTTTGGTAATATTTTGTAAGGGTCGTGGTCTTAAACCTATGCTGGCACCGGCAGTAAGAGCACTCCGCATTTTAGACCATTTGTTGTGAATATATATATTTATTTAGAGAGAGAGAGAGAATTGTAATAAAAACAAAAGGTCTTGGTTAGTTCAAGACCTAATTAGAGGACCAATTTTTAAATAAAGACACAAAGTGCACACATGGTATATGCCCTTGCAGTGGTGCAGATTTGTAGCTTTCATGAACTCAAAATAATTGACAGAATTAGGCCACAAAATCACATTCATAGAAAATATTTTTGAACTGCATTTTTATACAAGCAAATATGCATATGTAGATTTAACTCATGAGATAATCTCTTGAGCGTTTACAAGTTCACTTTCCCTCCAACAGATTTTTTTTTTTTTTTTTTTTTTTTTTACCCCAGATGTGGAGGAATTTTTATTTCTGCTGTCGTGGGGAATATATTTCCAACCTTTCTCAGTGTGGGGAAAAAATGAGAAAAGACTTGGTGAAAACCCCTAAAACATTCAAGTTAGTAGGTTTGCACAGACAGCAAAGCACATTCCAACCCTAAAACTATTACTTAATGCTAGCACAAGCCCCAGTATGTAGATCTGTGGAAAGGTGGCATAATGGGGGAATTACTAGATTTCAAACCCTACTATAGTATGAGTCCTGGCATAGTGAGAGGGGTTATAATCAGAGCTCTTATGTAATGTTACTGCCGTTATTTATCGCTGCACTATGTGGCACCAAAAGGATAAAGGAATATTTTACAGGACTAGCAGATTTATGTATCAATGTGTCCGATGGACAAGTAGCTATCTTATTGAATTCCACACCCCCTTTGTTTTAATTCATATTGCACTCCCTAAGTATTTTCCGTAAGATGTTTGTGTAGTTTTTTAATGCCGCATACAACTCTTGTATAGTGCATACTTCATGCATGCTGACATTTTATAAGAGGAAAGTGAGGGATTAAAAAGTATATATATTGGGAGAATGTAATTTATTCATTGACGTCTGTTGAAGCAGAGGCAATTTCGGGAGGGAGACAGCCAAAATAAAGCAATTTTCGGCTTAAAAAACGCGAGTCTCCCATCTGAATCAGTTCTATTGGCATGTATGATATTTTAAACTGAGTTGTCTCGGGTGTCTGAGTGAGTTCATGTTCTGTGAGGGCGCCTATGATGACACACATCTGAGAGCTCTGAAGTTAAAGCAGATGATAGAGCGAGTTTCTCACAGCACCTGTAATTGAGGCATAAAGATGTGCAGTCTACATGTACATCCAATCATAGGTGCCTCTGTAGAGTGCCCAGAGCTACGGTCTCATAAGTACCAATTGTAATTGTGGTGAGATGTGCAGATGGAGGATTTCACAAAGGTGTGGGAGAGAAATGACTTAAGTGCCTTTTCAAAGTGAGACTGCAGAAAAAAAGAGGTAAGAGGTACCCTGACGATCCATACCCCTTCCACAGACCTTTTTGATGTGTATTTCAATCATATTTTCAGAATAAAAAAATCAGTTCTAATTATTCACAACAAAATCATTGTTTACCTGAGAATCTAGCAAGCATTGGCAAAGCCAATAGGTCTGGTTTGTTTTAGGGGCATGTATTGGCTGTTGTGTTACTTGTCTGAATGCAGCAAGAGAACAATCACAAGCATCAATGTACTGGCCAGTTTGCATGCTACCTGAAGCATACGATTTTATTTTACATGTTTTATTTACTTGACCATGCCTCTTGGAGAGAATGGCTAATTAAGCTTCTTTGTATGCGCCCTTTTAGAAAACCCCACCACCTCTATCCTCACTCTTAAACGGCTGCACATGTTGGAGTGGGTGCAGTACAGTAGTCAGTGGGAGCTGCAACTTCTAAATGGCGGCTGCATGTGTGTTTTGAAATGTTTTTTTAGTGCCCAACATTGTGCTCAGACGTTGAAATAGTTAAAATGTGCCTTATGGTTAGGAGGTAGAGCTAATACAGCATGATGATTTTTTTTTTTTTTATATAAAGCACTTGCAGTACTGTTTTTAATGGGCACCATTATCTTTTGGGCGAGGGAAATGAAAGGAAGCTCCGTCACACCTTTTTGATCCTACTACTGAAAGCAGAAAAAAGTTCCCCGAGTCAGCCATCCAAAAGGTGATGCTTATTCGTCTGACTCACGGCCTACGCTAAATAAGTCACTTCCGATTGTGGAAGTATCTACACCTAGAGCACAACACCAAGGAATAAATACTCACGTTCACGTCCCCTTCCCTGCACTCCAACTCGATTGTCATCCCTGGTCCAGCACTCTGCACTTCTTCACTGCTCATTAATCCTTTTCAGATGCGAGTGGGCAGTGGCACCATGGAAAGTACTCTAGGCTTTACACATGACATCTTCTCAGAAATTTTTCCTTTTCTTCAGGTTGCCATACAAACTCAGTGCATCAGCATTACGGGACAGTGTATGCGGATTTCAACTTTTTTTTTCTTTTACATTTTCTGTTTCCTTTGCAACCTATGCAGTCTGAGTATCACCTTTCACAGTGATGTTGTTTGAACTTCGATTTACTCTAATGAGATGTTTATAACATAATAAAATATCTCCACATAGCTCAGAGGTAAAGGTGATACTGTATGAATACATTATCAGCTTTAGTGAAAAGAGCTAACTCACTGTGCAGTAACATGGAATCATTTTTTGTTATGGCAGAGACTTTATCTTTTTGTACTGTTACTTATTTTTTTGGTCCTTTTTAGGTCTGATATTAACCCTTTCACTGCTAGGCTTCTCCCTCTCCCCCATTTCGAGGCCGTTTTTTGGATATTGTGGGTAGTTCACGCTTAGGCCTCCATAACATTTTGTCCACATAAGATATCCATGCCAAATGTGTGTCCTTTTTTCAAACATCGTAGGGATTCTAAAGATACCTAGGGTTTGTGGATTCCCATCGAGTGGACCAAGAAATAAGCCAAAATATAGCTAATCTTTCAGGGCTTTGGGGAAAAATGCGAAAAAAGTCCTGCAGAAAAAAACTCTTGCGATTCTGACACAACTCATCCTCTCCTTCTGAGGACTTCACCACCATGACCAGGATCAGCTGCCTCAAATGGATGACCAACATCGCCAGCTGGATGAGAAACAGCTGCCTAAAGCTCAACCCAGACAGAACAAAGGTATTGATCTTCATGAAGAACTGCTCCTCCTGGGATGACTCCTGCTGGCCCGAAGAATTGGGCCCACCACCAACGCCATCTGACCACACCAGAAACCATGGCGTCATCCTGGACACCAAGCTAACCATGACATCCCAGTCAACACTGTCTCCTCATCCTGCTTCTCCATCCTGAGCATGCTGCTCAAAATCTTCAAATGGCTTCCACAGAGCTCAAGACGCACCAGCACTCAAGCCATTGTCACAGTAAACCCCTTCGGACGAAAGTACTCAGAATCATTGTTATCCAGTATTGGATCTTTCATAAATTCACATGCTTGAATCATCCCCGTCGTCGAAGTGGGAGTCCCACGGTACATAAAATAGCAATAAATAATAAATAACATGTTTTTGCCATAGGCTATAATGGAGTCAGAGCTTGCTCCTATAGCCTATCCATGTCCTTTTGTGAAAGGACCCAAACCTGCCTGCTGTCCAATCAGGCACCAGCACCCTCTAGAACCTTCTCCAGAGAAGCTCCCTTCCTCAGATTTTCTACCGCACGTCGTGTGAAGGGAGTCTCCCTGAGCTCTGCTCAGTTTTTTTTCTTCTACTTCAGAGATTTTCTCTCAAGAAAACTTCAAATATGTCAGATTCTTCTAGAAAAGGCCTTTTCCGCCCTTGCAAGACCTGTGGGAAGAAAAGGCTCCATGTGGATGACCCACATAAAGAATGTTTGTACTGTCTCTACCCACAACATCAGTTGTTACAGGTAAGTAACTTGTTTTCTTCCTCTTCCAGAGAGAACAGTCAGCAAGGAACGAAAATGCAAATATGCCTAAAGATGTGCCTCTGATGTCTGCTAAAGGGAAGCTTGGGAATGGACACTCATGGAGTCAGCCCGCCCTGCCCTTTACCGTTATCCAGTCTGTGTCACAGAGATGTCTACTGTAAAATTGGAACTGAGACAAACAGTTCAGTGTGATGTGTTTCTTTCTGCCAGTAAGTGCAGTTTCCCTTCACACGTCAAACCTAAAAGAACAGACTAGAATTTACCAGGACATGGGGATTTTGGTGTGGCAGGCATCAAAATTTGCCTATTATTACCCAAAAAGTCAAAATGATTTTACCAGACGAATTCCAAACACCAGAGTGTTGGATTCTAGCACTGTGATAATTACAGATTTCCACATGGGCCATTCAGAATTAGATCATAACTGCTGAAGCCACAGCTGGAACTATGTTTAAGATGACAAATTTTAAGGTCAGGAGGTAAGATCTCCTATGAGATCTTGTATTCAAGTAATATCACCTTGAACAAAGCCAGACACAAATTCCCTGAGGTGCCATGATGTGCAAAAAAACGATAGACTGGGATGCAGCCTGAGTAATTACCAGTGGCTGAGATCAATTCAAGCATTTAATCCATCACTTATTTGCAAACTTATGTTTTTTTTTTTCAAGTCTACTGCAGTGGCATAACAAAACCCCCCTGCGGTGAGGGGGGGAGTCCTCAGCAAAAGAGGTAGGTGGGCGGCCAGGTGGGGGCCTTCAATGTCCTTGCAGGGGAGCCCCCTCAAGTTTTGTTACGCCAATGGCTGACTGGCCCTGTGTTAGACCTGACAGCCTTAGTGTGGTCTTCCCCGAACTTTTTGCATGCCTCCCTCCATCTTTCAGATCTCCTTTTTGCTGGTTTTAAGACTCTGCACACTTTACCACTGCTGACCAGTGCTAAAGTGCTTGTGCTCTCTCCCCTAAACATGGTAACATTGGCTCATACCCAATTGGCATATTTGATTTACCTGTAAGTCCCTAGTAAAGTGCACTAGATGTGCCCAGGGCCTTTAAGTTAAATGCTACTAGTGGGCCTGCAGCACAGATTGTGCTACCCACATAAGTAGCTGTTAAACCGTGTCTCGGGTCTGCCACTGTTAAGCCTGTGTGTGCAGTTTCACTGCCACTTCAACTAGGCATTCAAAATTACTTGCCAAGGCTTAAATGCCCCTTTTCTTCCATATAAGTCACCCCCTAAGGGAGGCCCTAGGTAACCCATACGGCAGGGTGCTATGCAAGTAAAAGGTAGGACATGTACTTATAAGTTTTACCTGTCCTGGTAGCCCCCCTATGCATCATTACTTTTGACGCATCGCAGGTACTGTGTGTTAAAAGGATACAACCACTCCCTCCGTGCGCTCCCTCCCAGCCCCCCAAGGCAGAGCTGGAAGGGGAATCGCTTCCCCTTTCAACCCCAACCTCCCCCCAGTGACGTTTGATGACATCAGCGTGCGATCGCACGCTGACCTCATCAGAGGTCGCCTCCCATCGCGATGCGGAAGAGAAGTGCAAAGCATGGGAGGAATGGGCAGGCAGAGACATCAAAATAAAGGAAAGACTTTTCCTTTCTTTTGATGTCATTCTGAGCATTTCTGCAGCCCGATCGTAAAGTGAGCGGGCTGCAGAAATGCCCACTAGACACCAGGGAGGCTTTTTTTTTTTTTTTTAATATTTACAAATGAAGGGGAGGGACCCCTTGGGCATGGGTTGCTCCCCTGGGGGCAATTTGCATTTAGGCTTTTTCTGCCTAAAGTAGCTGGTGTATGGAAAGGAGTGGCGATCCTGTTTTAGCAGATGCCACAGTGTTTTGCATTTCTTGGCATCTTTAGCAGCAGGGCAGAGCTCGTACAGGACCATTAATGTAGATAGGTCAGCAATATCAGCAGTGCATGAAAAGATAGATGGAATGATAAGCCAGGGAATAAAAAAAATAAAAAAATACTGGGGTGGTGGCTACCAACCAGTATGGGCATGGTTATGCCCCCACCCCAACTGAAGGGGCTAACAGTCTCTCAGCTCTCCCCCGCACGCTAAAACATCTTATCCCACAGCAAGCAAGAGGACATTTGATTATTTTGGGTTTTGGTTTTACATTTGGGCCATGAGAGCTTGTCTAACTCTCAAAATCGTCCCACTTGGAATGGTGAGGGCTGTACTTTTTGGACTTTGGGTCGCTGCCATGTAGAAAAATCTACGAGACCTAGACACATCTGAAGACTAAACATCTGGGTGAGTCCAGGGTGGTGTGCTTCACATGCACCGCACCTTTTTCTTACCCACAATGCCCTACAAACCTCCAACTTTGCTGGAAATCACACATTTTCCCACATTTGTGTGATGGAACCTTCCGGAATCCACAAAATTCCTACCACCCAGCTTTGTTGCATGTATACCGATAAAAAATTCTGCCCCACTTGTCAGACTAAAAACATATTTTTTCAAACTGCCTTTTTGGACCCGCTTTGGTTCCCCATCATTTTCGACATGTTTTTGGCTCTTCCCTGTCACAGGCACTTGGCCCACCTACACAAGTGAGGTATTGTTTTTACCAGGAGACTGAGGGGAACGTTGGGTGGTAGGAAATTTGTGCCGTTGCGGTGATCCCACACAGAAATGTGGGAAAAATGTGATTTGTTTTTTAAAGCTAAATTTGAGGATTCTGGGTAAGAAAACACTGGGGGATCCATGCAAGTCACACCTCCCTGGACTCCCTCAGGTGTCTAGTTTTCAGAAATGTTTGGGTTTGGTAGATTTCCCTATATGGCTGCTGAGCCCAGGACCAAACACGCAGGTGCCCCCTCCCCTCCAAAAACAGGTAGTTTTGTATTTGATAATTTTGATGTGTCCACATAGTGTTGTGGGGCATTAACTTTTGCGGACACTAGGCCTACCCACACAAGTGAGGTACCATTTTTAATCGGGAGGCTTGGGAGAGTGCTGGGTGGAAGGAAATGTGTGGCTCCTCTCAGATTCCAGAACTTTCTGTCACTGAAATGTGAGGAAAAAGTGTTTTTTTTTGGCCATATTTTGAGGTTTGCAAAGGATTCTGTGTAACAGAACCTGGTGAGAGCTCCACAGACCACACCATCTTGGATTCCCCTAGGTGTTTAGTTTTAAAAAATGCACAGGTTTGGTAGGTTTCCCTAGGTGTCGGCTGAGCTAGAGGCCAAAATCCCCACTAGGCACTTTGCAAAAAACATGTCAGATTTCAATGTAAAATGTGCTGTGTCCATGTTGCATTTCCTGTTGCAGGCACTAGGCCTACCCACGCAAGTGAGGTACCGTTTTTTTATCAGGAGACTTGGGGGAAAACAGAATAGAAGAACAAGTGTTATTGCCCCTTGTCTTTCTCAACATTATTTCCTTCCAAATGTAAAACAGTGTGTAAAAAAGACGTCCATTTGAGAAATGCCCTGTAATTTACATGCTAATATGGGGACCCTGGAATTCAGAGATCTGCAAATAACCACTGCTTCTCAACACCTTATCTTGTGCCCATTTTGGAAATACAAAGGTTTTCGAGATACCGATTTTTCATTCTTTATATTTCAGCAAATAAATTGCTGTATACCCGGTATAGAATGAAAACCCATTGCAAGGTGCAGCTCATTTATTGGCTCTGGATACCTAGGGTTCTTGATGGACCTACAAGCCCTATATATCCCCACAACCAGAAGAGTCCAGCAGATGTAACTGTATATTGCTGTCAAAAATCAGACATTGCAGGAAAATGTTAAAGAGTAAAACTAGGAGAAAAATAGCTGTTTTTTTCACCTCAATTTTTATATTTTTTTTATTTCAGCTGTTATTTTCTGTAGGAAAACCTTGTAGGATCTACACAAATGACCCCTTGGTGAATTCAGAATTGTGTCTACTTTTTAGAAATGTTTAGCTGTCCAGGATCCAGCATTACTTTCACACCCATTCTGTCACTAACTAGAAGGAGGCTAAAAGCACAAAAAATAGTAAAGATGGGGTATGTCCCAGTAAAATTCCAAAATTGTGTTGAAAAATGTGTTTTTCTGATTCAAGTCTGCCTGTTCCTGAAAGCTGAGAAGATGGTGATTTTAGCACCGTAAATGCTTTGTTGATGCAATTTTCAGGGGAAAACAAAACACAAGCCTTCTTCTGCAGCCCTTTTTTCCAATTTTATTTTAAAAAAACGTAATTTTTGCTGTATTTTGGCTATTTCTTGGTCTCCTCCAGGGAAACCCACAAACTCTGGGTACTTCTAGAATCCCTAGTATGTTGGTAAAAAAAAAAGGACGCAATTTTGACTTGGGTAGCTTATGTGGACAAAAAGGTATGCGGGCCTAAGCACGAACTGCCCCAAATATCCAAAAAAAGGCTCGGCACAGGAGGGAATCTTCTGTGTTTTGTTTCACTGGGTTAATGCATCCAGGTTTGGTTTTGTTTAAATATATACACACTATGATGGAGTTCAACCCCATTCCTAACCGAAGGCATTCTAGGATAATCCTCTGCACAACCGGTAACAGAATGCTCAAGTGTTTTTAACCTTCCTCAGTTCTTTACACTACTTGTAACCTTATGCTTTTTGTCTCTTTGCAGGTTGACTATCTGACTTTTGCTTTGGTATGGTCATTCAAGATTCACTCGCCCTACAGCAGAGAAGCTACCGTGAAGGTAGGTAGTTTTGCCAGACTCTAAAACGCTGAAGCTGGTGTCAGCTGGAAACATCTTTTTAAAATGGGTCTCATTTCCTGTGTACAGTTCTGCACATCATTTTAGGTTAGTGCTGTTCATTCTTTCCACATTTATTGTGATATTTATGTTTTCTGGGTGTTCTCTGATGTTTACATGGGTATGATGAAATACTTTCACTCTTCCCACATTTTTGCACACCTATGTTTTATCTCCAGCATGCATTTTCTGATGACACATTTGGTTTGATGATTTATAAAAATCCTGTGTTTCTCCTGTGTGTGTTCGCCGATGCCCCATTAGTGATTATGAATTAGTAAAGCTCTCCCCACATTCAGTACATTGGTATGGTCTTTCTCCTGTGTGTATTCGTTGATGTTTCATTAGTGATGAACAGTAGATAAATCTCTTCTCACATTTATTACAAGGATATGGCCTTTCTCCTGTGTGTCTTCGCTGATGTTCTATTAGATATGAAGAGTTACTAAAACCTTTCCCACATTCACTACACAGGTATGTTGTGTCTCCATTATGTGTTAGCTGATGTTTGCTTAAACATGATGAGCAAATGAAAGTTTTCCCACATTCAGTACACATGTATGGCCTTTCTCCTGTGTGTGTTTGCTGATGCACCATTAGAGATGAAGATGTAATGAAGCCCTTCCTGCATTCAGTACACTGATATGGCCTTTCTCCAGTGTGTATTTGCTGATGTTTAATTAAAGTTGAATAGTTAATAAACCTCATTAGTGATGGACAGGTACTAAATCTTTTCCCACATTCCTTGTACAAGTATGGTCTTTCTGTTGTGTGTGTGTGTATTATCCGCAAATGTATTCATGGGGATGATCTCTGAGGGAAGAAAAGATACTTAAAATTAGTAAAACCAAAGAATGCCTGTACAAAGATACAGAGAAAGCATTCCCAACAACTTACTTTTTAATAAGATATTAAAATGAAAATGGAAGCTTTACAACTCAGAAAACAACTTGAACTCCCAAGTATTATAACATTAACAACTAGTATAAAATGCACCTCCCCTTAAAATGCATAAAATAGAACCACTAAAAAAACATTTCCTGTGGCTTCACGAGTTACTGTCCTGAGGCACAGTGAAACCTTATGGCTGATGTTTTGTGCTCTACAAAAACAGTTTATCATAACTTAAAAAAATTAAATGCATATAGGATGTTAACTGTATCCAGGTAATTTGAACATCTTAGCTCACACAGATGTTCAACTTAAATCTATATTTGTCTTAAAAAGGAATGAAACAAAATTAAAAGAATCCTTAAACTTTTGCCTGAGTGTGTCACTGATTTCAGACATGGGAACTATAGTTGAGTGATATGGAAGCACTATCATAAACATGTAATGGGCATAGAGCTTATTACAATACTGTCACAAGTCATTGTTTTAACCACTTGCACTGAGAGTCACTGGAGTTATAAAATTCTGTGTCCACAGCCTTTTCCTTCTACACATGGCTTAATCACACTTGTCACATAGTCCATCATGTGCTGCAAAATGTGAATACTTCAACAAAAATATTTTAAGACAATCAGATCAAAAGTTACTTTCACCAGGTAAGTGTTTGACTGTCTGGGAGTAACTCTGGATAACAATACAGCATACTATTCATTTAAATCTTTCAGTAGCTCATCTCCTATTTTATAATAATGTATGTCCCCCACAGAGGGACCCTTTGTCTGTGAGGAGGCTCCATTTTGAGACTGCCTGAAGATCTTTGTGTTTACAAACTCCTTTTTGTGTCTGGGTCTTTTCACCCCACATCTATGAAATAACTATGTTTGTAATCTGTCTACCTCTCGCTACTTGCTTGTAAGTCGATAGGCACTGTATTGGAGGCTGCACCACTGATACTGTCCACACAGTAGCTACTGCAGGGGTTTGAGTAACTGGGCCCATGAAACTTAAACAACACATAGTCTCACTCTCTCATAACCATGCTTCTCATTAATGCATTAAACAAGCTGTGCAAAACTAGACTCAGCGCATCCATAATTATCTGTTTGCCCATGCTCTTCAGTAATACTACCAAACACTTCAACACACACTTGTGAGGGAATACCCTGAAAGGCTAATTATGAACCATTGTGACAATTTAAGGAATGGTAACTGAATGAGTGACCTCAAGTCGTACACACACACCACATCCCTCTAGAAGGACATCTCTTTCTGATGGATACAACTACCTGTGGATTCCTCACCTAAAGAATTTTCCCCCATGCGCCAGCACCCAACGGAACTTTTTCTTCTAGCGCTGCATGTCGACGATGACGTCACAATTGCCCGACTTCCACGCGACGCCGTATGACGCAATCCAGGCAATAAGAGGTCCTCGTCGACGTGCAAACGTCAGTTCCTTTTTTCCGTGCCTTCGAGTAACGTTTTTTTCTTCGAGGCTACCAGGGAGCTACTGTTTCACTTCGGTGTAACAATGTCTCAGCCACGAAAATCGGGTTTTAAACCCTGTAGGGAGTGTGGCGGCTGAATGTCGGTGACAGACCCACACAAAAATTGTTTGTGGTGTCTGAGCTCTGACCATGAAGTCGAGGCGTGTGGTTCATGCCAGCGCATGAATCCGAAAGCACTCAAAGAGCGGGACGCCAAGTTATTCTTGGCGAAATCAAAGAAGAAGGAAAGACATCCCCATTGTAGGTCTTCTAAATCTTAAAAATCGCACAGGCGTCATCGAGACTCCCGGCGCCGGCATGGATCCCGACGTTGTTCGAGTAAGGGCCAATCCCGCTCGAGGTCGCCATCAGCTTGACGCCGAAAGCCATGGGAGGTTAGTCCGACGGTAACACCTCCGCCTCGGACAACTCCTACATCTCCGACGTCTCCGCTGTCTGTCTTTGAGGTCGATCCTCATCAGGATCCGGCGATTTCACTGGCACAGACGGAGATGCCCAAGCCGGCGTTGCCTCAGGTGCCGACTCCGCAGGGATATCGGGCGTTCCCAGCGCCGGGCACAGACCTTGCCGCATTTCTTAGTGCAATGTTTAACATCTTCGCCAACATGGCTCCGGGAGGTGGCCAGCCTGGACCTTCAAGTTCTTTGGCGTGTGACATGGGTGTTCCGGCTCTGTTCAGACCAACGCACTTCATGCCTTTCCTTCCTACGGGAGGTGCTGGTTCGGCGCCGGTACCAATGGCGTCACCTAGAAGGCCTGTGGTGCCGACGACATCTGCTGCCCTGACGCCGATGAGTTCGCCACAACCTACATTGATGCTAAAGAAGCCCACAGCGCCGATGGGTCCGGCATCGGATGAATCCAAGGCTCGACGCCGTCCAAGGTCTTCGGCGTCGGCAGACGCCTTATCGACGCCGAGGATAGAGGCCAGGCTCCGCTCCAGGAGATTGGCTGTGAGGCTGCTTGAGGAGCAGGAATATGAGAAACAGCTCTTGGAAGAGGGTGAGATTGTAGAGCCCCTGGGAGACCTGCAGGGCTTGGACATTGCCAGTGGGTTGGACACTTCCGCGGAGTGGGACTTAGCATCCCTGGGGAAGTACACCAAAGAGGCTGCTTCTTTCCATTCGGTGGTGAGGAAGGCGGTGGATTTTTTTGACCTTCCTCTTCCAGCTGCTGACATAAAGACTAACACTCTTACGTAAGTGTTGCACCCTTCTTCAGCAGTGGCGGAGCCGCTTCTTCCATTTAATGAGGCACTCGAAGACCTGATAATGGAGGTGTGGAAGAAGGCTGTGACTTCGACAGCAGTAAATAGGTCTGTTGCAAGGAGGTATCGGGTGGCTCCTGGAGATCCAGCTTTCTTGTCAAGACATCCGACTCCAGAGAGCTTGGTGGTACAGACCTCGTGCTCCTCACGCACTGCTCCAGGGACTTTTCCAGGGGTTCCTTCGGACAGGGAATCAAAGAGAATGGACCAATCTGCAAAAAAAGCATTCTCCTCATGCAGCATGGCCCTTAAGTCAATAAATGCGACCTGTATCTTGGGCAGGTACATCTATGCCCTGATGGACGAGGCCAAGACACACTCTGGTTTGCCTCAGGAGGTTTTGAATCTTCTGGCGGACGCTCAGGCAGCTGCGACCCAGGTTATCCAATCTGGGCTTGACACATCTGACTCCGTGGCCAGAGCTATGGGCACGTCCATAGTAGCAAGACAAAATGCCTGGCTACGATCTTCAGGATTCTCTCCCGATGTGCAGTCAACCCTACTTGATTTACCCTTTGATGGAGATCAGCTTTTTGGGACAAAAGCTGACTCTGTCTTGAAGCGGTTCAAGGAGAGTAGGGCCACGGCAAGATCCTTGGGCTTGCAAGCTTCCACCTCTAATCATCATTTAGGAGGTTTAGGGGGTTTGGGCATGGCTCTTCCTTTCGGGGGAGATTCCTGTCAGCAGGACAGCAACTTACTACTGCTCACCCCTATAGATCATTTAGGGGAAGGGGTAGGGTTTGTACCAGAGGGGCCACCCAGCAGCACTCTGCCTCTTCCTCTTCCTCCGGAGGGGTGCAGCAGGGAAAGCAGCCATAGTTCTCCATCACTCCCTTTGCATGCATCTCCTGTAGGGGGGAGATTGTCTCAGTTTCTCCACATGTGGGAGTCAATAACATCGGACTCCTGGGTCACCGATATTATGGGGAAAGGTTATACTCTTCCCTTTCGGGAGTTTCCCCCTCCCAACCCTCCCTGCCCATCCTTCTGTTCGGAAGGCTATCTTCTTTTATTACGCAAGAAGTTCTAGTCCTTTTGTCGAAAAGTGCAATAGAGTTGGTTCCAGAGCAGGAGAGGGGTCAGGGCTGTTACTCAAGATATTTCCTGATCCCCCAAAAAGGATGGTCGGTTGAGGCCAATCCCAGATCTGGGGATTTTGAATTGGTTTCTCAAGCAGGAAAAGTTCAACATTCTGACCCTAGCACAGGTTCTTTTGGCGTTGAACGAAGGGGATTGGATGGTGTCTGTCGACTTGCAGGATGCTTACTTTCATATCCCGATCCTCAAGTCGCACAGGAAGTATCTACAGTTTGTGGTGGGGTCGCAACACTATCGGTTTGCGGTCCTTCCGTTTGGTCTTACTTCGGCACCTCGAGTCTTCACGAAGGTGATGGCGGTGGTTGCAGCAGAGCTCAGAAGAAGGGGGATAGAAGTATTCCCTTATCTGGACGATTGGCTGATCAAAGCCAAGTCTCCGGAGCTCCTGCGGCATCATCTGCAGTCAACAACCCAGTTGTTGTTCGATCTGGGCTTTTCGGTGAACGTGCCCAAATCTCACCTGGAGCCCTCTCAACGCCTCCTGTTCATAGTGCCAATACTAGACAACATTGAATCTGGCCTTTCCTCTGTCGCAGCGGATTCAGGACATTCAGGCGCTGATTCCAATGTTCCAGAATGGAGCGGTCGTTCCAGTCCTCAAGGTCCTTCGTCTGCTCGGTCTGTTCACTTCTTGCATTCTGTTGGTCACTCATGCACGCTGGCACATGAGGGCTCTTCAGTGGTACCTCCGCAGGCAGTGGTTTCAACACAAAGGGGATCTCGAGGAATTGATCAGGATCTCCAGAGACACTGCAGTGGATCTTCGATGATGGGCTGCGGTCGGCAACCTTTCTCAAGGAAGGCCATTCTAGCTGCCACCTCCAGTGGCCACAGTGATACCGGATGCTTCCACTCTAGGGTGGGGAGCTCATCTGGGGGACCTGGAGGTCAAAGGTCATTGGTCTCCAGTGGAACAGGTTTCATATCAATCTGTCTGGCTCTCAAGGCCTTCCTCCCTTCCCTTCGCAGTCAGTCGGTCCAAGTCCTGGCCGACAACACTACCGCGATGTGGTATATAAACAAACAGGGAGGAGTGGGGTTGTACCTTCTCTGCAGAGAAGCTCTGCGACTCTGGTCCTGGGCACAGGACCATCGGATTTGCTTGGTAGCAAACCATTTGGCCGGAGTTTTGAACGTGCATGCGAACAGTCTCAGTCGGCACATCTCGACCGATATCTAGTGGCGTCTTCAACCAGACCTAGTCCTTTAAGTCTTTCAGATGTGGGGGTTTCCTCAGGTAGACCTGTTTGCCACTCTGGAGAAAGCGCACTGCCCGTCATTCTGCAGCCTCCAGTATCCGGTGCAAGGAGCGTTGGGGGGCGCGTTTCACATGTCCTGGAACAGCCAGTTGTTTTACGCGTTTCCCCCCCATACCCTTGATTCCTCAGGTTCTGAGGAAGATTCGCCAAGATCGGGCGACTAAGTCATCTTAGTAGCTCCGGATTGGCCAAGAAGGGTGTGGTATTCAGACCTTCTCCAACTCTCTCAGTGCCCTCCGCTCAGTCTCCCTCACAGGGCAGACCTCCTCTCGCGGTCGCAGGGGCAGGTTTTACACCCCCACCTCCAGACCCTGCACCTACACGCCTGGAGATTGAACGGGACAATCTGAGTACTTTTTCTCTCCCGCCTGAAGTGGTGGACGTTAGATTATCGGCCAGGCGACACTCCACCAAATCTATCTATGCAAGCAGGTGGGCTAAATTTGTGACTTGGTGTGGAGAGAATCAAATTGATCCCTTACGTGCCCACTTATCTGACATATTGTCGTTTGCGTTATCTTTAGCACAGAGGGGTTGTGCAGTTGCGACTGTTAAGGGTTATTTGTCCGCGCTGTCAGCCTTTCTGTGCCTTCCAGACCAACCTTCCTTGTTTAAGTCTCCAATAGTTTTGAGGTTCATTAAGGGTCTCCCTAACAAGTTTCCGCCCACTCCATTCGTTATGCCGCAGTGGGATTTGAACTTAGTGTTAGCTTTTCTCATGGGTTCACTGTTTTACCCGATGCATTCATGTCCCTTAAGGTTTTTAGTTTTAAAAACTGTTTTTCTAGTTGCCATTACATCTGCTAGGAGTGTCCGTGAGCTCCAGGCTCTTAGTGTGCAGTCCCCATATACTTCCTTTTATAGGGACAAAGTGGTGTTAAGGACCCAGGCGGCTTTCTTACTGAAGGTTGTTACACCCTTTCATTTAGGACAGTCCATCACACTTTCCTCCTTCTATCCTCCACCTCATCATCAAAGGAAGAAGAGAGGCTACACCGACTGGATCCAAGAAGAGCATTGAGCTTCTTCATCGACCGGGATGAGAGAGTTCAGACAGGACGATCAGCTCTTCGTCGGTTACGTGGGGAAGAGGAAAGGCAAGGCTGTCCACAAGAGAACGTTTTCCAGGTGGGTCATTCTTTGCATCAAATTGTGTCCTTTAGCAAAGAAGGAGCCTCCTGTTGGGTTGAGAGCCCATTCCACCAGGGCTAAGGCAGCCTCCTCGGCCTTAGCTAGAGGTGTTCCTGTGGTCAACATCTGCAAGGCCGCAACTTGGGCATCCCTCCACACGTTTAATAGACATTATTGTTTGGATTCTGAAGTCCGGAGGGATGGCCATTTTGCATGGTCAATGCTGCAGGATTTCTTGGTTTGACCATTCAGGCACCCACCACCGAGTTCAGTACTGCTTTGGGACTCTATTCTTTAGGTGAGGAATCCACAGATAGTTGTATCCATCAGAAGAACAAGTTACTTACCTTGGATAATGCCTTTTCTGGTGGATACACTAGCTACCTGTGGATTCCTCACGGTCCCACCCGCCTCTCCATTGCCTGGTTGGTCTTACCAAGATATCCTTGGGTGAGCATCTGTATGTTGTTGATATGTATATACTGATGCAATGATTTATATATGTGTATATAATTGTTTATATATATTTATGTATAGATATATTTCATATTGTAGAACTGTATACAGTAGGATGTTTATTTCTACTCGTTATGTTTCCTATTGGTTGAATTAAATGATGGTATATAAGTTTTGATTGATGTGTTCATGTCAAATATGTAGTGTCAATGTTCACCTGTTCGCCTCAAAGGCACGTAAAAAATGGTGATAACTGACGTCTGCACGAGAACACCTTCACCCTTAAGGTATTTACTCAATAGTCATAAGCACTGAATAATCCTGCCCTCCCGCGGGGACCCCGGAGCACATATTAAATATTACATACAATTAATATATATATATATTCACTGAAAAATCAAAGGATACAGGGACGTTACAGATAAGTTCATATTTTGTGCGCACAAAACCACAGAAATTCAGCTGCTATAGTTAGTTATTTAAAGTTTCAGCATCAGCTCGACATCCTGTGATGCTGGGTAAATCACTTAATCTCCCCATGCCTAAAACCAAAATGAATGTGTCCTTGTGTAATGTAACTGATGCTCATATAAAGCACCCCAGTACCTTCGGGACAAGTCTGTGCAATGTAAAACTGCAAAAAACAAAGAAATTAAGGCCCTCTTTACAACATTGGCGGTAAATCCCTCTTACCGCCGTGCAGAAGACCGCCAAGACACCGCCGCAGAATTCCGCCACACCTATTACAACCCACATCTCTGAATCTGCCAAAATCCAAACACCTACACAAGTCTGCCACACCCAAGGTCAGTGATAAACTGGCAATACCAAAACCTCCACTGTCACGCCAACAAGAATATGCCCACACTATCACGACCCACGAATCCATGCAGCGGTCTTTCAACCGCGGTATTCCATTGGCGGTACACACAGCTGCGCTCCAAAATACACACACATTTACAAAACACAACCACATTGGACAATTCCAAATACACACACCTGATACACACACACCACTCCCACATACTCAATACAATATAAAACACACACCCACATCACCCACAAACCCCTACGACAAAAATTGAGAAAAAAGCCCAGAGAGACACCACCATCAACAATACTAGCATCCACAGGCACTCAACACCATCACTGACACAACATCCACGCACCTCACACAACACACACAAACACACCCCCTCACACATCACCCAGACCACCCCATGGCATCGCAAACACACCCCAGGTTTTCTGAGGAGGAGCTCAGGGTCATGGTGGAGGAAATCGTCAGGGTAGAGCCACAGCTATTCGGATCACAGGTGCAGCACACCTCCATAGCTAGTAAGATGGAGCTATGGCGCAGAATCGTGGACAGGGTCAACGCAGTGGGACAGCATCCAAGAACACGGGATGACATCAGGAAGAGGTGGAACGACCTACAGGGGAACGTGCATTCCGTGGTCTCAAGGCACCACATTGCAGTTCAAAGGACTGGCGGCGGACCCCCACCTCCTTCCCCACAACTAACAACATGGGAGGAGCAGGTCTTGGCTATACTGCATCCTGAGGGCCTCGCAGGAGTAGCAGGAGGAATGGATTCTGGTAAGTCAAAACTTTAACTACCATATCCCCCACCCTACCTGCATGCTATCACATACCCCCACCCTCGCCCTCACCCCAACACCTCACATATGTCCCATTATCACAAACCACACATCCCAACACCAAGCCCTGCATGCAACAACAAAGCGTGGACACCCATCACCAAAGCATGTCCACTACACATACCCACACAGTCCCCTAAACCATTATCACACAAGGTCCTACACAAGAATGTAAGCACTGGGGTACAGGGTCACCCACCCATGGCACACACAGATGCAATAATCATGCCCTTATACCCCTGCAGGACCCCTACCCAACATCACCTGACAGGAGGATCCAGACATGTCCAACACCCCCCCCCCCCCCCCCCCCCCCCCCCCCACACACACACACACACACACACACACACACACACACACACACACACACACACACACACACACACACACACACACACACACACACACACACACACACACACACACACACACACACACACACACACACACACACACACACACACACACACACACACACACACACACACACACACACACACACACACACACAGTGATGACAGCAGCTCTGTCCAACTGGATCTAGATGACCAGCCCGGCCCATCTGGGACCTCAGGACAGTCAGTTCCTGTAAGGAAATGGCTCCCTGTTGCAGTTACCCCCCCACTTTTTGCCTGATACTGATGCTGACTTGCCTGAGAAGTGTGCTGGGACCCTGCTAACCAGGCCCCAGCACCAGTGTTCTTTCACCTAAAATGTACCATTGTTTCCACAATTGGCACATCCCTGGCACACAGATAAGTCCCTTGTAAAAGGTACCAGTGGTACCAAGGGCCCTGTGACAAGGGAAGGTCCTTAAGGGCTGCAGCATATGCTGTGCCACCCTAAGGGACCCCTCACCTAACACATGCACACTGCAGATTGTGTATGTTGGTGGGGAGAAAAAGGCAAAGTCGACATGTCTAGGAAGTTGGCTCTGTATGTACTATTTCAAAGTAAGAAATAGCATGCACAGAGTCCAAGGGTTCCCCTTAGAGGTAAGATAGTGGCAAAAAGAGATAATCTAATGCTCTATTTTGTGGTAGTGTGGTCGAGAAGTAGGCTTATCAGAGGGTAGTGTTAAGCATTTGTTGTACACACCCAGGCAATAAATGAGGAACACACACTCAAAGACAATTCCAGGCCAATAGGTTTTTATATAGAAAAATATATTTTCTTAGTTTATTTTAAGAACCCCAGGTTCAAGATTTACAAACAATACTTTAAATGAAAGGTACTTGACTTAGGTATCATAGGAACTTTGAATCAGCAAAATAGCATGTACAGTTGTGGCAAAAATGGCAATAAGCTATTTTAAAACTAGACACTGCAAATTTCAACAGTTCCTGGGGGAGGTAAGTATTTGTTAGTTTTGCAGGTAAGTACACCACCTACAGGGTTCAAAGTTGGGTCCAAGGTAGTCCAATGGTGGGGGTTCAAGGCAACCCCAAAGTTACCACACCAGCAGCTCAGGGCCGGTCAGGTGCAGAGGTCAAAGTGGTGCCCAAAACACATAGGCTTCAATGGAGAAGGGGGTGCCCCGGTTCCAGTCTGCCAGCAGGCAAGTACCCGCGAGTTCGGAGGGCAGACCAGGCGGGTTTTGTAGGGCACCGGGGGGCACAAGTCAACACACAAAGTACACCCTCAGTGGCACGGGGGCTGCCTGGTGCAGTGTGCAAACAGGCGTTGGGTTCGCAATAGGTTTCAATGGGAGACCCAGGGGTCTCTTCAGCGAAGCAGGCAACGGGGGGGGCTCCTCTGGGTAGCCACCACCTGGTCAAGGGAGAAGGCCACCTGGGGGTTGCTTCTGTACTGGAGATCGGATCCTTCAGGTCCTGGGGGCTGCGGGTGTAGTGTCTTTACCAGGCGTCGGGTTCTTTGAAGCAGGCAGTTGCGGTCAGGGGGAGCCTCTGGATTCCCTCTGTAGGTGTCGTGGGGGGGGGGGGGCCCAGGTGGGTCAACTCTGGCTACTCACGGGCTCCCAGTTGCCGGGGAGTCCTCCCTGTAGTGTTTCTCTGCAGGTCGAGCCAGAGGCGTCGGGTGCAGAGTTGAAAGTCTCACGCATCCGGCGGGAAACGTGGAGTCCTTTAAAAGTTGTTTCTTTGTTGCAAGTTGTAGTTTCTTTGGAAAAGGGCCGCTGTCCTCTGGAGTTCTTGGTCCTTTTAGATGCAGGGTAGTCCTCTGAGGCTTCAGAGGTCGCTGGACCCTGGGGGACGCGTCGCTGTTGCAGTTTTTCTCGAAGTGGGGAGATAGGCCGGTAGAGCTGGGGCCAAAGCAGTTGGTGTCTCCGTCTTCTCTGCAGGACTTCAGGTCAGCAGTCCTTCTTTGTCTTCAGGTTGCAGGAATCTGTTTTCCTAGGTTCTGGGGCCCCCTAAATACTCAATTTAGGGGTGTGTTTAGGTCTGGGGGGTTAGTAGCCAATGGCTAATAGCCCTGAGGGTGGCTACACCCTCTTTGTGCCTCCTCCTCCCTGAGGGGAGATGGGCACATCCCCAGTCCTATTGGGGGAATCCTCCATCTGCAAGATGGAGGATTTCTAAAAGTCTGAGTCACCTCAGCTCAGGACACCTTAGGGGTTGTCCTGACTGGCCAGTGACTCCTCCTTGTTTTTCTCATTATCTCCTCCAGCCTTGCTGCCAAAAGTGGGGCCGTGGCCGGAGGGGGCGGGCATCTCCACTAGCTGCAATGCCCTTTGGCGCTGTAACAAAGGGGGTGAGCCTTAGAGGTTCACCGCCAGGTGTTACAGTTCCTGCAGGGGGGAGGTGAGAAGCACCTCCACCCAGTACAGGCTTTACTAGCCACAGAGTGACAAAGGCACTCTCCCCGTGTGGCCAGCAACATGTCCGGTGTGTGGCAGGCTGGTAAAACTAGTCAGCCCACACTGGAAGTCGGGTATGTTTTCAGGGGGCATCTATAAGATGCCCTCTGGGGTGTATTTCACAATAAAATGTACACTGGCATCAGTGTGCATTTATTGTGCTGAGAAGTTTGATACCAAACTTCCCAGTTTTCAGTGTAGCCATTATGGTGCTCTGGAGTTCATGTATGACAGACTCCCAGACCATATACTCTTATGGCTACCCTGCACTTACAATGTCTAAGGTTTTGCTTAGACACTGTAGGGGCATAGTGCTCATGCACCTATGCCCTCACCTATGGTATAGTGCACCCTGCCTTAGGGCTGTAAGGCCTGCTAGAGGGGTGACTTATTTATGCCACAGGCAGTGTGAGGTTGGCATGGCACCCTGAGGGGAGTGCCATGTCGACTTAGTCATTTTCTCCCCACCAGCACACACAAGCTGGCAAGCAGTGTGTCTGTGCTGAGTGATGGGGTCCCCATGCTGGCATAAGACATGCTGTAGCCCTTAGAGACCTTCCCTGGCATCAGGGCCCTTGGTACCAGGTAAAAGGGACTTACATGGATGCCAGGGTGTGCCAATTGTGGAGACAAAGGTACAGGTTAGGGAAAGACCACTGGTGCTGGGGCCTGGTTAGCAGGCTTCAGCACACTTTCAAATCATAACTTGGCATCAGCAAAGGCAAAAAGTCAGGGGGTAACCATGCCAAGGAGGCATTTCCTTACAAAATGGCATCCCCCTCAGGATGCCATGCACACACAATACCGCCTGTGGCATAGGTAAGTCACCCCTATAAGCAAGCCTTACAGCCCTAAGGCAGGGTGCACTATACCACAGGTGAGGGCATAGCTGCATGAGCAATATGCCCCTACAGTGTCTGTCTGTTCTTAGACATTGTAAGTACAGTTGTGGCCATATTAAGTATATGGTCTGGGAGTTTGTCAAAACCGAACTCCACAACTCGATTATGGCTACACTGAATACTAGGAAGTTTGGTATCAAACTTCTCAGAATAATAAACCCACACTGATGCCAGTGTTGGATTTATTAAAAAAATGCACACACAGGGCATCTTAGAGATGCCCCCTGTATTTTACCCAATTGTTCAGTGCAGGACTGACTGGTCTGTGCCAGCCTGCTGCTGAGGGACGAGTTTCTGACCCCATGTGGTGAGGGCCTTTGTGCTCTCTGAGGACAGAAACAAAAGCCTGCTCTGGGTGGAGGTGCTTCACACCTCCCCCCTGCAGGAACTGTAACACCTAGCAGTGAGCCTCAAAGGCTAAGGCTTCATGTTTCAATGCCCCAGGGCACTCCAGCTAGTGGAGATGCCCGCCCCCTGGACACAGCCCCACTTTTGGCGGCAAGTCCAGGGGAGATAATGAGAAAAACAAGGAGGAGTCACCCACCAGTCAGGACAGCCCCTAAGATGTCCTGAGCTGAGGTGACCCCTGCCTTTAGAAATCCTCCATCTTGATTTTGGAGGATTCCCCCAATAGGAATAGGGATGTGCACCCCTCCCCTCAGGGAGGAGGCACAAAGAGGGTGTAGCCACCCTCCAGGACAGTAGCCATTGGCTACTGCCCTCCCAGACCTAAACACACCCCTAAATTCAGTTTTTAGGGGGCCCCAGAACCAAAGAAGATAGATTCCTGCAACCTGAAGACTAAGAAGGACTGCTGACCTGAAGCCCTGCAGAGAAGACTGAGACGACAACTGCTTTGGCCCCAGCCCTACCGGCCTGTCTCCCCACTTCAAGAAAAACTGCAACAGCGACGCATCCAACAGGGACCAGCGACCTCTGAAGCCTCCGAGGACTGCCCTGCATCTAAAAGGACCAAGAAGCTCCAGAGAACAGCGGCCCTGTTCAACAAAACTGCAACTTTGCAACAAAGAAGCAACTTTTAAAGACCACACGTTTCCTGCCGAAAGCGTGAGACTTTCCATTCTGCACCCGACGCCCCCAGCTCGACCTGCAGAAAACTAACTCTACAGGGAGGACTCCCCGGCGACTGCGAGCCTATGAGTAGCCAGAGTTGACCCCCCTGAGCCCCCACAGCCTGGAAAACACACTGCACCCACAGCCCCCAGACTCCAGTGCAGGAGCGACCCCCAGGTGACCCTCTACCTAGCCCCGGTGGTGTTTACCCCGAGGAACCCACCCCTGTGCCTGCCTGCATCGTTGAAGAGACCCCCGGGTCTCCCCATTGATTCCTATTGAGAACCCGATGCCTGTTTTGCACTCTGCACCCGGCCGCCCTGTGCCGCTGAGGGTGTACTTTCTGTGCCTGCTTGTGTCCCCCCCAGGGCACTACAAAACCCCCCTGGTCTGCCCTCCGAAGTCGCGGGTACTTAACCTGCTGGCAGACTGGAACCGGGGCACCCCTATTTCCATTGAAGCCTGTGTGTTGTGGGCACCACTTTGACCTCTGCACCTGACCGGCCCTGAGCTGCTGGTGTGGTAACTTTGGGGTTGCCTTGAACCCCCAACGGTGGGCTACCTTGGACCCAACGTTGAACCCTGTGAGTGTTTTACTTATCTGTGAACTTAACATTTACTTACCTCCCCCAGGAACTGTTGATTTTTGCACTGTGTCCACTTTTAAAATAGATTATTGCCATTTTTAATTCAAAGTTCCTATGATACCTGAGTGAAATACCTTTCAGTTAAAGTATTGTTTGTAAATCTTGAACCTGTGGATCTTAAAATAAACTAAGAAAATATATTTTTCTAAATAAAAACCTATTGGCCTCGAATTGTCTTCGAGTGTGTGTTCCTCATTTATTGCCTGTGTGTGTACAACAAATGCTTAACACTACCCTCTGATAAGCCACACTACCACAAAATAGAGCATTAGAATTATCTATTTTTGCCACTGTAGGAAAGTACCATCTTGCCTGGCATGTTACCCCCATTTTTCACTGTATATATGTTGTTTTAGTTGTATGTGTCACTGGGACCCTGGTAACCCAGGGCCCCAGTGCTCATAAGAGTGCCTGAATGTGTTACCTGTGTAGTGACTAACTGTCTCACTGAGGCTCTGCTAATCAGAACCTCAGTGGTTATGCTCTCTCATTTCTTTCCAAATTGTCACTAACAGGCTAGTGACCATTTTTACCAATTTACATTGGCTTACTGGAACACCCTTATAATTCCCTAGTATATGGTACTGAGGTACCCAGGGTATTGGGGTTCCAGGAGATCCCTATGGGCTGCAGCATTTCTTTTGCCACCCATAGGGAGCTCTGACAATTCTTACACAGGCCTGCCACTGCAGCCTGAGTGAAATAACCTCCACGTTATTTCACAGCCATTTTACACTGCACTTAAGTAACTTATAAGTCACCTATATGTCTAACCTTTACCTGGTAAAGGTTAGGTGCAAAGTTACTTAGTGTGAGGGCACCCTGGCACTAGCCAAGGTGCCCCCACATTGTTCAGAGCCAATTCCCTGAACTTTGTGAGTGCGGGGACCCCATTACACGCGTGCACTACATATAGGTAGTGCACTACCTATATGTAGCTTCACAATGGTAACTCCGAATATGGCCATGTAACATGTCTATGATCATGGAATTGCCCCCTCTATGCCATCCTGGCATAGTTGGCACAATCCCATGATCCCAGTGGTCTGTAGCACAGACCCTGGTACTGCCAAACTGCCCTTCCTGGGGTTTCACTGCAGCTGCTGCTGCTGCCAACCCCTCAGACAGGCATCTGCCCTCCTGGGGTCCAGCCAGGCCTGGCCCAGGATGGCAGAACAAAGAACTTCCTCTGAGAGAGGGTGTGACACCCTCTCCCTTTGGAAAATGGTGTGAAGGCAGGGGAGGAGTAGCCTCCCCCAGCCTCTGGAAATGCTTTCTTGGGCACAGATGTGCCCAATTCTGCATAAGCCAGTCTACACCGGTTCAGGGACCCCTTAGCCCCTGCTCTGGCGCGAAACTGGACAAAGGAAAGGGGAGTGACCACTCCCCTGACCTGCACCTCCCCTGGGAGGTGTCCAGAGCTCCTCCAGTGTGCTCCAGACCTCTGCCATCTTGGAAACAGAGGTGCTGCTGGCACACTGGACTGCTCTGAGTGGCCAGTGCCACCAGGTGACGTCAGAGACTCCTGCTGATAGGCTCCTTCAGGTGTTAGTAGCCTATCCTCTCTCCTAGGTAGCCAAACCCTCTTTTCTGGCTATTTAGGGTCTCTGTCTCTGGGGAAACTTCAGATAACGAATGCAAGAGCTCATCCGAGTTCCTCTGCATCTCTCTCTTCACCTTCTGATAAGGAATCGACTGCTGACCGCGCTGGAAGCCTGCAAACCTGCAACATAGTAGCAAAGACGACTACTGCAACTCTGTAACGCTGATCCTGCCGCCTTCTCGACTGTTTTCCTGCTTGTGCATGCTGTGGGGGTAGTCTGCCTCCTCTCTGCACCAGAAGCTCCGAAGAAATCTCCCGTGGGTCGACGGAATCTTCCCCCTGCAACCGCAGGCACCAAAAAGCTGCATTACCGGTCCCTTGGGTCTCCTCTCAGCACGACGAGCGAGGTCCCTCGAATCCAGCGACTCTGTCCAAGTGGCCCCCACAGTCCAGTGACTCGTCCGCCCAAGTTTGGTGGAGGTAAGTCCTTGCCTCACCTCGCTGGGCTGCATTGCTGGGAACCGCGACTTTGCAGCTACTCCGGCCCCTGTGCACTTCCGGCGGAAATCCTTTGTGCACAGCCAAGCCTGGGTCCACGGCACTCTAACCTGCATTGCACGACTTTCTAAGTTGGTCTCCGGCGACGTGGGACTTCTTTGTGCAACTTCGGCGAGCACCGTTTCACGCATCCTCGTAGTGCCTGTTTCTGGCACTTCTCCGGGCTCGACGTCCCCTCTCTCTTCAGGTCCAATTTGCGACCTCCTGGGCCCCGGCAGCGTCCAAAAACGCCAAACGCACGATTTGCGACTAGCAAGGCTTGATGGCGTCCTTTCAGCGGGAAAACACTTCTGCACGACTCTCCAAGGCGAGAGGGATCCGTCCACCAAAGGGGAAGTCTCTAGCCCTTTTCGTTCCTGCAGAAACCTCAGCTTCTTCTGTCCAGTAGAAGTTTCTTTGCACCCGCAGCTGGCATTTCCTGGGCATCTGCCCATCTCCGACTTGCTTGTGACTTTTGGACTTGGTCCCCTTGTTCCACAGGTACCCTAGATTGGAAATCCACAGTTGTTGCATTGCTGGTTTGTGTCTTTCCTGCATTATTCCTCTAACACGACTTCTTTGTCCTTAGGGGAACTTTAGTGCACTTTGCACTCACTTTTCAGGGTCTTGGGGAGGGTTATTTTTCTAACTCTCACTATTTTCTAATAGTCCCAGCGACCCTCTACAAGGTCACATAGGTTTGGGGTCCCTTCGTGGTTCGCATTCCACTTCTGGAGTATATGGTTTGTGTTGCCCCTATCCCTATGTTTCCCCATTGCATCCTATTGTAACTATACATTGTTTGCACTGTTTTCTAAGACTATACTGCATATTTTTGCTATTGTGTATATATATCTTGTGTATATTTCCTATCCTCTCACTGAGGGTACACTCTAAGATACTTTGGCATATTGTCATAAAAATAAAGTACCTTTATTTTTAGTATAACTGTGTATTGTGTTTTCTTATGATATTGTGCATATGACACTAAGTGGTACTGTAGTAGCTTCACACGTCTCCTAGTTCAGCCTAAGCTGCTCTGCTAAGCTACCATTATCTATCAGCCTAAGCTGCTAGACACCCTATACACTAATAAGGGATAACTGGGCCTGGTGCAAGGTGCAAGTACCCCTTGGTACTCACTACAAGCCAGTCCAGCCTCCTACAGCCACTATCTTACCTCTAATGGGAACCCTTGGACTCTGTGCACACTATTTCTTACTTTGAAATAGTATATACAGAGCCAACTTCCTACAGTTCTCCTGACAGTCACAGGCCACCACAGAGCCTCCCCCTCAGGAAACACCAGCACAGCACCCACCCAGCGGGCCCATTCCTCTGTCCCCAGGACACGTCAAGCAGCAGTGTGTCCACCACTAAAGGGAACCCAGGCAAACCCATCACCCCAAGAACAGCAGGGACCTGGGGGTAGTGGCAGTGGGCACACGGTTCAGGGGACAGAGGCACAGGAAAACCGGAGAACTGGGAGGTCAGCTGTGCGACAGGGGGAGGACAGGCCCAGGGAACCCACTCTCCACGAGGCCCTCTCCAACATCATGGGAGCCTACCATGATTCCCAGGAGACGATGGCAATGGTACTGGCCAAGTTCCAGGAGACCCAGCGGCTGCAGGAGGAACAGTATTTGGGATTCAGGGAGGAACTCCAGTCCATCAACACCACCCTGGGCACCATTGTAGGGGTGCTGAAGGACCTTGTGAACACCAGGAGGGACACAGTGGCACAACAAGGGGCCCCTGACACTAGCCTGGACAATAAACTGCCTACCACCTCCGCTGGCGCTAGTGGACAGGAGGCACCACCACAGGACCACAACACCAGCACCCCAACCCCTGCAGATGGAGAACCACCCCGCAAGCGGTCCCTGTGATCCAGGACAAAGACAGAGAACAATGCCAAGACATGAGACCACCCTGAATGTCATCCTTCTGTCCCACTTTGTCACCCGGTCCATCCTTAAACTGCCCTAGCTCCCCTTCCTATGCCCCTTTGGACAATGCACCTGTGAGACAAATAACTGGACTCTGCCATGGACATTCCTCCACCATCACCCCTGACCATTTTATAACCCCCTCCACTATTGAGCACTTAAATAAACACCCTTGAATCACAAAACAATCTGGAGTCAGTCTGTGCTTTCACAAATGTGTTGGCAATAACTGAGGAAAATAGCAATGTCCATTCCATTGTCGACATACCTATGTCACACAGCTCTAGTCCATGAAGTAACATAGCAGAGGTCACACAGTGGGACCCACATCTGTGAAATGGAAAGGCAAAGTGACAATTCAGGGTCCATACACTGGGTGAAAGTGACAGACAGATGATAGGTCTAACAATTTTATCAGATGTAGGAGGCAGTGATGTATTCTTACCTGTGTCTCACTGGAAGTATTGCTGGATCATGTTGTTTCTGTTGTCTATGTCCTCTTCTTCTGCCTCCTCGTCTTCACTGTCCACAGGCTCCATAGCTGCCACAAGACCTCCTTCTGGACCATCCTCCTGCAGAAAAGGCACCGGTCGTCGCAAAGACAAGTTGTGCAGCATATATTAGGCCACGATGATCTGGCACACCTTCTTTGGTGAGTAGTATAGGGAACCACCTGTCATATGGAGGCACTGGAACCTGGCCTTCAGGAGGCCGAAGGTCCTTTCTATCACTCTCCTAGTTCACCCATGTGCCTCATTGTAGCGTTCCTATGCCCTTGTCTTGGGATTTCTCACTGGGGTCAGTAGACATGACAGGTTGGGGTAACCAGAGTCACCTGCAAATGTTGAGGGAAATCTGTTAGACACACACTAACCCTGAGGGACAAACCCAGACAACTATTCACAGGGTATAGGGTCCTTGTCCTCACCTATTAGCCACACACAGCGGCTCTGGAGTTGCCCCATCACAGAAGGGATGCTGCTATTCCTCAGAATGTAAGCGTCATGCACTGAGCCAGGAAACTTGGCGTTCACATAGGAGATGTACTGGTCGGCCAAACACACCATCTGCACATTCATTGAATGGTAGCTCTTCGGGTTTCTGTACACCTGTTCACTCCTGCGGGGGGGTTACCAAGGCCACATGTGTCCTATCATTGGCACCTATGATGTTTGGGATATGTCCCATGGCATAGAAGTCACCTTTCACTGTAGGTAAATCCTCCATCCGAGGGAACACGATGTAGTTGCGCATGTGTTTCAGCAGGCCAGACAACACTCTGGACAACACTTTGGAGAACATAGGCTGGGACATCCCTGATGCTATGGCCACTGTTTGAAAACGCCTACTTGCCAGGAAATGGAGTACTGACAGGACCTGCACTAGAGAGGGGATTCCTGTGGGATGGCGGATAGCTGACATCAGGTCTGGCTCCAACTGGGCACACAGTTCATGGATTGTGGCACGATCAAGTCTGTAGGTGACTATTACATATCTCTCTTCCATTGTCGACCGGTCCACCAGCGGTCTGTACACCAGAGGATGCCACCATTTCCTCACCTGCCCTAGCGGACGTGCCCTACGGATAAGAACAGTGAGCACAGAGTCAGCCAACACTGAGGTAGTAAAAATACAGTTTTATTGCACACATTTGTCAATGCGTTATGTGCCTGTCTGTGTATATGCAAGGCCTATATATGTGTGACGCTTTAAAATTTAATGCCATGTGGCCCCCTGAAATGGCGGCTGCCTGACATGTAATGTGGGACAAAGGGATATGAGGTAACCGCTGACGTTGTACACCGTCGCGGTAGGCGGTCCAAGACCGTGGTGCTATCCTGCGTTGGTTAACATTGGGCCCTATGGGTTCCAGGAGCCAATGACTATGTACGCCGGCAGTGACGGTAGGCACCGCTGCGGACGTGACCACCATTTTCTCTCTGTTTACTCACTTGATACCTGATCTTTGACAGGAGAAGACCTACACTGCAAGTGCTGCTGTGACCTCAGTCTGGAAGCGACAATGGCTACAGGGTCTGGGGAAAGGGCCCCTGCTTTCGCATCGGAGGAGTTGGATAAACTAGTGGATGGGGTCCTCCCTCAGTACACGCTACTCTACGGTCCTCCAGACAAATAGGTGAGTACACTGTGAGCATGCTGTATGGGCAATGCCTGTTTGGAGTGGTGTGGATGGAAGATACAGTGGGGGAAGATGAACCCTGCATGATCGGACGGTGAGTGTATGTGCGTCAGGGCAAGGGTGGGGACGTGGGACAATGACTGTGATGGTCCGGACGGTTTTACATTTTCCACTGTACTATTCCTCTAGGTCAGCGCCCACCAGAAGGATATTTGGCGTGCCATTTCCAAGGACGTCCGGACCCTGGGGGTCCACCACAGATGGAGCACCCACTGCCATAAAAGATGGGAGGACATTCGCCACTGGAGCAAGAAGACGGCGGAGGCCCAGCTTGGGATGGCCTTCCAACGTGGGAGGGATGCCCGTTGCACCATGACCACCCTGATGTTCCAGATCCTGGCGGTGGTATATCCGGAGTTGGATGGGCGCTTGAGGGCATCACAGCAGACACAAGGGGGTGAGTACTCTCTCATTCAGCTGACTGCGCACATTGGATGTGTCTGGGTGGGGGAGGTGGGCAGTGGGTTCCCCTAGGCTAGGGCGAGCTTTGTAGGCAAGGACTCTTTGTGAGGCAGGCTAAGTGGCACCCCAACCCCACCAGTGGTAAGAGCCATCTACACCTAGCCAGGCTCCTGTGACTTCCATGTGTGCAGTAATCGGGCATAGGCCATGTACCCCATGTCCCTATGATTAATTTGGGAACTCTAAGTGCATGGCGTAGTGCAGAGGGCTGCTGTGTCTGTAGTGTCCGCCGACTGTCGCTGTATTGTATGCACTGAACATGTCTTTCTCTCCCCCCAGCCCCCCCTTATTTTGTGGTCTCCCTGTTCTTGTGTGTATTAGCATCATCAGGCGGAGGAGCTGTGTCACCGGAGCAGGAGGGAGCTGCATCCCACATGGCCTTGGAGGGCAAGACAACAGAGTCTAAAGTCACCAGTGGGACGGAGGGCGAGGACAGGAGCTGAGACCAGCGATACCAACAATTCCTCTGATGGGAGCTCCCTTGCGGTGACTGGCCCCTCTGTGCCCCCGCATCTACAGCCGCCACCCCCCCTACCAGCACCACCCTCCCAGCAGCCCTTCAGCGTGTGTCCCGTGGCCTCTCACCCAGGAGGGTGGGCATCTCCTTCGCCTCAGGCACCTCAGTCCCTGCCCCAGTCAGCCCTGCTGCCCTCACTGAGGAGGCTATTGACCTCCTGAGATCCCTCACTGTTGGGCAGTCTACCATTCTGAATGCTATCCAGAGTGTAGAGAGGCAGTTGCAACAGACAAATGCATACCTGGAGGGCATTCATTCTGGCCAGGCAGCCCAACAGCGAACATTTCAGGCTCTGGCCTCTGCACTGATGGCAGCCATTGTCCCCGTGTCCAGCCTCCCCCCTCCAGCTTCCTCCACCCAGACCCAATCCCCAGTACCTCAGCCTATCCCAAGCACACCATCAGACCAGCATGCACACACCTCAACACACAAGGGTGGCTCTGGCAAACGTAAGTACCACACATCCCACAAGCACTCACACAAGCATCATACCCATGCAGACATACCAACATCCACTGCCTCCACTGTGTCCCCTTGCTTCACATCTCCCTCCTCCCTCCCTGTCACGTCTCCCTCCTCCCTCCCTGTCACGTCTCCACTCACACCTGCATGCACTACATCTTCAGCCACTACCTCCAATACCAGCACACCCATCACCACACACCGCTCACGTGCACTCACCACCCCCACTACCATTCACACATCCCCTGTGTCCTCTCCCAGTGTGTCTGTGAGCCCTCCTCCCAAAGTACACAAACGCGGTCACACACCAACCCAACAGCCATCCACCTCACGACAGCCTCCAGCCCGTGCACCTTCACCCAAAGTCAGCATACGAACACCTCCTACAACCACTACCTCTTTCTCCACTCCCAAACCCCATCCATGTACCCGTTCCATTGTGTCAAAAAATGCTTTTCCTCTCAAATGTTGACCTCTTCCCTACACCCCTCCCCCGTCCTAGGGCCCGCCTTTCCAGGTCCCAACCCAGCACCTCAGCCACCACATCACCGGGCACAGTGGTGCCAGCAATATCCGGATTCTGTCCAAGGACATTCCCCCACCTCCAAAACAGAAGAAGTTGCCCACATCCCGGAGGAAGAAGGCCAAAACACCTGCCACCAAGGGCTCAGCCAAGACAAGAGTTAGGAGTGGCAAGACAGCTGCGCCACCATCCAAGGTGGGGAAGGGCCTGAAAAAGAAAGGCAAGTCAACGTCGCCGCTAACCTGCACGGCGGACAAGACCGCTACGGACACCGCCGCCAGCACCCCAGATACTGAGCCCTTAACCAGCACTGCAGACACTGTACCCTTCAGCAGCACCGTAGTCAGTGAGCCCGCCACCAGCACCGCCGCTACTCACATCGCCGCCAGCACGGCAGTCAGTGAGCCAGCCACCAGCACAGCAGTCAGTGAGCCAGCCACCAGCACAGCAGTCAGTGAGCCAGACACCTGCACCGCAGTCACTGAGCCAGCCAACAGCACCGCTGGCCCAATGACTACCGCAAGCACCGCCGCACCAATGACTGCCGCAAGCACCGCCGCTACTGACCCCGCCGCAAGCACCGCCAGCGGCCACGTAACATCCTGAGACAGTGGCACCACTGCAGACATGGCTGCCATCCCCATTGGTAATTCGTAAGAGGCTGGTGGTCAGTTCCAGGGGCCTGGGCAGCTTCGATGTTGCCCTACCGTCAGTGGAGTGTCACATCCACTACCTCAGTCCTTGGCAGGATGAAGCACTCTGGGCACAAAGCCCTCTCCAGAACCAGTGGAGAAAGGCATCCACATGAGAGACTGTGGCTTTGCACTCCCCAGGATAAAGCAGTGGGCAAACCACCCACTGGAGAGACTTGAGAGACTGTGGCTTTGAACTCCCCAGGATACATCAATGGGCATGGAGCCCCCTCGTGGAGCTGGCGTCGTGCACTCATCCGGCTGAGATGCCCCCATTCCCTTCCCCCTGAGGTGCCTGTTTTATTTCGATCTGATGCCCCTGCAGTGTTCTCTCCATTTCGATCGGGTATCTTGTGTGGGCCTCACCCATGCATTTTGGGCTCAGTGGCCCATGGACTATATAGGTACAGGGCCTGGATTTGAATTCTTGGTGTACATATTTGTTTATAGTGTATATCATTTTTTGACTAATGAATGTTTATTGATTACAATGCTTACAATCATTTCCTTTTGCCCTTGCGTTCTTCCAGGGGGGTTGGGGTGTGTAAATGTAATGTTTCAGCATGTATTGGTGTGTGTGTTGTGGGTGAGGGTGGGGGTGTTGCGTGCTGCGTGTGTCACTCTCTTTTCCCTCCCCCTCCCCTATGTTGTAGGTGCAGTACTCACCGTGGTCGTCGCCGCCATCGGTCTTGCTCCTGGTAGAGGAGCAGGAAGACTATCGCAGGGAGCATTTGGAGTTTAGGCTCCATGGGGCCCTGGTTCCTCGTGGGGTATGTAGAGTGTTTTCCCTTCCAAGTCCTGTTTCCGCCGTATTTTTGTTTGCGTTGAATCCGCCCCGGAAAAGGTGGCAGATTGGCCTGTCATAATAGTGTGGGCGGTACATTGTCTTCCGCTTGTCTGTTGGCGGTGACCGCCATGGTGTTTGTTTGTACCGTCGTGGCGGTCGGAGTGTTAAAGTGGCTGTCTATGTTGGTGGTTTCCGCCATGGTCATAATGAAATTTTTTCCCCACCGGCCTGTTGGCAGTTTTACCGCCGCTTTATCACTGACCGCCAGGGTTGTAATGAGGGCCTATGTGTTTTGCGCTCTTCTGTCATTGAGATATACTTGGGCTACATTTGGGTGGTAACTGTGCTACATTTGGGCTCTTTTTTTCTCTGGTTTCCGCCGTCTTGGGAGACGTATTTGTTATGAAGTTCCCTAATCTCATTTACTGCTAAGATACCTATAAATCTTGTTCTGGCCACATTTGCTCTGTGTTCAGAGACGGACGTCAAAAGTCAGTTTGACTTCCTGCAAAGCAATGACTTTTCCTTGCGACTGCAGAGTTCCAGGATTTTGTAAGATGAAGTTTCTGACCTGCGCCAAATGAAAGGCTGGAAGTATCAGGTTTTTCCTAACACAACATTTATATAACTAAGTCAACATTACAAACATTTCAAAATATATTTCAGTAGCTGTGGAAGGCCAATTTATGTACTTCTGTGTGATGGAAAACATTTTTTTATTAGAATGAAAAAAATCAGAACACTTTACTTGGTGATGTGCAAATGATAAATATGTTTTCTGCTGAAACCCAATTGTCACAGATTACTGTTAATACACTATATAGTTTTATCAGTAAAGGTGCAAGTTAGTGGGAAGGCTTTTGGACATTTCTTGGAAATTTACTGTCTGTAAATGACAGTGCGCGACCACATCATGCTTTAGTAATATACTGTAGGAAGTTGACTCTGTATGTACTATTTCAAAGTAAGAAATAACATGCACAGAGTCCAAGGGTTCCCCTTAGAGGTAAGATAGTGGCAAAAAGAGATAATTCTAATGCTCTATTTTGTAGTAGTGTGGTCGAGCAGTAGGCTTATCAGAGGGTAGTGTTAAGCATTTGTTGTACATACACACAGGCAATAAATGAGAAACACACACTCAGACAATTCCAGGCCAATAGGTTTTTGTATAGAAAAATATATTTTCTTAGTTTATTTTAAGAACTACAGGTTCAAGATTTACACACAATACTTTAAATGAAAGGTTTTTCACTCAGGTATCTTAGGAACTTTGAATCAACAAAATAGCATGTACAGTTTTGGCAAAAATGGCAATAAGCTATTTTAAAACTAGACATTGCAAAATTCAACAGTTCCTGGGGGAGGTAAGTATTTGTTAGTTTTTCAGGTAAGTAAAGCACTTACAAGGTTCAGAGTTGGGTCCACGGTAGCCCACTGTTGGGGGTTCAGAGCAACCACAAAGTTACCACACTAGCAGCTCAGGGCCGGTTAGGTGCAGAGTTCAAAATGGTGCCCAAATGCATAGGCTTCAATGGAGAAGGGGGTGCCACGGTTCCAGTCTGCCAGCAGGTAAGTACCCGCAACTTCAGAGGGCAGACCAGGGGGGTTTTGTAGGGCACGGGGGGGACACAAGTTAGCACAAAATGTACACCCTCAGAGGCACAGGGGCGGCCGGGTGCAGAGTGCAAACAGGCGTTGGGTTTGCAATAGGTTTCAATGGGAGACCCAGGGGTCTCTTCAGCGATGCTGGCAAGGGGCGTGGGGGGGGCACCTCGGGGTAGCCACCACCTGGGCAAGGGAGAGGGCCACCTGGGGGTCGCTCCTGCACTGGAGGTCGGATCCTTCAGGTCCTGGGGGCTGCGGGTGCAGTGTGTTTCCCAGGCGTCGGGTTCTTTGAAGCAGGCAGTCACCGTCAGGGGGAGCCTCGGGATTCCCTCTGCAAGCGTCGCTGGGGAGGGCTCAGGGGGGTCAACTCTGGCTACTCACAGGGTCATAGTCGCCGGGGAGTCCTCCCTGTAGCGTTGGTTCTCCGCAGGTCGAGCCGGGGGCATCGGGTGCAGAGTGGAAAGTCTCACGCTTCCGGCAGGAAACGTGTGGTCCTTTTAAAAGTTGTTTCTTTGTTGCAAGTTTCAGTCTTTGTGGAACTCTGGAGTTCTTGGTCCTTTTAGATGCAGGGTAGTCCTCTGAGGCTTCAGAGGTCGCTGGACCCTGGGGGACGCGTCGCTGTTGCAGTTTTTCAGGGCTGGGGCCAAAGCAGTTGGTGTCTCCGTCTTCTCTGCAGGGCTTCAGGTCAACAGTCCTTCTTCGTCTTCAGGTTGCAGGAATCTATTTTCCTCGGTTCTGGGTGCCCCTAAATACTCAATTTAGGGGTGTGTTTAGGTCTGGGGGGTTAGTAGCCAATGGCTACTAGCCCTGAAGGTGGCTACACCCTCTTTGTGCCTCCTCCCGGTGGGGAGGGGGTCACATCCCTAATCCTATTGGGGGAATCCTCCATCTGCAAGATGTAGTATTTCTAAAAGTCAGAGCCACCTCAGCTCAGGACACCTTAGGGGTTGTCCTGACTGGCCAGTGGTGACTCCCTGTTTTTCTCATTATCTCCTCCGGCCTTGCCGGCAAAAGTGGGGCCATGGCCGGAGGGGGCAGGCATCTCCACTAGCTGGGATGCCCTGTGGCGCTGTAACAAAGGGGGTGAGCCTTTGAGGCTCACCGCCAGGTGTTAAAGTTCCTGCAGGGGGAGGTGAGAAGCACCTCCACCCAGTACAGGCTTTGTTCCTGGCCACAGAGCGACAAAGGCACTCTTCCCCATGTGGCCAGCAACATGTCTGGTGTGTGGCAGGCTGGTAAAACTAGTCAGCCCACACTGGAAGTCGGGTATGTTTTCAGGGGGCATCTCTAAGATGCCCTCTGGGTGTATTTCACAATAAAATGTAAACTGGCATCAGTGTGCATTTATTGTGCTGAGAAGTTTGATACCAAACTTCCCAGTTTTCAGTGTAGCCATTATGGTGCTGTGGAGTTCGTGTTTGACAGACTCCTAGACCATATACTCTTATGGCTACCCTGCACTTACAATGTCTAAGGTTTTGCTTAGACACTGTAGGGGCATAGTGCTCATGCACTTATGCCCTCACCTATGGTATAGTGCACCCTGCCTTAGGGCTGTAAGGCCTGCTAGAGGGGTGACTTATCTATGCCATAGGCAGTGTGAGGTTGGCATGGCACCCTGAGGGGAGTGCCACGTCGATTTAGTCATTTTCTCCCCACCAGCACACACAAGCTGGCAAGCAGTGTGTCTGTGCTGAGTGAGGGGTCCCCAGGGTGGCATAAGACATGCTGCAGCCCTTAGAGACCTTCCCTGGCATCAGGGCCCTTGGTACCAGGGATGCTAGTTACAATGGACTTACCTGGATGCTAGGGTGTGCCAATTGTGGAGACAAAGGTACAGGTTAGGGAAAGAACACTTGTGCAGGGGCCTGGTTAGCAGGCCTCAGCACACTTTCAAATCATAACTTGGCATCAGCAAAGGCAAAAAGTCAGGGGGTACCCATGCCAAGGAGGCATTTCCTTCCATATACTTATTAACAGTGAGTGTTTAAACATAAACTGAGAAACACTCCTGCCCTGATGGCTAAGCTACTACTAAACTAAGGGGCAAGTCATGCATGGATCATGTGTACCCTATATGGAGGCTAGATTCATTGTACATGGAGCAAACGTTTAGTGTATTTAATCAAACAAAAAAGGATTTTTTCTACAGCAAAAATGCTGACCTCATATAATTGAAGGCGCACTCGTATGCAAGAATGAAGAAAAAGGCAACTCTGTAAAATTCAATATTTGTCTATGATCACACAACGGGAGACCCGTTTCCGGGACAAGTACATTACAGTTAGGTTAAGTAGATTATTCAAGCTACTTGACCTGCAGGTCTAGTAAAAATTTTATGATTTTGTGAGGCCTGCTTTCAGTTTTCGAGTTCGATTCCATCAAGATGGCGTTCATTTGTGTTACACTTTTGGCTTAGATTCAGAATGTTAGCACTCTCGTTTCTCATTAGAACACTGCAAGATGCTGATCACCAGGAAGTTAACTGGCAGTCTGCTGCTGGTGCTCAAAGTGTATGTTTCAGTCTGCGTGTCAGAATATTTTAATGGAATAGATATTTGAGAACTGACTTAAAACATGTCCTAATATTTCTTTCTACAGCACTAACCACCATGTCAGACAAAATGAACCCCCTCAATTTGTATTCCTTTCTAAATTAAAAGTTGTACGTTTTTTTTACCTGTTTGATTCAATCAAGATGGCTTCAGGTGTGTCAGTTTTGTCATAAGACTGTTAGCGCTCTATTTGTTCTTTAGAACACTATGGGATGCTGCAGTAGAACACAAAGGAATCGACTGACAGGCTGCTCCTGTTGGAAGTTCATGTTTTACTGAGAATGTCAGACTTCATTCCCATGTGGCTGAGAAAGATGGTGTGAATTTACAGAAAATGTGCTGTCATTTTAGCTTTTGGAGCACCTTCGATAACCTCTATGGGAGAATTGTGAGAAATGTGTTGCAAATAGGATTCATGAAATCCCATCTGGGTAAAATCACCTTAGAACACACCACAATTCCTAACAATAGTATGGTACATCAACAAATTATTTATATTGTGACTAAATTTTCTCATCACCCTTTCTTTATACATTCTTCTTTTTGTAACCCTCAAAACATGCCTTTCACTACAATGCATTTCAGTGGGGCGTTATTATGTATATTGGTCCCAAGATGGCTGCCATCACTTTCTGGGTGAAGTGCTGAGAGGCAATCAGATCTGTGCTTAGACTCCACCTAAATACACAAATTTGGATTTCCTTAATTATCGTGAAAACTACTGAACTGATTTATATTAAACAAAAAGGGCTCTTTCTGATGGATACAACTACCTGTGGATTCCTCACCTAATGAATTCTCCCATGGCGCCAGCATTCAACGGAAATCTTCTTCCTAGTCTCTGCACGTCGAAGAGGACGTCACTCTAGCCCACGCGACGCCGTCTGACGTCATACAGGCAATAAGAGGTCCTCGACGACGTGCAGACGTCAGTTCCCTTTTTTCCGTGCATTCGAAACGGTTATCTTCGAGGGAGCAACTGTTACTTTTGTGGTTACAGTGTATTTTTGCTGCGTAGTCTTTCGCTGTGGTAATAATGTCGCAGAGAAAGTCTGGATTCAAGCCTTGTCGTGAGTGTGGAGGCAAGATGTCAGTGACGGATCCTCATTCCGACTGCCTTTGGTGTTTGAGCTCCGACCACGACGTCTCGACTTGTGATTCATGCCAGCACATGAATCCAAAGGCCCTCAAGGAACGTGAGGCGAAGCTGTTTATGGCGAAATCGAAAAAAGAAAAGCATCACAAGAAGCCCTCTTCGCCAAGACATCGGCGTCATCGAGACTCCCGGCGCCGTAGAGAATCTCGGCGTCATTCAAGCAAGGAGACTCGTTCCAGGTCTTCGGATCGGCGCCGAAGGACATGGGAGATCAGTCCCACGGTTACGCCGCATCCTTCGACGCCGTTGCCCTCCCCGGCGTCCCCGACTTCACCTGGACAGGCGTCGGTGATTGAGGTATTGGAGCCTCAGGTGTTATCTCCGGCGTCGCAGACGTCGAGGCCGGCGTCGGGGTCGCCTCTGAGACAGGCACCCCAGTATCCGGCTTTTCCCACCCCTGGAGCCGATAGTTCCGCATTCTTGAATGCGATGTATGCCATCTTCCAACAGATGGCTCCAGGGGGTGCTCCGGCTGGGCCTTTGGCCTTTTCTTTGGGTGATCCTGCGCCTCTTCGGCCGGCACCCTTTATGCCCTTTCTCCCTTTTGGGAACGTGGGCTCGGCGCCGGTGTCGGCGCCGGTGGCCGCTCCGGTGGCTTCAGAGGGATTGGCCCCGGGGATTTCCATCCCGTCGACGTCGGGATTTCGGCCTGTGACTCCGGTGGGTCCATCTGCTTCGACTGCTCTTTCGTCGGCGCCGAAGTTACCTGTGGCGCCGGACGCGGCGTCGGTGGCTTCTGAAGATCGGCGCCGATCTTCGACTTCGGCGGAGGCATTGTCGACTCCGCGTATTGAGCAACGGCTTCATTCGAGGAGACGTGCTCTACGTGTATTAGAGGAGCAGGAGTACCAACGAGCCCTGGAGGAAGGAGAGCTAGAGGACTCGGGTGATGGGCTGCGTGGTCTGGAGTCGGCCAGTGGGCTGGACACTTCCCCTGAGTGGGATCTTTCGTCCCCGGGAGAATATACTGAGGAGGCTGCTTCCTTTCACGCAGTGGTACGGAAGGCAGCTAGTTTTTTGGACCTGCCTTTGCCGGTGGTGGAGGCAAAACAAAACCTTCTAACAGAGGTGCTACATCCGGCCTCAGCTGCGGTGGAGCCTCTTTTGCCATTTAATGACGCTCTGCTGGATCCGGTGTTAGAGGTGTGGAAGAGGCCAGCATCTTCCCCAGCAGTTCACCGAGCCGTGGCCAGGAGGTATCGGGCGGCTCCAACTGACCCTGGTTTTCTGTCCAGGCACCCTACGCCGGAGAGCTTGGTGGTGCAGGCCTCCTGTTCATCCAAGTCAGCGCCTGGTTCTTTCCCGACGGTGCCTGGGGACAGAGATTCAAAGAAACTGGAGGCGCAGTCCAAGAAGATTTTTTCGTCCTGCAGTCTGGCGTTGAAGGCCACCAACGCAACCTGTATCCTGGGGAGGTATATTCATGCTCTGATGGATGACATTTCCTCATCATTTACAGAGCTTCCCCAGGGTCTTTTGGATGTTGTTTCAAATGCCCAGGCTGCTGCGACCCAGATTATCCAGACTGGACTGGATACGACCGACTCGGTGGCCAGAGCAATGGGCACAACTGTGGTGGCAAGGAGGCAGGCCTGGCTCCGTAACTCGGGCTTTTTTGCGGATGTACAGTCCACATTGTTGGATCTCCCGTTTGATGGGGACAAACTGTTTGGAGCCAAGGCTGATTCGGCCTTGGAACGTTTTAAGGAGAGCAGGGCCACGGCTAAGTCGTTAGGGCTCCAAGCTCCTTCTTCCATGGCCTCTTCCAGATTTTTCAGGAGGTTTCGTGGATTTGGGCGTGGCTCTTCCTCCTCTTCCTTTCGGGGAAGATATCCGCAACCTGCCTCTTCCCATCCCTATAGATCTTTTAGAGGGAGAGGTAGGGTCCGCACCAGAGGAGCCTCTCCGCAGCACTCTGCCTCTTCCTCATCCTCTGGCTGGGTGCAGCAGGGGAAGCAGCCTTAGGCTTCCACCATTTCCCACTCACTCCTCTCCTGTAGGGGGAAGATTACAGCATTTTCTCAACAAATGGAAGACTGTTACAACGGACACTTGGGTTCTCAGTATTGTGGGAAAAGGCTACACCCTTCCCTTTCGGGAGTTCCCGCCCCTCATCCCGCCCCGCCCTTCTTATTGTTCAGAAGAACACCTCCTGTTGCTAGAACAGGAGGTACAAGCCCTCCTTTCAAAGGGCGCGGTGGAGTTGGTCCCAGAGCAGGAAAGGGGTCGAGGATGTTACTCAAGGTATTTCCTGATTCCCAAGAAGGATGGTCGTTTGAGACCAATCCTGGACCTGAGGATCTTGAATTGGTTCCTCAAGCAGGAAAAGTTCAAGATGCTGACCCTAGCACAGGTGCTTTTGGCGTTGAACAAGGAAGACTGGATGGTGTCTGTCGACTTGCAGGATGCTTACTTTCATATCCCGATACTCAAGTCACACAGGAAGTAT
Organism: Pleurodeles waltl; assembly: GCF_031143425.1. Classification (NCBI taxonomy): domain Eukaryota; kingdom Metazoa; phylum Chordata; class Amphibia; order Caudata; family Salamandridae; genus Pleurodeles; species Pleurodeles waltl. The sequence continues at coordinate 1,517,998,636 of NC_090447.1, forward strand.
CTCCGGTTTGTGATGGGATCGCAGCACTATCAGTTTGCGGTCCTTCCGTTCGGTCTTACTTCAGCACCTCGAGTCTTCACGAAGGTGATGTCGGTGGTTGCGGCAGAACTCAGAAGGAAGGGGATAGCAGTATTCCCTTACTTGGACGACTGGTTGATCAAAGCCAAGTCCCCGGAGCTTGTGTCGCATCATCTGCAGTCAACAACCCAGTTGTTGTTCGACCTGGGTTTTTCGGTGAACGAGCCCAAATCTCACCTAGAGCCCTCTCAGCGCCTCCTGTTCATAGGGGCAGTACTGGATACAACATTGGGTCGGGACTTTCCTCCGCCTCAGCGGATTCAAGATATTCAGGATTTGGTTCCAATGTTTCGAAATGGAGCGGTAGTTCCAGTCCTCAAGGTCCTTCGTCTGCTCGGTCTGTTTGCCTCCTGCATTCTGTTGGTCACGCATGCTCGCTGGCACATGAGGGCTCTTCAGTGGTGCCTCCGAAGGCAGTGGTCTCAACACAAAGGGGATCTAGAGAGTACTGTCAAGATCTCCAGAGATGCTGCTGTGGATTTGAAGTGGTGGATTGCAAGCAACAATCTTTCACAAGGAAAGCCGTTCGAGCAGTCGCCACCAGTGGCCACAGTCATAACGGATGCTTCCACTCTAGGGTGGGGAGCTCATCTGGGGGATCTGGAGATCAAAGGCCTTTGGTCTCCAGAGGAACAGATGTTTCACATCAATCTGTTAGAGTTACGGGCTGTACGTCTGGCTCTCAAGGCCTTCCTCCCTTCCCTTCGTGGTCAGTCGGTACAGGTCCTAACGGACAATACTACCACGATGTGGTACATAAACAAGCAGGGAGGAGTGGGGTCGTACCTTCTCTGCAGAGAAGCTCTTCGACTATGGTCCTGGGCAAAGGACCATCAGATTTGCTTGATAGCAAACCATCTGGCCGGAGTCTTAAACGTGCGTGCGGACAGTCTCAGTCGCCAATTCTCGGCAGACCACGAGTGGCGTCTCCATCCAGATCAAGTCCGTTTAATCTTCCAGAGGTGGGGGTTTCCTCGGGTAGATCTGTTTGCCACTCGAGAGAACGCGCATTGTCCGTTATTCTGCAGCCTCCAGTATCCGATGCAGGGAGCGTTGGGGGACGCGTTTCAAATAACCTGGTGCGGCCAGTTGCTTTACGCGTTTCCTCCCATACCCTTGATTCCTCGAGTATTGAGGAAGATTCGCCAGGATCGGGCTCTAGTCATCCTAATAGCTCCGGATTGTCCAAGGAGGGTATGGTACTCCGACCTTCTCCAACTCTCAATGTGCCCTCCGCTCCGTCTCCCTCTCAGGGCAGACCTCCTCTCGCTGTTGCAGGGGCAGGTTTTACACCCCAACCTCCAGAGTCTGCACCTACATGCCTGGAGATTGAACGGGGCAACCTGAGTTCTTTCTCTCTCCCGCCTGAGGTAGTGGATGTTATATTAGCGGCCAGGCGACACTCCACTAAATCTATCTACGCTAATAGATGGTCTAAATTTGTTGCGTGGTGTGGAGAGAGGCAGATTGATCCCTTACATGCTCATCTATCGGACGTTTTGTCTTTTGCTCTGTCTCTAGCGCAGAAAGGTTGTGCAGTGGCTACCATTAAGGGTTATTTATCGGCCTTGTCAGCCTTCATATGTCTTCCAGACCAACCATCTTTATTTAAATCCCCTATTGTTATCAGATTCTTGAAAGGTCTTCTAAATAAATATCCTCCAAAACCATTCGTTATGCCGCAATGGGATTTGTCCTTGGTCCTGACTTTCCTTATGGGGTCCCCTTTTGAACCTATGCATTCTTGCCCCTTAAGGTATTTGTTTTTAAAAACAGTCTTCCTGATAGCTATAACATCAGCAAGGAGAGTGAGTGAGTTGCAGGCCTTATCAGTAAAGCCCCCTTATACAACTTTTTATGGGGATAAGGTGGTGTTGAGGACCAAGGCTGCTTTCCTCCCGAAGGTTGTTTCACCTTTCCATTTGGCTCAGGCAATTACTTTGTCCACGTTCTATCCTCCGCCTCATCCTTCCAAAGAGGAAGAAAGACTGCACCGTCTGGACCCAAAGAGGGCGTTGAGCTTCTTTATTGATAGAACAAAGGATTTCAGGCTGGAGGATCAGCTGTTTATTGGATACGTGGGCAAGAGGAGAGGAAAGGCAGTCCACAAGAGAACACTATCCAGGTGGGTTGTTCTTTGCATTAAAATCTGTTACTCTTTGGCAAAGAAGGATCCTCCTGAGGGCATTAGAGCTCATTCCACCAGAGCTAAGTCGGCCACTTCGGCCTTGGCCAGAGGTGTTCCTGTGGTCGACATCTGCAAGGCCGCAACTTGGTCGTCCCTTCACACTTTTGCAAAACATTACTGTTTGGATTCTGAGGTTAGAAGGGGCGGCCATTTTGCACGGTCAGTGCTGCAGGATTTCTTGGTTTGACCATTTAGGCACCCACCGCCAGGCGTGGTACTGCTTTGGGACTCTATTCATTAGGTGAGGAATCCACAGGTAGTTGTATCCATCAGAAGAACGAGTTACTTACCTTCGGTAACGACTTTTCTGGTGGATACATTAGCTACCTGTGGATTCCTCACGGTCCCACCCGCCTCCCCGTTGCCTTTCTGGTCTTACCAAGTAATCCTTGAGTGCGCTCCTCTTGGTCTTCGAAGGTGCAATAGATGTTGTGTATAATATATTTATATATGTATATATCTTTGTGTATATACTTGATGTGTATATATATTTTTTTTAAAAAGAGAGAGTTTTATTTTTATATATATATATATATATATATATATATATATATATATATATATATATATATATATAAAAGATTTACAGCTATTCATGCAATGTTGTGTATTTTACAATGTTATGGGATGTTGCCTTGCTCTTTCATTGCATTGCCTGGTTGTTCTCATGCACGTAAAAAATGATTGGTACTGACGTCGGCACGTCGTCGAGGACCTCTTATTGCCTGTATGACGTCAGACGGCGTCGCGTGGGCTAGAGTGACGTCCTCGTCGATGTGCAGAGACTAGGAAGAAGATTTCCGTCGAATGCTGGCGCCATGGGAGAATTCATTAGGTGAGGAATCCACAGGTAGCTAATGTATCCACCAGAAAAGTCGTTACCGAAGGTAAGTAACTCGTTCTTCTGGACCAAGAGCTAGCTTTTTGCCAAATTTGGTGTAATTCCGTCTAGTGGTTCGGCCTCTAGTCTTATTCAAAGATCCTATGGGAATAAACATGGGAAACACAGCTTTTTTGACCCTCCCCCTTTTTTTCAGCCCCTGCTTGACAGATCACCTAAAAACTTACCATGTGCAACAAGAATAACTACAACACTTTTTTTGTAAAGTTTTGTGAAGATTCGTCAAACGGTAAAAAAGATATAGGCAAGTAAAAAAATGCTTTTTCTATAGAAACATGGTCCTAACTATAACTACCTAGTGACAAGTGCCACTAGGTAAAATATATGCAGCCTATAATAAAGGTCTAAAAATGTCCAAAGTGCATCCAATTTTCATTTTTAATCAATAGGTAACCAGTAAATAATTACTGGTGAACACCGTTAAAGAGAGCATAGACCTGTATCTGATAGAGACTTATAGCTGCAGATTCCTTACATTTTGATTTTCCCAGGCATCAAGTTGGATCCGGAAACTTTTGCTGAGTAATACATCTTGTGCACGCTGTCTGGCTCCATTCAGGTCCACGTGGTGTTATTGCCACCGGATGTGATGTCCCGCCCACCTATATGGGCGCCATCCAGAAGTGCGGGCAACAGTTCTTTTCTTTCTGCACCAGTTAGTGCAGATCAGGAGAGAGCTACCCCTCTGTTGCTTTTTGACATTTTGTCGATTTTTATTTGTGTATGTGTGTCGAGGAGGGCTGGGTTCAAACCGTGTGGCGCCTGTCACTGCACCACGTTGGTCACCGATCCCCCCCATCTCGTTTGCCTGTGGTGCCCAGAGTGCAACCACTACTCCAAGTCATGTTCGGACTGCCAGACCGTGGCACCAAAGACTTTGAGGGAGCAGTCCTTAAAGCTGCTTGCAGCCCGACAGTTGACAACACCAGAGTGCGCAACTCCAAGAAGGTTTCGGTCCCGGTCAAGAAGGAGGTTGCGGGACCAATCTCGGAGCCCCAAGTCCTCTTCTTCCCATTCGAGGTCCTCGGGTGACTGTGGAAAGATGCATAAGAAGAAGTCCAAGAGGACTTAAACTTCACCTTGCCGGTCAGACAACAAGACGACTGAGGAACATTGATGTTCCTGGCATGGATCTGCGGAGCGGTTGGCCAGTTAGACTCAAAGGTCTGCCAGCTTTTCCAGGATCAGGTTGACTCCCGCTCAAATAAAGGAGGTTTATGAGGTCATGCGCCGCGTACTTCAGCTGGCCGATCCCACTGGCGCGCCTTCGGGACCTGCGGAGCTGGGTGAGACTCCTACCAGATCCACGTCGGCTGCTTCAGGCTCATCGCTGGTGGAGTCTAAGGGATCCGATTCTGGTTTCGGACCGGCCCCAGGTGGAATTCCCCAGTGTAGGTTGCAACGCCAATGCTCTCGCATCACCAGCAGCGCCAGCCCCATTCTTCTCTCCGATGAGCCAGAACGGCATCACACAATGTCGATGACAGCACCCACAGGTGCCAAATCATTGCCTAACCCTTATTTTTCTATGAAAGGCATGGGAGAAGGGTGGAAGGGGTCACTGGACCCTCTAGAACACCACCTGGAGAGTTCCATGGACTGGTATGGTACGTCCCATGGTGCATTCCCTTCTGCACCCCCCGATAGGGAATCCAGGAGGCTGGACCACCTTGGGAAGAAGTTATTTCTCCCACCAGTTTGGCAATGAGGTAGGTGAACACCTTGTGCTTACTGGGCGTTTTTCCCATACCATTTGGGACACGGTTGGGCAAATGCTGTCTCAGATCCAGGAGGAGGCCTGGGACGTACTATCTAAAGCAGTGAAAGACAGGAGAGATGCAGCTAAGTTCACCATACGGTGTAGACTAGACACAAATGACTCGCTGGGCAGAGCAGTTGCATCAACAGCGGCCTTAAGGCACCATGCCTAGCTGAGGACATCTGTTTTTTTGGGGGATGTCCATGCAAATCTGATGGACATGCTCTTTAATGGCACTCGCTTGTTTGGCAGCAAGGTAGACTCCGCGCTAGAGAGCTTTAAGGGCTCTTGGCCTACAGCTAATTTCTTGGGCCTCTCAGCGACCTCTCGTCCACCATCTGCCCCTCGTGGCTACGGAAGTGGTGTGCACAGCACCAGCCAAATGCCAGCCACCATCCCACGCAACCTTCCCACTGTATGCACGGACGTGGGCGCAGTGCCTTCAGATGTAGAGGATCTTCAGGCCCCAACTCCTCTACCACACATCCCCCGGCAGCTGCAGCCTCTAAGCCCTCCAAGTTTGCATCTGCAGGACCATGTTTGCCCAGTTGGATGGAGAATATACCATCATGTCTGCCCTAGGGCCAGAAGACTGGTTGGTAGTGCTAAATTTGCGGGATGCGTATTTTCATATCCCAATCCTGCCAGCCCACAGGTGCTACTTATGGTTCAGGGTAGGCCACAAACACTTTCAGTTCACCATGCTGCCATTGGCCTTACCAGCGCCCCACCAAAGTGACTGCGGTGGTCACAGTTCATCTGCGCAGGTCAGGGATTTCAGCCTTTCCCTATCTCGATAAGGCAAGTTCACCCCAGGCAGTCATCTCCCACCTCCAGACTACAGCGAACCTTCTCCATTCGCTGGGGTTCACTATAAACGTGCCGAAGTCACTCCTGACTCCCTCTCACACGTTCCCTTTTATAGATGCAGTTCTGGACACCGTGCAGTTTCGGGTTTATCTTCCCAAGCAACAAGTCCAGGATATTCAGGCTATGACACCGATGTTTCAGCCTCTGTCCTGAATTTTGGTGAGAATGACTTTGAGGCTGCTGGGCCTCACAGCCTCCTGCATCCTGTTAGTAAAATATGTCAGATGGCATATGTGGGCTCTGCAGTGGGACCTGAAGTTTCATGGGCGCAGCATCAGCAAAATCTTTTGGACATGGTCCAGATCTCAGAGGGAATTGCGAAATACCTGCGGTGGTGGTTAACAAACCGCAACTGGGTCAAAGGCAGACTCCTCTCCCTTCCCCAGCAGGACCTCACAGTAGTGACAGATGGGGGTGGCCATCTGGAAGAGGTGGAGATTAAAGGACTCTAGTCTCTGGCAGAATCCACACTCTACAACAACATGCTGGAGCTCTGGGCGATCCGACTAGCGTTGAAGGCCTCTGTCAAGGGGAAGTTAGTGCAGGTGTTCACGGACAACACCACAGCCATATAGTACTGCAACAAGCAGGGTGGGGTCATGGACCCTTTGTCAAGAGGCCCTGCATCTCTGGACATGGCTGAAACAGCAGAGCAAAACCCTGGTGGTTTAACACCTGTCAGGTTCTTTGAACGCTAGAGCGGATGAACTCAGCTGCCCCATGTCTAGCAGATCACGAGTAGCGTCTCCATTCTGAGGTGGCGCAAGGACTCTTTCAGCAGTGAGAAGAGCCTTGGTTAGATCTATTTGCCTCCGAAGAGAATGTACAACGCCTGCAGTATTGCGTGCTGGAGTTTCCAACGCAGCACTTGCTTGGCGACGCTTTGCGTTGAGTGGAGCACAGGCCTCCTGTATGCCTTTCTGCCAATACCACTCCTGCCCATAGTTCTCAAGAATGACTGGGCCCAAGTAATTCTTGTGACTCTGGATTGGGCACGGAGGTCTGGTATCCTGAGCTTCTGACAATGAGCATCGATCCTCCGATTGGGCTGCCCTTCAGGACAATCTTCTATTGCAGCAGCAGGGGAGGGTCCTCCACCTGAACCTGTCAACTCTGCACCTTCATGCGTGGAGACTGAATGGCGGCCTTTGACAGCTTTCGACCTTCCTCCTGAAGTCTGTAATGTTATCTTGGAAGTTAGGCGTTCCTCCACAAAAACACTACGCCTGTTGTTGGCAAAAAATGTAAAGATATTGTACAGAGGAGTCTATAGATCATAGATCCTCTCTCTGCTTTTTTTTTTATCTGATATTCTTATTTTCATTGTTTCTCATGCCCAATAGGATTCTTCTCTGGGGACACTGAAGGGCTATCTCTCTGCTCTATCCGCCTTTTTGCGGCTTCCTGATCAACCTTCTCTTTTCAAATCCCCCATCGTAAATAGGTTCCTTAAAGGGCTTGTAAATCTGTTTCCTCCTACGCCCTTTGTAATGCCTCAGTAGGATCTTAATTTGGATCTCAGGGCCTCATGTGCTCTCCTTTCGTGCAATTTCACAACTGTCCTCCCAGCTGCTCACCATCAAGACGGCCTTCTTATTGGCAATAACATCTGCCCGGAGGGTGAGTCAGATACGGCCTTATCATCTAAGCCACCATATCTCACTGTATTTCCAGAAAAAGTGGGGTTATGCACCTATGCCTCTTTCCTCCCCAAGATGGTGACCCCACTTCATCCGGGTAAAACTATCACCTTGCCTACCTTCTTCGCTCCCCCACATTCCTCTAAGGAAGAGGAGCAACTTCACCGGCTGGACCCAAAAAGAATGTTGTCATTCTACCTTGACCGCACAAAAAAGTTCTGGGTGAACGACCATCTCATTCTGGGGTATGAAGCAAAGAAGGGACGGGCAGTACAGAAACAGACCATTTCTTGCTGAGTCATTATCTGTATTAAGATCTTCTATGCCCCGGCTAAGAAGCAGGCTCCAGAGGGCTTACGGGCCCATTCCACCATGTGAAAAGCTGCAACCATGGCGTTGGCACATGGAGTCCCGGTCCTGGACATCTGCCAGGGAGCAACATGGGCATCCCTGAACACGTTTTCCAAACACTACTGCCTAGACAGTCAGGTCCGCGCATTTCGCCTGTCCAGTCCTGCAGGACTTTTTAGTTTAAAACACTGTCCGCAGCCCATCTCCAAAAGGATATGGTTTGGTTAAGGTAAGGACTCTGCAGCCTGAAGTCTCTGTCAGATGAACAAGTTACTAACCTTCTGTAATATATTATCTAGTAGAGACTCTATCTAGCTGCAGATTCATTACACCCACCTATGCCTCCCCACTCTGTGGACTTGTTACTAGGGTTAGAGTGATCCCTTTATCAGGGCCCTAGTTTTGACACACATTTTGCCAGTTTTTATCATAGCTCTGTGCTTCTGACATGTGAAGTTGTGGTAAAAGTAACTTATGCCTGCATGCCTGGGTGGCGCTCATATTGGGGGATGCGACATCACATCCGGTGTCGGCAACACCACCCGGCACTGAATGCAGCCACCCGACGGCACGCACAAGAGGTACTGCTCAGCAAACCTTTCCGGATTAAGCCTGGCGCCTGGGAAAATCAAAGGTAAGGAATCTGCAGCTAGAGTCTCTACCAGATAATGCGTTACTGAAGGTAAATAACTTGTTCTTTACAATGTTTATTTAAAGAGAAAAATGAGAGACCTTTTTAGCCAATAGGCTGCCACTTAAAACATGAGAGAAAAACTGCACCTTGCCTTGAAGCCCTTCAGGACCACATATATCCCATCAAGCCTCATAGGTGACAGGTCAGTTATTTTTTCTGGTTCCTCCTGTTAGGTTACGAGAGCACTGAGCTCTCTATATTGTGTGACAATTTTTTCCGAAAAAATCCTGAAACCCAGTCAGATTTCAATATATTTTGGAAAACCTACATAACTAGTATACATGCCAGAAATGTAATCTTTTTCCTGTCAATCACACCTTCACTTGACTGCTCATCCACAGCTACCTCTAGGGAGCCCTGGCTTCCTAGACATTGCCTACACTTCATTAATAGGGGATACCTAGACCTGGTATAAGGTGATAACACCATAAGTGCTAACCACAGCCCAGGCCAGCTCACTTCAGCCCTAACACTGTTGGCCTAATTCCTTCAATGCAAGATAGAGGAATTTAAAAAGTAGTGTCCACTTGAGCTCGTCATTTGTCCGCCTTTGGGGTGGGACTGGCATGAAGCAGGCACTCCTACTACCTTACTTAATTTTTCCTCCAGTTCTGCCACAAAAATTGGGGTCTGGAACTGGGAGTCGACCTCTTCCACTATTTGGAGAGGCCTGGGTCGCATTTCAAAGGTGGCAAGGACTTTGAAGCTCCCACCGTGGAATGACCATCCTGTCTGGGAGAGAAGGTCACACCTCTGCCCAGAGCAGCCTTTGTTCTGAGCCCTCGAGAGCGCTGGCTCTCACCTCAGGGGGGCAGAACTTTGTCTAAGATGGCTGTACTGGCTTTGACCAGTCAGTGCCCACTCTAGGAGTTGGTGGGTTTTGCTGGGGAACACCTCTAAGGTGCCGTCCGAGTGCATGTCTTAATAAATCCATCACTGGATTCAGTGAGGGTTTATTAATACGAGATGTTTGATACCAAACATCCCTATGTTCAGTGAAGCCATCATGTAGCTGGGGCTCTCGCAATGACCAGTGTCCGGCACATATACTTAAAATGGCTTCACAGTGGACCATGTCAAAAGAGGCACTTTCCTACAGGACCCCCTCCCAAACGAAAAAGGATGAAGCTAGCCCTTCCCAGGGGAGTCGTCGTCTTCTAAGTGGAAGAACCTGGAAAGGCCATATGCATTGGCATGGTAAGTCCCAGGTCTATGTACCACTGTAAAGTCTATTTTCTGTAGGGAGATGGACCACCTTAACAGTTTGGGATTTTCTGCTTTCATTTTCATTAGCCACCTGAAAGGCCTGTGGTCAGTTTGAACAAGGAAGTGAGAACCAAATAAGTATGGTATAAGCTTCTTCAGGGACCAAACCCCAGCAAAGGCTTCCCTCTCAATGGCACTCCAACGCTGCTCTCTGGGGAGTTAAACTCCTGCCAGTGAAAGCAACAGGTTGGTCACGGCCATCATCATTGATTTGGGACCGGACCTCTCCTACCCCATGTTCAGAGGCATCTGTCTGCACAATGAACTGCTTAGAGTAATCTGGAGCTTTTGGAACAGGTGCAGAGCACATAGCTTCTTTCAGGGTGTCAAAGGCCTGTTGACAGCTGACTGTCCAGTTTACCATTTTAGGCATCTTTTTGGATGCGAGTTCTGTGATAGGTGCCACATGGTGCCATAGCCCTTCACAAATATTCTGTACTAGCCAGTCAAGCCAAGGAATGCCCTGACGTGGGCCTGGGTTGTTGGAGCTACCTAGTCCAGAATTGTGTGGATCTTGTGTGGGAGTGTTTGGATTTGGCCTCCACCAACCAGGTGTCCCAAGTATACAACCTGACCCTGCCCTATCTGGCACATGATTGCCTTGATACTGAGGCCTGGACTTTTCAGAGCCTGAAGGACCTTTCTAAAGTGGATCAGGTGATCCTACCAGGTAGAGATGAAGACAGCCATATCATCTAGATATGCTGCACTCAAGTGCTCTAACCCAGCAAGGACTTCGTTCATCAACCTCTGGAAGGTGACAGGGGCATTCTTCAGACCAAAGGGCATAACAGTGAACTGATAATGCCCATCGGGAGTGGAGAAAGCAGATCTTTCCTTTGCTCCTGGAGCCAGGCCTATTTGCCAGTACCTTGATGTGAGATCAAAAGTAGCCAGGTATCTGGCTGCTCCCAGTCTGTCATTAAGTTCATCTGCTCTTGGAATTGGGTGGGCATCTGTCTTAGTCATTGCATTGAGATCGGTGTACCAATGCCTTGGGTACCCATGTACCATATACTAGGGATTTACAGGGGTACACCAGTATGCCAACTGTGGGGTGTAAAGGGTTCAGAGACAACCAAAGTTAGAGGAGAGCGCGCAATCACTGGGGTCTTGGTTAGCAGGATCCCAGTGAAAACAGTCTAAGCACACGGACAACAGGCAAAAAGTGGAGATAACCATGCCAGAAAGAGGGACTTTCCTACAGAGGGTGTCTGAAAAGACTACTTCCTCAACAGAGCCATATTTGGGATTGCGGGAGAGGCGATCAGGGAGAGGCTCATTCTCAATTTCCTGTCTCATCAGTGACGATGATCATGGTCAAGTCAGCTGTGTCATGGTAGGGTTTCAGACGGTATACATGGACCACCCTCTTGGGGTGCCTGCAACTGCCAAAGTCCACCAGATAGATGACTCCCCCCCCCCACCCCCCCCCCCTTTCTTTTCTCGGATGGGATAGTGTTCACTCCACTTATCTTGGAGGGCTCTATGGATCACGGGCTCCAACACCCATACCTTCTGCCCTGGTTGGTAAACCACTAGTGCAGCTTTTTGGTCAAACTAGAGCTTCTGGAGCTTTTGGCTCGCGTCAAGGTTTTTGTTTGCTTTTTTTTCATGTACTCAGCCATCCTTGAATGAAGGCCAATCACAAAATCCACTATGTCCTGCTTGGGCTCTCTGGGAGGTTTCTCCCATCCCTCCTTCACAAGGCAAAGGGATACCCTAACAGAATGCCCAAACAAAAGTTCAAATGGAGAGAAACCCACTCCCTTCTGTGGCACTGCCCTGTAGGCAAAAAAGAGACCACCAATCATGCCTTTGAAAGTCTTGTTAAATCTCTCAACAAGACCATTGGCGCCTGTGGGCCCGTGGCATAACCGCAAGCCCAATGGCAGGTCTGAGACATGTTTACAAGGCTACTCATGTGGGTGGCACAATCAGTTCTGTAGGCCAACTAGCAGCATTTGATGTACAGGCCTTGGGCACACATGGTGCACTATACTAGGGACTTACTAGTAAATCAAATAAGCCAATCATGGATAACTGACCATAGTCACAATTAACACTGGGAGCACTTGCACTTTAGCACTGGTCAGAAGTGGTAAAGTGCCAAGAGTACCAAAACCAGCAAAAACGAAATCCAGCTCAGTCAAAAATACAGGAGGCAGAGACAAAAAGACAGGGGGCACCACACCAAGGATGCCAGGTCTAACAGTACCACCAACATCACCCTTTTCCCGTGCAGCAGCCTGCTGCCGCAAGCCTTCAAGAGTGGGACAGGTTTGTTAATCTTGGTTCAGATCTTCCTCAGAGTCCCCCTGGCCCTAGGAGCTCTGCCGTATAAGGTCCAGGTTCCTGAGGCTCAGTTCACTCTGGGGCTGTTAGGTCTTCTCCCTGAGGAGAGAGATCCTGTTCTGTGACCTGTTTGGAAGCTGGTCCTGCCTTTTCTCTTGGTAGGTTGGGCCTTTATTCCAGGCTCCAACTCTACTTTTTCACCCTGGGCCTTCCTTTGTGCTCTTGTTTTCACACACACCCATTCAGGGATACCCAGCATAGCTGCATGGGTCTTTCTTTCTACCTCAGCCCAGGCTGAGGACTCCAGATCATTCCCTAGCAGGCATTGGACGGTATAGCAGGAGATAAAACAACCTTCTTTTGGCCAGTACCCCCTCCACATTCTAGGGACACCATTTCCATGGGATGGACTGTAGCCTGATTGTCAGCATTGAGGACAGTATATGTCAGTATCCTCCAGGAGGATACTGATCTGAGGACACTAGTTGTTCAGTCACTATGGTGACACTGGCACCAGTGTCTCTCAGTGCTTCCCATTTATATGAGGCTATTGTCTGTACTTTTCCAGGCTACTGGGCCAGACAGCCAGGACAGCTACATCTACCCCACTGTCTGAGACTAAAGTTGCCTCAGTAGGCTCACTGACCTGGTTAGGGCCTACTTGGAATCCCATCTGGAGACTTACCACTGCATTTACTGCAGGTGCACTGGAGGCATTCTTTTTATGAAAGTAATAATCTCTAGTTTGGTGTCTATTGGTTTTGCATGTATTTCACCAAGCCTTTCTAGGATCCCAATTGTTTCCCTTTATACCCACCCTTGGGCTGGGAAGAGTCTTGGAGCCCACCCTCCTATGCAGGTTTTTTAGGGACCTTTAAAAGACTCTTTATTTTTGTCCTTGTTCTGTTGTTCTGGTTACTCTTTCACTTGTGGGGTCTTTTTGGCCTCTTTCGTGTGCCCCCCCCCCCCAAACAGGGAAAGTTTTGGTTGCCCTTGTCTTGACCCATTGGTCTGCCTTTTTCCCAACTCTTGAGGAGAAAGTGGACCTAGGTCTACCAGGTACTGGTGCAACTTTTCCTGAAAACAATTAGATGCTGTTTCATCACAAAAGTTGTGAAGCCCCTCATAATCATGCACATTGTTATTTCCTGACCAGCCACCTAGAGTTTTCACTGAGAAGTCAGCAAATTGAAGACCGACTCTGGGTTTTAAGAGTCCCCTTGAATTTGATTCTGTACTCCTCAAGAGTCAACCCAAATCCCTCAAACAGGGTAGCCTTCTTGAGTTCATTAGAGGTTGCATCTCTCTCATTCAGTGTAAGGAGTCTATCCCTATACTTTACTGAGGACAGTTTCCAAAAGAGAGTTCCCCAGTACTCTTTCTCACGTTTTCTGGAAACGCAGGCCCTCTCATAGGCTGTGAACAACTTTGTGATTTCATCACCTTCCTCATATTTGGAGACAATCCCTTTGGGAATTTTAAGATCATAGTTTTCTACTCCCCCCCCCTTGATGTGATATTGCTGCCACGATTCATGGGTGATAAACCCAATTCTGCTCTTTCCCCCTGAATCGCTAAGATCCTGCGTTCCAGGTCCAGTGTCTCATCTAGCCTCTCTAAGAAGGCATCTTCCTCAGAGACTATCTCTGTAGGTCGAGGAACCTGACCCACCCTTACTAGAGGAAGGTGTCCTAGACACCTGGGGTACACGTATCTCTACTTCAAGGTGGAGAGGGTTCCTTTCTTCCTCCTCTACAGAGTTTTCCTGATCCTGATCCTGAGCCACAGGATCAGTGGCCTCATCAGAAGGATGGGCTAGGTCATACTCTTCCAGAAACACCCAGAGTTGTGTACTGGTGGGATTTTAGCCTGTTTTGATCTTTTTTACTTTACAGAAGGCCCTCAGGTTTCTGTGTGAAAGCTGAATGTAAGGTTGAGAGCTACAACCCTGTCCTCGGAGGTACTTATTATTCAACTAAAGTGGGGATCTTTTTAAGCTAGAAAAAAAAACGAACACGTTTTTGCAGTCCTCACTAAAGTAAGCTTTTAAGTTTCCCTGTTAAGCTACAGGGCCCTAACAGTTATTTTTAGAAATTTAGAAAATACTCCATTAAAAAAATGCAATTTAATTAAAGGCATTTTTTGGATTTAGTCGTGTAGTGACCTATTGACCAAGTGGTATCAGCAAATGCGAAGTTTCAGACCCCACCGCTGTTCCACCAATGTAGGATGCTGGCTCTATAAATAGTGTACTAAAATGAAGTACACTGTGCAGAGTCCAATGGATCCCCAAAGATGTGCAGGGGCGGAAATAGATAGGTCTAGAACTCTATTTGTGTGGGTGAGCAAGTAGGCTTATCATTGAGTCATGTTAAGCATTTGTTGCACTCACAGAGGCAATAAATGAAACACACACAAAGAATATCCGAGACCAATTTAGAAAAATAACAGTTACTTTTATATATGCTTTGAACCAAAGACTTACATGAAAAGATGAGCAGTTTTCAACTTAAAAATACTTTGCTGTTTCAAAAATCGAGAGTGCAATTTTCAGAGTCTTCACAGGTAAGTACACGACTTTCAGTCTTAGTCTTCAGGGCTTTAGGCTAGCGCCAGGCAAGGTTCAGATTGGTACCCAAAGTGAACCCAGAGCGGCACGGGGCGGCTGGGTGCAGATGTTGAGGTTGGTGCCCAATGTTAGTCAATGGAGGCTGAGGGAAGGGCAGGGACTGAAGTAGATGTACTGCTCACAGGTAAGTAATTACCAGGGGTGGCAGAGGTTGGTCTCTGGGGGTTAATGTGAGCACTGAGCGGGGCCACAAGTTAGCACCAAACTTACACCCTCAGCTGCACAGGTGTGGCCGGTGCAGACTGCCAACATGGTGTTGGGTGGCCAATGCTTTCCAATGAAGACAAGGGTATCGACTGTAGCGCTGCACACAGGGGAGTAAAGCGGGGTCAGAAGTCGATCTCCAGGCGTTGAGGTAAGTACAAGGGGGGCCAAATGTTAGCACCAAACTTACACCCTCAGCAGCTCAGGGGCAGCCAAGGTGCAGAGTGCCAACACAGCGTCGGGCACCCAGTGTATTTGAATGGAGGAGATGGCATCCAGAAACAGGCTGTAGACTCTGGCCGGGGGAAGGGGGGGGTGGAGGGGAGGCGGTGGGGTGTCAACCCACATCTTCCCAGGTAAGCTGAGATGCCAGGAGTCATAGGGACACTGTCTGTTTAGCTCCCCCAAGGCCCAGGGGCTCCGGGCTCAGACGTGTCTTTAGACATCGGAATCAGTTCATCAGGCAGGTCAGGGGGGATCCCTCAGATTTAGGCTGCTGGTGTCGCTGGTGAGTCAGTCAGAGGTCAGCCCACGTTGGGCTATTGGTTGGAAGCACTGGGGAACCGCCACTAGATGGGTGGGCTACTTGGACTCTGACCAGAGGCGTCTGGTGCAGTGGTCACTTCTGGTGTTGAGTTTCGCTGTTCCTCTGGTAAACTTCCTCCTCTTTAAAGATGGTTTCTTCTAGACAGGTCTGCTGTCCACGGGAGTTCTTGGTCTTTTGTGAAGGCAGGCTGTCCTCCCAAGGCTTTGGAAGTCACTGGGCTGCAGGACGGTCGTCTTCTGGGTGCAGGTTTCTCTGAAGGCCACAGACAGGCCGGTAGGGCTGGGGCCAAGTCAGTGTGTGTCTATAGTCTTCCCTGCTGAGGACTGGTCAGTGCCCACGCTAGGAGTTAGTACGTTTTGCAGGGAGCACCTCCAAGGTGCCCTCTGAGTGCATGTATTAAAAAATCCATCACTGGATTCAGTGAGGCTTTAGTAATACGAGATGTTTGATACCAAACATCCCTATGTTCAGTGAAGTAATGACCAGTTCCTAGCACATGTACTTAAAATGGGTTCACTGTTCACTTGCTATATCAGAGAATTGACATAGAGACAGTAGTATTGACAAGGTGAATATGAATTCATGTGGCATGATATTGCCAATGTTTTTAACCTGTGTGAATGCAAAGAGATTAATCATCCTAATACAGTGGCCCAGGGTTTGAATGAATATGAAGAAATAGCCAGAGAGGTGGCTTGCATGGCAAATGGATGACTGGGATTTTCCATATGGACACCCCGCCTCTGTTCAACACCATTCCAATATTATTAAAATGAGATCTATAGATCTTGATCTCTGTGTGAAATCAATACAGGTCGATGTCCTGCTTTAGTTTATATTCCCTATAGCTAAACAACTGTGTGGGACTGAAATACCAGCAGGACTGCTAGAGTTTATTTTTAAATGGTTACCATTCTAGCTTTG
Source organism: Pleurodeles waltl (assembly GCF_031143425.1). Taxonomy (NCBI): domain Eukaryota; kingdom Metazoa; phylum Chordata; class Amphibia; order Caudata; family Salamandridae; genus Pleurodeles; species Pleurodeles waltl. The sequence goes on from NC_090447.1 coordinate 1,518,014,982, forward strand.
TATTTCATGCACACATCATTCATGTATTAATTAATATATATATATATATATATTTTTTTTTTTCCATCGTCACATTTATCCATCAGTATGCATACAGTGAGATTTGTAGATTTTGATCACTATGAGAAATCATTATGTGTGGGTGTCTAGCATGAGGTTATTTTCCCTTTACCCAAATAATTATAAGTGGGACTGAAAATTTAGCGGGATCGATAGAGTTCACTTTTATATGGGAAGTAATTTAGTTTTTTATTTTGTGAATACATTATTCATGTGTCAGGAATAGGTGTACCATCATAATTTCCATCACTGTGGATTACAGTTACAAGACGATCATTATGATTTTGAGCCCTTTGTTTCATTACAAGCTACGCAAATGCATGTCTACTTAAAGATGTTGAAAATATTCGAATGAGGGATTTGTGTTTAGGCTTTTCCTGGCCTCTGGCATTCTTGGCTAGGAGAGGGTTAAGAACCATCCGAGAAGACTGACGTAGCTACATCAGTTCCCCATTCCTTACATACCATCGTTGACGTTAAGAGAAGTGATTATGGTCCTGAGGTTACTGGGCGTTTCACTCCACGTCTAAAGGAAAGTGGAACTGAAACGCTCTTTCGCCTGCTATGGAGGTGAGCCACCTTACGTTTTTGTCTTACTTTGACCTACTTTGATTATGAAAGCACGTATATGTTGTGCTCTTTGGTGATTTTGAGGTTTTGTTTTCCCAGAATTTTATGATTGAGACGGGATATAGGGAACGTTATGGTCCTTGAATATGTATGGAATTCTACGTTTAAGATAAGTGATAGGAGCCCTTTGACTCTGGGTGTCTCACTTTGATTCAAGTAGAGAGGAATTTGTATTCTACTCCATCACCCGACAGAGGTGAGCGACTTGGCAGGGTTTTTTTGCGGGAGGTGAGCTCTAGTTTCGCTGAAAATATTTTTCTAACAGTGGTTGTAGGAAGTTGGCTCTGTATATACTTTCTCAAAGTAAGAAATAGCATGCACAGAGTCCAAGGGTTCCCCTAAGAGGTAAGATAGTGGCAAAAATAGATAATACTAATGCTCTGTTTGTGGTAGTGTGGTAGAGCAGTAGACTTATCAGAGGGTAGTGTTAAGCATTTGTTGTACACACACACAGGCAATAGATGGGGAACACACAATCAAAGACTTATTCCAGGCCAATACGTTTTTATATTGAAAAATACCTTTTCTTAGTTTATTTTAAGAACCACAGGTTGAAGATTTACATTAAACACTTTAAATGCAAGGTACTTCACTTAGATACTTTAGGAACTTTGAATGAACACAATGTCATGTACAGTCTTTGTAAAAATGGCAATAAGCTATTTCAAAAGTGGATAATGTGCAAAAATCAACAGTTCCTGGTGGAGTTAAGTAAAGGTTAGTTTTGAAGGTAAGTAAAACACGTATGTAAGGAAATGCCTCCTTTGCATGGTTACAACCTGGCTTTTTGCCTTTGCTGATGCTAAGTTATGATTTGAAAGTGTGCAGGGACCCTGCTAACCAGACCCCAGCACCAGTGTTCTTTCCCTAACCTGTACCTTTGTCTCCACAATTGGCACAACCCTGGCACTCGGGTAAGTCCCTTGTAACTGGTACCCTTGGTACCAAGGGCCCTGATGCCAGGGAAGGTCTCTAAGGGCTGCAGCATGTCTTATGCCACCATGGGGACCCCTCACTCAGCACAGACACACTGCTTGCCAGCTTGTGTGTGCTGGTGGGGAGAAAATGACTAAGTCGACATGGCACTCCCCACAGGGTGCCATGCCAACCTCACACTGCCTGTGGCATAGTAACTCACCCCTCTAGCAGGCCTTACAGCCCTAAGGCAGGGTGCACTATACCATAGGTGAGGGCATAGGTGCATGAGCACTATGCCCTTACAGTGTCTAAGCAAAACCTTAGCCATTGTAAGTGCAGGGTAGCCATAAGAGTATATGGTCTGGGAGTCTGTCAAACACGAACTCCACAGCACTATAATGGCTACACTGAAAACTGGGAAGTTTGGTATCCAGCTTCTCAGCACAATAAATGCACACTGATGCCAGTGTGCACTTTATTGTAAAATACACCCAGAGGGCATCTTAGAGATGCCCCCAGAAAACATACCTGACTTCCAGTGTGGGCTGACTAGTTTTTGCCAGCCTGCCACACACCAGACATGTTGCTGGCCACATGGGGAGAGTGCCTTTGTCACTCTGTGGCCAGGAACAAAGCCTGTAGTGGGTGGAAGTGCTTCTCACCTCCCCCTGCCGAAACTGTAACACCTGGCGGGGAGCCTCAAAGGCTCACCCCCTTTGTTACAGCGCCACAGGGCATCCCAGCTAGTGGAGATGCCTGCCCCTCCGGCCACTGCCCCCACTTTTGGCGGCAGGGCTGGAGGAGATAATTAGAAAAACAAGGAGAAGTCGCCCACAAGTCAGGACAGCCCCTAAGGTGTCCTGAGGTGACCTCTGCCTTTAGATATCCTCCATTTTAAGTTTGGAGGATTCCCCCAATAGGATTAGGGATGTGCCCCCATTAGTATTCGATCTTCTGAGTGAAGCCTTTTCTGCCCACAGGCATCACAAGGCCTAAAAAGGCTTTTCTTCGAAATATGGGACATTTCCAGTCTACAGGGAGTGCAGAATTATTAGGCAAGTTGTATTTTTGAGGATTAATTTTATTATTGAACAACAACCATGTTCTCAATGAACCCAAAAAACTCATTAATATCAAAGCTGAATATTTTTGGAAGTAGTTTTTAGTTTGTTTTTAGTTTTAGCTATGTTAGGGGGATATCTGTGTGTGCAGGTGACTATTACTGTGCATAATTATTAGGCAACTTAACAAAAAAAAATATATACCCATTTCAATTATTTATTATTACCAGTGAAACCAATATAACATCTCAACATTCACAAATATACATTTCTGACATTCAAAAACAAAACAAAAACAAATCAGTGACCAATATAGCCAACTTTCTTTGCAAGGACACTCAAAAGCCTGCCATCCATGGATTCTGTCAGTGTTTTGATCTGTTCACCATCAACATTGCGTGCAGCAGCAACCACAGCCTCCCAGACACTGTTCAGAGAGGTGTACTGTTTTCCCTCCTTGTAAATCTCACATTTGATGATGGACCACAGGTTCTCAATGGGGTTCAGATCAGGTGAACAAGGAGGCCATGTCATTAGATTTCCTTCTTTTATACCCTTTCTTGCCAGCCACGCTGTGGAGTACTTGGACGCGTGTGATGGAGCATTGTCCTGCATGAAAATCATGTTTTTCTTGAAGGATGCAGACTTCTTCCTGTACCACTGCTTGAAGAAGGTGTCTTCCAGGAACTGGCAGTAGGACTGGGAGTTGAGCTTGACTCGATCCTCAACCCGAAAAGGCCCCACAAGCTCATCTTTGATGATACCAGCCCAAACCAGTACTCCACCTCCACCTTGCTGGCGTCTGAGTCGGACTGGAGCCCTCTGCCCTTTACCAATCCAGCCACGGGCCCATCCATCTGGCCCATCAAGACTCACTCTCATTTCATCAGTCCATAAAACCTTATAAAAATCAGTCTTGAGATATTTCTTGGCCCAGTCTTGACGTTTCAGCTTGTGTGTCTTGTTCAGTGGTGGTCGTCTTTCAGCCTTACTTACCTTGGCCATGTCTCTGAGTATTGCACACCTTGTGCTTTTGGGCACTCCAGTGATGTTGCAGCTCTGAAATATGGCCAAACTGGTGGCAAGTGGCATCGTGGCAGCTGCACACTTGACTTTTCTCAGTTCATGGGCAGTTATTTTGCGCCCTGGTTTTTCCACACGCTTCTTGCGACCCTGTTGACTATTTTGAATGAAACGCTTGATTGTTCGATGATCACGCTTCAGAAGCTTTGCAATTTTAAGAGTGCTGCATCCCTCTGCAAGATATCTCACTATTTTTGACTTTTCTGAGCCTGTCAAGTCCTTCTTTTGACCCATTTTGCCAAAGGAAAGGAAGTTGCCTAATAATTATGCACACCTGATATAGGGTGTTGATGTCATTAGACCACACCCCTTCTCATTACAGAGATGCACATCACCTAATATGCTTAATTGGTAGTAGGCTTTCGAGCCTATACAGCTTGGAGTAAGACAACATGCATAAAGAGGATGATGTGGTCAAAATACTCATTTGCCTAATAATTCTGCACTCCCTGTAGTTGTAGTAAAGAATTCCTAAAGGAAGAAGTTCTTTTTATAATCTTGTGAGGAAAAAACAGATAGTTGAACAGAGCTCAAGGAGACTCCCTTCTCACGACGTGCGGTAGTAAATCTGAGGGAAACAGCCTCTGTTGAGTGTTCTAGAGGGTGCTTGCATCTGATTAGTCATAGGTCAAGTTTAGTCCTTTTTTAAAAAGGAAGTAGGTAGGCTGTTAAACAGAATGTGCATTGCCATTATAGCCTATGATACTAACATGTATTTCTTTATAAGGTTACCGTGGGACTCCCGCTTCTACAACGGGAATATTCAAGCATGTGAATCTATGAAAGATACCAATACTGGAGAACTACAGTTACAGGTAAGTAACTAATTTTCATCACAAGCATCTTAGCGTTTCCCCCATCTTGACTTACTGGGAAACACCAATTCCAATTGAAAAAGGCAGAAAAGCCAGCCTGTAAAATCAAAGTGGGGGAAACAAGCACGCAGCCTGGCTCTGACTCATTCCCATTCTACAGCAAGGAATGCTCCATTCTCACTCCCACTAGCCTACTCCCTGGACACCCTCACGGCACCCTGACCCACAACAATCTCTCCACTCCCAACTGGCAGCTACTCAAAGCGGAAAAGGGCAGATTATTCTGCCTGGGGTGGAAATCCGCATACATACGCTTCAACCATGATGGTTAATTTTTTTTTTTTTTTTTTTATCTGTTTGTCATTTTGCTTATGCATTTCTTGTTTGTTACAGAATCCATTTTTGTAGTGCGGCGTACAAAGGATATCAGCACTCATGGCATATCCACAGCTGTTGCTTCTGACAGTATTAACCTCCATAATGTGTACATTACTATCAAATAGTCGGTACAAATGAAATTTTTGGTACAATACAGGATGTTCATGAGTTGCTGCATTTTATGTCTTTAATAATGAAGTAGTATAGAGATCAGAGGCCAGTGTACATGGTGAGAGGAGTCCACAGTATTCAAATATAAAAAGAAAAGGTAAAGATTTTAATAATGTTAACTTTAGCTCGCAAGGCTCTTCCCCGTCAGGCCCTCACTAAGGTATATGCGGTGTTGCATGAAAACCAGTCAAGTAAGAAGGGTAAGTGATTCGCTCAGTGGGTCAGTTAATGCGGGGGTGAACCTTGCATCGTGTAGGCGAGCAGAGGCAGACTTGTCTCCTGTGTATCTGTCCCCAGTGTGGTGGACTTGGGTGACGATCTGGAGCGTCATAGGAAGGTTCTGAGGCAGATTTAAAGTCATTCAGTATGGTGTCCTGACTAGAGGCAATGGGATATTTGCATAGGCCCTTTGTGTCTTATTTGTGTAGTACTATGCTCTCCGCTTGTGCCAATATAGTAGTAGATTGTACCCTTGCCATGAGAATTGGGGGCATTGGAGGGTTCCATTTCTTTGTGATGAGGCATTTGGCCAGTGACAGCCCCAGGTCTATGAAGTGGGAGGTAGTCGTGCATTTTGTGTCCCTATGCTGTAAGCCCAAAAGGCACAAATCTTGTGGGTGGCAGTAGGCACTGCATGCAAGTGGATAGATGTGTGGAAACTCCATGCCAGCACTGGTGCAAAGATGGGCTGGCCCACAGCATGTGCAGGAGGCCTGCCACATTACAGAGGGTGCAGGTGGCACCAGGTGTAAGATAGGCTCTGTGGGTAATGTAAAATTGGATGAGTTGGAAATGAGCGCTCCGTGGGACATGTGTAGGGCTCTCCAGTATAGCAAATGATTCCTTGTCCGTGCAGAGGCGAATCATGCCTATCTCCCAGCGGCAGCATACAGGGGTGGGTTAGGGGGGTGAGTTGTGGCAGCGCATGTATACGTAGTGTCTCGGCGAACCAGTGGATTAAATGTCCACCCATCACATGTAGGTACTGTAGTGTGAGATAGATCAGTGGTTCTTGTGTCAAGTCGCCCCATCTGCTTCCTAGTGTGCGAGGCAATGAGTTGTATAAAAGGAAATGGCCAAAGTGTAGATCTTAATCTTCCATCAAGGAATCAGAGGGGACAAGAGTCCCATCCTGATAAATGTCTCCTAGGGCATGGAGGCCTACTTTGTGCTAGGAGGTCAATTCCACAGCCGAGGTAACATGAGTTCCCTTGGGTGTGCTCATCAGGGCCATTGTTGGGGCGTATGGAGTTGACTTTGTGATGAAGAGGCTGCGCCGAAAGCAGCAGTATGCAACCCGCAGGAGAGTGAGTGTAGGTGGCACCACTTTAGAGCAAGGGTGGAACAGATGCAGGAGATTAGGCGCAAGGACCATGCCAGGGTCGCCACAGCAGTCTCGGCTGTCTGTTGGCCCGCTAGCCATCTGGCCACCCATTGGAGCTGGGACTCCAGGTAAAAATGCTCATACTTTGGGACTGCTAAGCCGCCCCTTTTCGTAGGCAGATAAAGGTTTGAGAGTGCTTGTAGGAGTCTGGCCGGGTTTGTAGTGGGTACCAAAGGTACTTACACCTTATACCAGGTCCAGTTGTCCTTTGTTAGTGAAATGAAATGTAGTCAGTGTCTAGAGGCCAGGCTGTCTAGGGGTAGCTGTAGCTGAGCAGCCAAGGCTTATCTAGGAGACACTAATAAACAGAGGGATAGGGAGGAATATTGGTCCAGTGTACAGCCTCCCTAGATATATGCAAATCAAAAAAAGTACACTGTTCCAGCTAGAGAGAGAGACAGCAACTATGGGAGGGTCCTATTTTAGGAGCAAAAACCTCACACACCCAGATGGGTGTCGTGCTTCATCATCGGAGTTGCTCCTCGTCAGACTGACGCTGCAATGTCTGACGGGCACCACCCCAGATGGGGGGGCTCTTTGCCGGAGTTCTTGTCTGAGATGATGCCAAGACCCTAAGTGTGTGTGTAAAGTAAGGAGATCTAGAGAAAGAAATCTAAAATTGACTCCCTGAACCTCAAGGAAAGATCTATTTAATTAGAATATATAGGTCAGAGGCCAAGATTAAAACTAATCACGAGAGTGAAACAGCGTTAATGGTCAATCACTCTAGGACAGGGATGGGGAATTTCCACACCATCCCCCATAAGGGTCAACATGGTTCGCGTCTCCCAGAGGCCCAAGCGGGTCCAGTGACACTTCTTCAGGACCAAAAATAGACTAGATGTATCTCCTATTCGTGAAAAGTACAAAAAAACTAATACCTGAAATTGTCAGGACAAACTGTATCCAGTCACTCACACTAATATGGGATTACTAATCCTGTCTGTCGCCCTGTGAAATGAGATAAACATAAATGAGCAATGGCATGTAATATTGACATAAATCCCCATAATGACACATTCTTCAACATGGGAGAGGGAAATAGTGGTGTCAAACAAAGTGGTAAGGCTCAGTGAGAGTGTCAAACACGTGATCCCAAAAAAAGTGTAAAGACATCAAAAAAGGCTTACCGTCTCCATTAAGGAGCGTGCTACATGGGACTGAGCGGACCAATGGTCAGGTATATGCCTCCTCTGGAGTAGGAGAGTAATGGTACATAAAATAGTTAATGTAACAAATAAGGATATGCCTATGTTGAGCGAAGAAAGTTTGTAAAATAGTCAAAAAAGCGAGTGATACTACAGCACTATTTTATGATGCAAGAAGACATCCAAAACAAAATACATCAAAGCAGAATCGACAAAATGGTATTAAATTCATCATTGTAAAAAACGCAGTGAGTTTAATATAATTCATCCAATAATGGAGGCCATTGTATTGTAAAAGTAAATATACAGGAAAATGTAATCTGAGAGAAGTAAGATATTATCTCTCAACCTGACATGTCATAGCAAGGAGATAAGTCGCTGTAGTGGTTGTCAATGAAACCTTGTTGACCCTTATGGGGGATGGTGTGGAAATTCCCCATCCCTGTCCTAGAGTGATTGACCATTAACTCTGTTTCACTCTCATGATTAGTTTTAATCTTGGCCTCTGATTAAATAGATCTTTCCTTGAGGTTCAGGGAGTCAATTTTATATTTCTTTCTCTAGATCTCCTTACTTTACACACACACTTAGGGTCTTGGCATCATCTCAGACAAGAACTCCGGCAAAGAGCCCCCCCATCTGGGGTGGTGCCCGTCAGACATTGCAGCTCCAGTCTGACGAGGAGCAACTCCGATGATGAAGCATGACACCCATCTGGGTGTGTGAGGTTTTTGCTCCTAAAATAGGACCCTCCCATAGTTGCTGTCTCTCTCTCTAGCTGGAACAGTGTACTTTTCTTTATCTAGGAGACACGCAAAGCTCATGCAATACCACTGTAGTCACACACTACTTACACACATGAAGAAAATACTCAGTGTTACAAAAATAAAGGTACTTTATTTTTGGTGTCACAATGCCAAAAATACCTTAAAGACTATACTCCCTTAGGAGGTAAGTAATATACACAGTATATACACTAGAATGCAGTAATAGCAAAACAGTAAGAAAACAGTGCAAATAGTGAAAATCACAATAGGTTGCAATGGGCCTAGGGGGAACACAAACCATATACTAAAATTGTGGAATGCGAAAGTCCTTTTTCCCACCTAGTAAATCACAGTAAGTTTCTTGCAACACACAAGACGTTGTGATAGAAGATAATGCAAGGACCAGAAGAGACTGCAAGACACCACAATGTATTCCTGGAGCTGAAGACCTGTAAAAGAAGGGGACCAAGTCCAAGAAGCACTGAAGAGTCCAGGGAGAACAGGAGCCCCTGCTAACCCGGATGGAGGTGCAAAAGAAGAACCACCGGTGAAGAAGAACAGTCAGTACTGCACCCAAGAAGACGGATGCGGGTTCCTGGTTGGTGCAGATGATGCCCCACGCCAGATGGAAGATGGTTTGCGTCGCTGGATTCCGCCAACAAGCCTTGGCACACGCAAAGCTCACAGTTAGCGGAAAATGGCGTTGCCCAGGACGAGGAGGCACCTGGTGGCCTCTACCCAGGAGGGAGAGACAGAGGGTGCTCTCAGCAAACTGAGCAAGCACTAGGAAGACCAGGAAGCACGCACAGGAGTCCCACAGCATGGGGACAAAGAAGGTGCAAATGGAGACCCACGCAGCATGACACAAAGGGATCCCACGCCACTGGAGAACCACTGAGGAAGCTGTGCGTCTCAGGAAGGAGTGCTGGGAGCCGGAGCTCTGCTGTGCACAAAGAACTTTGTGGAAGATCACACACAAGCCTTGGCAACTGCAAATCACGCAGTGCATGGGGGTACTGTCTTGCGTGGGGAGGCACGCTCTTAACTCCACCAAAGTTGGACAGCTGGACCTAAGGACTGTCGGGACAACTTCAGTCCACCACCCGTGTTGCTGGATCCACGCACTTCGTCAGGAGAGGGGACCCACACCACTGGGCGTTGCAGCAGAGGTGTGCCTGCTGAAGCAGGGAAGTGACTTCTTCACTTCAGGTCTTGCAATCTGAATCTGAGGAAACACCCAGAGGAGAGACCCTAAATAGCCCTGAAAGGGGGATTGGTCAGCTACACAGGTACGATCCTATCAGGGGAGGTCTCTGACGTCAACTGCTGGCACTGGCCATTCATATGCTCCCAGAGTGCCCCACCACCTTGGAATCCAAGATGGCAAAACCCAGGGACACTCTGGAGGAGCTCTGGGCACCACCGCTGGGGTGGTGATGGACAAGGGAGTGGTCACTCCCCTTTCCTTTGTCCAGTTTTGTGCCAGAGCAGGGACTGGGGGTCCCTGAACCGGTGTAGACTGGATTATGCAAGGAGGGCACCATCTTTGCCCTTCAAATCATTTCCAGAGGCTCTGGGAGGCTACCCCTCCTGTGCCTGTAACATCCATTTCCAGGTTATCCTGGTTCCACTGAGATTGAAGGCAGGGTCTTGTGTTGTGGGTGTGACTGGGAAAAGACAAGTTTTGGCCCAGTTTATCTAAAGGCCTGAGAGGTCAGCAAATCTATTGAGCATCTGGGCCACTGTCGTGCTCACGTCTCTGAGGTACAGCAGGCAGTTGTAAGTGTCCCTCAAAGGTATCCCCCAGTCCTCCCCTTGTTGGTGCAGGGCATGTGCGAGTGGTTCTATTGCTAGGGAAAAGAGCAGTGGTGAGAGCGGCCAGCCCTGACTGGGGCCTCTGTTTATCTTGATCGGGTCTGAGATGAGAGCTCCTGTTCTAACCCTAGTGAGTAGGAGGGTACATGGCAGCCTCGCCAGTTTGATAAAACAGATAACTAGGCTGTAGCGTGGCAGTGTTTCAAATAGAAAAGCCCATTCCAGCGAGTCAGAGGCTTTTTCTAGATCCATTACCATGCAGCCCACACACAGCCATTATCTTGGAGATTCTTCCAAGACCTGGAAGAAGCTACGTAAATCGAGGGATGTACTGTGGACCAGGAGGAACCCATTTTGGTCCAGGTGTATCAGTGCCGGTACCAGAGGGCCCAACTGGTCAGTCAGTATGTCAGCCAGCACCTTATAATCTGTAGAGCAATGCCATTGGTCTATATGAGCCTAACACGCTGGGATCTCTGTCCGGTTTAGGGAGGCAAATGAGTAGCACTTCATGGAAAGTGACATGGAGACAAGTGGTTGCGAAAGCAACATCATACAGTTGTTGCAGATGAGGGCCTAACAGTGGTGCATATATTTCATAGTAGTGGTTCCCAACTTTTTGACTCCTGAGGACCCCCCCCCCACTGAATCACTACTGGAAACCGGGGACACCCAAGCAACTTGTACGATTTAAATTTAAAATATTAAAACAGTAATTCGCAAAATATATACAAACAAGTACACACCAAGTACTCTAATTACTAAAGATATAATTATTTTACATTGAAAAATATGCAAAAATCTAAACATTTTAATGGGAAGGTTGGCGGTACGGCTTGGCGACTAACTTTTCAATGCTTGGTTTTATTTAGAAATGTTGAATCCTCGGGTCAGATTCTAAATTTCCCAAGCGATTTCTGTTTTTATTTTTTAGATACATAAGATCTGAGAAAGCTTTTTCACATAAATATGTGGTGGGGAAAGGAAGTAAAACCATAAGGGCCTTTAATCTCTCCATAACCTCTCCGTCACATGTAATTAATTTGTTTTATAGCACCTCCCATTCCAGTGTAGGGTGTCAGAGCAATTTACAGAGGACTACAAGGTGAAGGATTCACAAGTCATCCACACTGGTAGGCATTTTCCAAGAGTGCTTGGTCTAGAGAAGTACGAACTGTGAATTCGGAACATAACACAGTGGTTAGCATTGACTTTAATAATAAAAATGTATTTCTACACAAGCAACCCTTTTTTAGCAGCATAAGGAAAATAAGACTGGGGGGAAAAAACATAACTTTGTAATTTGTGCCATGCAGTTTGCATGCAGCTCTTTGGCAGTTCATAGCTCACTGTGCTACATTACAATTGTAATTTATGAACTGCACAGTAACAAAATATTCTGATGGATACACATACCTGTGGATTCCTCACCAAAAGAATTCTCCCCTCGCGCCAGCCTCGGCGGAAATTTCTTCTAGCTCTGCACATCGATGATGACGTCACAATCGCCCGTCTCCACGCAACGCCACATGACATCATCTAGGCAATAAGAAGCCCTCGTCGACGTGCAGACGTCCGTTCCCTTTTTTCCGTGCCTGAATAACGGTTGTTTCTTCGAGGCTCACAGGGAGCTACTGTTACCAACGGACGGTTACGATGTCGCAGCCTAGAAAATCCGGCTTTAAACCTTGTAACCAATGCGGGGGTCGGATGTCGGTTACCGACCCCCACAAACTGCCTCTGGTGCCTTAGTTCCAACCATGAGGTCAAGGCATGCGGTTCATGCCAGCGCATGAACCCTAAGGCACTCAAAGAAAGAGAGGCGAAGTTATTCTTGGCTTGGTCCAAGAAGAAGAAAGAGAGGCGTCATAGGAGGGAGTCTTCGTCGAGATCCTCGAGGTCTCGCCACCATCATAGTGGCTGTCGGCGCCGTCATGGATCGCGGCGCCGATCGATCAAGGGACGGTCCAGGTCGAGATCGGCTTCTCCGTCTACTCGGCGTCGTCCGACGTGGGAGATAAGCCCGACCGCCACCCCTCCTCCTCTGACGACCCCGACGTCACCCGGGTCGGTCTTTGAGGTCAAGCCTCTCCAGATGCCTGAAGGTTCTCCTGGACAGGATTTACCTGGACCCTCTTCTGCAGCTTTGCCGGCGCCGGTGCAGCAACAACAGTACCCGGCTTTCCTGACTCCGGGATCGGATCCTGCAGCGTTTTTAAACGCTATGTTTAACATCTTTGCTTCCATGGCGCCGGGTAGAAGTCACGCAGGTCAGTCTGGTCCTTTGGTCTACGATTTGGGTGTTCCGGCGTCTTTCAAGTCGGCGCCGTTCACCCCGTTTATGTCTACAGCGTCTGAAGCGGCGCCGATGTCTACGACGTCGGACAGGATGGCTGCGCCTATTACGGCGCTGGTGGGTTCGCCTCGGATCCCATCGACGTCCAGGATTGCTGTGGGGTCGGAACCACCGGCTTCGGACGAATCCGAGACTCTGCGCCGACGGAGGTCTTCGGCGTCGGCTGACGCATTGTCCAGACTTCGATCAAGGCGTCTGGCCCTCCGTCTCTTGGAGGAAGAGGAGTACGTGAGGCAACACCTGGAGGAAGGAGAAGTTGTGGAGCCTTCAGGTGACTTCCAGGGTCTAGACTCAGCTAGTGGTCTTGACACTACCCCTGAGTGGGATCTAGCTTCTCCTGGAGAGATCACAGTGGAAGCAGCTACGTTTTATAAGGTTATTCGTAAAGCTGCAGACTTTTTGGATATTACTCTTCCCACTGCGGAGATTAAGAGAGATTTACTGACTGAGGTCCTCCATCCAACATCTGCTTCTGCGGAGCCTCTTCTTCCATTCAATGATGCTCTGTTGGACCCTATAAAGGATATTTGGATGAAGCCTGTATCCACCGCTTCAGTCAACAGAGCGGTGGCTCGGCGTTACAGGACGGCGCCTGGGGATCTGATGTTTCTCTCTAGGCAGCCAACTCCGGAGAGCCTTGTGGTCCAAGCTTCATGTTCCTCCAGATCCTCTCCTGGCTCGTTTCCTGGGGTTCCTGCTGATAGAGAGTCGAAAAAGATGGACCATTCTGCAAAAAAGACATTTTCATCGTGCAGTATGGCCCTGAAATCTTCCAACGCCACTTGTATACTGGGACGTTACATACACGCCCTTATGGAAGAGGCAAAGGGCCATCCTAATGTGTTACAGGAGATGCTGCAACTCTTTTCGGATGCTCAAGCGGCTGCGACGCAAGTGATCCAGTCTGGGTTGGACACTTCGGACTCGGTGGCTAGGGCTATGGGCACGACCATAGTCTCTAGAAGGCAGTCTTGGCTTAGATCATCTGGCTTCTCGACGGACGTGCAGGCTACGCTCCTTGATCTTCCATTTGATGGGGAAAAGCTCTTCGGTTCTAAGGCTGACTCTGCCTTAGAACGCTTTAAAGAGAGCAGAGCGACAGCTAGATCCTTGGGACTCCAGTCGTCAGCCTCATCCGCCTTTAGAGGCTTTCGGAGATTTAAAGGATTTGGGCGTGGTTCCTTTCGAGGAAGACTGCAAGGACCACAACAAACTGCTTCTACCCTGCCTTACAGATCCTTCAGGGGCAGAGTCTGTACGAGAGGAGCCACCTTGCAGCACTCTGCTTCTTCCTCTTCCTCTGGAGGGGTGCAGCAAGGAAAGCAGCCATAGCCCTCCACCATTCCCTGTCCATTTGTCTCCACTAGGGGAGACTTACCCTTTTTCTTCCAATGTGGGAGGTCATAACATCAGACTCCTGGGTCATCGACATTGTGAAGAAGGGGTACACTCTTCCCTTTCGGGAATTTTCTCCCACCCTCCCTCCCCGCCCATCCTTCTGTTCGGAAGACCATCTTCTCCTGTTCCAGCAGGAGGTATTATCCCTATTACAAAAAGGTGCAATAGAGTTGGTTCCCGAGCAAGAGAGGGGTTAGGGGTGCTATTCAAGGTACTTTCGGATTCCCAAAAAGGATGGTCGGCTGAGACCGATTTTAGACTTGAGGATTTCGAATTGGTTCCTCAAACAGGAAAAGTTCAAAATGCTGACCCTCTCACAGGTTCTTTTGGCGTTGAACGAAGGAGATTGGATGGTGTTGGTCGATTTGCAGGACGCGTATTTTCATATTCCGATCCTCAAATCGCACAGGAAGTATCTCCGTTTTGTGGTGGGATCACAACATTATCAGTTTGCGGTCCTCCCATTTGGTCTTACTTCAGCACCTCGAGTCTTCACGAAGGTGATGGCGGTGGTAGCGCCAGAGCTCAGAAGAAAGGGGATTGCTGTGTTTCCCTATCTGGACGATTGGTTGATCAAAGCCAATACTCCAGAGCTCGTGCGGTGCCATCTCCACTCGACGACTCAATTGTTTTACGACCTGGGGTTTTCAGTCAATGTACCCAAATCTCACCTGGAGCCCCCTCAACGCCTCCTGTTCATAGGGGCAGTATTGGACACAGCATTGAATTGGGTCTTTCCACCGCCACAGCGGGTTCAAGACATACAGGCTTTGATTCCAATGTTTCGAAATGGAGCGGTAGTTCCAATCCTCAAAGTCCTTCGTCTGCTCGGTCTGTTTGCTTCTTACATACTGTTGGTTACTCATGCACGCTGGCACATGAGGGCTCTCCAGTGGTGCGTCCGCAGGCAGTGGTTTCAACACAAAGGGGATCTCGAAGACTCGATAAAGATCTCCAGAGACACTGCAGTGGATCTTCAATGGTGGGCAGAGGTCGACAACCTGTCTCAAGGAAGGCTGTTCTCGCTACCCCCACCAGTGGCCTCAGTGGTAACGGATGCTTCCACTTTAGGGTGGGGAGCTCATCTGGGGGACCTGGAGATCAAAGGCCTTTGGTCTCCAGTAGAACAGAAATTACACATCAATCTGTTAGAATTGCGGGCAGTACGGCTGGCTCTCAAGGCCTTCCTCCCTTCCATTCGCTGTCAGTCAGTCCAGGTTCTAACGGACAACACGAACGCGATGTGGTATATAAACAAACAGGGAGGAGTGGGGTCATATCTTCTTTGCAGAGAAGCTCTTCGCCTCTGGTCCTGGCTTCAGGACCACAAGATCTGCTTGATTTCACATCATTTGGCCGGAGTCCTGAACGTGCGTGCAGACATTCTCAGTCGGCGCAGATCGGTCGACCACGAGTGGCGTCTTCATCCAGATCTACTTCTGTATATCTTCCAGATGTGGGGTTATCCACAAATACATCTGTTTGCAACTCAAGAGAATGCGCAGTGCCCGCTGTTTTGCAGCCTCCAATATCCGGTGCATGGAGCTTTGGGGGACGCGTTTCAGATGTCCTGGAAGGGTCAGTTGCTTTACACGTTTCCCCCCATACCCTTGATTCCTCGAGTTCTCAGGAAGATCCGCCAAGACCGAGCCCAAGTCATCCTAATAGCTCCGGATTGGCCGAGAAGGGTGTGGTATTCGGACCTACGCCAACTCTCTGTGCCCTCCGCTCCGTCTCCCTTGCAGGGTGGACCTCCTCTCGCAGTCGCAGGGGCAGATTCTACACCCCCACCTCCAGAGCCTGCATCTTCATGCCTGGAGATTGAACGGGGCAATCTGAGTTCCTTTTCTCTCCATCCAGATGTGGTGGAAGTTATTCTATCGGCCAGGCGACACTCCACCAAGTCAATCTATGCAAATCGTTGGGCTAAGTTTACAAGCTGGTGTGGAGAGAATAGTTTAGATCCTTTAAGAGCTGGTTTATATGACGTTTTGTCATTTGCACTCTATTTAGCACAGAAAGGTTTTTCAGTTGCCACTGTTAAGGGTTATCTGTCTGCACTTTCTGCTTTTCTGTGCCTTCCTGATCAACCTTCCTTCTTTAAATCACCAATTGTTTTAAAGTTTCTAAAGGGACTTACTAATAAATATCCGCCCACACCATTCGTTATGCCTCAGTGGGACCTTAACTTGGTTTTAACTTTTCTTATGGGGGCCCCGTTTGAACCCATGCACTCTTGTTCTTTACGGTTCCTAGTATTTAAGACTGCTTTCCTGGTGGCAATAACATCTGCCAGAAGGGTTAGTGAGCTTCAGGCTCTAACTGTAGAAACCCCATTCCTTTTCTTCTTCAAGGACAAAGTGGTGTTGAGGACCAAGGTGGCTTTCCTACCGAAGGTTGTTACACCCTTTCACCTGGGGCAGTCAATTACTCTCTCTTCCTTTTACCCTCCACCTCACCCATCCAAGGAGGAAGAGAGGCTCCACCGGCTGGATCCGCGAAGAGAACTGAGCTTCTACGTCGCCAAGACGAAAGAGTTCAGACAGGGTGAACAGCTCTTCGTTGGATACGTGGGGAAGAGGAAAGGTAGAGCGGTCCACAAGAGAACGCTATCCAGGTCTATGTATTAAGATCTGCTATTCTTTGGCGGAGGAAGATCCACCTGTGGGGCTTCGTGCCCATTCCACCAGAGCCAAAGCAGCTTCATCGCCTTTGGCTAGAGGTTTTCCTGTGGCTGACATCTGCAGGGCAGCGACCTGGGCATCCCTCCATACTTTTGCCAAGCATTACTGTTTGGACTCTGAGGTTAGGAGGGATGGCCATTTTGCACGCTCGGTGCTGCAAGATTTCTTGGTTTGACCATTTGGGCACCCACCACCGGAGGTTTTACTGCTTGGGGACTCTATTCTTTTGGTGAGGAATCCACAGGTAGGTGTATCCATCAGAAGAATAAGTTACTTACCTTCGGTAACGCTTTTTCTGGTGGATACAGTAACTACCTGTGGATTCCTCACGGTCCCACCCGCCTCCCCGTTGCCTGTCTGGTCAAACCAGGATCTCTTTGGGTGCGCATCCTTGGACTTGTATATATATTTATATGTATATAGCTTTCACATGAATATGGTTGTATTCTTTGTATATACTTTCCTTTACAATTTAAGATACTGGAAAGGACATTTTGGACTGGAATTGTACATATATGTATTTAGTTCTATCTCGGATTGAGCACACATAACTGTGATTTTTATTGAGTTTTATATTAAATATTTTCAATTTCATCTATTCTGGATGTATGTGTACTATTTAGTTCTGATGGATACAACTACCTGTGGATTCCTCACCTAATGAATACTCCCATGGCGCCAGCATTCGACGGAAATCTTCTTACTAGTCTCTGCACGTCGACGAGGACGTCACTCTAGCCCACGCGACGCCGTCTGACGTCATACAGGCAATAAGAGGTCCTCGACGACGTGCGGACGTCAGTTCCCTTTTTTCCGTGCATTCGAAACGGTTATCTTCGAGGGAGCAACTGTTACTTTTGTGGTTACAGTGTATTTTTGCTGCGTAGTCTTTCGCTGTGGTAATAATGTCGCAGAGAAAGTCTGGATTCAAGCCTTGTCGTGAGTGTGGAGGCAAGATGTCGGTGACGGATCCTCATTCCGATTGCCTTTGGTGTTTGAGCTCCGACCACGACGTCTCGACTTGTGATTCATGCCAGCACATGAATCCAAAGGCCCTCAAGGAACGTGAGGCGAAGCTGTTTATGGCGAAATCGAAGGAGAAGCATCACAAGAAGTCTTCTTCTCCAAGACATCAGCGTCATCGAGACTCCCGGCGCCGTAGAGAATCTCGGCGTCATTCGAAGGAGACTCGTTCCAGGTCTTCGGATCGGCGCCGAAGGACATGGGAGATCAGTCCCACGGTTACGCCGCATCCTTCGACGCCGTTGCCCTCTCCGGCGTCTCCAACTTCACCTGGACAGGCGTCGGTGATTGAGGTATTGGAGCCTCAGGTGTTTTCTCCGGCGTTGCAGACGTCGAGGCCGGCGTCGGGGTCGCCTCCGAGACAGGCACCCCAGTATCCGGCTTTTCCCACCCCTGGAGCCGGTAGTTCCGCATTCTTGAATGCGATGTATGCCATCTTCCAACAGATGGCTCCAGGGGGTGCTCCGGCTGGGCCTTTGGCCTTTTCATTGGGTGATCCTGCGCCTCTTCGGCCGGCACCCTTTATGCCCTTTCTCCCTTTTGGGAACGTGGGCTCGGCGCCAGTGTCGGCGCCGGTGGCCGCTCCGGTGGCTTCAGAAGGATTGGCCCCGGGGATTTCCATCCCGTCGACGTCGGGATTTCGGCCTGTGACTCCGGTGGGTCCATCTGCTTCGACTGCTCTTTCGTCGGCGCCGAAGTTACCTGTGCCGCCGGACGCGGCGTCGGTGGCTTCTGAAGATCGGCGCCGATCTTCGGCGGAGGCATTGTCGACTCCGCGTATTGAACAACGGCTTCATTCGAGGAGACGTGCTCTCCGTGTATTAGAGGAGCAGGAGTACCAACGAGCCCTGGAGGAAGGAGAGCTAGAGGACTCGGGTGATGGGCTGCGTGGTCTGGAGTCGGCCAGTGGGCTGGACACTTCCCCTGAGTGGGATCTTTCGTCCCCGGGAGAATACACTGAGGAGGCTGCTTCCTTTCATGCAGTGGTACGGAAGCAGCTAGTTTTTTGGACCTGCCTTTGCCGGTGGTGGAGGCTAAACAAAACCTTCTAACAGAGGTGCTACATCCGGCCTCAGCTGCGGCGGAGCCTCTTTTGCCATTTAATGACGCTCTGCTGGATCCGGTGTTAGAGGTGTGGAAGAGGCCGGCATCTTCCCCAGCAGTTCACAGAGCCGTGGCCAGGAGGTATCGGGCGGCTCCGACTGACCCTGGTTTTCTGTCTAGGCACCCTACGCCAGAGAGCTTGGTGGTGCAGGCCTCCTGTTCATCTAAGTCAGCACCTGGTTCTTTCCCGACGGTGCCTGGGACAGAGATTCAAAGAAACTAGAGGCGCAGTCCAAGAAGATTTTTTCGTCCTGCAGTCTGGCGTTGAAGGCCACCAACGCAACCTGTATCCTTGGGAGGTATATTCATGCTCTGATGGATGACATTTCCTCATCATTTACAGAGCTTCCCCAGGGTCTTTTGGATCTTGTTTCAAATGCCCAGGCTGCTGCGACCCACATTATCCAGACGGGACTGGATACCACCGACTCGGTAGCCAGAGCAATGGGCACAACTGTGGTGGCAAGGAGACAGGCCTGGCTCCGTAACTCGGGCTTTTCTGCGGATGTACAGTCCACATTGTTGGATCTCCCGTTTGATGGGGACAAACTGTTTGGAGCCAAGGCTGATTCGGCCTTGGAACGTTTTAAGGAGAGCAGGGCCACGGCTAAGTCGTTAGGGCTCCAAGCTCCTTCTTCCACGGCCTCTTCCAGATTTTTCAGGAGGTTTCGTGGATTTGGGCGTGGCTTTTCCTCCTCTTCCTTTCGGGGAAGATATCAGCAACCTGCCTCTTCCCATCCCTATAGATCTTTTAGGGGGAGAGGTAGGGTCCGCACCAGAGGAGCCTCTCAGCAGCACTCTGCCTCTTCCTCATCCTCTGGCGGGGTGCAGCAGGGGAAGCAGCCTTAGGCTTCCACCATTTCCCACTCACTCCTCTCCTGTAGGGGGAAGATTACAGCATTTTCTCACCAAATGGAAGACTGTTACAACGGACACTTGGGTTCTCAGTATTGTGGGAAAAGGCTACACCCTTCCCTTTCGGGAGTTCCCGCCCCTCATCCCGCCCCGCCCTTCTTATTGTTCAGAAGAACACCTCCTGTTGCTAGAACAGGAGGTACAAGCCCTCCTTTCAAAGGGCGCGGTGGAGTTGGTCCCAGAGCAGGAAAGGGGTCGAGGATGTTACTCAAGGTATTTCCTGATTCCCAAGAAGGATGGTCGTTTGAGACCAATCCTGGACCTGAGGATCTTGAATTGGTTCCTCAAGCAGGAAAAGTTCAAGATGCTGACCCTAGCACAGGTGCTTTTGGCGTTGAACAAGGAAGACTGGATGGTGTCTGTCGACTTGCAGGATGCTTACTTTCATATCCCGATACTCAAGTCACACAGGAAGTATCTCCGGTTTGTGGTGGGATCGCAGCACTATCAGTTTGCGGTCCTTCCGTTTGGTCTTACTTCAGCACCTCGAGTCTTCACGAAGGTGATGTCGGTGGTTGCGGCAGAACTCAGAAGGCAGGGGATAGCAGTATTCCCTTACTTGGACGACTGGTTGATCAAAGCCAAGTCCCCGGAGCTTGTGTCGCATCATCTGCAGTCAACAACCCAGTTGTTGTTCGACCTGGGTTTTTCGGTGAACGAGCCCAAATCTCACCTAGTGCCATCTCAGCGCCTCCTGTTCATAGGGGCAGTACTGGATACAACATTGGGTCGGGCCTTTCCTCCGCCTCAGCGGATTCAAGATATTCAGGATTTGGTTCCAATGTTTCGAAATGGAGCAGTAGTTCCAGTCCTCAAGGTCCTTTGTCTGCTCGGTCTGTTTGCCTCCTGCATTCTGTTGGTCACGCATGCTCGCTGGCACATGAGGGCTCTTCAGTGGTGCCTCCGAAGGCAGTGGTCTCAACACAAAGGGGATCTAGAGAGTACTGTCAAGATCTCCAGAGATGCTGCTGTGGATTTGAAGTGGTGGATTGCAAGCAACAATCTTTCACAAGGAAAGCCGTTCCAGCAGTCGCCACCAGTGGCCACAGTCATAACGGATGCTTCCACTCTAGGGTGGGGAGCTCATCTGGGGGATCTGGAGATCAAAGGCCTTTGGTCTCCAGAGGAACAGATGTTTCACATCAATCTGTTAGAGTTACGGGCTGTACGTCTGGCTCTCAAGGCCTTCCTCCCTTCCCTTCGTGGTCAGTCGGTACAGGTCCTGACGGACAATACTACCACGATGTGGTACATAAACAAGCAGGGAGGAGTGGGGTCGTACCTTCTCTGCAGAGAAGCTCTTCGACTATGGTCCTGGGCAAAGGACCATCAGATTTGCTTGATAGCAAACCATCTGGCCGGAGTCTTGAACGTACGTGCGTGCGGACAGTCTCAGTCGCCAATTCTCGGCAGACCACGAGTGGCGTCTCCATCCAGATCAAGTCCGTTTAATCTTCCAGAGGTGGGGGTTTCCTCGGGTAGATCTGTTTGCCACTCGAGAGAACGCGCATTGTCCGTTATTCTGCAGCCTCCAGTATCCGATGCAGGGAGCGTTGGGGGACGCGTTTCAAATAACCTGGTGCGGCCAGTTGCTTTACGCGTTTCCTCCCATACCCTTGATTCCTCGAGTATTGAGGAAGATTCGCCAGGACCGGGCTCTTGTCATCCTAATAGCTCCGGATTGGCCAAGGAGGGTATGGTACTCCGACCTTCTCCAACTCTCAATGTGCCCTCCGCTCCGTCTCCCTTTCAGGGCAGACCTCCTCTCGCAGTCGCAGGGGCAGGTTCTACACCCCAACCTCCAGAGTCTGCACCTACATGCCTGGAGATTGAACGGGGCAACCTGAGTTCCTTCTCTCTCCCGCTTGAGGTAGTGGATGTTATATTAGCGGCCAGGCGACACTCCACTAAATCTATCTACGCTAATAGATGGTCTAAATTTGTTGCGTGGTGTGGAGAGAGGCAGATTGATCCTTTGCATGCTCATCTATCGGACGTTTTGTCTTTTGCTCTGTCTCTAGCGCAGAAAGGTTGTGCAGTGGCTACCATTAAGGGTTATTTATCGGCCTTGTCAGCCTTCATATGTCTTCCAGACCAACCATCTTTATTTAAATCCCCTATTGTTATCAGATTCTTGAAAGGTCTTCTAAATAAATATCCTCCAAAGCCATTCGTTATGCCGCAATGGGATTTGTCCTTGGTCCTGACTTTCCTTATGGGGTCCCCTTTTGAACCTATGCATTCTTGCCCCTTAAGGTATTTGGTTTTAAAAACAGTCTTCCTGATAGCTATAACATCAGCAAGGAGAGTGAGTGAGTTGCAGGCCTTATCAGTAAAGCCCCCTTATACAACTTTTTATGGGGATAAGGTGGTGTTGAGGACCAAGGCTGCTTTCCTCCCGAAGGTTGTTTCACCCTTCCATTTGGCTCAGGCAATTACTTTGTCCACGTTCTATCCTCCGCCTCATCCTTCCAAAGAGGAAGAAAGACTGCACCGTCTGGACCCAAAGAGGGCGTTGAGCTTCTTTATTGATAGAACAAAGGATTTCAGGCTGGAGGATCAGCTGTTTATTGGATACGTGGGCAAGAGGAGAGGAAAGGCAGTCCACAAGAGAACACTATCCAGGTGGGTTGTTCTTTGCATTAAAATCTGTTACTCTTTGGCAAAGAAGGATCCTCCTGAGGGCATTAGAGCTCATTCCACCAGAGCTAAGTCGGCCACTTCGGCCTTGGCCAGAGGTGTTCCTGTGGTCGACATCTGCAAGGCCGCAACTTGGTCGTCCCTTCACACTTTTGCAAAACATTACTGTTTGGATTCTGAGGTTAGAAGGGACGGCCATTTTGCACGGTCAGTGCTGCAGGATTTCTTGGTTTGACCATTTAGGCACCCACCGCCGGGCGTGGTACTGCTTTGGGACTCTATTCATTAGGTGAGGAATCCACAGGTAGTTGTATCCATCAGAAGAACGAGTTACTTACCTTCGGTAACGACTTTTCTGGTGGATACATTAGCTACCTGTGGATTCCTCACGGTCCCACCCGCCTCCCCGTTGCCTTTCTGGTCTTACCAAGTAATCCTTGAGTACGCTCCTCTTGGTCTTTGAGGGTGCAATAGATGTTGTATATATTATATGTATATATCTTTGTGTATATACTTGATGTGTAGATATATATTTTAAAAAGAGAGAGTTATATATATATATATATATATATATATATAAAAGATTTACAGTTATTCATGCAATGTTGTGTATTTTTACAATGTAATGGGATGTTGCCTTGCTCTTTCATTGCATTGCCTGGTTGTTCTCATGCACGTAAAAAATGATTGGTACTGACGTCCGCACGTCGTCGAGGACCTCTTATTGCCTGTATGACGTCAGACGGCGTCGCGTGGGCTAGAGTGACGTCCTCGTCGACGTGCAGAGACTAGTAAGAAGATTTCCGTCGAATGCTGGCGCCATGGGAGTATTCATTAGGTGAGGAATCCACAGGTAGCTAATGTATCCACCAGAAAAGTCGTTACCGAAGGTAAGTAACTCGTTCATTTGACCTGTTCGCCCTTATGGCACGTAAAAAATGGTGATAACTGACGTCTGCACGTCGACGAGGGCTTCTTATTGCCTAAATGACATCATGTGGCGTCGCGTGGAGTCGGGCGATTGTGACGTCATCATCGACGTGCAGAGCTAGAAGAAATTTCCATTGAGGCTGGCGCGAGGGGAGAATTCTTTTGGTGAGGAATCCACAGGTAGTTACTGTATCCACCAGAAAAAGCGTTACCGAAGGTAAGTAGCTTATTCATTTGTGACAAAAACATTAACCTACTGTGCTATGCACATAAAATACTGTGATTTGCATGATACACGTTCTTTTCAGCAGGAATATTAACCATCTGCGCTATCTTAGATGAGTCAAAACTGCCACTAGACAAAATTCCCATCTCTTCTCCAGCATGTAGATTAATCACCAGAGTTATCTTGACACTTATTGTTGCCAAAAGCTGCTGGATGTACAAGGAACTTTGTAGTGCTTTTAATACTGCTGCACAAAGGAAGTAATAAATACAAAAACATACATGTTTCTGTGGAAAGGCCCCAGCTGGGGAAGTGCCTTTTTACCGGCCCAGGACTGGGGACCCCCTGGGAATGTGTCACTAACCCCTGGGGGGGCCGCGAACCACAGGTTGTGAACCGGTGCTTTATAGAATTTTATAGGATACCAACCGATTTAGGGCAGTGTAGTGGCGTGTCCACTCATCATGTATTTCACGCTGAGTATGTAGTAGGATGTCTCAGTTGATCAAGGCATATAAGCCACTCCAGAAATGGCCCGGCTTTGTCTGCAACTGTGTGTGTTCTGGCAGAGTAAGCTGCGTAGTTGAGGCATCGCAGTCTTTCCAGCAGCCAAATGTGTTCACACTGTGCTTCTGTGGGAAGGGTCAGCTTGGGCACCGATTCACCCTTGTGGTGTAATAGTGTGTATTCGATTTGCGAGATTTCCCTATCGAGTTGCTTGCATATGTTCAATTGCCCAAACAGTGCTCCCTGATGGCTACCTTGAATGCATCCCATTTGATCAGTCTCATTGATGATGTGTATGTATTAATCTCAAAATAGTCTGTAATAGAAGCCTCCACTGATGACCGGAATGGGGGAGGTCCTCTAGTGCTATGGGTTGCAACCTCAAGGAATACACAGAGCATAGGTGGCCCATATTGGTCGAGAGGTCGGGACCAGTGTCGGAGGGAGGCCTGAATCTTCACTAAAGAGGGCCTGCTTGCTGGCACCAGCGTTGTGAGATTAGGCACCACAACATGAGCAGCACTGTTTATTAGAACAAGCATGATGTAGGAACCTGGCCTGGTGTGTGGTGGGTACCTGAGGTACTTACACCTTATCCCAGGTATCCCCTGTTAGCGTAATGTAGGCAGTGTCTAGAAGCCAGGCTCTCTCGATGTAGCTGTGAATGAGCAGCCAAGGCTTATCTGGGAGACATGCAAAGCTCATGCAAAACAACTATAGTCACACAGCACTTACACACCTGAAAGAAAACACTCAGTGTCACAAAAATAAAGGTACTTTATTTTAGTGACACAATACCAAAAAGTACTAGAGAGGCAACCCTCCAATAGGAAGTAAGTAACACACTGGATATATACACTAGTTATTAGCACTTACATGGGGGCACCAGTATGCCAAATGTGGGGGTGTGTGGTCCAAACAACCAAGTTTAAATGGAGCGATCATAATCACTGGGGTCCTGGTTAGCAGGGTCCCAATGAACACAGTCAAACACACTGACAAACAGGCAAAAAGTGGAGGTAACCATGCTAAAAAGAGGCTACTTTTATTATATAGAACCTCTTCTTGCCAATACAATTCATGAAGTGTCACGGGGTCTGAAAGAGGGAGGATGCTGGATGAGGTCGCCACAGGGCTATGAGATGTGGAGCAGGACATCCAGGGTGTTCTCGGTGGTAGGGCGATAGAACAAGATGATCTGCAGCAACTACGATCCCAGCTTGAGGATAGTGTGCCCCCTCCAATTCTAGATGGCCACATCCCTTCACCTCAGTCTCGGGTACTCCTTCACATGAGGTCTGCAGGCTGGGCTGTTAAATGCAGACATTCACCCATTGTCAACACCGCCGGAGCGGTTGGTTGCTAGCTGTCAGGATCCACCTGTTAGCCCAATGTGGTCCGTGCCGGGTTAACTTTGTTTTGCCCCCTGGTGACAGGGGCATTGCATCCACAGGCTTGTGCGGGCAGAAGGCAAGGGAGGGACTCAAGAGTAAGAGTCACAGAGTTGAGGCCCCTGCCCAGAAGGCCGCACACCTTCATGCGAGGCAACCGTCCGTCTTGGGTGTCCCGCTGCATGGCTCCTCTCTCCTGTAGTGTCCAGGAGCGAGATTATGGCAAAGGCAATTAGATAACAGGTGGCCAAAAGGTCTCAAGCAGTGAGTGCCCCATCCTTCAGTGTGAAACCTTGGCTCAGGCAGTCCAACAGAGGTCAGCGGGGCCCGATTTAGCCTTTGAGGAACAGTGAAATTATCATTGTGGACGAGCTCCACCCGTTGCTGGCCCCCTTTGTTCCAGCAGCAAGTAGCCAATAGGTTAGTGCCCACCCCAGGTGAGCTCGGACCGATGTTCAAAGCCCTTGGAGGACTCTGAACTGGGGTCAGACAGGGCCTGGCAATGGAGCCCCCTGGTCCAGGATGGCTGAAGTGTGGCTCATTCACTGCAGCGACGATGGTCAAAATGAGTTGTCGGAGGCACCTTGCTGCAGCTTGACAGGGCAGTAAGCGCAATCGTGTGGCGAGAATACGCAGGCCGTTTCACAGGATTAGTGGTGGATAATTGGGGTTTTCAGCAGAGCTCTGTAAGTGAGCGCCAGACATCTTGGCTGCATAAGCCATCCTCCCTGATGGTCAGTTTTGTGTGCGCCTTTCAACTGAAGTGCATTGCTCTGTAAGCATGTTATCACAGTTCTGCATCATAAGCACTTTTGCCTTTTTCATTAACGCAGCCTCATACTATAGCAGATATTTTATGTAAAATAGTATTCATAATATTTTCCAGACCCAGCTACTAGATGTTGGATCATGCAAAGCATGTGAATCTAGAATAGTTTTGTTGTATGACACTGGCCTAGCACACGAGGTAAGGTGAGTCAGTGTGTTACTCAGCTCAAATTTCAGGAGGATTCAAGCTTCTTAGGTCATGTGCAAGGATGCAAGTCCTTTTGGGGTCCAGTGGATTATCTAGGTAGGAGCAGGCGTACACACCACAAGATGTAAGACCGCAAAAGTTCAGTTTCTGCATTCGAGCAGGCATCATGGAATTGTGGATCAAGTATATTGATAGTCAGCAACCTGTACCAACTGTTAAACATTCTGATAAGCTAATTCCGATGAGGACAGTGCAAGGCTCATGTCAAAGGTTAACAGTGCAGCGGAGACTACCTCAGGGCTCCCTTAGATTGGGGTATCTGTCGGAATAAACCGACTAGTTGCGTCATTTCACTCATCAGATCACACTTGCTGAACACAATGGGTAACTGCAGGAGCCATGAGGGCTCCTGTTTGATTGCTCTGTACAAATGAGGCATATGCTTGCAAGTCCTAATGTCATGTCAGTGATTGCCTCAAATGATCAGAGATAATGTCCCATGTATATTAAGATGTAGCACTTGAAAACCCCTTGATGGGCTTTCCAATGCATAGATATGTGTCATAGATATGTCATAAACATTCCAATGTTTCAGTAATCAAGATTATTGAAAACTTTATTCAATGCAAATAAAAACTATAAAAAGAAAATCAGATGAATAGTTCAAAATTTTGTATAAAAGTTATTATAAACAAGACTGCCTGTTTTCACAATTTTTCATATTTAAGTGCCGACAAACGTATTTATTCATAAAAACAAATGAGAAGATCTGTTCTTTCTTATCTGCTGTCCAAGCTGCAACTCATACATTCTAGAACAATGGCTACTCATGTTGATAGCACTCAAGAGTGCAATGAGATGCCCCTTTCTAGTGTATCTTTCACTGAGTAGTACTACATTACAGATGTGCAAAAAGTAAAAAAAAAAGACGATAACTATAATTTAATTTTAGCACATGCTGGCATACAGCACCTTCCCACTCACTTCCATTATCAATGATTAGATTGTCCTTGACGTACAGTTTGAAGAACCCTCAGCAATGAAAGGAATCCCAAGAGATAGTCTCATATCACTTACCACTACAGAGTGAGATGGTTAGTTGATTGATCAGAGCCTAATTGCTGCACAAGAAGCAAGCCTGGACACGCCGTTTGTGCCTCTTGACTATTAGAATCTCTTGTCCACTGAAATACACCTTAATTAGAGGATGTCAATTTTGAAGTCTATATCCTAATGAGAATATGTTCATTTATGCCAGTATTGGAACTTTCATAGATTCACATACTTCATTCCCCGTCATCGAGATGGAAGTCCCCTGGTACCTTATAATAGCAATGTAATGTCTAACATAGTGCATGAAGGCCATAGGCCCTTCACTTTAGTAATATATCTTAGTCAATTTAAAAAAGAGGCCCAACATAGGTTTCAGCCAATCAGGCTGCTTTACCCTCTAGAACACTCCTGCAAGAAGCTCCAGTCCCTCACATTTTCTACTGCACGTTGTGCTAGAGGGTCTCCACTGAGCTCTACTCGGCTATAACTTTTTACAGTCATTCCTGGTTATTGTTTTCCTCATTGTATGTGCTTTTTCTTTTATACCAAAGTAGTTGTTGATGTCCAATCTGACTTCTTTCTAGTCATGTCAGATAAGGAAAAGAAAAGTCTCTTCAAGGCCTGCAAAACCTGTGGCAAAAAGAGGCTTCACTTCGATGATCCTAATAGACTGCATCTACTGTCTTTAGCCAGACCATTCAGCTAAGGACTGCAAGGTGCGTCAAACATTTTCCAACAAAACCTTAAAAGACAGAGAGGGAAGGCTGCTGATTTGGTTGCAGAAGCTAAAATCCAGAAAAGAGCCTGTCTCTGGTTCTGAGAGCGAGGACTCATCTACATCCTCAAGAAAAATCTCAAAAAAGGAATAGATCTCCCTATTCTCATTCTTCTAGTGACCAGCTCAAGAAAGTTTGTTTTAAAAAATAAATAAATAAAAAATAAAAAAAAACACCCATGGGTTTTATAAAGGCTGCAGTCCTTCCAGATCTTCTCAGAGATATGCACTTTCTGAGAAACATAAGGAAAATAAACAACATTCTACCTCCTCAGAAAGGCTAAAAAAATAAATTAAAAAAAGGTGTCATCTGAACCTCCTACACCACCTCCTAAGGTTCAAACCTCTTTTAAAAAAACCTTCTTCATTATCTTTCTCTGACAAGTTGTCGATGAGCATTTCGACGAGAGCCTCCTCGTCGACGATAGACATTCACAGCAGCGTAGGCAATTCCAAACACTGTCTCCATGCTATGCACCACATCTTCCTTCATGATGACATCTTCGTCTGAAGCATTCAGAGCTACACCATAGATGGTGACGATTTCCCACACCTCACCGTCGACGACAATTCCACTGTTGATGTCAGAGAAACTAATGACGGCTTCTTCCTTGATGGAGCAGACAGTCTGCATGTCGTTCATCCTTTTCACCCGATTGACGACCTCGTCAAAGACACTGTCAGCAAGGGGGGAAAAAGACAGAAACCTGAAAAGAGCAAATATCTGAGACCATCTCACACTTCTCAAAGTAAAATAACCCCTCTGATACCAGCACATCTGCTGGATGAAGATGATTCAAAGGAGGAAGGATTCTTGGGTGTGGCACACAGCCCACCTGAACTGCATGTTAAATGCCAAGAGGAAGAAGTGTATGATCAGCAGGGATACTATGTTTCTCAGGCGCAATACCAATCCCAGGAGGAAATGGTTCCTGTACCTGGGTCACTCACTCAAACCTGCAATTCATTCTCATAGACTATAAAAACGCCTTCCACCTACAGCGCAACAAGTGACTATGCCTGCAAGGTCACCTACAGCACAGACAAAGGCCACTACCATTGCCTGAGTCGGTAAGACACACTTCAGACAGCCCTTCTTCAGGACTCGGCAATTTCTGATGAGGACAGGGAGGAAGGAGAGCTTTGAGACAAGAACCTGGAATGGACTCATTCTCTTCCAGGGGATCCTCATCAATAGTCATAAACATTGAATATTCCCGCCCTCCGTGCGGGGACCCCGGAGCATACATAAAATACACACATATAAAAGTATGAAATATGCACGAAAAATATGGAAAATGTCACTTACCCAGTGTACATCTGTTTGTGGCATTAGTCGCTGCAGATTCACATGCTGTGCACAGTCCGCCATCTGGTGTTGGGCTCGGAGTGTTACAAGTTGTTTTTC
The DNA here is from genome assembly GCF_031143425.1 of Pleurodeles waltl. Lineage (NCBI taxonomy): Eukaryota > Metazoa > Chordata > Amphibia > Caudata > Salamandridae > Pleurodeles > Pleurodeles waltl. The sequence continues at coordinate 1,518,044,598 of NC_090447.1, forward strand.
TTCGAAGAAGTCTTTTCCAGTCACGAGACCGAGGGACTCCTCCCATTTCGACTCCATTGCGCATGGGCATCGACTCCATCTTAGATTGTTTTCTCCGCAGAGGGTGAGGTAGGAGTTGTGTATGCTAGTAATAGTGCCCATGCAATGGAGTGAATACGTATGTACATAATAAAGTTTAAAGTAATATATTTACAAATGTACAAATGTTCAAGATCTACTTCTAAACGGCTACAGGCTCCCGGGGAGGCGGGTGGGCGCATGTGAATCTGCAGCGACTAATGCCACGAACAGATGTACACTGGGTAAGTGACATTTTCCGTTCGAAGGCATGTGTAGCTGCAGATACACATGCTGTGCATAGACTAATAAGCAGTTATCTCCCCAAAAGCGGTGGTTCAGCCTGTAGGAGTTCAAGTAGTTTGAAATAATGTTCTTAGTACAGCTTGACCTACTGTGGCTTGTTGTGCAGTTAACACATCTACACAGTAGTGCTTGGTAAATGTATGAGGCGTAGACCATGTTGCTGCCTTACATATTTCGTTCATTGGAATATTTCCTAGAAAGGCCATGGTAGCACCTTTCTTTCTGGTTGAGTGTGCCTTTGGTGTAATAGGCAGCTCTCTCTTTGCTTTAATATAGCCGGTTTGAATGCATTTAACTATCCATCTAGCAATGCCTTGTTTTGAAATTGGGTTTCCTGGATGAGGTTTTTGAAAGGCAATAAATAGTTGTTTTGTTTTTCAAATTAGTTTTGTTCTGTCAATGTAGTACATTAGTGCTCTTTTGATGTCTAATGTATGTAGTGCTCTTTCAGCTACAGAATCTGGCTGTGGGAAGAACACTGGTATTTCTACTGTTTGATTCAAGTGGAACGGTGAGATTACTTTTGGTAAAATTTTTGGATTTGTTCGTAGAACTACTTTATTTTTGTGTATTTGAATAAATGGTTCTTGTATGGTAAATGCTTGAATTTCACTCACTCTTCTTAGAGATGTGATGGCAATTAAAAATGCAACTTTCCACGTTAAGTATTGCATTTCACAAGAATGCATGGGCTCAAAAGGTGGACCCATGAGTCGTGTTAAGACAATGTTGAGGTTCCATGAGGAACAGGTGGTGTTCTTGGTGGTATAATTCTCTTTAGGCCTTCCATAAACGCTTTTATGACTGGTATTCTAAATAATGAAGTTGAATGAGTAATTTGCAGGTAAGCTGATATTGCGGTAAGATGTATCTTTATGGAAGAGAAAGCTAGTTTTGACTTTTGTAAATGTAGTAAATATCCTACTATATCTTTTGGAGATGCGTGTAATGGCTGAATTTGATTATTATGGCAATAATAAGCAAATCTTTTCCACTTATTTGCATAGCAGTGTCTAGTGGTAGGTTTCCTAGCTTGTCTTATGACCTCCATATATTCTTGTGTGAGGTCTAAGTGTCCGAATTCTAGGATTTCAGGAGCCAAATTGCTAGATTCAGCAATGCTGGATTTGGATGTCTGATCTGTTGTTTGTGTTGTGTTAACAGATCTGGTCTGTTGGGTAGTTTGACATGAGGTACTACTGAAAGGTCTAGTAGTGTTGTGTACCAAGGTTGCCTCGCCCATGTTGGTGCTATTAGTATGAGTTTGAGTTTGTTTTGACTCAACCTGTTTACTAGATATGGAAAGAGCGGGAGAGGGGGGAAAAGCGTACGCAAATATCCCTGACCAGTTCATCCATAGCGCATTGCCTTGGGATTGATCCTGTGGGTACCTGGATGCAAAGTTTTGGCATTTTGAGTTTTCCTTTGTTGCAAATAGGTCTATTTGAGGTGTTCCCCAAATTTGAAAGTAAGTGTTTAGTATTTGGGGGTGAATCTCCCATTCGTGGATTTGTTGGTGATCCCGAGAGAGATTGTCTGCTAACTGGTTCTGAATCCCTGGAATAAATTGTGCTATTAGGCGAATGTGGTTGTGAATCGCCCAATGCCATATTTTTTGTGTCAGGAGACACAACTGTGTCGAGTGTGTCCCTCCCTGTTTGTTTAAGTAATACATTGTTGTCATGTTGTCTGTTTTGACAAGAATATATTTGTGGGTTATTATGGGCTGAAATGCTTTCAGCGCTAGAAATACCGCTAACAGTTATAAGTTATTTATGTGAAACTTTCTTTGATGTATGTCCCATTGTCCTTGGATGCTGTGTTGATTGAGGTGTGCTCCCCACCCTGTCATGGAAGCATCTGTGGTTATGACGTATTGTGGCACTTGGTCTTGGAAAGGCCGCCCTTGGTTTAAATATATACTGTTCCACCATAGAAGCGAGATGTATGTTTGGCGGTCTATCAATACCAGATCTAGAAGCTGACCCTGTGCTTGTGACCATTGTGATGCTAGGCACTGTTGTAAGGGCCGCATGTGCAACCTTGCGTTTGGGACAATGGCTATGCATGAAGACATCATGCCTAACAGTTTCATTACCATTTTGACTTGTATCTTTTGTTTTGGATACATGGCCTGTATTACATTGTGAAATGTTTGAACCCTTTGTGGACTTGGAGTGGCAATCCCTTTTGCTGTGTTGATTGTCGCTCCTAAGTATTGCTGTGTTTGACACGGCAAAAGGTGTGACTTTGCGTAGTTGATCGAGAAACCTAGTTTGTGGAGGATTTGTATGACATATTTTGTGTGCTGTGAACACTGTCTTAGCTTGTTGGTTTTGATTAACCAGTCGTCTAGGTACGGGAACACATGTATTTGCTGCCTTCTGATATGTGCAGCTACTACTGCCAGGCATTTTGTAAAAGCTCTTGGCGCAGTTGTTATTCCGAATGGCAACACTTTGAATTGGTAATGTATCCCTTGGAATACAAACCTTAGGTACTTTCTGTGTGAGGGATGTATTGGTATATGGGAATACGCATCCTTTAGGTCTAGTGTTGTCATGTAGTCTTGTTGTTTGAGCAGTGGGATTACGTCTTGTAATGTAACCATGTGAAAGTGGTCTGATTTGATGTAGGTATTTAATGTTCTGAGATCTAGTATTGGTCTCAGACTCTTGTCCTTTTTGGGTATTAGAAAGTACAGTGAGTAAACTCCTGTGTTTATTTGTAGTTTTGGTACTAATTCTATTGCTTCTTTTTGTAGCAATGCCTGAACTTCTAGTCCTAGAAGGTCTATATGTTGTTTTGACATACTGTGTGTTTTCGGTGGGACGTTTGGAGGGAATTGGAGAAATTCTATGCAATAACCATGCTGGATAATTGCTAATGATGTTGTGGTTTCTGTCGGTTGACCTCGAAACCCTCCCCTAAAAGGTGTTTTGCGAAATGTGCCTCTGCTCTGCGGGTAGTAGAGTGCGCCCATGGCTTTGGCTGTATCAGTGTCTTTCTTGAGTTTCTCAATAGCAGTGTCGACTTCCGGCCCAAACAACTGCTGTTCATTAAAGGGCATATTTAGCACGGCTTGTTGAATTTCCGGCTTGAACCCTGACGTACGCAGCCATGCGTGCCTTCTTATTGTTATTGCAGTGTTTACTGTCCTTGCAGCCGTATCTGCTGCATCCATTGAAGACCGTATCTGATTATTAGAGATACTTTGTCCTTCTTCCACCACCTGTTGTGCCCTTTTCTGGAACTCTTTGGGTAAGTGTTCTATGAAATGCTGCATCTCATCCCAATGAGCTCTATCGTATCTTGCCAAAAGTGCTTGTGAATTGGCAATGCGACATTGGTTTGCTGCTTGTGCTGCAACTCTTTTGCCCGCAGCATCAAATTTGCGACTCTCCTTGTCTGGAGGTGGTGCGTCCCCTGAGGTATAAGAGTTCGCTCTCTTACGAGCTGCCCCGACAACTACTGAGTCTGGTGTTAATTGCGTTGTAATATAAACTGGATCTGTTGGCGGTGGCTTGTACTTTTTCTCCACCCTTGGAGTTATGGCTCTGCCTTTAACAGGATCTTGAAAGATTTGTTTTGAATGTTTTAGCATTCCTGGGAGCATAGGTAGGCTTTGGTATTGGCTATGGGTGGAGGATAGGGTGTTAAACAAAAAGTCATCCTCAATTGGTTCGGAATGCAAGGTGACGTTATGAAAAGCAGCTGCCCTTGCGACCACCTGTGTGTAAGATGTACTGTCCTCAGGTGGCGACGGCCTCGCAGGGTACGAGTCTGGGCTGTTGTCCGATACTGGAGCATCGTAAAGGTCCCATGCATCGGGATCATCTTGACTCATTGTAGTATGAGCCGGGGAGTGCATCAGTGGTGGAGTTGTTACTGGTGATGTGTGCATTGATGGTGGTGGAGACGGTGGTGGAGTTGTTTTTCTTGCCACCTTTGCCTGTGGCTGCTTGTCCTTTTGTTGAAAGGCAAGTTTTCTTTTTATTTTAATTGGGGGAAGAGTGGTTATCTTCCCTGTGTCCTCATGAATGTGGAGCCTTCTTTGAGTATAGTCTGGCTCTACAGCTTCAAGTTCCTCTCCGAATTTATGCTTTTGCATTTGGGAGGACAATCCTTGTTCCTCTGTGTAGGAACCTGTTTTCGGCTCCGAGGCTGGATGTTTCAGAACCGAAACTTTTTCGGACGTCTTTATAGGCTCCGAAGAAACCTTTTTTATTTTCGGCGTGGTGTCTCGGTGCCGAACTTCTTCGGTGCCGCTGTCTCGGTGCCGAATTTTCTCGGAGCCCCTGTCTCGGGTCCGAGGTTGCTGTGTGGCGGTATCTCGACCGGAGTCGGATGACTTCGAGACAAGCATGCCCTTTTTCGGTGCCTTGGATCGGTCACCTATTTTTCGGGTTAAGCCATGGCCTGTTGGCGGTGGCGTCCCCTGGGCTTTTGTTGACTTCTCGTGAGTCTTATGTTTAGACGTCGTACTCACGGTTTTCGGCGTTTCTTCGGCGTCGAGCTCTTCCGAGTCCGACTCGTGGATGGAGAAAGCTTCTTCTTCCTCCTCGAAACGCTCTAGTCCCGTCGGCGTGGACGCCATCTTCAGTCTTCTGGCTCTTCGGTCTCTTAATGTCTTCCTAGACCGAAACGCTCGACAGGCTTCACAAGTATCTTCCTTGTGCTCCGGAGACAAGCACAAGTTACAGACCAGATGCTTATACGGATACTTGTTATGGCATTTTGGGCAGAAGCGGAATGGGGTCCGTTCCATCAGCCTTGAAGTCACACGTGGCCGGGCTGACCAGGCCCCGACGGGGGATCGAAAAAGCCCCGAAGGGCCACCGGAGCTTTTCAAAATTCAGTGTCGATTTGTTCTAACTAACCCGATACCGAACGCAAACAATACCGACATTTTTTTCCGAGATTCTAACTAACTTTCCGACCCGAAACACGGAGCGAAAAGGAACACGTCCGAACCCGATGGCGGAAAAAAAACAATCTAAGATGGAGTCGACGCCCATGCGCAATGGAGTCGAAATGGGAGGAGTCCCTCGGTCTCGTGACTCGAAAAGACTTCTTCGAAGAAAAACAACTTGTAACACTCCGAGCCCAAGACCAGATGGCGGACTGTGCACAGCATGTGTATCTACAGCTACACATGCCATCGAACATACATACATATATATATATATATATATATATAGCATTTTTAGTACACAAATTTTCATACTAAACTCATATATTCGTGTGTGTAACAGCAATGCAGACTATATTCATAAACAGGCTAAAATGCTTTATTTCTATGGAGTTTTTTTTTTTTCTTTTTTAAAACAGTCCTTTTCAAAATTACAATAAGAGAAAAACTTTCCAAAGCCCCATAGTTGGGCCCAGGGAAGAAGCAGTAGCAACACCAGTGAAAATAGAGAAAAAACTACATTGAAAACAATGGAGCCTTATTAGCCAATAGGGTGTATGCAGGTTAACACAGGAGAACCATAAAATTTTGGCACTGTGCCTTTAAGACCCTGAGCACCTCCAGTATCCCACCATGCCTCAGGGGTGAAGGAGAGGTGACAGTTGGTTCACAGTTAAGTCAGTTCTTTTTTCCGGCTTCTTCTGAGAGGATCCTGGAGCATTGAGCTCTGTTTTTCTGAGTTTTTCTCAGAAAATACTTCAAAACAGCGTTTTTTCTGCTTTCACTCGACATTTTACACCTTTGTCTGAGTCAAGAGACTTTTTCCTGACTGAAAAATACCTTCTCTTTTTGTGAAGTGCCCTTCCTGTGGGAAGAAGACGGCCCAGTCAGATCCACACACTCTATGCATTGTGTGTTTGCCTCCGAGTCACTGCCCTAACACTTGCAGACACTGCAAGAACATGTCAAAAAGGACTCTGAAGGACAGGGAGAAGATCAGACTTCATGGTCTTCATGAGAGGCAGAAGACATCGTCCTCTTCGCTACCCAGGCAGCCAACAAGCCATTCTCAGGAGAGACAGGCTAGATCGACGTCAGCAGGTAGGAAGGTACCTGTTTGTTCCCCGTCGACGTCATCGCTGCCACCGTCACATCGCCATAGATCGACGTCGACCCGACCGACGCCGAAGGATACGACGAAGGAACATGGGCACCACAGGGGCAGATCTCAGTCGACGGCAACCCACCGATCGACGTCGAGCCAGCACCGGCGTGCCCATTCGCCGAAGGCCTCGCACCCCTCGACGACGCGAAAGACTACGTCGAAATCGCCTCAACGGCGAGAGCAAAGACATCCGCCTTCGACGGCGAGGCACACGACGTCAAGCATGTCGCAGTCAAGGGATCGCCGGGTCACCGTCGAGGCGCTCAACATTGAGACCAGAGCAACCCACGTCACTCCCTTCGACGTCGTTGCAACTGTCGACGTCGACACAGGTTTTGCCTGTCTTGCAAGGATAAGACCACTCCAACATCTCCGGTGGCCTCCATAAAGAGTGGTTCATCTGGGCGGTCGAGAGCCGCATCGTCTGGGCATGTCTCGCCCATCAACTTGTCGCCAAGGTGGTTGGAGAGCCTTAATAGAACAACTGCCTCCCAGACTCGCAATACTCGAGGATGTACTCACCTTCGGCTTCTCTCCCGAGAACACCATCGCCAACAGTGCGGGCAGGACAGGCTCGTTCTGCGTCTCACTAGTCGGCCACTAGGCCTTGACGCGCCGCTACAACATCTCGGAGCAGATCACGCTCCCAGAGAAGATCTAGATCACGGTCATGCCGTCGCAGAAGGTCTCTTACTTGGTCATCGTCGGGGTCCTCAGTAAGAGAGTACTCCCCAACCTTAACGGATTCTCCACCAGCTAGAGTTTTCCCGGTGGACGATATCACAACCTTTAACGAGGTGCTTCTCAGGGGAGCACAAAAACTGAATATAGAGGTCCCGGAACCTTCAACCTCCTCATCCGTGATCTTTGAAACCCTGCAACATAGAGTGGTTTCAAAGAAATTGCTACCGCTGGTGCCTGGTCTTTTACAACCAACCATGGACACCTTTTTAGCACCAGCCACCCTCTGATCAGCTCCTGCTAGGATCTTAAAGAAATATAAGGCACCTGAGCAAGATCCTTTGTTTCTCAGGACTGATCCACCGCCGGACTCGGACATATTGGGCGCAGCCCGGAAGACACACTCAGTGGCATCATCCTCCACGGTTCCACCGGACAAGGAGAGTAGGCACCTGGACTCTCTGGGGAGGAAGATGTGTGGCACGGTGGCTTCCATGATTAAGGTCTCCAGCGCTTCCGCACTCCTAGGCAGATTCAACTGATCACTCTGGGAATCGCTGAGCAGGTTCACAGAGAAGCTGCCTAGGTGGACAGACAGGATTTTCAGGAGATCCTTCAGGAGGGGAGTCTGGTCTCCAATCAGGTCATCGGTGCAGCAGCAGATGGGGCAGACTTAGCAGCACACGTTATGCGCATGGGGCTTGTGTAAGGAGGTCTTCCTGGCTGAGACTTACAGGATTGAAGCAGGAAGCGCAGCATCGTATCCTAAACCTTCCGTTCAACGGAAACTCGCTTTTTGGAACCCAAACAGATGAGGAGATGGCGCGTATGAAGGCGGAAGTGGACACCATGAGGGCAGTGGGCCTGGAGAAAAGGAAGGACTTCAGGCGAAGGTATAGACCTTACGAAAGGCGCCCTTTTCAGCAGAGGGTTCAAGCCCCTCATTGGTCCCAGAGGCCCGACAGAGGCAAGGACGTCCACTCTTCCGCTCGTAAGGCCACGAGAGACCGAGGGTCAAGCAGACCTCAGCAGTCCACACCCAAAGCTCCTGCAAAGCAATGAGGACTCGCTTCCCTTAACACCGTGCACCACTCCGGTGGGGGGGAAGTACCACAGCGTTCATTCACGAGTGGCGTGGCATAACAAAAGACAAATGGGTGCTGAACATTGTAGAGAATGGGTACTCTCTTCTTTTCCGACAACCTCCTCCTCACTTGCCACCAACCAAATGCAATCCGGCTCACATGAGCCTATTACGCAAAGAGGCTCACGCCCTTTTACGGAAAAAAACAATAGAAAAAGTCCCAGTCGCGCACAGAGGGAAAGGAGTATACTCCTGCAACTTTCTGGTAGCCAAAAAAGGTCGAGAAGGAGTTTTCAGACCGATTCTGGACTTACGACTACTGAACAAGTACATAAAAAAGCATAAGTTCAGGATGCTGGCTCTCCACCAGATTTTCCCTCAGCTGCATCGAGGACACTGGATGTGCTCCATAGACCTGCAAGACGCGTACTTTCATATCCTGATCATTCCCAAGCATCGGAAATTCCTACGCTTCCGGTAAGCCTCCCAGCACTATCAGTTCAAGGTGCTTACGTTCGGCCTAAAATCTGTCCCTCGCGTTTTCTCAAAATGCGTAGGAACGGTAGCAGCGCATCTAAGGAAGCAGAAAATCTTAATTTACCCATACCTAGACGACTGGCTACTGAAAGCCTCCTCTCCGGAGCAGGCGAAAAGTCATCGGGACATTGTGCTCAGTGTTTTCCGATCTCTAGGTCTACAAGTCAACTACCAAAAGTCCACCCTCATCCCAACGCAAAACCTCCACTACCTGGGAGCAATACTGAATACAGAGCTCGAAAGAGTGTATCCTTCGGAGGAACGACTATTATCAATAAAGAGAAAGTGTCAAGACCTTCTGAGGTCCAACGCACCTACGGCCCGTCAGGTGACTTCTCTACTGGGCTCCATGGCCTCGTGCATTTTCACTGTCCCGAATGCCAGGCTACATGAGGCCTCTTCAAGAGGCGCTGAAAATCAACTGGAACCAGAGCACAGGCTGCTGGGAGGACCGAATGCGTCTTCCGATAGGAGCACGACAATCGTTACGATGGTGGATGCACAGAACTCACCTGTCAGTAGGAGTTCCGTTTCACCAGCTAATCCCGTCCGACACTCTGGTAACGGATTTGTCGCTTCGGGGATGGGGAGGTCATCTGGGTTCCCTTCAAGCTCGGGCCGGTGGTCCGACAACGAAAGAGAGTACCACATCAACCTGCTGGAGCTCAGAGCAGTTCGCCTGGCTCTCAGGTCTTTTGCTCCATCGATTCAGGGGAAATCTCTTCTAGTGCAAACGGACAATACGACGACAATGTATTATCTAAACCGACAAGGAGGAACGAGATCCCTATCTTGGGAGTCTCAGGCCATCTGGCATTGGCTCCTAGCGAGGGGAATGTCTCTTACAGCAGTTCACCTACCACGGCAACAAAACGTGGAGGCGGACTTCCTGAGCAGAACTCTCGAGGACGCCCACGATTGGGTTCTTCACGACGAGGTCGTCGAAGACATCTTCGGTCACTGGGGTCGGCCTCAATTAGATCTCTTCGCAGACGAGGAAAACAAGAAATGCCCAGACTTTGCGTCCAGGTTTTATCGTTCGGGGTCTTGAGGGAATGCCCTGTTGATTGACTGGTCAGGGATATTTCTCTACGCTTTTCCAGCAATTCCCCTCATACCTGCGGTGATAAACTCTACAGATCCAACACCAGAATGATTCTCATAGCTCCGCAATGGCCTCGTCAGTTCTGGTACACAGATCTCCTCAACCTATCAGAACAGCCTCACCGGAGGCTGCTGTGCAGACCGGATCTCCTTTGCAGGCTGGGAGGCAGGATACTTCACCCCAACCTTCCCTCTCTGAGCTTGACGGCATGGCTCCTGAATTCCTGCAGTATGGGCACCTAGGGCTCTCGCAGGAGTGCATGAACATCTTAAAGGAGTCCAGACGACCTTCCACGCGGCGTTCTTACGAGTTCAAGTGGAAGAGGTTCTACATATGGTGTCGTCAGCAAGGTCAGAATCCTATACTGGCTCAGGAGGAGGTCATACTGTCTTACCTACTCCATTTGGCAAAATCGGGTCTGCAAGTGTCATCTATTAAGGTACATTTATCTGCCATTACAGCCTATCGTAAATCACCTTCTCAGGAATCCTTTTTTACAAGGCCAGTAGTCAAGGATTTCTTAGAAGGTTTGAAAAAAGTTTTTCCACCCATTCGAAAACCCTCCCCTTCATGGGAGCTAAACATAGTACTATCGAAACTCATGGGCCCTCCTTTCGAACCTATCCACAAAAGCCTGTTTGCAACACCTTATGTGGAAGATGGCTTTTCTGGTAGCCATTACTTCCGCGAGGAGGGTCAGTGAAATTCAGACTTTGTCCTCCAAAGAACCATACACAGTCTTCCACGAGAATAGAGTGGTTCTACGAACTCATCCATCATTCTTACCGAAGGTGGTGTCAGAATTTCACATCAATCAGACTATTTCACTACCAACTTTTTTTCCCCAATCCGGATACTCCGGCGGAGAAAGCTTTGCACTCCCTGGATTTGAAAAGAGTGCTAAAATTTTACTTGGATAAGACCAAACTAATTAGACAATCCCACCACTTATTTGTAAATTACGGTCATTTGAGAACAGACGAGGCAGCCTCAAAACAAACCATATCTAGATGGATAGTTTCATGTATTGTTACTGCATATAAATTGGCTAACAATCAGCTACTTGCTAGGCCTAAGGCTCATTCAACAAGAGGAAAGGCGGCTACGGCTGCCCTCCTTAATGTTCCAATCTCTGAAATTTGTAAGGCTGCTACATGGAAGTCTGTACATACATTTACGAGGCATTACTGTTTGGACTCAGATGCCAGAGCAGACGCCCAAGTTGGGCAAGCATCTCTGAGAAATTTGTTTGCATAATACATATCTCTTCCTGCACTTCTATTAGACAGTCCGCAGAGTTTAGGGATGGGCTTGCTAATCTATTCAATGTTTATGACTATTGATGATGATCCCCTGGAAGAGAAGGATAAGTTACTTACCTGTAAACCCTAGTTCTCTTCCAGTGGTATCCTCATCAAATTCATAAACAACCCACCCTCCTCCCCGGACGCAAGACTCCTAGAGGTGCAGGACATACTATCTTTCGAATCTGCTGGACAAGTTGTCACCGTAAAAAAGTACTGACCTAACTGTGAACCAACTGTCACCTCTCCTTCACCCCTGAGGCATGGTGGGATACTGGAGGTGCTCAGGGTCTTAAAGGCATGGTGCCAAAATGTTATGGTTCTGTGTTAACCTGCATGCAACCTATTGGCTAATAATGCTCCATTGTTTTCAATGTAGTGTTTTCTCTTTTTTCACTGGTGTTGCTACTGCTTCTTTCCCTGGGCCCAACTATGGGGCTTTGGAAAGTTTTTCTCTTATTGTAATTTTGAAAAGGACTGTTTAAAAAAAAAAAAAAAAATCATAGAACTAAAGCATTTTAGCCTGTTTATGAATATAGTCTGCATTGCTGTTATACACACGTATGAGTTTAGTATGAAAATTTGTCTACTAAAAATGCTATGTGTGTGTATATATATATATATATATATATATATATATATATATATATTTCGTGCATATTTCATACTTTTATGTGTGTGTATTTTATGTATGCTCTGGCGTCCCCGCACGGAGGGCGGGAATATTCAATGTTTATGACTTTGATGAGGATACCCCTGGAAGAGAACTAGGATTTACAGGTAAGTAACTTATCCTTACCTCATACCCACACCATCCTCTCCCTCTCCTCCTCCACTGGATTCCCCACCTGAAGACATTGGGCGATTTCATAATTTAATAGAAAGGGCGGCAAAAAGGTTTGCACTTCCCATGCCCATTAAGCAGACAGACTGCTTTCCTTACTATTTTAAAGAACCATTCCAAAAGAGCGTAAGATCTATGCCCATCATCAACTACATTTGGGAAGATGGCCTTAAAGTTATGAGAAACCCTGCCAGTCACTACTGTTCAGCTGCATCTGGAAAAAAACAAAATACAAGGCTCCACAGAACGCCCCAGTCTGTGTAACTGGCCATCCTAAATCTGATTCCGTGATCACTCAAACAGCTCAACGTAGATAAAAAAATCCTTCAACCCCAATATCTGCGCTCACAGACAAACAGGGAAGGCGCATGGACAATATTGGGAAGCGATTCTCCTCCATGTCAGCGCTTACTGTCAAGGCAGCGAATTCCCTGGCTGTCATCGGCAGGTACGATAGACAACTATAGGCCGTCATAACACCATATCTAGACCAGTAGAGGCAGAGAAGGTCCTGCAGGAAGGTGAGCATGCTTCAGCAGAAGTGATAGATTGTGTCATGCATATCTCCACAACAGATTTTCGACAGCTTGCATGGGCTGCTGTATTTAAAAGGCAAGGCTGGCTCAAAGCAACCTTGTTTAGATGGGATGTTCTTCCATTTGATGGGGAGGCTCTCTTTGGCAAACATGTTGATGAAGCCCTTTAAGCAATTAAGACAGATACAGCTAAATCCCTTGGAACTCTCCAATTTAGGAAGGAGCCATTTTGTGGTGCGAGATGGTGTGTTTTTCCATTGTACAGGGGAGGATTTCAGCAATACAGATATCCCTCCTGCCCCTCCACCTACCAACAGTTTCATCAGCAATACCCACAAAAACAGCCATCGCTGACAGCTTACAACAGACCCACGCCCAGAGGCAGAGCAGGACGCAAGGGAGAAGATACTGGTCGTTAACAATGACAAGCTCCACCATGCTAAAGAAAGGAGCAGCAGAAAGAGTTCCTGTTTCGCAAAGGGGTGCAAGGGGTTCTATTACTGCTTCTTTCTTGGCTGCAAATAGTGGAAGAAATAACGCCCAATTCTAGACCTCAGAACTTTAAACACCCATCGCAGGAAATAGCCATTCTGCATGATAATACAAGATATCCTCTACTTCTAAATCCTTGAGATTATATGTCCACTCTCGACGTACAAGATGCGTATTGTTACATTCAAATGCATCCATCCCACAGAAAATTCCTAGGGTTTACGGTAGCCGGTAGTCACTACCAGTTCAGAGTTCTTCCTTTTGGCCTGAAGTCATCCCCCATGATATTCATGAAGGCCCTGTCCCCCATTACAACATTTTTAAAAACAAAAAAACATAAATTGTTTGGACGATTGGTTAGTCAGGGCTCCTTCCAAGCAGGCAAGCAGCACAAAGATCAACAGCAGCTAGCATGTCCCTGTTCAAAGAGTTAGATCTCATGCTGAACATAAGAAAGTCAGTTCTTCAGTCCTCAAGAAACATAACTTTTCTGGAAGCAATACTGGATACTAAGCTTAACAAAGTGTCCCCTACAAAGGAACGGCAACTTAGACTAATGTCAATGTGTCATTTGGCAAAATGGATTCAAAGAAAAAAGTATTTTTCAGTGCGCCTCTATAAGTCTTTCTTGAGGATGTCAACTTGCACTCCTCTAATTCTGTTCTGCAGGCTACGAATGCAAACCCTCCAGGAGTAACTGGACAGCCAGTGGATACAGGCTCCTTTGACAATACCATAGGGTCACGCCAGCCATGATCACGGTATTATTCCAGTGGACCCATCATCCACACCTGTTTATCGGTCTCTCTTTCCTCAGCCCATCCTCTTCATTGGTCATCACAACAAATGCTTCCCGGGGGGGAATGGGAAGTGTACCTTCAGGACCAACAAGTCAGTGGCAAAGGAGAAAACCTCACAAGCTCTACCATTTCAATCTGCTCAAGCTCAAGGCAGTACACTTAGCCTTACAAGTTTTCCTTCCAAAGATAAAGGACTCTGCAGCTCCGATACTAACAGACAATACAACAACGATGCACTAAATAAACAAAGAAGGCGGCACCACAGCACTTCTCCTATCTGGAGAATCACAAGGTATCTGGAATTGGTCCATCCAAAATAAAGTGCATCTTCGAGCAGAATATGTTCCAAGAAAACAGACACTCCCAGCACATTGAGAACACTGTGTCACAAGTGGGAATTGGACCAGGAAAGTCAATCAAATCTTCTCACAATGGGGCAAGCCAAATCTCTACCTAGTCGCAACTCCCCAGAACACCAAATGTAGGTTCTTTTCAGACTGGGATCCCCACCTGGGATCATGGGGGAATGCATTTTTGTTGGCATGGTCCGGAATATATGCTTAAGCTTTTCTGGACATTCCCCTCATTCCAAAGGTTCTAAAGAAGATGAAGAACAAACTTGCAGGATACTCCCCATAACCCCCTGTGCGGCGCACCAGCATTGGTTTAAAGAACTAATTCATCTTTCGGAGAATCCTCACATCCTGTTGACAAAAACGCTTTTTCCCTGGACGATAAATGTCAAGTTCTACACCCGGGTCCCAAATCTCCTAACTTGACAGCTTGACTCCAGAGCAGAATTAATTCGGCCACTTAAACATCTTTCCCCATTACAGAAATATACTCGCCAGAGCATGAGCAAATAGCCCAAACAAAACCTATTGTCTTAAGTGGAAGAGATTTTGCATATGACGCCAACAAGCGCAGATCCATCCGCTCTCATCACTACCTGAACAGATCCTTCCATACCCATTACATTCAGTACGATCTGGATTAGCTCATGCTTCCATCAAGATACATCTGGCTGCTATATCCCGGTAGAGGAGACCGGGCAAGTCACCATCACTATGATCCACCAGACTTATCAAACAGTTCCTCAAGGGTTTGTTTAGTATCCCCACCAGTCACACCCGCCCTTCATCTTGGCAGCTGAACACAGTGTTATCACAGTTAATGAAGAACCCGTTTGAGCCCATTCACAAGGCAGATTTAAAGTTCCTCTCCTGGAAAGTCACTCTTGTTGTGGTTCTCACCTCAGCCAGACGAGTCAGTGAGATCCAAACCTTCACCATTCAAGACCCCTTTCCTACAATTTAGGGAAGATCGAGTGATCCTTCGCACAAACCCAAACTTTATTCCCAAAGCCCTGTCGGACTTTCACCTCAATCAACCGGTTATTCTGAAGATGTTCTTTCCAAAACTTACCACGCCAGCTGAACAAGCTCTTCATTCGCTAGACATCAAGATGCCTTAAATTTTATCTTGACAAAACAAAGATTTAGAAAATCTACCCAGTTGCTCATGGCATTCAGCGTCCCCAAGAAGGGGTCATCCTCTTTCAAAACAAGGTATTGCTACATGGATTTCTAGTGCAATTCACTTCTGCCACCAGGAATCATCTCATGTTCAGTCAATTAGAACTGTATCAACTTCAACAGCTCTTTCTCTGCCGGTATGCCTCTTCAGGACATTTGCAGACCAGCCACCTGGTAGAATGCGTGCTTCTTTATGCAGCATTAGTGCTTAGATTCAACGCCTCCAGGTGATGTGGCAGTGGGTCAAGCGGTTCTGAGAAATCTTTTCCAGTAATGGTGAGCTATTTTCTGTTTCTTTTGCACACCATCCCACTATTAGTTCCAGACATTGTCTTATTTAATACAGTTTGACTTGCAGCATACAAGAAAACTCATCTTTTGCTGTATAAGTCAGATGCTAATTCTTTTTCAAAACATATGTTAACAGATGTCAGCATATGCACGTATAGTTAAAAAATGTTATATGTTTACCTAAGATTACAATGTGCTTCATTGCTGTTATCTACTCGGATTCAAACATGAGAATCTCTGAAAGTTCCAATACTGGAGTAAGAAAATAAGTTACTTACCTCTAACTGTAATTTTCCAGTATTGAAATCTTTCATAGATTCACAGACGACCCTCTCTCCTCCCCTGGGAAGCTCACCGTTTTTCTTTCCTTTTTTTTTTTCCTCTCTCTCTCTCTCACTAAACTCTGAGGGACTGGAGCTTCTCAGATGAGTGTTTTAAAGGGTAAAACAGCCTGATTGTCTGAAACCTACGTTTGATCTCTTTTTTAAATTGTTGTTACAAAAGTGAAGGGCTTAGGGCCTTCATACACTATGTTAGACATTAGATTGCTATTATAGGTTACCGGGGGACTCCCATCTCAACGACAGGGAATGATTCAAGCATGTGGATCTATGAAAGATTCCAGTACTGGAGAACTACTTCACAGGGCAGAGTTAAAGTACATTTCTTGGAAGTCAGTGCTCCTATTAGCGCTTACTTCAGCCAAGCAAGTGAGCGACATCCAAGCCTTCACCATCAATCAACCCTTTCTCTAATTCAAATCAGACAGTGTGATCCTCAAGACCAATCCTAAATTAATACCCAAGGTCTCCCTTCAAAATTTCACCTAATCGAACCAGTAATATTGAGAACATTCTTCCCTAATCCTCAAAAAGCAGCAGAAAGATCACTGCATACATTAGACGTCCAACAATGTTTAAAATGTTGCTGTCATAGAACTATATCTGTAAAACAGATCAACTGTTTGTAGCCTATGGAGACATCAGAAAGGGGCTTCCGGTCTCTAAACAGACTATAGCGAGATAGATTGCTTCAGCCATACAGTTTTGCCGACAGCAAGCAGGGTTACTGCTGGCTACGAAGGTCAAAGCCCAATCCAACAGAGCCATCCATCTCCACAACTCTATTTGCCGGTGTGCCCATTCACCAGTATGCCGGCAGCAACCTGGCCCAGTATGCACACCTTTACTCAACATTACTGCCTAGATTCAGCAAGAAGACTGATGCAGCAATATTTGTTGCAATAAGGTGACCCATTTTCTTCCCACCTTCCACTACGTTATTACTACTATGCGTTGTTGTCTGCAATGTTCACTGCTATTCTTTAAATCTATGAAAGAACCAATACTTGAGAAGAAAATAAGTTACTTTCCTGTAACTGAAGTTTTCCAGTATTGGTATCTTTCAAAGATTTGAATGCAACCCACCCTCCTCCCCATAAGGTGCTCCCCTTATGTCTTCTTATTATAAACCTCACTTGTGCTGGAAAATATGAGACAGGAGCCTCTGTGGTGATGGTTCTAAAAGGGGTTGTCACCTGATTGGCTTGACTTTGGGTAATTTCTAATAAAACACTAATAAGAGTTAAACTGAATGTCGATTGCATTAACTTCAGTGTAGTTTTTTCTTTACTGCTTCCTATGGTACCGTGGGACTCACACTTCGGGGAACGATTCAAGCATGTGAATCTATGAAAGATACCGATACTGGAGAGCTACAGTTTGACTACAGGTTTCGTACCATCTGCTACCACAGCGACCACAATGGTCACAGCTCCATCGTCACCCATGATAATAACACCATCGCCGTTGTCACCGACGACAATAACATCAGTGAGGATTAATTATGGGTCTTCTTTACCAACCCAGGGTATAAAGATGTAGAAGAAATCAACATCGTCGACGGGTAAGAAATCAAAGTCTACTACATCGTCGATGCGCATACCGTTGATGGCTCCGCCAACATAGACATGCGAACCACAAATTATGACAGCTTCGTCGACGGCAACTCCAAAAGCGACCACACTGTCGACAACTAGCACACCGTAGACTAGACCGCAGACAACTTCGTCAACTGCCCATTTCTTCACCACAGATGCACTGTCGATGATAGTGGATTCAGGAATCTTCGTTTTTGCCCTTAAGACTAATAGCAATTTAATGTAAATCCACTCAAGAGGCATTGCACATACCTCACCTAGTAAGGTGTCGCCCGTACCCCCAGAACATCTCCTTGATGAGGATGAAGAGGAATATGAAGATAAGTACTCCGATGATGGTCTGTTTTCGGTGGCACGTAGTCCTTCAGACCTACGAATTAAATGCCAGGAAGAGGAGGCAAGGGAGTGTGAAGGATTATATATTCAGAAATCGTTTAAAGATCGACAACACACGCGTGAGCCAACAGTGCAGATGACAGTATCAATAATTGCCAATTTGCAGCATATGATGCAAGATTATTACTGGAGATTCCCGCCACCAGGATCAACCACTCCGCTGCAACATCAGCAACTTCCACTAAGTCCTGCTCCCAAAGACCTATCCTCAGACTTTCAAGTACCTATCTCCACCTCCTGAAAACGAGCCACCTTTCTCAGAAGAAGATGAGGAAGAAGGAGCTACAGGACTCTGCCTCGTACCCCACTGAATGGGATGATTACCAGACGCAAAAACCATCCCCCTTTATGTCACCACCAGTAGATTCTCCACCGCAGGATATTGGGGAGGTGGTGTCCATAGTATAATGGAAAAAGCAGCTAAAAGGTTCCAGCTTCCCATTTGTAACTAAACAGTTGGATTGCTTCCTTTATGACGTTAAGGAAGGCACCAGGAAGTCCGTTCATGCGATCCCAATTGTAGACTTCATATGGGAAGAGGGCCTTAAAGTAATGCAGACCCCATCTTCCATTCCAGCGGTACTTCCTAAACTGGACAAAAAAACACAAGACGCCAGAAAATTCACCAGCCTGTTTAATTGGTCAACCTAAACCTGACTCCAGAATATCTCAGGCAGCCCAGAGCAGGTTCAGAAATCCATCCTCTCCACGCCCCCGGATAAGGAAGGAAGGCACTTAGATACGATAGGGAAAACATTCTCCATAATGGCGGCTACAACAGTCAGGGCAGCAAACTCCTTGGTGATTCTAGGCAGATACGACTAACAAATGTGGTCGGACTTCTCCCAATACATCGATCTCCTTCCTGAGGATGCTAGAGCGGAAGCTCGGAAGATATTGCAAGAGGGAGAAAAGATTTCTGCTGAGATCATAGACTGTGCAACAGATGCGTCATCCACAGGTTTCCGCAAGCTAGCCGGAGCGGTAGTACTAAGACGACAGGGGTGGCTAAAGGCCACTTCCTTCCACCCAGAGGTTCAGATGAAAGTTCTGGATATGCCATATAATGTGGAGCCACTATTTGGCAAGCACGTCGATGACGCGCTTCAGTCAATAAAGACGGACACAGCTAGATCGCTGGGTATTCTACAATTCAAAGGGCAGCCCTTTCGAGGAACAAGGGGCAGAGGACTGTATTCTTACAGAGGTGGCCTGCACCAGTATCGGCAGTACCAACCTTACCAGGGCCAGTTTCGTTCAGCCACCAATCATCAACAGCAACAACCCTATCGGCAACCAATTTCTGCCACCTACAGACATACCACAAGAGGAAAGTCTACTTATAGGGGCAAGGACACAGCCAGAAAACACTGATCTCCACCAAGTGCCTGCCTTCAACCCCTATTCCAACACTCCGATAGGGGGCAGAATTTCCAGCTTCTCCCACCAGTGGTCCCAGATCACCTCAGACCAATGGGTCCTTGACATTATCACCAAAGGGTATACCCTGGAATTTCAGCAACTTCCTCCAGAGGTACCACCACAAGGACCCTCGCCTGCCCACTTAAGGGAGCTCCTTGTACAAATTTCCAATATGATAGACAAGGGAGCGAAAGAGATCATACTGAAGTCTGAGGGGAACCAGCTTCTATTCTTGCGTCTTCCTCATCCAGAAAAAGACAGGAGACTGGCGACCTATCTTAGATCTTTGATGTTTAAACAAATTCCTGAAAAAATAATAATTTTAGATGATCACTCTTCAGGATGTATTAACAATACTCAACCAGGGGGATTTCATGACAGCCTTGGATCTTCAAGACGCCTATTTTCATATACCTATTCGCCACAGGAAATTCTTACGCTTCAGGGTTGCAGGCACCCATTACCAATTCAGAGTGTTACCATTCGGTCTGAGATCGGCTCCTCGAATGTTCACCAAGGTCTTAGCTCCGGTGGCCGCGTACCTCAGACAAAAAGGAGTTCAAGTGTTTCCATACTTGGCAGTTTCCAAACTGCCGTCTCCACATGAAAACACTTCAGCAGCAGTTAGACAGCCAGTGGAAACAAACAGAACTTTCGACGATATTGTCCAAATTACCCCACCAATGAAACAAGCCATGGAATGGTGGTTGAAGACCCCCCCCCCTTGCCCTCCCCCCCCCCACACCCCCCCCACATCTCAGAGGGTCTCTCTTTTCTGAATCAAAGCCCGGAGCATGTTCTGACCACAGACGCATCTCTGAAGGGATGGGGCGCGCACCTCGAAGACCTGACAGTGAGAGGGAAATAGACTACCCACGAAGCAATGCTCCACCTCAACTTGTTGGAATTAAATGCATGTGAATCTATGAAAGATACTCCAATAATGGAGAAGGAAATAAGTTACTTACCTGTAACTGTGGTTCTCCAGTATTGGTATCTTTCATAGATTCACATGCAACCCACCCTCTTCCCCATAGAGGCTCAATTCATGTTTTCTTCCTTTTATACATCACTTGTGCTAGAAAATCTGAGAGACTGGAGTCTCTGTGCTGAGGGTTCAAAGGGTGGTCTTGTCTGATTGGCTGGACTTTGGGTCTTTTATAGTAACACTAATAAGCAATGAAAGTGAATGTATTTTTTCCATTAACTTCAATGTTAAAAAATGTAATCTACTGCTTTCTATGGACCGTGGGATTCCCACTTCGATGACTGGGAATGATTCAAGCAGATACCAATACTGAAGAACCACAGATACAGGTAAGTAACTTATTTTCTTACAGGTAACTTATTTTCTTTTTGTGTATATGCTGATGGACATGCGTATATTTCTTTAATTCCTCCAGTATTAGGGTATCTTTCATAGATTCACATGCTTGAATCATTCCCCGTTGTCGAAGTGGGAGTCCCACAATACATAGAAAGCAATAAATAGATCAAAATACATTTTATTTATTTTTTTCTTCATTGTAGTCAATAGGAAAAAATATTCGCTTTTCTAACTATCAGCCTCATTAGAAAAGGCCCAAACTTCAGCCAATCAGGCAAGACCACCCCTTTAGAAGCCTCAGCACAGAGGCTCAGTCTCCCAGATTTTCTACCGCACGTCGTGTGTAAGGGAGTCTCCCTGAGCTCTGCTCAGTTTACTTTCTCTTCAAGAGATATTGTTCAGCTTTCACTCTTAACTTTGCTGTAGTACTTCTTCCATCATGTCTACAGCAAGAAAAGGTTTGTTTAGACCTTGTGGTACCTGTGGAAAGTTAAGGCTTCAAAGGACTGCATATACTGTCTCCATCCAGAACATAAGGTCAAAGATTGTAAAATCTGCAGGACTTTTCCTAACAAGACTCTCAGAGACAGAGAAGCCAGGCTCCTACATTGGCTTCAGAAACAAAAATCCAGAGAAACTTTCTTTGAGGAGGAGGACAGCGACACATCAGTGGCCTCAAAGAAGAGGAAAAGGTCTGTGGAGAGCTTCTCCCCCAAGAGCAGTAAGTCAACTAAGAAGCTGCATGCATTTAAGGATAGACCTGAGGAACACGCATCAACATCCGGGGAACATGGTGGTAAGGTTTGTTCAGAGCCATCTACTCCTGCTACCATCTCAAAGCTCAAAAGATCTTCAAGTTCCCTACCACCGTCAACGTCCAGGATGTCCACACCGTCGACGGCAGGTCTTCCTTCATCGACGACAACAGCGACGGGCACATTTACAGCTCCGTCGTCGCCAATGATTGTTACTTCGTCTCCGCTATCATCTACAACTATAACGTCGGTGAGCTTAAAATACGGTCCCTCACCTGCTCACACCTTAAAGATCACAAAGAGACCGTTGACGGGAAAGAAGGTGAAGTCTCTATCGTCGACGCACTCAGATGAGTAAGCTCCAGAGCTCTTCGTCGACGATCCCACCGACGGAAGCATCGACGGCGCGGCAATCAAATTTGCCCTCAACGGCGACTACTCCGTCGACACTGGCACCGTCGACGGCAATTCCGTCGACGCTCGCACTGCTGATGACGACACCGCTACCGACGGCTCCGTCGACGGTTCAATTTCCTGAGTCTATATCCAAGCATTATGGAGCATCTTCTTACATACCTCAGAGGATTCTGCCGATAAAGAGTAAATCTTCTCTCCTACTACCGTCTCATACATCACCTAGTAAAGTCACACCAGTACCTCCACAGCATCTCTTTGCTGACGAAGAGGAGGAAGATGATGTATATTCAGATGACGTTTTTTCCCCCGGTGGCACGTAGCCCCTCAGATCTACGTATTAAATGTCAGGAGGAGGATGAAGAGGAAAGTGACCAGCTCTATTTAGGTCAGCAGCAGCAGAGTCACATACAACCTCAAGAGCAACAGGAGCAGACTATCCAGATGCCTGTTTCTTTGATAGCCAATCTGCAGCAGATGATGCAGGACTATTATTCTAGATTTCCTCCACCTGGCTCCTCTACACCGGTACAACCTCCACATACGCCGATATCCACTCCTGTTCGGCCATCGGATTCTACAGAACCTGTCCCAGGTCCTTCATCTGGACAGGATGTTGATCCACCTTTTGTCAGAGGATGAGCAGGAAGAAGGTGAAATTTAGGACACTGACTCGCTCATTCCAGAATGGGATGAATATCAGATTCAAACACCATCTCCTTCTACGCCACCACCAGTGGACTCTCCACCGCAGGACATTGGTTGTTTTCACAGTGTGATGGAAAGAGTTGCAAAAAGATTTCAACTGCCAACAGTATCAAAGCAGTCAGACTGTTTCCTATATGATTTCAAAGAGGATACTAGGAAGTCAGTAAGAGCAATACCCATTGTTGACTTCATTTGGGAAGAGGGGCTTAAAGTCATGCAGACTCCATCTTCTATACCAGCAGTGTTACCAAGACTTGAAAAGAAATACAAAGCACCAGACAATTCTCCAGCATGTTTGGTTAGTCACCCTAAGCCAGATTCAGTCATATCACAGGCAGCTCAGCGAAGGTCCAGAAATCCGTCTTCTTCTTTGACTGCCCCCCGGATAAGGAGGGACGACTGTTGGATTCAATTGGCAAAAAGTTCTCAACGATGGCGGCCACTACAGTCAGAGCAGCAAATTCCCTGGCAATCCTGGGAAGGTACGACCGTCTGATGTGGTCCGATATGTCGCAGTTTATAGAGCTTTACCGGAAGACAGTAGAGCGGAAGCGCGCAAAATATTACAGGAGGGTGAGAAGATCTCGGCTGAGATTATAGACTGCGCCATAGATGTCTCGTCTACAGGTTTCCGCCAGTTAGCCGGAGCAGCCATACTCAGGCGTCAGGGGTGGCTGAAAGCTACATCGTTTCGACCAGAGGTGCACTTGAAGATACTGGACATGCCCTATGATGGTGAGCTCTTGTTCGGCAAGCATGTAGATGATGTTTTGCAATCTATTAATACAGACACCGAGACAGCCAGATCTCTGGGAGCATTACAATACAGAAGACAGCCCTTTCGGGGAGCGAGAGGGAGAGGAATCTATTCTTATAGAGGTGGCGCACACCAATATCGACAATACTCTTACCAGGGACAGTTTTGTTCCACCATTGGCCAGCAACAGCTGCATACTTACCGACAGCCGTCATCCACACATTTCAGACAACCTGTGAGAGGAAAGACGGCTTATAAAGCCAAAGAGACAGCAAGGAAACACTGACCTTCATCAGTTGCCTGCACCCAACCCCTATACCAACACTCTAATAGGGGGCAGAATTTCCAAGTTCCTCCACCAGTGGTCCCAGATTACTTCAGACAAATGGGTACTCAATATGGTCAACAGAGGACATACACTAGAATTCAATCAGCCTCCCCCTCACGTACCACCAAGGGGTCCCCCTCCTGCCCATCTCAAAGAACTAGCACAGATTGCTATCTTAATGGAGAAGAGAGCCATAGAGATCGTACCGAAAAACCAGAGGGGAACAGGTTTTTACTCCCGCTTCTTCCTTATATGAAAAAAGACAGGTGACAGGAGACCCATTTTAGATCTTCGTTCTCTCAAGAAGCCATCATTTTGCATGATCTCCCTTCAAGACGTCCTATGCCTACTCAACCGGGGGGATTTCATGACGTACTTAGATCTCCAGGACGCATATTTCCACATTCCCATTCACCCCAGTCATCGGAAATTCTTACGGTTCAGGGTTGCAGGCACTCATTACCAGTTCAGAGTGTTGCCCTTTGGCCTCAGATCGGCCCCAAGAGTGTTCACCAAGGTCTTGGCACCAGTTGCAGCCTACCTCAGGCAACAAGGGATTCAGGTGTTCCTGTACTTAGACGACTGGCTAATAAAAGCACGAACGACAAAAGCTGCCAGGGACACAAGGACATGTTTATCTCTCTTCGGGACACTAGGCTTAACAGTCAATTACCCCAAGTCTCATCTACAGCCTTCGCAGAACATTACCTTTTTAGGAGCCGTCTTGGACACAGTCCAAGCAAGAGCCTTTGCTTTGCACAACAGACAGAAGAGACTTCAAGATCTAGCAACACGTCTCAGCAGAAGAAGGTCCGCTTCTGTTCGAACTTACAAGTCTTTTCTGGGGATGCTTTCTTCTTGCATTCCGTTCATAGAAAACTGTCGTCTGCACATGAGAACACTTCAGCAGCAATTAGACAATCAATGGAAACAAATAGAAGGATCTTTTGATGATGTAGTTCGAATAACTCCATCAGCGAGACAAGCTCTCAAATGGTGGAAGGATACCCCCCTCATCTCGGAAGGTCTCTCATTCCTGAAAGACAAACCAGTGCACATTATAACAGATGCATCCTCTCCTGCCCTTCCCAGCCAAGGTAATAGAGAAGACCGTCAACAAACAGCTGACCACCTTCCTGGAAAACAACAACCTGCTCGACCCTTCACAAACCGGATTCCGAACCAACCACAGCACGGAAACCGCCCTCATCTCAGTCACAGACAACATCAGAACCCTGATGGACAACGGTAAAACAGTCGCCCTCATTCTCCTCGACCTTTCGGCTGCCTTCGACACCGTCTGTCACCGCACCCTAATCACCCGCCTCCACTCCACCGGGATCCAAGGCCAGGCCCTGGACTGGATCGCCTCCTTCCTCTCAAACCGTTCCCAAAGAGTTTACCTCCCTCCGTTTCGCTCAGTACCCGCCGAGATCATCTGCGGCGTACCTCAAGGCTCATCACTCAGCCCGACACTCTTCAATGTCTACATGAGCCCCCTCGCCGACATCGTACGCAAGCACGACATCATCATCATCACTTCCTACGCCGACGACACCCAACTTATACTCTCCCTCACCAAGGACCCCGCCAGCGCCAAGACCAACCTACAAGAGGGTATGAAGGACGTCGCAGATTGGATGAGGCTCAGCCGCCTAAAGCTGAACTCTGAAAAAACGGAAGTCCTCATCCTCGGCAACACCCCGTCCGCCTGGGACGACTCCTGGTGGCCCTCGGCACCGCACCGGCCCCCGCAGACCACGCCCGCAACCTCGGCTTCATCTTGGACCCTCTTCTCACCATGACCAAGCAAGTCAACGCCATGTCCTCCGCCTGCTTCCTCACCCTCCGCATGCTCCGCAAGATCTTCCGCTGGATTCCCGCCGACACTAGAAAAACCGTGACCCACGCCCTCGTCACGAGCCGCCTGGACTACGGCAACACCCTCTACGCTGGGACCACAGCCAAACTCCAAAATCACCTGCAACGCATTCAAAACGCCTCGGCCCGCCTCATCCTCGACGTACCCCGCAACAGCCACATCTCCGCACACCTGAGACACCTGCATTGGCTCCCAGTCAGCAAAAGGATCACCTTTCGACTTCTCACCCACGCACACAAAGCCCTCCACGACAAGGGACCGGAATACCTCAACCGACGCCTTAGCTTCTACGTCCCCACCCGCCTCTTCCGTTCCTCTGGCCTCGCACTCGCTTCCGTCCCTCGCATCCGCCGCTCCACGGCGGGTGGGAGATCTTTCTCCTTCCTGGCGGCCAAGACCTGGAACTCCCTTCCCACCAGCCCCAGGACCACTCCGCTTTCCGGAGACTCCTAAAAACCTGGCTTTTCGAGCAGCAGTAAACCCCTCTTTCCCCTAGCGCCTTGAGACCCGCACGGGTGAGTAGTGCGCTTTATAAATGTTAATGATTTGATTTGATTAGAGGGATGGGGCGCACATTTACAAGACCTATCAGTGAGAGGGAAATGGTCCACTCAGGAGTCGATTCTTCACATAAACGTATTAGAGTTAAGAGCAGTTTCCTTGGCACTCAAGGCCTTCCTCACCAACATCAGGGGTTCCTCAGTGTTGATAAGAACAGACACCACAGTCATGCATTACCTCAACAAGCAGGTGGGTACAAGATCGCAGGCATTGTCTCTAGAAGCTCAGAAACTGTGGCATTGGGTGATTCAGCATCACATATCGATCAGAGCAGAACATCTTCCGGGGATCTCCAACACCTGGGCAGATGCCTTAAGCAGGACTCGAACCAGCTGTCACGAATGGGAACTCAATCAGACAGTTCTCGACCGCCTCTTTCGTCGTTGGGGCAAGCCCAGTCTGGATCTGTTTGCGACCAGAGACAACAGAAAATGCCAACACTTCGCAAGCTGGCGACCGCAGAAAGGATCAAAGGGGAATGCGGTGTTGATCAAATGGTCAGGGATTAATGCATACGCTTTTCCCCCGCTTCCACTCATCCCAAGACTTCTGCAGAAAATGAAGAGGGAACCATGCCGGCTTCTATTGATTGCTCCCAAATTGCCACGCCAGTTTTGGTTCACGGAACTTCTATTGCTGTTGGAGCAGCCTCACATACGGCTGAGAACAACGCCAGACTTGTTAACAACAAATCAGGGGCAGGTCCGTCATCCCAACCAGACTTATCTTCGATTATCAGCCTGGCTCCTGAATTCTATGAATTTGACGGCCTAGATATCCCCTCATACTGCAGGGAGGTACTTACCTGTGCCAGAGCTCAATCTACAAATAGGACGTATAAGCTCAAGTGGAAGAGGTTCTGCATATGGTGTTCAACTTCTAACGTTCACCCTCTGAAGTCCTCTCCAGAACAGATTCTTCCATATCTGTTGCATTTAGAGAAGTCAGGCCTTTCCCATTCGTCTATCAGGGTCCACCTCGCTGCTATATCCCGTTTCCGACAAACCTCAGACTTACCATCTTTATGGTCATCCAGGATAATAAAGCAATTTCTAAAAGGCTTGTTCAGGATGTTCCCTCCGATTCACCGTCCTCCACGGCATTTAAATATTGTGCTCTCCCAATTGATGGAAGCATTCGTTTGAGCCCATTCATAAGGCAGACCTGAAATATATTTCTTTGAAAACAGCCCTCCTTCTGGCCCTCACTTCCCCGAAGAGGGTTAGCGATATCCAGGCATTCACAGTCTCTCCACCTTTTCTGCAATTCAAATCTCAGGTGGTCATTCTAAGAACTAATCCAAAATTTATCCCCAAGGTTCAATCGACTTTTCGTTTAAATGAGCCGGTGGTTTTGAGAATTTTTTTTCCAAATCTGCGAACTCCAGCAGAGCGGGCATTACATTCTCTAGACATTAAACGATGTTTAAAATTCTACATACAAAGGACTAGCAGTTTTCGTAAATCTGAACAACTCTTTATTAGCTATGGGCGGATCAATAAAGGCAAGGCCGTTACCAAGCAGACCATAGTACGCTGGATCTCTTCTACCATACAACTCTGGCACCAGTTAGCAGGGAAGCCGTTATCGTCCAATGTCAGAGCGCACTCCACTAGAGCGGTATCCACTTCGGCAGCTCTATTCGCTGGAGTTCCTCTGAACCAGATCTGCACAGCAGCAACGTGGACGCGTGCCCACACCTTTACCCAGCACTACTTCCTGGAAGCTACTGACAGGATGGATGCCGTGGTAAGACAAGCAGTGTTACTTAACTTATTTGCATAAGGTGAGCCAGTAATCTCTTTACCCTCCATCCTCTATGTATTGCCAGACTGATATTTTTTCATGTACACACACACACACACACACATATATATATATAATTACTGTTTATGTATATTTGTATATAATCTTTTTAAAATGTTAATAAGCATATTTAACTACCTATATGAGTCCATATAGGATGAATTGTGAGCAGGCATGCTTCTGGTGTTTCAGAACTCAACCATCTTTCTTACTGCTGACTACTCTGATTCAAGTATGTGAATCTATGAAAGATACCCTAATACTGGAGAAGAAAATAAGTTACTTACCTGTAACTGTGGTTCTCCAGTATTGGTATCTTTCATAGATTCACATGCGACCCACCCTCCTCCCCATGGGGGCTCCCCTCTTTTATTTTTCTTTCTTAAAATCACTAGTGCGGAGAAATCTGAGAGACTGAGCCTCTGTGCCGAGGATTCTAAAGGGGTGGTCTTGCCTGATTGGCTAAAGTTTGGGCCTTTTCTAATGAGGCTGATAGTTAGAAAAGTGAATGTGTTTTTTTCCTATGGACTACAATGAAAAAAAAAAAGGATTTTTATCTATTTATTGCTTTCTATGTACCGTGGGACTCCCACTTCGACGACGGGGAATGATTCAAGCATGTGAATCTATGAAAGATACCAATATTGGAGAACCACAGTTACAGGTAAGTAACTTATTTTCTTCTTTGTTTTCACATTATGTTGATTTGTGAGCAGGATGTGATGCCAAAGTAGAAGCGCAGAAAATCACTGTCAGTGAATTTGTTCGTTTTAACTGTAATCGGTAGTGCAATTTCTTATTTATGTAGTTGTTGTTTCATAATAAATATGTAAGCCTCGACAAAGTCTTTTTACCATACCAAAAAAAACACATTTAACCATTTTCACAGTTAAAAAGGTCCTAAAAGTTTGGAAAACCTATAACAAACATTTATACTTATGCAGTAGAGATAAAGAATAACGTCACTTGGGTGATTTTAATCCTGCACTTAAACCATCAGCCTAATTTAAAGATGCCTCTGTACAGTTAATCATGAGCACGTAAATAAAACATAATTGAAGGCTGCTCTCTTCCATGACCTAGCTTGCAATCCCTAGGCTCTCTATCACAAATCATAGATTAGCTTTCTATTTCTTGACAATGGAATGCATTGAATTTGTTTGCTTAATTGTATTTCAAGTAAACTTTAATTTACTGTTTTTTCCTCCCCAGATTTGCAAAGGGGTACAGTACTCATGACTGATCCTAGTCACTTGCGTTTTTCAGCTGTATTTGTTTGCCGATTATTCCTTAGATATGATGACTTATTGAAGCTCATCCTGCAGTCATCACACATTTATTGTGTTATTAACAGGTTAATGCTCTGCACAATAGCTACAGTACAAAAATAGAGCTTTTTTGGAGGGAAATCGCTGGTCGACGTTGTGGATCTATCAACAGTCATAAACTACTAACACCAGAAAAAGAGGAGGGTAATGATTTTGAAGGTTTGGAACTATTGTTACCACTGCAAGCAACCCCCAAGGTGAAAGTTTGCATTACGCACCTTTTTGGACTGGGTGTCGCACATCTGTATTTTCAACTTGCTAAGATTTAGCTTTCACAAGTGCCTCTGTATAAAGGCACTCAAAATTAGTCTTGCGATTGGAGACATTCACCTTTTCTCTCCTTTATGTGTTCGCTGATGACGCAACAGATCTCCTGAGTGAATAAATCTCTTTCCACATTCATCGCACATATATGGTTTTTCGCCTGTGTGTATTCGCTGATGTCTCATTAGTGATGATGGCATATGAAATTTTTTCCCACACTGATTGCACATGTATGGTTTTTCCCCAGTGTGTGTTCTCTGATGATATGTTAGATGTGTTAACAGTATAAAGCCCTTCCCACATTCATTGCATACATGTGGTTTTTCTCCTGTATGTGTTCGCTGATGATTCACTAGTTTTACTGACTGAATGAATCTCTTCCCACATTCACTGCAAATATATGGTTTTTCTCCTGTGTGTATTCGTTGATGTCTCAATAGTAATGATGACCTATGAAATTTGGTGCCACATTCATTGCACATAAATGGTTTTTCTCCTGTGTGTGTTCTCTGATGATATGTTAGTGCAGTTAATACAATAAACCTCTTGCCACATTCTTTGCATATGAATGGTTTTTCTCCTGTATGTATTTGCTCATGGCATCTTAAGTTTGAACTGCTAGTAAAACTCTTACCGCATTTATTACATAAGTAAGGTTTTTCTCCTGTATGTGTTCGCTGATGTAAAATAAGGTTTGATGATTTACTAAAGCCCTTTCCACATTCTTTGCACACGTATGCTTTTCTTTCCATGTGTGTTTGCTGATGGCGCATAAGGTCTGATGGCAAAACAAAGTCTTTCCCACATTCATTGCACATGTATGGCTTTTCTCCTGCATGTGTTCGCTGATGGTAGGTGAGCTTCCATAATAAAATAAAGCTCTTCCCACATTCACTACAAACATATGGCTTTTCACCAGAGTGTGTTCGCTGATGATAGGTTAGCTGTGATAACAGAACAAAGCTCTTTCCACAGTCACTGCATATGTTTGATTTTTCTCCTGTGTGTGTTTTTTGATGGTATGTTAACTGTGTTATCCGAATAAAGCTCTGTCCACATTCGGTGCATGTGTGTGGTTTCACTCCTGTATGTGTTTGCTTATGGTACCTTAGGCCTGATTTACCACTGAAACTCTTCCCACATTCATTACATTGGTGTGGCTTACCTCCTGTGTGTGTTTGTTGATGTTTACTTAGATCTGATGGGAAATTAAATCCCTTCCCACATTCATTGCATGCATACGGTTTTTCACCTGTATGCGTTTTCTGATGGTACCGTAGGCCAGATCTGCTAGCAAAATGCTTCCCACATTCTTTACAGATGCATGTTTTTTTCCCCATTTGTATCAGCTGGTGTTTACTTAGATCTGATTCTTTGCACATTAATGTTTTTTCTTCTGTGCGAGTTCGCTGATGTACCATTAGTGCTGAACATTTCCAAGAGTTCTTTCCATATTCTTTGCACCTATATGGTTTTTCTCCTGCATGTGTTTGAATATGGCTGCTTATTTGTGATGAGGAACTGCAGCTCTTCAAACATTTGCTGATGGTGCATGGATTATCTTCTGATGTTAGTGCCTTCAGACTGGGTGTCTTGATGCATATATCCAACAACTCAGTTACATTAGTGGTCATCATGACTGATGTAAAAACAAAAGTTTTTTTTTTTCCCACCTTTGATGTCTTCGTGATACGTGTTTGGCAATTTTACTTTAAGGTGAAATGGCCACTAAAATGCAAGCAAAGCTCTTGCCACGTGTGACTTCCATGTCTGACTTGTATCTTCAAAATGGGTTACATTTTTCTTCAGAGGTGAAAAAAGAATAGCACAAACAGTCTCCTAAAACCACTTTTCTGTTTTTGTAGGATCAGGCAACTTCTTCAAGGTAACCTTTAATTGCTGGGATCATGAATCACAGAATCTACCCTCTGTACTTCTTCTCTAGTTGCTTCGAGATAGCAAAAACAGATTTTGCAGGAATGGTTGTAAATCTTTTACAAAGGACCATTGTTTTAAACACAGCATATTGAACCGGTGACCAAAGTTTGTTCAGCATATGGAGCTCTGTTGGTTGTTCCAGTGTAGCAGTCAATTTCTGATTCTTAAATGTATTTGAGTTGATCCTATGCTGGATGAAAAGATTGAAGTCACTGAAAGCAGACAGACATGTAAAACACTGAAGAGAACAGTTTTAGTGCAATCTAATTAAACAGAAACCAGGCCCCACAACGAGGTTGAAAGCATTACAATGTAAAAAAAAAAAAAAAATTTCACATATATAAAATACCAGAGAATGAGGGAAGCACCATTCATTAAAATATGCCAAACATCTATGTGACGAAATAACTAGCCCACGCCCAACATCAAGTGTTACTAGTATAAGTTAATTGATAGTTATCCCAAACTTAAGGGCATAAAGGCCTGGCCTGTTTGCATCATGCAAACCTGGAAAAAAGAAAAAAAAATACAGCAATACATACCATCAAATGAGATGGGCATCACTCCTCAAACCAAATGACTAGTGCTGAACCTAGATTATATCATCAATGCCATACACCAGTTGAAGGAACAGGTACGGTATGGTTATGCATTGTACGTGTGGCCAAATATGAATTAAATTCATTCAAACTATTAAGAATCATTGATGCAGACTTGCTACATGAAAGTCGAAGTTGGGGTCAAGTCCTTTTTCTGCCTTGGTAGTGACTTTCTGGAACTCAGCCTTCCACCTTAGAGGAGCAACATTAATTTGACCTTATTTTAAAATACAAACTTAAAATTCAGCTTTTGTCTGCTTTAACGAGAAAAGGTCTTGTGACTAACAAAAGGATCTCTGCCTTGCTCTAATACAGACAAGCTTATGGTGCCTGTTAAACAAACAATATTCTTAGGAAACGCCTAAGCACACTTTTCAGAAGACCCACTGGTGGCTAACCACTGAAACATTTGCACTTGGTAAGTGCTCGTGTCTTACGTCAGACAATGCTTGTTCTAGATCTCTGTGTTTTACCCTGGGTTGCTGCTCTTTCCAACCAGCACTTTATTTTTAACCAATACTTCACCTCTTATTGTCTTTGACCTGGACAGATTTTTGCACTTTGTGTATTTAATTACAAAGATGAAAGGCAAAGAGTTTTAATTCGTGTTAGTACACACTGGGGTCATTCAATAGATGGTTAACAAATAATATTTATATTATTTTCTGACTTGCACATATTAGCTTATATCTCAATTGCACTTTCTGTTATCTCTCATTGCAGGTTAATAATGCCTTTTGTGCGTTAGACAGTTGCTACATTATTACGGATTGATGTCACACACTTATGCTTGGGCACGAGGGGGGCATTCTCTATGACAAGCTCTACTGGAAGATTGCTAGTACTGTCGGATGGCATAGTGCAGTGGTCCCCAACCTGTTGTCCGGAGACCCCTACGGGACCGCAAAGCCTCCTCAGAGGATCCGTGACTGCTTAGAAAATGAACTAATATTAACAGATTAATAAAGTGTATATAAATAAAGTGGTTAAGTGTACAATTGAAAATTGTAAAACATATTGTAAATGTGAAGGAATCTGAAACTGGAGGCAAATAATTAAACGACTATCCTCAGATTGATTTGTGGGAGAAGTGCAGGTGCATCAAACAGATATAGTATGGACGGCGTGTGGCTTCAATTGAATTTAGAAATGCTCCAACCTTCCTAGTAAAATTAAAAATTATATTTTTTATTTTATTTGTTTGCAAAGTAAATCAAATGTGTTATCATTTGTGTATGTGTTTGATGAATGTTTGTTTCTGTTTTATTGTGTGTATTGTTTTGCAGGTTCAAATCATCGATAATGCTTAGACCTGGGTTCCATGCTTCCAGTAATGACTCAATAATATTTATAAAGCGCGCTACTCAGCCGTGAGGGGAGGGGGTTACTGCTGCTCGAAGAGCCAGGTTTTGAGCTGCCTCCAGAATGTGAGGTAGTCCTGAGGTTGGCGGGGAGGGAGTTCCATGTCTTGGCCGCCAGGTAGGAGAAGGATTTCCCACCTGCCGTTGTGGGGCGGATGCGAGGGACGGTGGCGAGTGAGAGGCTGGCGGAGCAAAGTTGACGGGTGGGCGTGTAGAAACTGAGGCGACGGTTGAGGTATTCGGGTCCCTTGTTGTGGAGGGCTTTGTGTGCGTGGATGAGGAGCCTGAAGGTGATCCTTTTGTTGACGGGCAGCCAGTGCAGGTGTCTCAGGTGGGCGGAGATGTGGCTGTTGCGGGGTATGTCGAGGATGAGGCGAGCGGAGGCGTTTTGTATTCGCTGGAGGGGTTTCTGGAGTTTTGCGGTGATTACTGCGTATAGGGTGTTTCCGTAGTCCAGGCGGCTTGTAACAAGGGCGTGTGTCACAGTTTTTCTGGTGTCGGCGGGGATCCAGCGGAAGATTTTACTCCAGTATTGGAACTTTCATAGATTCACATGCTTGAATCATTCCCTGTCTTATAAGGGTCGCAGCCCATCTTCTTCCCCAACTAAACTCTCAAGTAAAGAGGTGAAAAGACATTCTTCCAGTTCTGAGAGGCACAGGAAATCTTCATCTGTTCCACCATCTGTGCCTTTCAAAAAGCCATCCTCTGTGACTGGAAAAAAGGCCTCGTCAACGGATTCCCCGTCAACGGATTCCCCGTTGGTGGGCGCATTGCCGACGACAACAGCTACTTCAGGATTTCCATCGTCAACGGCTCCATCGCCGACGAGAACAAGTACACCACCGTCGACGAGAACTGCAACGACGACATCAGCGTCGACGATCGTCTATACCTCGCCATCGTTGACGGCGCTGATGTCCGTGTCAGCCCTACCGTCATCGACGGTAGACTCGTCGGCGAAGCTTTCTGCTATTAAAATAACAGTGCGTCCAGCGTCGACGGCACCGTCCATGACAAAGTCAATTTACACGTCGACGACGACACCGTAGACGAGGGAAAAACATCAAAAAAGAGGAGAAAAGTTAACTCCAACCCACACATCACCTAGTAAGGTATCCTCTCTGTTTCCAGTACATCTTTTGGAGGGAGATGAAGATGGGTCTTTTGGAACAGCCCCTCTGAATTGAATGTAAAATACCAGGAAGAGGAGGAATATGAGTAAGCTTATGATCCCCAGGCTTACTCTGAGCATCAGCAGTATCAGCAGGGAGCGTATATTCCTTCCGACCTGCTTACTGGCCTTAGAGCGATGTTAGTGGATTACAACAGAAGGTTTCCTCCACAATGAGAACAGCCTCCAGCATTGCCCATTTCTGGTGTTTCTACTCCACATCAAAGACCAACGTCTTTGTATCTCACAGATGTGGCCACCCCGGACATGACAATTCCTCAAGACACTGACATCTCAGAAGGAGATCAGGAGGAAGGAGAGCTCATAGACACTCAGAGTGGGATGAGTATATTATTCCTGCTCCATCTTCTCCTTCTCATTCGAAGGTGGAGTCCCCACCGGAAGACATTGGAGGTTTTCACAATTTCCTAGAGAGGGCAGCCAAGCGTTTTGGTTTACCGATACCTACGAAGCAAACATATTGTTTCCTATATGATTTTAAAGAGCCCTTTCAGAAGTATGTGCGTTCTATACCGATGGTGAACTACCTGTGGGAAGAAGGCCTTAAAGTCATGAGTAATCCGGCAACAGTCACAGCAGTTTTGCCACGTCTGGATAAGAAATACAAAGCTTCTGATGATGCACCAACATGCTTGACAGGATATCCTCCTCCAGATTCAGTAGTAGCTCAGGCGGCTCAAAGAAGATCGAAAAATCCTTCTGCTCCGATTTCCGCGCCCCCAGATAAGGAGGGTAGGCGGCTAGATAACATAGGGAAAAGATTTTCGTCTATGGCCAGCCTAGTGCTTAGAGCTGCCAACTCCTTGGCTATTTTGTCTCGATACGACAGACAGCTTTGGGCGGATATTGCACCTTTTATTAATCAACTGCCAGAAGACGTAAAATCAGAGGCAAATAAGGCTGTACAAGAAGGTCAACGCACATCTGCAGAGCTTATAGACTGTGCAATGAATATAGCGACCACTGCTTTCAGACAGCTTGCAGGTGCTGCTGTATTAAGAAGACAGGGCTGGCTCAAAGCCACCTCATTTCGCCCAGAAGTCCAGAATAAAATCCTAGACTTACCCTTTGATGGCCAAGCGCCATTTGGGAAACATGTGGACGAAGCCCTACAGTCAATTAAAACGAACACGGACACGGCAAGGTCATTAGGGACCCTGCAATATCGAAGATCGTCCTTTCGTCCTAGGGGGCGTGGCCAACCCTCTTACAGAGGGGGATATCAACAGAGATATTCTTCCTACCCATCATCTTCACAACAATATCGTCCATACTACTCCCAAAGGCAACCGACTCAACCAGCCTATAGTAGACCGGCAGGCCGTGGACGTTCAACCCGCCCCGCCAAAGATTCAGCTCGTAGAACCTGATGTTTGAGGCACCGGCTACGCTCAGTCCTCCTCCTGTCACCCTGGGCGGGAGAATTTCCTTATTTCTCAGTCAATGGCAAACCATTACGTCAGACATGTGGGTCCTACAATTAGTGGAACGGGGCCATACTTTAGAATGTGTCCAGATACCTCCCTCCAACCGTCCCCGCAGGACTCCTTCAAGATATCCGCAACAACTCAAAGAAGAAGTCGACAAGCTCCTTCTCAAGGGAGCTATAGAGAAGGTGCCTCGGGCTCAACGAGGAACAGGATTTTATTCCAGGTTCTTCATCATTCGAAAAAAGTGGAAGGATTGGAGACCGATCCTCGATTTAAGGCAACTAAATGTATACCTAAAAAAGCAATTGTTTCGAATGATCAGCCTGCAAGACGTCCTTCTGCGTCTCAATCAAAGAGATTTTATGTCATCACTAGACCTCAAAGACGCATACTTCCACATACCCATCCACCCTGCCCACAGAAAGTATTTGAGATTCACCGTAGCCGGGAGCCATTATCAATATCGCGCCCTTCCCTTCGGGCTCAAATCAGCCCCAAGAATATTTACCAAATGCCTAGCACCAGTTGCAGCCTTTCTCAGGAGAAGAAAGCACCAGGTC
The DNA here is from genome assembly GCF_031143425.1 of Pleurodeles waltl. Lineage (NCBI taxonomy): Eukaryota > Metazoa > Chordata > Amphibia > Caudata > Salamandridae > Pleurodeles > Pleurodeles waltl. Next base: position 1,518,081,217 of record NC_090447.1, read on the forward strand.
TTTCCATACTTAGACGACTGGTTAATAAAGGCAAAGACTTACGCAGGAGCACACAAGTCAACAAGAAAGTGCGTTTCCTTACTGACCAATCTCGGATTCACAATCAACTGGGAGAAGTCCAACCCTCTACCAGTACGCAGTATTACTTTTCTGGGAGCAAAACTGAACACGGAATCCGGCATGAATGTCCCACGTTAGAGACACAACAAAGATTACTAACCCTAGGGAGTTTCATACACAGAAGACGAAAGGTTACAGTCCGTCTCTTCAAATCACTATTGGGCATGATGTCTTCATGCATACCTCTGATCCCTCTGTGTCGGCTAAAGATGCGCCCCTTGCAGGAGCAGCTAAACCGTCAATGGCTCCAAGTATCAGGCACTTTCGAAGACTGGATACAAATAACTCCGATAATGATCAAAACTCTCAAGTGGTGGTCTCAAAAGCATCATCTGTCAATCGGTCTCTCGTTCCTTCAACAGCCAGCCCCGTGGACCATAACAACAGATGCCTCACTGGAATTGCATATCAATTGGCTGGAACGCAGGGCAGTGCACCTCGCCTTACAAGCGTTTCTCCCAAGAATCTCTGGATCGCGAGTTGTGATAAGAACGGACAACACCACTACGATGCACTATCTCAACAAACAAGGAGGTACAAGGTCTCTCACCCTCTCCAGGGAAGCCCAAGCGATCTGGAACTGGGCCTCGCAGCAAGGCATCAGCCTATCGGCGGTACACTTGCTGGGAATAAACAACAAGGCAGCAGATGCACTCAGCAGGCAGAAATCGGACTGCCACGAGTGGGAACTAGACCAAGCAGTACTGACCCAAATTTTTTCCCAGTGGGGAACACCAACAGTGGATCTGTTTGCGAACAAGGACAACGCCAAATGCCAGTTCTTCGCAAGTTGGCATCACCAAAAGGGATCTTGAGGGAATGCGTTTTCGATAGTCTGGTCAGACATCTTTGCTTACGCCTTTCCTCCCATTCCGTTGATCCCAAGGGTCCTCACGAAGATGAAAACAGAACCGTGCACTCTCAGACTGATAACCAATGTTGGCGCGGCCAGTACAGGGCTAACAGAGCTTCTCATTCTGTTAGTCAAACCTCATATTCCACTGGAGCCGTTACCTCATATACTAACAATGAACAACGGCCAAGTTCGGCACCCCGATCCGCAGTCAATGCGGTTATCAGCATGGCTCCTCACCACAGAGAATTTGCGCATTTGAACATCCCGCAGGATTGCAGAGATATTTCGTCAAACGCCAGAGCGGATAGCACTAACAAGGCGTATCAGTGTAAATGGAAAAGATTCTGTGCCTGGTGTCATCAGCGTCAAATCGACCCTCTACTTTCACCACCAGAAGAAATATTGCCGTATCTCTTACGGTTAGCTCGATCTGGCCTAGCACACTCGTCCATTAAAGTTCATGTAGCAGCCATAGCTGCATACAGACGTTCAGATGACACACCCTCGCTCTTCTCTTCTCGGCTGATTAAGAGATTTCTAAAGGGGCTTTTCAGGGTTTACCCTCCTTTCAGACCACCACCTCCTTCGTGGAATTTGAATATTGTTTTGGCACAACTGATGAAGCATCCATTTGAACCGATCCACTGTGCTTCCCTCAAGTACTAGTCGTGGAAGGTTGCCTTATTGATAGCTCTTAAATCAGCTAGGCGGGTCAGTGAGGTGCAAGCACTGTCCATCCAAGAGCTATTCCTGCAGCTTAAACAAGATAGACTACTAATGCGCACTAACCCGCATTTTATTCCAAAGGTTCCGTCAGACTTTCACATGAACGAACCTTTGGTCTTCAAGTCTTTTTTCCCTCATCCATCTACTCCAGCGGAGAGGGCATTACACTCTTTAGACGTGAAAAGATGCGTTCAATTTTATTTGGACAGGACTAAATCTTTTCGGCGCTCTAATCAGCTATTTGTGGCGTACAGTGCTCCTAGGAAGGGGTACCCGCTATCCAAGCAGAGTATTTCTAGATGGATCGCCTCTGCTATTCGCTTCTGCCATCAAGCAGTGGGCAAACCTTTGCAGTCATCTGTGCATGCTCACTCAACGAGAAAAGTCTCATCGTCAGCGGCACTGTTTGCCGGAGTGCCACTACAAGACATATGTAGGGCAGCAACATGGAAGAGCTGTCATACCTTCACTAAGCACTATTGCTTGGAGTCCCTCTCGCACGGAGAGGTAGCAGTGGGCCAGGCGGTTCTCAGGAATCTCTTCAGGTGAAGGTGAGCTGTTTCTCCTACATCCCTCCATCCTAGAACAGGTATGCACATTGAAGAAGAAAAAAAAAAAATGCATCTAAAAGATAAGAGAACGCTATCATAATCCCATAAGTAAGCGGGTTTTCAGACATTGATCATGTTACAGTAGTGTCTTATGATGTTTTATTACTGTTTTGTTATTCAAATTTCCTCATATATCTTCACAGGTATATCTCTGTATATATATTAGAGATAAGTAGATAGATATATATATATATATATATACACACACACATATGTCAGTACACTCATATACTTCATCAATTTATGAATGATAATAAGGTTTTGTGGTTTAAGATATTTTGTTTATTAGAAATGTTGTCATTTTACAATGTGCATAGTTATTGCTTTCTACTCCGATTCAAGCATGTGAATCTATGAAAGTTCCAATACTGGAGTAAGAAAATAAGTTACTTACCTGTAACTGTAGTTCTCCAGTATTGGAATCTTTCATAGATTCACATGCGACCCACCCGCCTCCCCGGAGAAGCTCACTTCACCTTTTTCTTTCTATTTATACATATATTCAACATAATATAAGCACTTGTGCTTGGAAAATCTGAGGTGCTAGAGCTTCTCTCATGAGGTTCTGAAGGGTGCTGTCGCCTGATTGGTGGAGGATCAGGTTTGGTCCTTTTCACAAAATGACTCTGATAGACTATGAAATTGAAGAGGCCTAGGGCCTTTTTCTCTTCAATATGTTTAACATTACTAGTGAAAATTGTACCGGGACTCCCATCTCGACGACGGGGAATGATTCAAGCATGTGAATCTATGAAAGATTCCAATACTGGAGAACTACAGTTACAGGTAAGTAACTTATTTTCTTTCGGAGCATGCGGAGAGTGAGGAAGCAGGAAGACGAGACGGCGTTGACTTGTTTGGTCATGGTGAGAAGCGGGTCCAGGATGAATCTGAGGTTGCGTGCGTGGTCTGAGGGGGTTGGTGCGGTGCCCAGGGCCGTGGGCCACCAAGAGTTGTCCCAGGCGGACGGGGTGTTTCCGAGGATGAGGACTTCCGTTTTGTCTGAGTTCAGTTTCAGGCGGATGAGTTTCATCCATTCTGCGACGTCTTTCATTCCATCCTGCAGGTTGGTCTTGGTGATGGTAGGGTCCTTGGTGAGGGAAAGTATCAGCTGGGTGTCGTCGGCGTAGGAGATGATGTTGTGTTTGCGTGCGATGTCGGCGAGGGGGCTCATGTAGACATTGAAGAGAGTCGGGCTGAGCGAGGAGCCCTGTGGGACGCCGCAGATGATCTCGGTGGGATCCGAGCGGAACAGCGGGAGGTAGACTCTTTGGGAGCGGTTTTGAGAGGAAAGAGGTGATCCAGTCCAGGGCCTGTCCTTGGATACCGGTGGAGCGGAGGCAGGATATTAGGGTTCGGTGGCAGACGGTGTCGAAGGCAGCCGAGAGGTCGAGGAGGATAAGGGCGGCTGTTTCTCCGTTGTCCAGCAGAGTTCTGATGTCATCGGTGACTGCGATGAGGGCGGTTTCTGTGCTGTGGTTGGCTCGGAATCAGGACTGGGAGGGGTCGAGTAGGTTGTTGTCTTCAAGGAATTTGGTCAGTTGCTTGTTGACGGTCTTCTCGATGACTTTGGCAGGGAAGGGGAGGAGCGAGATGGGGCGGAAGTTCTTCAGGTCGCTGGGGTCCGCCGTAGGTTTCTTCAGGAGAGCGTTGACTTCCGCGTGTTTCAAGCTCTCGGAGAAGGTGGCGGATGCAAACGAGCTGTTGATGATGGTCTGGAGATGGGGGGGCGATGATGTAGTCGGCTTTGTTGAAGATGAAGTGGGGGCAGGGGTCCGAGGGGGCACCGGAGTGGATGGTGTTCCTGGTAGTTTTGGTCTCTTCCGTGCTGATGTAAGTCCCGGCGTTGAGGGTGATGGCTGGGGCTTTGGGTTCTGTGGTGGTTGGCTGGGTCTGGGGACCGAAGCTGTTGTGTAGGTCGGTGATCTTTAGATGGAAGAAGGTAGCGAGGGAGTTGCAGAGAAGATTCCAAATGTTTCACTGGGGGTCCTCGGTTCCAGTAATGATAAAAAGTGGATGTCCACAAAAGTCAAAAGGTCGGGAACCATTGGCATAGTGGAGCCGGTTTTTTTTAGGTTTATTGTCACTGATCTGTGCTTAATGCAAGTTCTCGTTGCGCTTCTGTATCCTCCTGTCTGCCCCTATGCTACGTTGCGCATCATTAATATTATGCGTTACTGCATGTTTTATTTATGTATGGCTTTTTAAGGATTTTAACCTAAGTAAAGTACTTTGATAGAGTCATTTACTCCTAATAAAGGGTTCTATCAAAGTATCCTAAATGCCAATTATCAAAAGGCAGGAATATCCTAGATAAGTCCATTACATAGGAGTACAATCCTCACTTCCAAGTCAACACCTTTTGACCTATTTTAAGGGTTTTGAGTTGTGTTTTTTAAAGGAGATCTTCATCAGGATTGAAGCAACCCCTGTAAGATGTGGACTCCATTTATTTGTTCAAAAGTTGTTCATTCCCCTGTCGTAGTTTAAATCAGTCTTATATTTAGGAAATGTCACATTGTTTTCCTGACAAGGCAATATGTGGGCTAGAAGAAAACATAAGTGTTCACTTTTCCAATGTATCTTTTAACATTATCTGAACATGCAGTATTTCTACTTCACTCATATAATGTTACGCTCATTGTTTGTGCCCTCTGCAGGGTCTGCCTGAATGCCAACCACTGTACCTGTCCAAATATCCGGTGCAATTAAATGGATAAATCCGAATGTTGTCATCTGAGGAAGGACTATACTCGAATTATTATTGCATCTAATGTGCGACCAATGATATATTAGATTTTTAAGAGTGAGAGAGTTTTGTGTGCCTCTGTGTATGGGGGCAACAAGTCAGTTAAGTCAACACACGTACTACTTTATGAATCATATTACTCTGTTGGGACTCATTAAGAGAATAGCAGCACAGTAGTATCACTGTTTTTTCTTGTTGCAGATATACTTTAGGAATCAGACTGGATATGATCCATTACTTGTCAGAACTCTGTACATGTCTGTTTCTGATAGCTGAATACCTGTGTGCATAACCTGCATGTCACCCATTTTTTGGTTGAGCATAGCAGCGCGCAATCGCTGCTTTTCCAACGTGTTGGTATCTATGTAGGCTTTTAACCACACCCACTGCACACCCATCACTATCACTCATTCATGGGCTTGCCTTTCAAAAATCCTTTGTTATCATTGGTAAATGCTTTACGTTTGTCCCTCCTTGGGGCAGTTTTGTCACCTCCTTGGCCATTAATCCCGTTACATGGATAATTGCACTTTTGCCGACAAGTTTGACTGAGAGCGAACTTCTTTTTTTCTTTTGTGTCTCTCCTTCAAGCTCACAGCGACTGTGGCGCTTTGAATCGGCTCACTTATGTCAACTGTTTTACTTTTCATTTTCAATTTATGTGGCAAGAAAAGTCCAGTTAGGAATTTACAACGCTAATAGCTCTAACTCGATAAACGCAAGACCCATTGCATTGCAAATGCTTGTTATCCTATGTATACAGCACAGTGTTCTGGCATGCCTTGCTGCTATGCTTGCAGAACACGCTGCTTCCTATCCTACTACACTGCACAGTAGACCATGCAAACACTGCGACCCTCTGCATGTAACCAGAAAGTGCTCAGTATGTAAGTCAATGTCACAAAAAGGTGGAAAGACCTTAAAAGGTAAAAGCTAACACATCTGAATAGCAACTATGTGTAAAGGTACTTAACATACAGCCAGCAGAAACTGAATGATGTCTGCAGAGTCACTGCCATACCAGGAACACTGCACTTGAGTCTTTGGTCTCTACTGAAATTAAAGTGGGATCTCTTTTTAAAAAGTAGCTAATGGAGTGAGGGCTGCTGTGTGATTGTGTAATGCTGTGCAGTTTATTAACCAATGCCTAAGGGAGTTCTCTAAAGTAAAAAAAATGGCTTCTGGGTTATGACCAATCATGAACACTATGGAAAAGGCTGGGCAACCATCTATGTAGATATGAAAAGTGTCATCAGCCTCTACCCTCTGTACTCAGCTCCTCCTCAATGACTGTCCATGGGAGCTGACTTATAGCGTGATTCTAGAATCTCAATCAAGCCAATTAACTTCTTCCTCTCATTCGGCCACGTGCCCAGAGATGTGCTGCCCTTCGGCCCAGTCTGCCTCCGAATAGTGGGTTGGCGAGTTGAGGGAAGGAGACGCAGCCCTTTACCAAAGAATGTCTATTCCTTCTTCCCTGCATTTTCCTTGTGGGCACAGAACATGGAGGCAGCATCAAGGCATCCAAACGCCTCTTTTGGTAAGTAGGATGTCCGTGGGATTGACTCCTTTTCCTTCTCATGTCTAGAGTCTTCTCTGCTGCAGGTTTTGCCTCTGCAGCTCTAATCGGCCTTACAGCACTGGAGACCTATGAATGTAGAGCTGTCAAAACTGCTCCTCTCATCCCATAGCAGACAATATCTCAACTCAGCATACTGTCCAAGAACGCCACTGTCCTGCTCCATCACCCACATATGGCCTGCGACACCTCTGTGAGGTCATAGAAGAACCAAGAAAAGGACCCAAAAAAACTGCTCAGTTCTCACCCTGAACTCGGGATCTCCGATGTCTCTTCTTGGGGTCGAGACACCACTTCAGAAGAGGATACAATGAAGCAGAGTAAGTGGGGAAAGGTGCAATAAGTGACGGAGTGAAGTGGTGTGAAGCTTCTGAATTAGCTTTGGAGCCAGACATGTATCATCTGGCAAGAAAAAAGGGAGTGGTGTAGGTTTAACTGGGCCCAAACCATGACTTCTGTCTAGGAGTTAGCCTAAAAGTAAAAGTAAAAAAAAAAAAAAAAAGCATACCTACTTCCAGTTTAAATAAAATTTGTGTCATCCACATGCATATGAAATACGGCATTGTAGGCATCTAAAATATATGTTATGGGACTATATAGTTGAGGGACAGTTAAGGAGAAAGACAGCATTGGATGAAAGCCACATGAGGATTATTCTTGGGAGATTAAAACAAAAAGGTAATGTGTGGAATGCTCGCAAAAGTCTTGCAATTGCTTGAGGACATGTTCCAGCTCATTGTTTTGTATTTTTAGCCCACCATGCCACTCCAGACAGGGGCCATTTGTCAATCAAACCTGGTCATCCTCCAGTAGGAATGGCACAGTTAAAAGTGCTAGGCCACATGCTATCTGAATAAGAACAAAGGTAACTACAGACAGGTGTTGGGCTTGCTGGACCTCATCACTGAGAAGCAGCTAGAGTGCTGTGGCACAGCAAGCACAGGACCCACATCGCAAAGCACAATGTATCCAGGCTGACTTGGACATGATGTATCATGAATAATGAGAACCATAATAAAAAGGTTCTCTTCCAGGGGATCCTCATCAATAGTCATAAGCACTGAATATTCCCGCTCAGGCGTGGGGACCCTGGAGAACTTTTTGAATATAGTATGCATGTATGTTGAAACCACGTAGTATTTAACATATACATACATATATCTGCAGCCCATAGAAAAGGTGTAAAAAAAAAAAAAAAAAAATGGTCAAATTACATTGACTTTTCCCTTTTAAAAGTACATGCCTGGTGTGGCCAAGATGGCGCACCGGTAGGAGCATTTTCACAGAGCTCCGCCATCGGCATTTAGGCCGAGAAGGTAGCGGCCACCTATTCACTGCTTCACATTGGAGTTGGTGGAGCGGGGAGTGCAACAAGCTCCCATTCTGGAGTGATTATATAATGAGTCTGCGGTGTCTGGCAACCTCACCCCCACAATGCAATCAGGTATGATTATACTGATCCCCAAGCCAGGGAAGGACCCCCAGCTGTGCACATCCGAACCAGTCTATCACGCTGTTAAATACAGATGATAAGCTCTTTACAGGCATCTTGGCATCCAGGCTGGGACCCTATATGCAGGGACTGGTGGATCCGAATCAAACTGGGTTCATCCCAGAATGCACATGTATGTACAGTACTAGAAGGTTATGCCATTTCCTGGACAAGACCCAGCGGACTGGAGTGCCTTCTCCGATTCTCTCGATAGATTCAGAGAAGGCATTTGATAGGGTACATAGGGTATTTTTGGAGGCGATTCTGCCCTGGTATGGGCTGGGGCCGAGGTTCTGTCCTTGGATTTTGTGCAACTATAACTCCCCACGGGCGATGGTAAGAGTGAATGGCTTGGTGTCTAGGCCGATACCCATCTCTAGAGGCACCCGACGGTTGCCTCCTGTTGCCGTTACTATTTGCTCTGTGTATGGAGCTATTTGCCGAAAGAGTGTGCCAAAATGCGCTCATAGCCGGGATTCCAATGGGTGTTAGATCCCACAAAATAGCACTCAACTCGGATGACATGTTGCTTTATGCGTCACAACCACAGAACTCCCTCCGGGTGATTATTGAGGAGTTAACAGCATTTGGAGCAGTGGCGGGGTTTAGGACAACTTTCCCAAATCCTCTATCCTAAACCTCACAGTCCCGGATGTGGCCATAGCACAGCTGCAGAAAGACTAGCCCTTTGAGTGGGCGATGCAAGGGGTGAGATTCCTGGACCTGCAGATATTTCCTACACTGCCAGATATAGTTTGTAACAATTACCACGCATTGTTGAGTAATGCATGCCTAGATGGAAAGGATATGGCCTCTCTTGGCTGGGACGAGTGGCAGCAATCAAAATGACGCTGTTGCCTAAAGCGCTCTTTTTATGCACACCCTCCCGTTGCAACCACCACCTGGACTTCTAGATAAATTGCAGAACCTGGTCTGGGAGTTATGCTGGGCAGGGAAAAAGGCAAGAATGGCAAAGGCACAGGCCTACTTACTGGGGTCTGACGGAGGGCTGGGGTGCCTCACCTGCTGAGCTACTATCAGGCAGCACAACTGCAATATATGGTAGAGTGGTCGAGGGTTCGCACAGAGAAGCACTGATGCTTCATTGATCAGGCTGTGGCAGGGCAACACATTTGGAAGATCCTGTGGCTTCCTAAGGCCTCAAGACCCCCTGGGGTCTATATATCCCCCATTTTGCGAGCCACAATGGAGGTGTAGGATAAGGTGAATGTGAAAAAGGGTCTGTCCACTACCATATCCCCACAAACACTGATCATCAGCAACCCAGACTTTCCTCCCGCAGACACTGGCTCCTTGTTTCAGGGCTGGCAGGACTCTAACTGTAAGAGTGTAGGGGATCTTTTTGATGCTGACGACATCATGGAATTCCCACGAATTCAGGAGACCTTTGGGATACCTTCGAGGGCATACTGGCAATATTTTGACATTGGGTGAGCTTCCCAGCAATCCGCCTGCACGCGGGCAGACCTCTTGCCCCATTTGAGCACTGGCTACTTACCCGCACAAATGATAGATTTAAAAAAAAAAAAAAAACACTTACCTCAGATCTTTATGCGTTTTTGGTAAGGCCTCCTCTTATGGCGAAAACCAAGACAACATGCAGATGGGAGAGGGACTGTGGCTGATCCTTCTCGGATAAGGAGTGGCCAGATGTCCTGCATAGGACGAGGATCTCTGCATGCAACATGAATACAAAGGAACTCTTTCTAAAAATAGCTCACTACTGGTACTACACTCCGGAGAGGGTGGCTGGCTGGAGGTTTGGTGGCACTGGCGATGCTGGCGTCAGTGTGGTCAACTGGGTACACTGTTGCATATTCTGTGGCAGTGCCTCAAAATAGCCTCACTCTGGGACTCCGTATTACAGGCAATAGATAGCATTTATGAAACTACTATCCCGAGATTCCCAAGCTATGTCCTGCTGGGGCTTCTGAATCCCCAGACCTATCCCCGAAAGAGAGAGCTATCACATTGGCAACAGGGGCCGCTAAACACTTGCTCACTTCACAGTGGCACTCAGCTGACATCCCTACACACACACAGACTGGCTCCATAAGGTATGGGATATATTGGGCATGGAAAAAATCACAGCGAGAGTGGCAGGGGCGATGCCGCGGTTCGATAAGACATGGGGCCCATGCATCAAATACCTCTCTGATGAGTTTAAGGAGCTGACATGCCCGCAGTACCTTCGCATTTTACACTTGACCACTCCTGACAATACTGGCCCTAATCGGCACTCACCGCAATAGAGACTTGTTAGACCTGACAGCCTTAGGGTGGTCACCCCTAACTTTTTGCCTGCCTCCCTCCACTTTTTGGACACTGTTTTTGCTGGCTTTTAGACTCTGCGCACTTTACCAGTGCTAAAGTGCATATGCTCTCTCCTTGAATCATACCTGATAGGACTATTAATTTACTTATAAGTCCCTAGTAATGTGCACTTTATGTGCATAGGGCCGGTAGATTAAATGCTACTAGTGGGCCTGCAGCACTGGTGGTGCCACCCACTTAAGTAGCCCCTTTTCCTTGTCTCAGGCCTGCCATTGCAAGGCCTGGGTGTGCAGTTTCACTGTCACCTCGACTTGGCATTTAAAAGTACTTGCCAAGCCTAAACCTCCCCTTTCTCCACATATAAGTCACCTCTAATGTGTGCCCTAGGTAACCCCTAGAGCAGGGTGCTGTGTGGGTGAAAGGCAGGACATGTACCTGTGTAGTTTACATGTCCTGGTAGTGTAAAACTCCTAAATTCGTTTTTGCACTACTGTGAGGCCTGCTCCCTTCATAGGCTAACATTGGGGCTGCCCTCATACAGTATTGAAGTGGTAGCTGCTGATCTGAAAGGAGTAGGAAGGTCGTATTTAGTATGGCCAGAATGGTAGTATAAAATCCTGCTGACTGGTGAAGTTGGATTTAATATTACTATTCTAGAAATGCCACTTTTAGAAAGTGAGCATTTCTTTGCACTTAAATCTTTCTGTGCCTTACAATCCATGTCTGGCTGGGCTTAGTTGACAGCTCCTTGTGCATTCACTCAGACACACCCCAAACACAGGGTACTCAGCCTCACTTGCATACATCTGCATTTTGAATGGGTCTTCCTGGGCTGGGAGGGTGGAGGGCCTGCTCTCACACAAAGGACTGCCACGCCCCCTACTGGGACCCTGGCAGACAGGATTGAACTAAAAGGGGACCTGGTGCACTTCTTAGCCACTCTTTGAAGTCTCCCCCACTTCAAAGGCACATTTGGGTATAAAACAGGGCCTCTGCCCTACCTCATCAGACACTTGCTGGAGAAGAAACCTGAACCAGAAACTACATCCTGCCAAGAAAAACTGCCTGGCTATTCAAAGGACTCACCTGTCTGCTTTCTACAAAGGACTGCTGCCTTGCTGTTGGCCTGCTGCCTTGCTGAACCCTTGTCTGGCTGTGAAAGTGCTCTCCAAGGGCTTGGATAGAGCTTGCCTCCTGTTCCCTGAAGTCTCAGGAACTAAAAGACTTCTCTTTTTCACTTGGATGCTCCGTGCGCCGAAAATTTCGACACACAGCTTGTTCCGCGGCGAGAAAAACGCCGCACACAGACGCTGATCGACGCAACGCCTTCGGGACAACCTGAACTTTGACGCGCGGCTTCGCAAGGACAACGCCGCCCGACCTCTAGAGGAGAAATCGACGCGACGCCTGCCGTGAGATCGTAGTTTCGACGCGCAGTCCCGCCGAACGACACGCAGCCGGAAAACAAGCAGGAAAATCCACGCACAGACCCGGGACATCTGGTAATCCCCGCGATCCACAGAAAGACTTTCCGCGCGCCGGAAAACGACGCACGACTTCCCCGCGTGAAAAATAACGACGCAAGTCTGTGTGTGCTGGGGAGAAATCGACGCGCGCACACCCTTTTTCCACGTATCTCTTCTTCTGTGGCCCTCTGAGGAGATTTTCCACTCCAAACCAGGTACTTTGTGCTTGAAAGAGACTGTTTGCTTTTTAAAGACTTAAGACATTTTATATCACTTTCCAGTGATATCTCTACAAATTCACATTGCAACTTTATTTGTTTTGACCTACAATTATCCTGATAAATATTATATATTTTTCTAAACACTGTGTGGTGTATTTTTGTGGTGCTATATGGTGGTATTGTATGATTTATTGCACAAATACTTTACACATTGCCTTCTAAGTTACGCCTGACTGCTCATGCCAAGCTACCAGAGGGTGGGCACAGGATAATCTTAGATTGTGTGTGACTTACCCCGACTAGAGTGAGGGCTTTTGCTTGGACAGGGGGTAACCTGACTGCCAACCAAAAACCCCATTTCTAACAAGACTCATATATAACCTATATCCGTTTCAGGAGATGGACCTGTTGGTAAGAACCAGAGAAAATATAGAAGCCATTTGCTGGTTGGTTTAGTTTTTCCCCCTGTTTTTTTCCCCATAGCTAGAAAAGTGATGTCCACCAGATGACACTGATTTGTGATGTTAATGTATTTGACCTAAGTACGTTAAACTTAATAAAAAGATCTTAATCCTAAAACTACGTGCCAGAATACAATGCAAATTTTTAATGAAAAGCTGACCGTAGGACACCTTCTAGAAACCTATATTGAAAAGAAAAAAAAGGAAAATATGTGACAGTGTTACCCAGAAGGCTGCCATTGAAAAGGAAAACTTAAAACTGGCACTGTGCTTTTAAGAACCTCACAGCCGCTCCTGTATCCCATCGTGCCCCACATTTGACAGGCATTTCGTTTTTTCCAGCTCCTTCATTTAGAATCCTGAAGCAGAGCTCTCTGTGTTTTTCACTATTTTGTCAGGAAAAAAAAACATATAAAACCCTTTCAAATTGATTTCATTCACAGGTACCAGTATCTGCTGACTGTTAGCCTGATATTTGACTGAAAATCATTTTTATTTCGGTCTAAAAATGCCTTCACTCTTTGTGAAATGCCCTTCATATGGCAATAAAAACGCACAAACTGACACTCATGCAGTTTGTATTGCATGCCTACCAAAATCTCATCACCCCGATTCCTGTTCTTACTGCCAGAGGCTTTCCAACCGTACTTTGAAGAACAGAGAAAAGATCAGGCTGCATGGACTGCAGGAGAGAGGATCAACAAGGTCTGGTGGAGGTGGCAGTATTGTACATCACCCGGAAGAGTGGCAGTCCATTACCAAAGACAGATGGGCCTTGAATATTGTACAGGGTGCCTATTCTCTTTAAGTCCCTTCCTCCAAACGTTCCAACGGCAAAAACATCCCGATATCAGATAGGTCTCTTGCAGTCAGAAGTCAACACCCTAATGCTAACAGAGGCTGTAGAGGAGGTCCAATTCCAGTGACTTTCTAGTATATATTAAAAAAAAACAAAGCAACAATTCAGACTCTCAGAATTTTAAACAAATAGATGCACTGAGAAAAACTCAGGATGTTGACTCTACACCAAATTTATCCACAACTGCAGCAAGAAGATTGGATATGTGCGATAGGCCTCCAAGATACACATTTCCATATCCCGATTTCCACGTAACATTGAACATTTCTGTGTTTCAAAGTAGGATCTCAACATTATCAGTACAAGGTACTCCCATTCGGCCTCAAGTCAGCCTCTCGAACATTTTCAAAATGCATGGCCATTGTTGCAGCATTCTTAAGGCGAAAAAAGATCTTTGTGTATCCTTATCTCAACGACTGGCTGATAAAGAGCTCCTCTCTATCATAAATAAGGGAGCATTTTCACATATGAAGAGCACTGGAGGGGTGGGGGGGACACGTGGGCACACAAAATACACCCTCAGCGGCACAGGGGCGGCCGGATGCAGTGTGCAAAGCAGACGTCGGGTTTTGTATTAGTTTCAATGGAGGGAACCGGGGGTCACTCTAGCGGTGCAGGCAGGGCACCACCTGGGCTAGGCAGAGGGCCGCCTGTGGGTCACTCCTGCACTGAAGTTCAGTTCCTTCTAGTCCTGGGGGCTGCGGGTGCAGTGCTTGGTCCAGGCGTCGGGTCCCATGTTGCAGGCAGTCGCGGTCAGTGGGAGCCTCTGGATTCTCTCTGCAGGTGTCGCTGTGGGGGTTCAGTGGGGTCGTCTCGGGCTACTCACGGGGTCACAGTCGGCGGGGAGTCCTCCCTGTGGTGTTGGTTCTCTGGAACTTGAGCCAGGGGCGTCGGGTGCAGAGTGTGAAGTCTCACGCTTCCGGCGGGAAGAGTGAGGTCTTCGAAAGTTGCAAGATTGTTGCCGTTTCTTGAACCGAGCCGCTGCTCACAGGAGTTTCTTGGTCCTGGGGTTCAGGGCAGTCCTCTGGAGCTTCAGAGGTCGCTGGTCCCTGTTGGACGAGTCGCTGGTTGCAGGTTTTCGAGTCAGGAGACAGGCCTGTAGGGCTGGGGCCAAAGCAGTTGTCGTCTTCCGTCGTCTCTGCAGGGCTTGTAGGTCAGCAGTCCTTCTTGTTTCAGGTTGCAGGAATCTGACTTCCTGGGTTCAGGGGTGCCCCTAAATACTAAATTTAGGGGTGTTTTTAGGCCTGGTGGGCAGTAGCCAAAGACTACTCTCTTGGAGGATGGCTACACCCTCTTTGTGCCTCCACCCTGAGGACGCGGGCACATCCCTAATCCTATTGGGGGAATCCTCCAAAACTAAGATGGAGGATTTCTAAAGGCAGGGGTCAGCGCAGGGCACCTTAGGGGCTATCCTGACTGGTGAGTGACTCCTGCTTGTTTTTCTATTTATCTCCTCCAGCATTGCCGCCACAAGTGGGGGCAGTGGCCGGAGGGGTGGGCCTCTCCACTAGCTGGGATGCCCTGTGGCGCTGTAACAAAGGGGTTGAGCCTTTGAAGCTCAACGCCAGGTGTTACAGTTCCTGCAGGGGGAAGTGAGAAGCACCTCCACCCAGTACAGGCTTTGTTCCTGGCCACACTAGAAGTCGGATTGGTATTCAGGGAGCATCTTTAAGATGCCCTCTGGGTGCATTTTACAATAAATTCCACACTGGCATCAGTGTGCATTTATTGTGCTGAGAAGTTTGATACCAAACTTCCCAGATTTCAGTGTAGCCATTATGGAACTGTTGAGTTCGTGTTTGACAAATTCCCAGACCATATACTCTTATGGCTACCCTGCACTTACAATGTCTAAGGTTTTGCTTAGATACTGTAGGGGCATAGTGCTCATGCACATATGCCCTCACCTGTGGTATAGTGCACCCTGCCTTAGAGCTGTAAGGCTTGCGAGAGGGGTGCCTTACCTATGCCACAGGCAGTGTGAGGTTGGCATGGCACTCGGAGGGGAGTGCCATGTCGACTTGATTTTCTCCCCCCCAGCACACACAAGCTGTGAGGCAGTGTGCATGTGCTGAGTGAGGGGTGCCCAGGGTGGCATAAGACATGCTGCAGCCCTTAGAGACCTTCCCTGGCATCAGGGGCCTTGGTATCAGGGGTACCATTTACAAGGGACTTATCTGAGTGCCAGGGCTGTGCCAACTGTGGAAGCAAAGGTACAGTTTAGGGAAAGAACACTGGCGCTGGGGCCTGGTTGGCAGGGTCCCAGCACAATTTCAATCATAACTTAGCAACAGCAAAGGCAAAAAGTCAGAGTGTAACCATGCCAAGGAGGCATTTCCTTACAGTAGCATGCAGCAAGAAACGGCGAACACAGGGCCAGGTGCACCCTTTTACGATGGCTCCCATCATGAAGGGCAGTAGAGGGCTGGCTAACCCTTGAATGGGAACACTCAACTTTTTGTCCTGGAAGGCAAATGGGGTCTTAGACAAGATCAAACATGGTTCAGTTCTCCGAGCCACACTGAAAACGGAAACAGATATTGTACTCCTTCAAGAAACACATTTATTGGGAAATAACTGCCCCTTCCTAATTCACAGGGGGTACTCCCAGGCTTATCATGCAGGATTTCACAGGGGATCCAGGGAAGTGGCAATTTTAATTAGAAAACGCACTCCACTGATCGCCACGCAGACGTGGACAGACTACCTGGGAAGATATGTAGCTGTCATCAGGACTCTCCAGGACAGGCCCATATCAATCTTGAGCACCTACACTCCCCGACCACTGACGATGGGGTTCCTGGCTCAGCTGGGTGGAATACTCAAGGAATTACCAGAGGCCCCGTGAATAGCAGGGGGGCGAAATTAATGGGATGTGTAATGCACGGTTAGACTGATCCTCAGGTGGGGCGAGTGGAGGTGTGTCAACACCGTTAGCAACGTTCATACAAAATCTGAACTTAGCAGATGTCTGCAGGGTACATCACCCGAATGAGAGCAGATATACCTTCTACTCTGGGGCGCATCAAATCTTCTCCAGACCGGACCACTTCCTCCTACCTGTGGAGGAGTGATCCTCAGGTGGGGTGAGTGGAGGTGTGTCAACACCGTTAGCAACGTTCATACAAAATCTGAACTTAGCAGATGTCTGCAGGGTACATCACCCGAATGAGAGCAGATATACCTTCTACTATGGGGCACATCAAATCTTCTCCAGACCGGACTACTTCCTCCTACTGTGGAGGAGTGCCATGGGGTGACGGAGGTAAGACACTTGGCAAGAGGTCCATCAGACCACTCTCCAATAGAAACAACCTTGACCTGGGGAGGAGAGGGGACGAGGGCTGAATGGAGACTAGACTGGTGGCATCTTAAGAGGGATGATTTTAGAGACTTGTGTAACCAAAGAAGTGAGCAATACTTCCCGAGAACCGGGGCTCAGTAGCCTCGCGGGAGGTAGGTTGGGAGGCGCAGAAGGCCAATTTAAGGGGCGAGATCATTAGTTATGTGAAAGGTCAGAGAAAGAAAAGCAGGCAGAGGATCTGAGAACTAGAGGGGAGAATTCTGGATTTGGAGGACCGCTTTGTATCACGGGACAGGAGGACCGACTACAAGTTTGTCGTAGTTGGACTCTTGCTCTAGGCAAGACTGCTGGTTTTACGATGACAGTACTAATGTTTGTAGGCGACTATGCCTATCCTACAACAAGTCGCAACTGTCGTCCCAACCCTTCCAGCTCACAAGCAGTGCCTCACAAAAACCTCAAACAGTAAAAGGTGATTTGTGGTAGCCTTTATGCATGGACTCGAGAATATCACATCTCAGGGAGTGTTGTGGTTAAATGGAGAGTACCCTTTTCTCACATTAACAACATGTCTCAGTCACACACAAGCAATGAAGAAGATGCAGTAAAGTTTCAATAAGTTTTATTTAATACAACTGCAATCTGCGATAAGTTGCATGGGCTGCAATGATTAGGATAATGAACAGCGCAAGAAATAGAATGGTAAAGACAAGAGTCATTATTATAAAGAGCCCCACCATCTTGGAATATCTTGAATAAACATGCTAAATAAAGAAAGGCCCAATACCCTGATGTTGTTTATCTGATTTCTAACCTAACGGAGAACTAGGCTTGTTAAACCTAATCTGCCAATGCCATGTTCATGAGAAGAGCCCCCAACCTGCGTTACCTTGGAGTGAGGTCTCTAGCTCAGACTCCGCAGACTGGGTCAGCGTCAAGGCGACGTGCAGCTATCTGTTAAAATTTGGAGTATTTATACAGATCATCTTGGACGCCTGACGTAGGTTTGTTCGCAAATAATAGGTAACCAGGCATGCTTGGGACGGTAATTAATATAAACAATTCCCTCAAAAGCGTGAAGAGGGAAAGTACCCAATGTGAACACCTACAGTTTGTTTGTCTTTGTCGCTTGACCTTGACGCCTTAGCGCAGTGGCAGTGATAATGCAAAACTATAACAAATGGGTTGACTATAAACAAGGAAGCCATCTTAGAAGAATTAATTAAATAAATAGGCTAAGACAGAGCAAGCTAAGTAGGTTAAAAGTCACTAGGTGACGGGGGCATGAGTCGGCCAGGCTAAGCTAACTTCTGTATCCCATATAAAACAAACTAGGATTCACTACAAGATTTAATATACACGCAGATCCTGCTGCAGCAGGAATTAACACAAGGGGCACAGGCAGCTTGGAGGGCCACCCGGAGCAGAATCTACCAATGGGGGAGATAAGGCCAGTAAAATCCTGCATTGGTTATGCACTCCCAGGACGGGGCTGGCCACTATCCCTTATATGCAGGTGAAAGATGGGTCAAAGGTGATGGGACATGGGCCAAGCATTTGCCAATTATTACCAGGGTCTGTGTCGGGCAGTCCCGGCGAGTCCACGTCTGGACCTCCGTCAGTTTATCCAAGATCTGCCAGTCCCAAGCCTCTCAGCAGAAGATAGACTCCTTAGAGATGGACGTTTCAGTGGAAGAATTGAGAACAGCGTTAGGACAATTAAACTCCAGGAAGGCACCTGGGCCGAATGGTTTCCCACCCAAGTACTGGCGCCTAGTATGGCAGCATACAGGTCGACCTATGTTAGAAATGTTCCAGGAGGCCTTGAAAAAGGGCACATTGTCTCCGGACCTTAGGCGGTAGACAATGTGGTACTACCCAAACCGGGTACTGCTGGTCACCGCTGTGAAGATTTTTGACTGATTTCATTACTAAACTCAGAGGTCAAGGTGTGGACGAAGATGCTGGCCAGTTGTCTGGGGAAAGTAATTGGTCATCTGGTTCACCCAGACCAGTCCAGGTTCATGCCAAAGCAGGCTACAAGACATAATCTGAAGCGAGTGCATAATGCCATTACCTTGAGTGAGTCAGTGGAAGAACATAGGGCTTTAATGTCCATTGATTTCCAGAAGGCCTTTGATTCCGTTGACTGGGCATACATGTTCGCCCTTCTGTAGAGGATGGGTTGGGGACCCAGATTCATTAGCTATGTACGACTCCTGTACACAGACCTTACAGCCAGAGTACGCCTGGGAGGACAGGTCTTGGAATGGTTTCTGGTGGAAAGGGGCACACATCAGGAATGCCCCCTGCCCCCCCTGCTGTTTGCAATAACAATAGAGCCGCTAGTTGCTTGGGTGCAGGATGACCCATTATATAGGGGGTTCCAATGGTAGGACACGGTGAGCGACAGGATATCGCATTACGCCGATGATGTGCTTCTATACTTAGGTCTTTCTACAGAATGTATGGACATTCTCAGGAATGACAGGCATCCTTCCACTAGAAGACGGTATGCATTCAAATTGAAAAGGTTCTACTTGTGGTGTACACAGAAGAGTTACAGTCCAATTCCATGTCAAGAAGATGTCATTATTCCGTATCTGATACACTTAGCTAAATCAGGGTACACCTTGCAGCCATTACAGCTTACAGGAGATCTCCATCTCAAACATCTTCCAAATACCAGTAATAAATGATTTTCTTGAAGGTCTCAAAAAGGTGTTTCCCCCAGCCAGGAACCCCTCTCCTCCATAGGAACTAAACATTATACTTTCCAAATTGATGGGGCCTCCATTTGAGCCACTCCATAAAGCCTCTTTGCAACATCTCACCTGGAAAGCATTTTCTTTTTGTGGCTATTACTTCAGTCTGTAGAGTAAGCATAATTCAAGCTCTGTGTTCGGAGTTACCTTACACTGTGTTTCATTCCAAGAGAGTTGTTATGATGACTCATCCTAGTTTCATTCCAAAGGTAGTATCAGATTTTCTCATCAATCAGAACATATTTCTGCCTACTTTCTTTCCAAATCTACCTAATCTAGCTGAGGCATCACTACATTCACTGGATATTAAGAGTGTTAACATTTTATTTAGATAATAATAAAAGTATTAGAAAATGGACTCACCTTTTTGTAAACTATACTCCTGTGATAACAGGATTAGCCTCATCTAAACAGTCTATTTCCAGATGAATTGTTTTGTGCATTATACTGTCACATCATCTAGCTAACACACTGTTACCCGTTAGATCTAGAGCTTATTCTACATGGGGAAAAACTGCAGCTCTGCTGAGAAATGTTCCAATTGCTGACATTTGTAAAGCCGCTACCTGAAAATCTGCTCATACATTTACTAGGCATAAATGTTAAGATTCTGGTACTAAAGCAGATACATAAGTAGGACAGGTTTCATTGAGAAATCGGTTTGATTAAAGGTTGGAACTGTTTAAGGCTTCTAAGTCTGTTCTTTGTGGGATGGGCTTGCTATTCTATTCAGTGCTTATGACTACTGATGAGGATCCCGCGAAGAAAAGGATAAATTGTTTACTGGTAATCCTAGTTCTATTCCAGGGGAATCCTCTTCAAAAGTCATAAGCAACCCATCTACCTCCGTGAACGGAGGCCATTGCAGTTCTCAACACTTTCTGTATACAGAATACTTTTATTTTGCCTCTCCATAAAAAATGACCTCACCTGTGAGGCATGATGGGCTACAGGGGGAGCTGTGAGGTTCTTAACCCCTTTCCCGCCACAGACGTAATAGTTACGGCCTATGGCGCGGCGCTGAGGCGCCACAGACGTAATCATTACGTCCTGCTAGAGGCTCTCGGGGGAAGCGCTAGCGCTCACCCCGAGGGTCATCCCCCCACTCTCCCAAGGGCAGGGATGGAAGGGGAATCACTTCCCCTTCCACCCAACATCCCCTGCGACATCTGATGACATCAGCGCACTGACCTCACCAGAGATCGCCTCCCATCACGCTGGAAGCCTGCTTCCACCACAATCCGAGAAGAAACAGATTTGTTTCTCCTCGGTACGGGGGCAGGGGAGGTCAGAGAGGCATGAAAAGGGAAGGAAAGGCTTCTCCTTCCCTTTTCATGTCTCTCTGAGCATTCCTGCAGCATGATCGCATAGCGATCATGTTGCAGGAATGCCACTAGACACCAGGGATTTTTTTTGTTTTTTTGTTATTGGGATATAAGAGGAGTGACCACTTGGGCAAGGGTCGCTCCCGTGGGTGGCATTTTTTCTAAGGCCATTTCTCTTTCTCCCCCAGGGGCAGATCGACCTTTATTAATTAGGCCAATCTGCCCCTGGGGGGGGGGGGGGGGCAGAAGCCATTCGACACAAGGGATGTTTTTTTTTTAATAATGTTTACAAGGGGAGCGACCCCTTAGGCAAGGGTCGCTTACCATGGGTCAATTTTATTATTAGACCTTTTCTACCCCCCCCCCGGGGGCAGATTGGCCTATATTAATTAGGCCGATCTGCCCCCAGGGTAGGCAGAAGCCACTAGACACTAGGGATTTTTTTGTTTGTTTATATTGATAAGGGGAGCAACCCCTTAGACAAGGGTCGCTCCCCTGGGGGGCAGTTTTATTTTAGGCCATTTTTGGCCCCCCTTGGGGACACATCGGCCTATTTTGCTTAGGCCAATCTGCCCCCATGGGGGGCAGAAACCACTAGACACCAGGGATTTTTTTTTTGCGCCAATTTCACGAAAGTGGAGCAATCCCTTAAGCAAGGGTCGCTCCCCTGGGGGGCAAATTTATTATAGGCCATTTTTGCCCCCTTGGACGCAGATTGGCGTATTTTTGTAAGGTCCATCTGCCCCCAAGCGGGGCAGAAAGCCCACCAGAGAAGATTTTATTTACAAAAAAAAGAAAGGAGGGTGGGGATATGGCCATGCCCCCACCCCAAATAAATGGGGACAAAGTTGTTCTGCCCGCCCGTGGGCAGATGGGGCAATTACCCCTGATCCACTCCCCGGGGGGTAGAAAGCCTACTAGATGGCAGGGAATTAGTGGGGTGGTGGCTACCTACCAGCATGGGCATGGTTATGCCCCCACCCCAACTGAAGGGGGTAACAGTCTCAGCTCTCCCCCACACAATAAAACATCTTATCCCACGACAAGCAAGAGGGCATTTGATTATTTTGGTTTTACATTTGGGCCATGAGAGCATGTTTAACTCTCAAAATCGTCCCACTTGGAATGGTGAGGGCTGCACTTTTTGGAAACTGCCATGTAGAAAAATCTACAAGACCTAGACACATCTGAAAACGAAACATCTGGATGAGTCCAGAGTGGTGTGCTTTACACACACCCGCATCATTTTCTTACACACAATGCGCTGCAAACCTCCAATTTTGCTTGAAATCAAACAATTTTCCTACATTTTTGAGATGGAACCTTCCGGAATCTGCAGGATTCCACAAAATTCTGCCCCACTTGTCAGCCCAAAAACGTTTTTTTTTTTTCAAACTGGCCTTTTGGACCCGCTTTGGTTCCCCCTCATTTTTTTACCTGTTTTTGGCTCTTCCCAGTCATAGGCACTGGGCCCACCTACACAAGTGAGGTATCATTGTTATCGGGAGACTGAGGGGAATGTTGGATGGTAGGAAATTTGTGCCAGTGCAGTGATCCCACACTGAAATGCAGGGGAACTTTTCAGGTCATGGTCTGCTTAGCATTTCAAAACTTATAGGCAAGATCCGACTTAAGGATGGACAACATATTCTTAAATGTGTAGTGGACAAATGGAGCCTGTAATCGGGGCTACCTAGACCTGTGGTCAAAATGTAAAAGTGTAAGGTGTGTGTTGAGGCAATCTGAACGTTATTGCAGATGTTTGTCAACTGCATCCATAATAAGACATTTTAAATATTAGACTCATCATGTTTTTCTAGAATAAGTTAACCTTTTATGTAAATTATGGTCAAATCAGGTTTTACGATAATGCATGGTAAATTGGATACATTTTGGCACATGTTAAATCAAATTCAAGCATAGTTCCTTTTATTGAGATGTTTTATTTAACGTGATTTTTATTGAGTTCGAGGGATTGATATCTATTGTGTGATTATTGTTAAGGCCGGATAGGCTAATAACAATTAAATAAATGGTTAAATGGCATCTGTAATTGAGAAAATAGATGAACAGAAGTGTGGAGAGGGTATTTTATGGCCTCTGTTCACAAACCGAAGAATGAAGCAGCCAGGATCTTTAGCAATTGATGGTGAAGTTATAAAAAGGTTGTTAGCGGTTGAGGTTGGTAAATGAGGTAGGGAAGGACCAACACAACAGTCAGTTGAAGATGGTGTAAAAAAAAAAAGAAATTGTGTAAACTCGAGGGCGATTATCACAGGAAAAAAAGCGTATTTTCTAAGTCTGTGCAAGTGGTTAAGATGATTATGACCAGTGCAACCTGTAACTGTACCTCATCCTCAAACCTGAGGATGTGCAAACCAGACATAAAGCGCTGCACAGGGAGCAGCAATTAGAATGATTTGGGAGTTGTGTGTTGTGATGAAAGGGGCATTAATGAAATATAGTGTAGCATTGTTGGCATCGCCCTATATATATTACAGTGCATGTGTGCTCACAAATATTTTCCCAAGGAGCAAAAAGTTTGGTCTTTAATGTGATCGAAGCCAGAATTGATGCCAGCGGAGTGAGGTTGGGCTGGGGGTAGGTGGCAGTAAGGTGGGTGTAGAGGAAGCAGAGCATTATCTAGTTGCTGAATTACACAATGTGAAACCAGAAAACCTGCATTAATCCCGGCTTTCCTACTTTATCAAATTGTGTCATCCTAGGCAATTGTTTGTTTTCACTTTCATTCTTTTTTCTTGATTATCACATATGAGGACATATGAGGACCTCGAAATACGCGACTTCGGGGTGCGTGCTATCCAAAACTCTCTTCTGTGGTTGATTTAATAAACTATTTTTTTCGTGTATAACAGGTACCCAGATCACCTAAAGAGTGCACATAACAACTAACATGCCTCTTAGCTCACTATTGGCGTTGAGTAAGGGTGGGTGAGAGAATTAATGTTTCTAAATTCGTGTTTGAAAACTATCACTATTAAATTAATACTTTTCAACCAACTGATAACACATAACCCAGAAGTGTAGCGCCTCGCTTCTAAGCTGACTGAAGACGCTATGTGCATGCAGTTACACTCGGCAGCTGCGCTGAATGAGCCCCCTGACAGCCGCCTCACAGAGGGTTCAGCGAAAGTGCTTCCAGTTTGGGGGTGACATGACACCCCGGCAGCGCTGGGCAGCCGTGCTCGCTCCCTTCTCCCCGGCTGCTCCTCAGAAAGGAGCGGGTGAGGCCTCGGGAGAGCGGGGAGTGGCTCGTTAAGCCCCCGCGGTGGATCGTTGCCCGTAGCAGTTCCCCGGTCTCGTACCTGGGCGGCGGGCACTGGCGGGCGCTCTTCGCCCCGGGGAGCCCTTCCTCGGCCAGCAGCAGCGCGGGGAAGGAACCCTGCCTTCTCCTCCACGGCAGAGCCTGTCACGTGACTGATGCGCCAGGTACACTGGCGCTACCTCCGCTGACCCGGAACCGGAAATCACCCCACCCGGACCGGAAGTAATTAATAGCGAGTGAACGGGTTACGGATAAGCACACTTACTGCAAGACTGGTTGGGTTTCCTTGACTGTGGACAACACTCACTGCTGCCTTTGAGGGGAATGGAGCGCTTTATCCCGAACTATGCACCTAGCAATGTACGCCGTTATTTGTGCACTGTTATTCTCTTAGTCACGCCCCTTCTAGAGACCGTTATCTTTGAACAGTAGGGTTGTTACTGGCGCTCTGTTGGAATAAACTGCTGACTAAGCGCACGGGTGAGGAAACGAGAGGAGCTTTATTTCGGTGCTCACTGCGGCAGCGAGGTTGACATCCAGCAGCCGTTTAACCGTATACAGCATAGGTACTCACAAACCTTTTGCCAGGAGCTAAAATTACGCCTTGGGGGCTATTGGTGTAAAAAAAAAAAAACATTACTAGACAATGCTGTATTTCGAAGCCAGATGTAAGTACAAAGTTACAAAGCTAGATATTTTGACAATACATTTTTATTATCATACAATAGCGTTCTTAAGAGGCATTGAATGGTAATCCTCGCTAACCAGATATTCAGCACAGGTTTAACTAAGGCCGAAAAATAGGTACATCAAAGAAAGATATACTAATAATTTATTTTACACTTCATGTCTCCTATTAGTGTCCTGTAATCTGGTACTGTCTGAAACGGCAAGCCTTAAGAGTTGATCCAGATGTAAGCCTGTTAGCTTATTTCTGAGTTTGCTCTTCAACAGTCCCATTCTGGAAAACAAACTCTCACAAACATATGTTCACCCAAACATACAAATTATTTTCTGGGCCGTGGTAAAAAGAACAGGAAATTTGTCAGAAGGCACAATGTTCCAGAATTCTTCTGGTGCCTGCCCCCAAAAAAGATGCTTCAAGAGCTGAGTTGTGCTGCTTGTCTATCAGTTCAATTTGTGCTTGCTCCCTTTTCATGCCAATAAGTTCAACTGTATCAAGATTTCATGCAGTCACCATCCAGGGGTTTTCAACCAGCTGGAATAGAGGGGTGAGGGCTCTGAATTGAGGAAATCGTCTTTTTTCTCCTCCAACATTTCTGCCAGATATGCACCAAGGTTTAGCGTTGACAGCATTTCTTCTGCATTTGGAAACCTCTGAGTCACAGCCAACAGTTTTCGGAAGGGGGTGAAGTCAGCAAGATCCATTTGTTCTTTGACTAGCACAACTTTACTTTCAAATGAGTAAATACTATTCATCATGGAGCACACAAGCTGTTGGTTGCCTTGTAGCATCAAATTGAGAGAACTGAAGTGTGCAAATAGATCTGAAAGAAAATGGAGCAATAAAAGCCATTTCACATCCTTTAGTTCTGGGAAGGAGTGTCTTCCACTGTTTACAAAGTGTGCAATTTCAAGAAGCAAATCAATGAACCGCTCCAGAACTTTCCCTTTGCCTAGCCGTCGCACTTCAGTGTGCATCAGGAGGTCTGTATATTCAGCTCCAGAATCCTGCAGCATAGCTTTGAAAAGTCTATGGTTAAGGGCTTTGGCAATTATGCTTGCAACTTGATAGGCATCATACCGTGATAAGGAGGCGAATGACTGATAAGTAGCCTCTTTTTTTAGATATTTTTTTCAGCACGTTAGAGGACGCAGCAGTAGAAATCAACTGTGCACAAAATGCCAGAAAAACAAACAAATACAGGACTGCAGCATTCTTTGGGGATGATAGATAAGGATTCAAGACACGCATTTTTAGTTTTCATATGTAATGGACATCTATCTATATATAGACAAAAACACAGATTTCGTGCCACAGCAGTATTGCCACAGTTGTATTCCTTATCAACACCCTTTCACATAGAAGCCTACTTATTTGACGCACATGACCCATTGCTCTCTATGCGCTCTCCAGAGACAGTCCAAAGATTGGATGAGCAGTGTTGAAGTCATGCTACTAAAGTAATTTACGAAGGGGGCTTTGATTTGCCTCCACATGGCCATTTACATGCCAAGGGGAAATTTTCCCACATTACCGCAATGCCTGAGATTGTCACGCAAGTCCTGACATGCGGTAAAGCGTTCTTGAACTGGATACTGGAACAATGAGAAACTGGAGTCTCATTTTGCTAGGTAAGTTCCAAGTAGTGTTTACAAAAGGCCACAAGGTGGCACTGGTGTACAATAGGAGGTAAAGGATTCAATCAATATTTATTTATGGTTCCCCCATCTTGCGCTTGATTTTGCTTGCTAGAAAGTGTCGCTAACATACACTGAAATGTCACTCATAATTAAAACAGTTTCAGTGATTTACTGGCTGGCTCCCCGGGCTGTCATTAAAACTAATCACAGCGCGGGGAGCCAGCCGGTAAATCATTGAGGTGACAGGTTCTTACTGGCTGGCTCTCCGCAAAGTGATTGGTTGTAATCACAGAGCGGGGGAGCCAGCCGGTAAGAACTTGTCGCCAAGAGTGAGTGCCCCCACCACCCATAGGAGAGCAGATTATGCAGCTTATCTTTGGAGCAGGAGCTGGCTGTGGAGAAACAACAATGCGGGCGACCAGGTGGTGAAGGTAGCGGGAAGCTTCCAAAAGACCATTTAAAAGTCAGCAGACTTTTAAAGGGTCTTTGCTTCCCACTACCGCAAGCGTGTGACGTCACCCCGGCTCCAGGACAGGAAACACAGAAGAGGGCCTCTGGGATGGGAGGCATGCACAGCAAAACTGCTATCCCGCATGCTCCAGCAGCCCTCTTTTGTGTTTATGAACGGGACACTCGTGTGTCGCTATTGTTTTGGTAAGGTCCGCGGGCTCCCACGGAAGGTCTGCCGGGCCGTACTATGAGTACTACGGGTCTACAGAGAACGCTTGAGCACGAGCCCCTCAAAAGGGACCAAAACACAGTCCAAATGGTGCGGTAGCAACATGGATGAACCAAAAGTGTCTGTGGGCAGAGGTTAGCGTGCAGAGGAGGGTAGTGGCTCAAGCACACAGAGGGCTAGCGACCTGCTCTCCTCTGCTTGCCCGAATCCTCTGTGCGCTAACCTCTGCCTTCCACCCATTGTGCTTGAGTTGTCTGATTCACACGGTTGGGCGATCATATTCTAATTATTATATCAGTTATCTCCTTTTGGGGAACACCTAAAACTACTGTTTGACCCATAGATTATACTTTAGGTGTGGGGTAGGGTATCACTTTTCTACACATTTTGGGTCCTGAAGAAGCATCTTTATGGGCCTGCGTCGCACAAAACATGTCAACCCGATTAAACCCAACTAAACTGCACTTAGTGACCTTAGTAACCTGTGGCTTTGTGAGTATCTTACATACTCCTTTAGTAGCACTGACCCGTTGTACAGGTCTTTTAACCGTTCTAAGAGAACCTTTACATTAAAATTGGCTTTTGGTATCTCTTAGACAGTTTTAATCTCCTCTCATTTGTACATACACATGCACTCCACTGCCTTAGATGATTTGATTTTTTTTTTAAACATATTTGTTATTATTTTCAATACATGTCATATAGTATTATACATTGGGTATTTCACAGTAGTATTCTCCATAGTACATAATACACAGCATTGTGAACTCGGTAGCGCTATGTTACATTATTTACCATATGTGTACTGACTTTTGTTGGTACAATACACTGTATTTATACATAAGTTTATACATTGTAACCCTAATTAACTCAACGCTTTTAACATTCATCTCCTTCTTTCTATTTCCTAACTTGACATCTTGTTCTTGTAGGGGGACCTTGGCATTGGTGTAGCACAGTTTGATTATTAGTCTTTACTTCAATGTTATTGTCCTACATAGATTTGTTATGGAATTCTTATCAATTACTTATGTCTAGTGGCATTGTTTCAATGTCATGTTTCCACTTGTAACAGACCACTAGCGTTAGTAGTCATATTTTTCCAGTTGCGGCGGCTAGACATGAGTACTTCTATATTTTAACCTGGACCCCTTCCCCTTCACACGCTGTTATGAAGGCATCTAACAACTCATCCCAGTCTAGAGCCATCGGCAAGCTTCTCAGGTCTCTACTCTCTTCCCTTCTGAGGGCGGCACTCTCTGCTCTTCCCCATTCTATCACTTCCATACTCCATTGTGTCGCCAAGGGGGCGAGTGTGGCCTTCCAGTGCCTAGTCAGTAGGCGTTTTGCCAATAACAGTGCTAGGTTTATCAGTTGTGTGAGCACTCTCGCTTTTCTTGAGCGTGGGCGTAGCCCAAGCAGGCACACCTCTATTGTTCGACAGACAGTGCTTCCTGTTGCCTTCTCTAATATGGAATTCACTCCATTCCAATACTGGGATATATCCGGACAGCTCTAAAGCATGTGTAACAGTTCTGCCTCTTCTAACCCACATCTGGGACATTTTGATGATACTGCCGGGTATAATAAATATAACTTGTGAGGCGTGAGGTAGCTCTATGTAGTATAGCATATTGAATAAACTTGAATCTTGTGTTACGGGATATTTGACTAGGGTATTTTAGTATTGAAGCCCACTCTTCATCAGATAACTCTTTGACAATGTCTGTCTCACATTTAATTTTTAGTGCCGTCAGAGGCTGTAATAAGTGAACTCTGAGTCCCCGGTAAAGCCATTTTATTAAGTGTTTCCCATACCCTATGGTGTATATAGAACATATAAGATCATGTGTGGGGGGCTACATGCCATCTGGAGCCCAGTGTTTCTTTACGTAATGTGTAATATTTGCATGCATTAGGAAGAGCGATGGTGACAAGTTGTGTTTGTGTATAAAATCCATATGTGTAAGCAAGTGTTGGTCTCTAAATAGTGAACCAACTGTGTCCACTCCGTCCTGCATCCATCTTTTTCTAGTTGGCCGTGGGTTAGTGAACCAGCATTGACCGTTAATCCCAACAGCGGGATGTTAGGGGAATAAGGAACTGTATTAGCTGTGTACTTAAGCAACAGTCTCCAGTACTGCAAAGCCACTCTTAGTAGAAGTGGTAGTTTCTCAGGGATTTGGATCCTGGACATAACAAGGAATGTATGCTGCCTTTGTCCAGCATTATTTGGGTGTACTCTATTTCCTGCAAGTTTCGTCCGGCCAGCCAGTATGCAAGCCACTGAAGTTGGCTCACCACGCAGTATTCATGAAATATCTGCACGACAGTGGCCGGTTTGTGACTGAGATCTTTCATATATAATGAAATGTCGTCTGCATAGTGATACCCCACGTTTCGTTTTTGCTATGTCTATTCCCCAAGACTCGCCATCTCGTCTCAATTGGTGTGCCAAAGGCCCTACTGCCAAGACAAACAACAGGGGAGATAATGGGCATCCTTGCCTAGTGCCCTTATGAACATGATAAGAGTCTGAGATGTTCTGTCCTGTGTGCGCTCTCACCATAGGCACAGCATACAGCAGTCGGACCCAGCGGACATAATCATGGGGAATCCCAAATCTTTCCAAAACTTCGAAAATGTAGTCCCAGCTTAAGGAGTCAAATGCCTGACAGAGGTCCAAGGAGAGACACCCCGCACAGGGGGACCTACCCTCGGCAGAGTCCATCACGTGATACAGCTGGCAAATCATTTCTCCTCTTATTACCATCTTAAACGCGTCCCATTCAATTAATGGGGAGGACGCGGAGCCCGTGTTGTCAGTAAAGAAGTTTGTGATCACCTGAGCCACTTCCTCCCTCAACATAGCATCTTCTAATAGCCTTAGATGATTTGATGATGTCAGCAAATTAAGGGTCACCTAATGCCTAAATATGCTGTTTAATGCCTTTGTTGTTTGTATTAACCATTATCAGGTCGCCAATCGTTTCATCTAAGGTTTTGCCAAACTACATATATTGGATAGGCTCCTCCAACGTGTAAGGAAGTCAACAAAACATTCATTTTCTTTTTGTTGATGTGCATAGAAATGGCATATTTCTGAAGTTTTACTAATGCTTGGCTTAAAAAATTCCTCCAGTCTCATCATCGGCTATTTATAATCATCATAGTCATCCTGTACGTCCCGGACTTCAACCTTCGGTAATGATCCACATATTTCTTGCCCTTCAGTTTATTGGCATCTGTACCTAAAAATGTAATTAAGCATCCTTCTTTCCATTTTTCTGCTCTATAGGTGTCTCCTTTTTTTGTAAGAATTTATGAGGGATGAAATTGCTTGTTTGTATTATAAGTGACAGCTGTAACAATTAAGATGCAAATACAGAGAAAATCGTCAAGAAAAACATCTCTGGAAAATTTAAATGTGAATCTTGATAGGAAAAATTAAGGAATTGGTAATCATATAACGGCAAAAATGTTTTGACTAAACTAGGAGTGTACATAAAGCTTGAAATACATCAATTATAATTGTGGTTGATTCAGAAAACATCACTACAGAATGTCTGCCTGGAAACTGGAACACAAGATTAACCTTATTTTACTGGGAAAACAATATGGCTCCCAAATTCAACACTAGACTTGACATGCTGTGAAAATGTGGGTTACGATGGCTTAAGTCACAGAGTTGGTCTATAGAGGAGGCATGTTCCAAAATGGTGGTGCAGGCTTCTGCACCACCAGAAATATCACCGTTAGCAGGTAAACAGGCATGTTCTTGAAGGAATAAAGGGTTTTGTGAACAGAGAAGCACTCTGCTGACAAGAGTCTCCACACCTCTGAGAGAATGTTGATTCTGGTTTAGAAGCCCCGACCTTCAACATGGTAGCGACTACTGTATCATGCTCCTTGTCTCCTATATTGCAACAAACTGGAGACAAAGCACACAAGTGGAACTTTATTTCAGTGCTCACTCTCAGTGCTCACTTCACTAACTAAGTCTGTAACCAACAAATGGTCAACCGTCCACTCAGAACCCGCAAGCGTTCCAACATGGAACCAAACATTCCAAATAGGGCAAACACGAGCTACACAGTGAATAAAACACGTTAAGAATATGGTGCACTGACTGTCTGATTTCTCTCTATTTTTTTTACAAATCCTGCTCCCAGGAGAAAGAGGCCTGACTGCCTCAACAGGATGCAGCTCGCGGAGCAGACTCATAGCTGCCAAGTTTCCAGTTTGTTTATGAGTGACTTATTTCCAGGCTTTCAGTATACTTATGTTTGCTATTTAAAAGTATTATTTGAGGCACTTTGCAATTTTATACTAGCCGAACAAAGTAGGAATGGAAGAAGGTACCATTCTTTGCTGTGTAATGGTATTAAAACAGCTGAAAAGTCTTGTGTTTTTTACTCCCTGAACACCTTGGACTTACAATACTCCCATCCCTCCCCCTACTCACACAAAATAATTGGAGACCCGCAAGGCCACATTTTTCACAAAACGTACTACGGTTCTTTTAAATTCTGGTGGGAATTGGATGACAAAAAATACAACATGGAATGCTCTTGCAAACCTGAGATTGTCTGGATTTTTTTGTTGCTGCTTCTGTGCAAGTGGGCCAGGACTTTTTGCAGGGGTTTGGCCATGCACCACTAATTGCACACAGGTAGGCTGGCACAGAGGGGACTCTGCAAGGGTTGCCGCTGGCGTGGCATAGGCCTTATATAAACTGGAATACAAGGATGACAGCAGGGGCTGGACTAAAAAATCAGATGCTGGGATCAGGAAGCAAAACAAAGCCAAGCAGGTAGGCATGCTTCACTCTGCTATTTATAGCCAATCAGGAAAGCTGTTGAGTTTCCACATGTGGATGAGTCACCACACCCAATTAGAAGCACATGTCCACACCATACCCAATTAGAAGCACATGTCTACACCTGCTCACATTAGCAAACAAACATTGATAAAACTAATTGTGTAACACAGCACATTATGTTTACTTAGAAACATGCAGGTTTAACCAAGAACAGAGATATGATTTAACCCTAATCCGTGGGGATGCTGACAGATAACGCAGGAGGCACCTTGGGGATTCCTGACACTGTGCCTATAAAATGTAACATCAAAAACAGACTCACCAATCGTGAAAAAGACTGTTATAGTTGAAACGCATCACTGGTTTGGAGTGTTTTCATTGGGAAATAAATTGCAGAAAAGAATCTGTGCATCTTCTTTTTGAACTGATATATGCTTAAAGGTTTAGTCTGATTTTAACGCCGTGTACACACACACACCAGGAGAATAAAAACATAAAATAAAAATAAGTGCAGTTTCCATGCTTGTTTTTATGAGCCCTCTGGGTGTGCACGGTTCCTGGGGGGGGTTATTAATTATAATCTTGGCCCTAGGGACCCCATCCCCTGGAGCCTGACTGCTTTTAGAAACAGTGAGGGGGTCCTGTTTCCACCCTGGGGACCCCATCCCCTGTTGCCCGGTGTAGGAGGCTGGCCTGGTTTGTAGTGGTACCAAGGGGTACTTACACTCTGTAACAGGTCCAGTTATCCCTTATTAGTGTAGAAGAGGTGTCTTGCAGCTTAGGCTGATAGAAAAGGTAGCTTAGCAGAGCAGCTTAGGCTGAACTAGGAGGCGTGTAAAGCTCCTACTATACCACTGGTATCATATGCACAATATCATAAGAAAACACAATACACAGATATACTAAAAATAAAGGTACTTTATTTTTATGACAATATGCCAAAAGTATCTCAGTGAGTACCCTCAGTATGAGGATAGCAAATATACACAAGATATATGTACACAATACCAAAATTATGCAGTAATAGCAATAGAAAGCAATGCAAGCAATGTACAGTTACAATAGATTGCAATGAGAGCACATAGGGATAGGGGCAACACAAACCATATACTCTAGAAGTGGAATGCGAACCACGAATGGACCCCAAACCTATGTGAGCTTGTAGAGGGTCACTGGGACTGTAAGAAAACAGTGAGGGTTAGAAAAATAGCCCACCCCAAGACCCTGAAAAGTGGGTGCAAAGTGCACCTAAGTTCCCCAGAGAGCACAGAAGTCGTGATAGGGGAATTCTGCAAGGAACACCAGCAATGTAACAACGATGGATTTCCGGACGAGAGTACCTGTGGAACAAGGGGACCAAGTCCAAGAGTCATGATCAAGTCGGGAGTGGGCAGATGCCCAGGAAATGCCAGCTGTGGGTGCAAAGAAGCTGCCACCGGATGGTAGAAGCTTTGGATTCTGCAAGAATGAAGAGGACTAGGAACTTCCCCTTTGGAGGATGGATGTCCCTCGTCGTGAAGAAGCTTGCAGAGTTGTTTCCGTGCAGAAAGACCGCAAACAAGCTTTGCTAGCTGCAAGGGTCGCGGTTAGGGTTTTTGGATGCTGCTGTGGCCCAGGAGGGACCAGGATGTCGCCAATTGCGTGAGGAGACCCAGGCTTGGCTGTGCACAAAGGAAATCCTGGAAGAGTGCACAGGAGCCGGAGCAGCTGCAAATCACGCGGTACCCAGCAATGCAGTCTAGCGTGGGGAGGCAAGGACTTACCTCCACCAAACTTGGACTGAAGAGTCACTGGACTGTGGGAGTCACTTGGACAGAGTTGCTGAGTTCCAGGGACCACGCTCGTCGTGCTGAGAGGGTACCCATAGGACCGGTGATGCAGTCTTTTGGTGCCTGCGGTTGCCGGGGGAGGATTCCGTCGTCCCACGGGAGATTTCTTCTGAGCTTCTAGTGCAGAGAGGAGGCAGACTACCCCCACAGCATGCACCATCAGGAAAACAGTCGAGAAGGCGGCCGGATCAGCGTTACAAGGTCGCAGTAGTCGTCTTTGCTACTTTGTTGCAGTTTTGCAGGCTTCCAGAGCAGTCAGCGGTCGATTCCTTGGCAGAAGGTGAAGAGAGAGATGCAGAGGAACTCTGATGAGCTCTTGCATTCGTTATCTAAAGAATTCCCCAAAGCAGAGACCCTAAATAGCCAGAAAAGGAGGTTTGGCTACTTAGGAAGGAGGATAGGCTAGCAACACAGGTAAGAGCCTATCAGAAGGAGTCTCTGACGTCACCTGCTGGCACTGGCCACTCAGAGCAGTCCAGTGTGCCAGCAGCACCTCTGTTTCCAAGATGGCAGAGGTCTGGAGCACACTGGAGGAGCTCTGGGCACCTCCCAGGGGTGGTGCAGGTCAGGGGAGTGGTCACTCCCCTTTCCTTTGTCCAGTTTCGCGCCAGAGCAGGGCTGGGGGATCCCTGAACTGGTGTAGACTAGCTTATGCAGAGATGGGCACCATCTGTGCCCATCAAAGCATTTCCAGAGGCTGGGGGAGGCTACTCCTCCCCAGCCCTGACACCTTTTTCCAAAGGGAGAGGAGAGGGTGTAACACCCTCTCTCTGAGGAAGTCCTTTGTTCTGCCTTCCTGGGCCAAGCCTGGCTGGACCCCAGGAGGGCAGAAACCTGTCTGAGGGGTTGGCAGCCGCAGCAGCTGCAGTGAAACCCCGGGAAAGGTAGTTTGGCAGTACCCGGGTCTGTGCTAGAGACTCAGGGGATCATGGAATTGTCTCCCCAATGCCAGAATGGCATTGGGGTGACAATTCCATGATCTTAGACATGTTACATGGCCATGTTCGGAGTTACCATTGTGACGCTATACATATGTCATGACATATGTATAGTACACGCGTGTAATGGTGTCCCCGCACTCACAAAGTCCGGGGAATTTGCCCTGAACAATGTGGGGGCACCTTGGCTAGTGCCAGGGTGCCCACACACTAAGTAACTTAGCACCCAACCTTTACCAGGTAAAGGTTAGACATATAGGTGACTTATAAGTTACTTAAGTGCAGTGGTAAATGGCTGTGAAATAACGTGGACGTTATTTCACTCAGGCTGCAATGGCAGGCCTGTGTAAGAATTGTCAGAGCTCTCTATGGGTGGCAAAAGAAATGCTGCAGCCCATAGGGATCTCCTGGAACCCCAATACCCTGGGTACCTCAGTACCATATACTAGGGAATTATAAGGGTGTTCCAGTATGCCAATATGAATTGGTGAAATTGGTCACTAGCCTGTTAGTGACAATTTGTAAAGAGAGAGCATAACCACTGAGGTTCTGGTTAGCAGAGCCTCAGTGAGACAGTTAGGCATCACACAGGGAACACATACATATAGGTCACAAACTTATGAGCACTGGGGTCCTGGCTAGCAGGGTCCCAGTGACACATAACAAACATACTGAAAACATAGGGTTTTCACTATGAGCACTGGGCCCTGGCTAGCAGGATCCCAATGAGACAGTGAAAACACCCTGACATACACTCACAAACAGGCCAAAAGTGGGGGTAACAAGGCTAGAAAGAGGCTACTTTCTCACACAACCCCCCCACCCCCCCAAACGAAGGACAATAAGGCTAACCATGGCCAGTTGAGACTTTATTGTCTAAGTGGTGATAAGTAGAGAGTAGCTCTGCAATAGACTGGGTACTCCCTTTATCATCCACTATATGGTTACTTCCCTGTGGGGATGTAAACCACCCTGTTTGAAGTTTTTTAGCTATGCAACAATGTGAAGATATATTTTCAGAGTTTCTTTCAGTAAGTTTTAGTTTAGAGCAGTGGGAATTATCCACTGAACCTATTTCTAGTGATGAGAATGCCAGGCAGGGATGCTGTCTCAGTAAAGCCATAGCTGGGCAAAAACTTTGTCCATATGGCTGGAA
Organism: Pleurodeles waltl; assembly: GCF_031143425.1. Taxonomy (NCBI): domain Eukaryota; kingdom Metazoa; phylum Chordata; class Amphibia; order Caudata; family Salamandridae; genus Pleurodeles; species Pleurodeles waltl. The sequence goes on from NC_090447.1 coordinate 1,518,117,081, forward strand.
GAGAGAACAGGGGTGCTGTTTCTTTTGAGTTGGAGCAGGGCAGGGATGCTGTCCTATGAGCGCCACACTAGGGCAGGGATGCTGTCCTAAGTGTTGTGAGGCAGTGTAGAGTTTCTGCACTAACGTTTCTCTGGGAGGGTTGGAGGGATGCTCCATGTTAACTAAAATGGTGCTCTTTTTCTCACCAATATGAGTTATCCCACAGAGAGGTACTTCCACCTCAGGGAGTACAGCTATGCCAGCTGATGATTCCCTTGGAACAGGTGCCACCCCAGGAGAGGTTTCTCCCACCACCGGAATGGTATCCTGAATGGCAGGGTGGTTACGGGATACAGTGATACCCTTTTTACCTGTTGTTGGAGAGGGATCCTGAGTTTTCAGGCCTTCTCTCCTTTGCTTTTTCATTTCAGTAGAAATGAGAGGGAACATTTCCTCAGGGATACCCAGCATGGCTGCATGGGTATAAAACTCTACATCAGCCCAACCTGAGGCCTCTAGGTCATTACCTAAGAGGCAATCTACAGGTAAGCTAGGTGATACTGCCACCTGCTTAGGGCCAGTAACTCCACCCCAACTAAGCTGAACTATAGCTAAGGGAAGAAACTTAGTGGAGTTATGGACATCAATAATCTTATACTGTTGTCCAATGATGTGTTGTTCAGGAGCCACAAGGTTTTCAGTCACCAAAGTGATACTGGTACCTGTGTCCCTGTAGGCCTGGGCCTCAACACCATTTATTACAACTGTCTGCCTGTACTTATCCATTGTAAGGGGACAAGCAGCCCGTGTGGCAAGGCCAATGCCACCAGGTGTGACAGAAACTGTCTTGGGACTGACTACCCCAGTTTCTATGATGGACCCATAAGTGAACCCAACTACACCCTTAGTTTGACTGTTGCCAGCAGTCCCACCACTATTACCACTACTACTAGGGGCACTAGAGCTTGATGTATCAGTGGTGGTTCAGGGGGTTTACCTGGACAGGACTTATCCCCTGGCCTATGGCCTCTGTTTTTACACACAAAGCACCAAGGCCTTTTAATGTGTGCAGGTTGTGAAGAAGAGGAAGAATTTGTTTTATCCCCACCCCCTGAAGAGTGTTTAGGATTTGAAGAAGGATCTTTGGTTTTACCCTTGTCCCCATGCTTATCCTGAGATTTCTCACCATCTTTCTTCTTGCCATCCTTGTCACCCCCTGTATGAACTTTTCTGTTCACTCTTGTTCTGACCCATTTGTCTGCCTTCTTTCCCAATTCTTGGGGAGAGGTCAGATCTGAGTCCACTAGATACTGGTGCAACAAATCAGACACACAATTATTAAGAATATGCTCTCTCAGGATTAAGTTATACAGGCTTTCATAGTCAGAAACTTTACTGCCATGTAACCACCCCTCCAAGGCCTTCACTGAATGGTCAACAAAGTCTACCCAGTCTTGTGAAGACTCCTTTTTGGTTTCTCTGAACTTGATCCTGTACTGTTCAGTGGTTAAGCCATAACCATCTAGGAGTGCATTCTTAAGAACTGTAAAATCATTGGCATCACTTTCCTTAACAGTAAGGAGCCTATCCCTACCCTTTCCACTGAAAGATAGCCATAGGATAGCAGCCCACTGCCTTTGAGGGACCCCCTGTACAACACAGGCCCTCTCAAGTGCAGCAAACCACTTGTTAATGAATGTCACCCCCCTCCTTATAAGGGGGAACTATCTTGTGCAGATTCCTAGAATCATGCTCTTTTACAGGATTACTATCTGTAATACTGCTACTGCCACCATGGGGTCTAAACCCCAACCTCTGTCTTTCTTTTTCTAAGTCAAATGCTTGTCTGTCTAGATCCAGCTGTTGCTTCTTGAGCTTCAGTCTGGATTCTTCCACTCTCAATCTATTGAGTTCCCTTTCTAACATTCTGTCTTCAGGGAGGGTGGGTTGGGCATGCTTTGACACAGAAGAATGGTGTGAATGAACAGAGGGAGACCTGTTCCTAACAGATGGCACTCTAACAACCTGGCCTAAAGGAGTAACCTCTATACTATGATGAGAACTCACATCAGTACCAGCCCTGCTAGGTGGCCTGCTAAGGGGCAGGTTGGGAAGGTTCCCTTCTAATCCTTTTACTGGGGCTACCCCAGAATCAGAGTGTGAACCATCAGCTAATCTCTCACCAGATGTGCCAACTATGGTCTTATCTTGTTCAATGAGCATATTAACTAACAGTTCTCTTGAGGGATTCTTCCCTACCCCTAAACCTCTTTCAATGCAGAGACTCCTTGCTCCTTTCCAGCTAAGGTGGTCATAAGCAGTTCTGGTCAGATCCAGAGTTTGACCTGTACCAGACATGATAGAAAAGGTTTAAGGGACATAAAAAGAAAGAAAAAGTTTCAGAACTTTTTAAGGAACAGAAAAAAAACTTTTAAAACTTTTTGAAAGTTGTAGAGGTACTTTTCAGCACTTAGCAATAGAGTAAGAGGAGAAAAGCAAAACTTTTTGGTTAGGTGTACATACACTGAACTTGTTTTGTATATTTTTCTCTTATGAAAAGTACAAAATGACAAAGTGGTAAGTATTTGCAAGTACTTATCCCACTGCTGCACAACCAATGTAGGAGGCTGGCCTGGTTTGTAGTGGTACCAAGGGGTACTTACACTCTGCACCAGGTCCAGTTATCCCTTATTAGTGTAGAAGAGGTGTCTAGCAGCTTAGGCTGATAGAAAAGGTAGTTTAGCAGAGCAGCTTAGGCTGAACTAGGAGGCTTGTAAAGGTCCTACTATACCACTGGTGTCATATGCACAATATCATAAGAAAACACAATACACAGATATACTAAAAATAAAGGTACTTTATTTTTATGACAATATGCCAAAAGTATCTCAGTGAGTACCCTCAGTATGAGGATAGCAAATATACACAAGATATATGTACACAATACCAAAATTATGCAGTAATAGCAATAGAAAGAAATGCAAGCAATGTACAGTCACAATAGATTGCAATGAGAGTACATAGGGATAGGGGCAACACAAACCATATACTCTAGAAGTGGAATGCGAACCACGAATGGGCCCCAAACCTATGTGAGCTTGTAGAGGGTCGCTGGGACTGTAAGAAAACAGTGAGTGTTAGAAAAATAGCACACCCCAAGATCCTGAAAAGTGGGTGCAAAGTGCACCTAAGTTCCCCAGAGAGCACAGAAGTCGTGATAGGGGAATTCTGCAAGGAAGACCAACACCAGCAATGCAACATCGATGGATTTCAGGACGAGAGTACCCGTGGAACAAGGGGACCAAGTCCAAGAGTCACGATCAAGTCGGGAGTGGGCAGATGCCCAGGAAATGCCAGCTGTGGGTGCAAAGAAGCTGCCACCGGATGGTAGAAGCTGTGGATTCTGCAAGAACGAAGAGGACTAGGAACTTCCCCTTTGGAGGATGGATGTCCCTCGTCGTGAAGAAGCTTGCAGAGGTGTTTCCGTGCAGAAAGACCGCAAACAAGCCTTGCTAGCTGCAAGGGTCACGGTTAGGGTTTTTGGATGCTGCTGTGGCCCAGGAGGGACCAGGATGTCGCCAATTGCGTGAGGAGACAGAGGGGGCGTCCAGCAAGACAAAGAGCCCACTCAGAAGCAAGCAGCACCCGCAGAAGTGCCAGAACAGGCACTACGAAGAAGAGTGAACCGGAGCTCACCCAAAATCACAAAGGAAGGTCCCACGACGCCGGAGGACAACTCAGGAGGTCGTGCACTGCAGGTTAGAGTGTCGGGGACCCAGGCTTGGCTGTGCACAAAGGAAATCCTGGAAGAGTGCACAGGAGCCGGAGCAGCTGCAAATCACGCGGTACCCAGCAATGCAGTCTAGCGTGGGGAGGCAAGGACTTACCTCCACCAAACTTGGACTGAAGAGTCACTGGACTGTGGGAGCCACTTGGACAGAGTTGCTGAGTTCCAGGGACCACGCTCGTCGTGCTGAGAGGGGACCCATAGGACCAGGGATGCAGTCTTTTGGTGCCTGCGGTTGCAGGGGGAGGATTCCGTCGTCCCACGGGAGATTTCTTCGGAGCTTCTAGTGCAGAGAGGAGGCAGACTACCCCCACAGCATGCACCACCAGGAAAACAGTTGAGAAGGCGGCCGGATCAGCGTTACAAGGTCGCAGTAGTCATCTTTGCTACTTTGTTGCAGTTTTGCAGGCTTCCAGAGCAGTCAGCGGTCGATTCCTTGGCAGAAGGTGAAGAGAGAGATGCAGAGGAACTCTGATGAGCTCTTGCATTCGTTATCTAAAGAATTCCCCAAAGCAGAGACCCTAAATAGCCAGAAAAGGAGGTTTGGCTACTTAGGAAGGAGGATAGGCTAGCAACACAGGTAAGAGCCTATCAGAAGGAGTCTCTGACGTCACCTGCTGGCACTGGCCACTCAGAGCAGTCCAGTGTGCCAGCAGCACCTCTGTTTCCAAGATGGCAGAGGTCTGGAGCACACTGGAGGAGCTCTGGGCACCTCCCAGGGGAGGTGCAGGTCAGGGGAGTGGTCACTCCCCTTTCCTTTGTCCAGTTTCGCACCAGAGCAGGGCTGGGGGATCCCTGAACCGGTGTAGACTGGCTTATGCAGAGATGGGCACCATCTGTGCCCATCAAAGCATTTCCAGAGGCTGGGGGAGGCTACTCCTCCCCAGCCCTGACACCTTTTTCCAAAGGGAGAGGGTGTAACAACTTCTCTCTGAGGAAGTCCTTTGTTCTGCCTTCCTGGGCCAAGCCTGGCTGGACCCCAGGAGGGCAGACACCTGTCTGAGGGGTTGGCAGCAGCAGCAGCTGCAGTGAAACCCCGGGAAAGGTAGTTTAGCAGTACCCGGGTCTGTGCTAGAGACTCGGGGGATCATGGAATTGTCTCCCCAATTCCATGATCTTAGACATGTTACATGGCCATGTTCGGAGTTACCATTGTGTCGCTATACATATGTTGTGACATATGTATAGTACACGCGTGTAATGGTGTCCCCGCACTCACAAAGTCCGGGGAATTTGCCCTGAACAATGTGGGGGCACCTTGGCTAGTGCCAGGGTGCCCACACACTAAGTAACTTAGCACCCAACCTTTACCAGGTAAAGGTTAGACATATAGGTGACTTATAAGTTACTTAAGTGCAGTGGTAAATGGCTGTGAAATAACGTGGACGTTATTTCACTCAGGCTGCAATGGCAGGCCTGTGTAAGAATTGTCAGAGCTCCCTATGGGTGGCAAAAGAAATGCTGCAGCCCATAGGGATCTCCTGGAATCCCAATACCCTGGGTACCTCAGTACCATATACTAGGGAATTATAAGGGTGTTCCAGTATGCCAATATGAATTGGTGAAATTGGTCACTAGCCTGTTAGTGACAATTTGTAAAGAGAGAGCATAACCACTGAGGTTCTGGTTAGCAGAGCCTCAGTGAGACAGTTAGGCATCACACAGGGAACACATACATATAGGTCACAAACTTATGAGCACTGGGGTCCTGGCTAGCAGGGTCCCAGTGACACATAACAAACATACTGAAAACATAGGGTTTTCACTATGAGCACTGGGCCCTGGCTAGCAGGATCCCAGTGAGACAGTGAAAACACCCTGACATACACTCACAAACAGGCCAAAAGTGGGGGTAACAAGGCTAGAAAGAGGCTACTTTCTCACACCCGGCCTTGCATATTATTGTGAGGGGGGTCCCTCTTGGATACATTAATGGTCCTGGAGACCACATCCCCCATGGCCAGCTCTTGCAATGGCCAGGATACCCACTCCTAGGACATAGTGGTTTCCCTGCCTGCATTGGCGTGGTCAGGGAAACCCGTGTTTGCTCTCGCTTGCTGGGAACAATTTCAAAGCTCCCGCCAAGCGAGAGCAAGCACTAAAGTTCAAGTTTAGGGTTTGGCGGATGGGTTACTCCATCACAGACGTGAAAGATTGATGGATCCTTTGGGTGAGAATATGTTTGGCCCACATATGTTACAACATCCCTTGTCTCCCCAGTGGACACTTGCCGAGCATGTAGCACAATATGTGCAGTATTGATTGAGGCGAGAGATGCCCAAAGATGTTCGAAATACGATGAGGTCTCAGTGTCCAAGACCTTTATTAGGGAACAAAATTGCCTATACCCCAGAGTTGGATGCAAAGATGTTGCCATTCCTCAATAAGTCTGGGAGAGATCCAAGGAGAGGTTTGGATAAAGGACTTATAGGATGCCAAGACTGGCTGTTGACTGTGTTTGGTCTTTTGACGAAGGTCTTTGAAATGTGTGAGGAGGCTTATATCAAGGGCTAGTCAATAAATATTGAAGAACTCAGGCAAAGGGTACAAAGGGCAATTTGTTTACTTGGTATGAAAATCGACCTTAAGTTGGCAGAATTAGCCAGTAAAGAGGCTGGTATTGAGGCAAAGGGTTTTTTGTTTGGTGAGGAGTTTGTGAAAGGAATGACTAAGTATGTTGGAGGCTTTAATTCTAACCAGAAAGTCCAGAGGGACATGCTTAAGATTTATGGAAGGGCCGGGAGAGCCTGGGGTCGGCTCCCTGGCCTTGGATACGGTATCTCAAGAGGATTTTTCTCACAAAGAGGCAGACCCACAAGTGGATTTTATAGTCAAGGATTTTATCCCCAAACACAGAGGGGAAGAGGAAAATCTTCCAGGGGTGACAGAAGGACCAAAGGCTCACAAGGTATGTTTGAAACAAAAAGACTCTTTATCTACCCCTAGAAAGCTGGGAAGCAGACCCGCCCTTTTTGTAGATCACTGGAAAGAGATAACCTCGGATCAGTTAATACAAACTATACAAGGTTATCAAATAGAGTTTGTGGAAGAACTAATTCATTTGAGAGAACCAAGGGGATTCCTATTTTTTAGAAGAGTGGACATATTTGGTAACACAGAAACTGAAGGATTTGTTAGAAAAAGGTGCAATAGAGGTATGTCCAGGAGAAAACAGAGGATTTCTAAGCAACATTTTCTTAATGGAAAAGAAAGGATAAGATATGAGACCAGTAATAAATCTAAGGGAGCTGAACGATTGGGTTCAGCACAGGCATTTCAAAAAGGAGGGAATACACTTGTTAAGAGACTTTGGGGGTTATTCTAACTTTGGAGGAGTGTTAATCCGTCCCAAAAGTGACGGTAAAGTGACGGATATACCACCAGCCGTATTACGAGTTCCATAGGATATAATGGACTCGTAATACGGCTGGTGGTAAATCCGTCACTTTTCCGTCACTTTTGGGACGGATTAACACCTCCTCCAAAGTTAGAATAACCCCCTTTATGAGGAAATGGGATTGGTTGACACACCTGGATCTGAAGGACGCATATTTGACAGTCCCAATATGTCAAGCTCACAGAGATAATCTGAAGTTTCGATGGTTAGGAAAGATGTGGAGGTTTACATGTCTTCATTTCGGTATTACATCAGCACCTTTGTGCTTCATTAAGGTGATGAGACCAGTAATGGCTTGTTTGAGAACAAGGGGTGTGCATCTGATAGTGTATCTGGACAATGTCTTGATTATGGCAGAAACAAAGGAATTAGCTTTGGAGCAGACGGAAATGGCGGTCAGGATGTTAGAGGATCTGGGTTTTGTGCTGAACAGGAAAACGTTTGATTCCATTTTAGGAGATGGAATTTTTAGGTTTTCAGATGCAGACATTGGGATGTGTATTGAGGTTGCCTATGAAGAAGGTGAGGAAGATATGCAGGGAGATAAAGAGAGTTATGGAGACCAGGTAAATATCTTCGAGGCAGTTGGCAAGACTGTTGGGCCTGTTGTCAGCTTCAATACAGGCAATATTTCTGGGCCCTCTTTATTATCGGGCTTTGCAGAGGTTGGAGGCACAACATCTCAGAATGGGCTTGAGATACTCCCAGAGAATTCAGTTAAATGTGGAATCGACTCAGGAGTTGCAGTGGTGGAAAGAGAATCTGGAAGCTTGGAATGGGAGAACAATTTTTGGAGAGACTCCAGATCTGCTTATATAGTCCAAGGCCAGCCTTCTAGGATGAAGAGCAAGATGTGGGAACCTAACAACAGGAGGGAGACGGCCCCTTCAGGAGAACAAAATGCACATCAATTATCTAGATATGTTGGCATGATAATTTGTGTTAAAGAGCTTTGTGATAGATTGTGCGAAATCTGTATTGCTAAGAATGGACAATGTGCCATTGGTGAATTGGTTGGAAGGCCCTCAATCAAAGGCACTGGCAGATCTAGCAAAAGAATTTTGGCATTTCTGCCTAGTTCAGAATATCATGAGTCAGGCACAACATATTCAAGGGCTCAGCAATTCAGTAGCAGATTGGAATTCAAGGAATCTAAGGGATTCAAGCGACTCAATGTTGCACAGGAAAGTGTTCAGGGCATTGGAGACGGCTTGAGGTCCATTTCACAAGGATATTTTTGCGAACAGGTTAAATGCACAGTTACAGAGTTTCTGCAGTTGGAAAATCAATCTAGAGGCGAAGGCAGTGGACGCATTTCTGCAGGTTTGGGGATAAATGCGCAATTATGCATTTCCTCCATTTTAAATGATATAGAGAGTATTGATGAAAGTGAGGAAAGAGAAGGCAGAAATGATGTTAATAAATCAGTTTTGTCCTTTTCAACTGTGGTATTCGGATCTGATGAGCTTGTTAATGGACAATGCAATACTTCTCACAGGTTGTGCAAGGCTGTTAGGGAAACAGGAGGGAGAGTGTCACAGTCTGGTCCAAAGCGGACAGATGCAGTTGATGGCAAGGATGGTTTCAAGAGAATATGGCAAATATCAGAATTATCATCAGAGGCTGCAAAACTCATCAAATGTTCTTGGGCTCAGGGAACAACAAAGGCATATAAGGTGGCATGGAAGAAATGGCTATGTTGGTGTTGTGAGAGGGATTTGGATCCCATTTCAGCATCTGTGGTGAATGTGGTTAATTATTTGACAGAAGTGTTTTAAGGATGGAAAGGCTTACAGTACAGTAAATATTTGTAATCGCCGATTTCCGCGGGTCATGCATTGGTGAATGGGTTACTTGTGGGTCAATTGGATGTGGTGAAAAGGTTGCTAAGGAATGTGAGATTGAGTATCCAACCAGGGTCCAGGTATACATTGGTATGGGGGCGTTAATAGTTTTCTAAAAGAGTTGAGTTCATGGAGTGATAATGAATTCTTGACATTGAAAGATTTAATATTGAAGGTTACAATGCTTTTTTGTTTAGTTTCATTCAGACGAATGTCAAATATAAGGGCATTAGAGGTGCCTTCTAGGAGTTATGTACCAGAAGGGGTTTGTTTTAATATTAGAGAACTACATGTATGTCAAGAATGATATTTTACCCATGTTTGGAGGTGAATAGGAAATTTTGTGTGGTGAAATGTTTGCGAGAATATGAGAAGAGGACGGCGAGTTTGCAAAACTAATCAAATACCATAATTAATTTCTTTGAGGCATCCACATAAAGCTGTATTGTGTCCAACATTGGCAAGATGTGTAACAATGGTTATGGAAAAGAGTGGCATAGATGTATCTAAATTTGGAGCACATTCGCCTAGAGGGGCTATGGCTTCAAAAGCAGGTTTGGTGGGAGGACGTTTATCGAAGATTCTGGCATCCACAGATTGGTCTGCTGATTCAATATTTAAAAAGTATTATTTTGAAACCAATTGAAAGTGCAGCTCTGAAGGTTGTGCAAGGCTCTAAACATGCGTAATATTGGCCTCCGTGCCTTGCCATAAAACTCAGATTTTCCACAGCAGGGGTGGGAAGAAAGTCAGGATTTTATTAAAGATACGGAGGCTAATATTATCCCTTCCAAATTTGACCCACCCTTAATAATTCTTGTTTGTGTTAACAGGAACAGTTTGGAGGGATAATGGAGTTCAAGAAGAATTGAAGAAGAAAGATACAAGGATGTTTCCATTTTTACGCTTACATTTCAGAACAAGAACACTGTATGGCTTGCAGCAAAAAGAAGGAAGATGACGGCTTGAAGTGGACATTTATAGTGTTGTAGAATGTTCTAAAAGTTCTTATTCTACAGTTAAAGATTCTATTTGTTGCTGTTTGTGTGTGTGTGTGTGTGTGTGTGTGGCAATAAAGAGGATATGCATAATATTACCCTCTGTGTCTTTAATAAAAACATGATTTTCTTCCCACCCCTGCTGTGGAAAATCTAAAACACAGCATTCCATCATAGCTTAGCCATACTGAATACTACACAGCAGCCAATCAAAACATGTTAAACATAAACTTAATCTACCGGGCTCCTTATTACATCATCACAGTCCACCAGTCGTCATCCATACATCCCCACGAATACAATCAGTGCCATCTTGACTTCCTCTTTCTTTGCTGCTCAGCAGTCTAGATAAGTGCTGTTCATTTTGCTCCCATATCTTTCGGTATATGTTATTTATAGATTGTTTGCAGCTTTATATAATTGAGGTTACACTTATCGATGCTTTGGTTTGTTTAACGTGCACTGTGGGGGGTGCTGAAAGCGCGGCTCCACACAGTGCTGATTTGATTAAGGCAGCGGACACACCTGCTTATCAGTTTCTGTCCCACCACATGTTTTCTCTTGCAGATTCCCACGCTGGCAACTGTTCCCACTGTTATATTTGTGGAGTGGGAGCTTAGGGCAGGGCTGTGCCTGACAAGCGCAGTCCTATTTCTATAGCAATGGTCATGCTCAACGTGCAGCAGATCTGAATTGATTCAGAGATTCCATGCCTCAATTTGGGGCTGTCAAATGAGAGTTGGACTGGGGGCAAGCTCGTTGGTGACAAACTGGGTCCCCAGACTAACTTGCAAAGTAGAAATTGATTAAAAAAAAAAGTTGGCTAATATTGCCACTTGATATTCCTTGTGTCTAGATTAAGGGTTGCAGTAACTCCATTGGGGTAACTCTCTAGAGCTGAAAGCTGCTCCCTCCATGCCTGACTGTTATATATCCTTAAATTTATTGATATTCACTGAAAAAAACGAAGATTACAGGGATGTTAAAGTTAGGTTGACGTTTTACCCAGACAAAACCATAGAAATTCAGAAGTTATAGTTATACTTATGTTATGTAACTATAACTCATGGCCTAAAGTTACTTGACAGCACAAGTTATATAGTATAATTGCTAAATTTCTATGGTTTTGAGTTAATAAAATGTCAACCTAACTATAAAGTAACCGTAAACTTCATTTTTCTCTTTGGCTGTGCGCAGCGCGTTTGGCTGCAGAGCCTGCGGCCAACCCACTCGCATGCACTCAACCTCACATCCGTCACGGCTTTTGACCGTGCACAGCAGGGGGTTGGTGGGTGTATTTCTTTTTGCATTGTGCTTTGGATCCGCAGATCCCTTGCGAAGTTACACTGAGGAATGTTGCAGATCCGCAGATCGGTCCCCAAAATTTTTGGGGCAATTGCTTGCCTTTGAGGGGTCACTCTGGGACCCCTCTGTCTGTCCTATGGGGTCAGGATACCTGTTTCCTGACCCCTTCTGTTTTTTCGCAATTTACTTTTCCCTCCCCCGAGCAAAGCGACAAACACAATGCCGGCAGCAACTTTCCTTTCAGGTTGTGGCAAGTCAATCAGAGCCTTGCTTCTCTCCTGGACCCGCAGGTGGATCTGTGAGGGATTCGCTTCCCTGGATCTCTATATTACCTGTAATTACCCCAAAACTACTGAACAGATTTACACCAAATTATGACAAGGACTCTTTCCATACCAATATCTAGCTTTCTGCCAAATCTGGTGTAATTCTGTTCAGCGGTTCAGGCTGTAGCTGTGTCTAACAATTGCATAGACATTCAAGTGGGAAAAGTGTTTTGGGACACCCCCCCCCCCCGTTTCTCATTCCCCGCTTGACGACTCACCACAAAATGTCCTGACAGCAGCTAAAGTAACTATTACACTACTTTTAAAAATGTTGTCAAGATTTGTCAAACGGCGCTGAAGTTACCAGCAAAACAAAAAACTCTTGGTCTATGGAAAAATTTGGTCCTAACTATAACTACCTACTGGCTCGGCCTACATCGAGTATCCCGGTGTCCCCGCTCCTCCTGCAGACAAATGCCCCGGGGGTACAAACACTCACTGGTCTGCTGCTGCCATTGTTGTTAGTTATTAATTTATTGTTTGGGTTCTCTTAGTTTATTCATTGTTTGTTTCTCATCCTCTTCTGGCAACATTTTCTCGCACTACTGTGCACCTGTAAGTCACCAGCTACAAAGCTCATGCACATGGTTGGGTTTTCCCCAGGACAGCCTGCTGTAGAGAGCCATAGCCTACAACACTGGATTACTATAGTGTATGGTCCCTGTACGTTCCTGGTTGTATTGGGTTATAATGCTCTGTCTTCTGTGATGTTACCATATGTGCCATACTGTAGTAAATTAATCTGTGAGATTACTGAATAAAAACAAGTAAAAAAAAAAATATATAACTAGCCCCAAATGTCCACCTCGGCTCAGACCCTGGCAAGTGCATTTGTTTTCCCCTGTTTTGTTTGGTTTCCCTGTGGTACATCCACTTCGCAGGAGTAGCCCTACTGCAAAGAAACAGATTTACAGATTCAAGTGAGTAAAATATTAGCCTCCAGTCCTAAACTTAGAGATAGCCATACGAGGAGAGTGAAAACTGGGCTTTTAAGTACAGTAAATGTGTTTAGAATGTTTAATTTGAGGTTTAGTGGTCTATCAGCTGAGCCTCTAAAGAAGGTGGTGGTAGGGAAGTTGATTCCACAGACCCTTTACGGAGCTGAGCTGTTGGCTCTGAATCACCGTGTTTGCTGGGAGTCTTTGAGAGTGCCTCTCTAAGGGCCTTCCTGGCCCTCCTGATTAGCATGCTGGTGCAGGCCTTGAGGCTGGAGATCTCTCGTTTCCTGGAACCTGTTGGCCAGATCGCATTTGTGCACTGCATAATACAAGAAATTACTAGTGATAAACTGTCGTGCATGATGATGCAAGATATTAAACTGTCCACGACCCAGTTGTCCCGATACTTAGCATCAGTGGAAAAAATTGACTGTGCCTTGGAATACCAGAGTCTGCAAATTCACTCGGAGTTAATGCTCTGAAAAAGATTCTCAAGGAAAAAGCTAGGTGATCTTCTGTAAGTTTAGTAGCCCACTCCTTGGAGTTCCTCGGAGCTGTGGTTGCGTTTCCGTACTTGTCTCAGGTTTTGGAAAGGCAGCTGAGGTGTGTTACTTTCCAACTTCGAGTAGGTATTGATCCTGGCTGGAGGTTAATCGGCTATTGCTTTTGCACTTTAAAAACAAAGTATTCTGCTGTGCATCCACTGCTAGATTGCACCCTCTTTTTGAGAGAACGGAAAAATATATTGCGGCCACTCTTCTTCCTATCGCACAGGCGGCTTAAATCTGCGATATTCAGACACGTGTAATATTTGCTCGACTATGTCCTGCACAGTCTGAGCAAAGCACAAGTGGAGATGCTCCAGTAATACAAGTAGAACCTCCTGCACCATGTCCCAAAGAGTATGACAGCAGTGAGCGAGCAGGCACGAAGCATTGAGGGAATGAGTGGCAAACTGTCCAAGGACAAAAAACCCTGTCCCTTGGCATCAATCCGCTTCTACTTCCTCTGGAGGAGCACAAAGGAAGGGACTGGGGTTAGTATCATCCATACAAGTAGAATCCTGTACCTCCAAACCAGAGGTCTATAAACTGTGGGGCGAACCCCGCTAGAGGTCCGTGCCCCCCTGGCATGGGGGGGAGGGGTGGGGGGGGTGGGAGGAGGGGGGAAACAAAAGCATATTTCTTTACATGTAGAAGTTGAAGTGCATATAAAAATGTGGGAACTGTTAACCTGAGCGCCCTGGAGCGGGATCAATGAGTGCTGATGTAGGGGTCAAAGATGTGGCTAAAAAGAGCTGCAATTATTTTATTTTTTCACTTTCAGGTAACTGCATATAAAATAAACACACACACACACCCTTTTACCTTTAATGGAAAAAAACAAGTGAAACTAATGGGTGGGAAACCATACTGTTTTCCATTATGAAACCTCAGTTGGCTAATGCGATCAGTGCAGATTTCTGTGTGTTAGCAGAGTCACAGAATTAAATCCTGGTTGGCACAGTCGGGTATAGTGACTTGTGTACTAATAGTGCTATGAAGTTCAGGCCTGTGGAAAAAAACACTGAGCATATGTAAATCCTTTTTTATATCTATATATCTTAATAATAAGTAATATGAGTATACATGCAAACTTTTCTATACGTATCCAAAAAAGGGCACACTCCAGAACTTAGCTGGTAGCATCCTTACATCACCTTTCAAAAAGAGTAAATCTTTGCTACAAGGAATCATCAAGTGACTCCATCAATTAAATCCTATACCTGCTCCCAAGCAGCCTTTACGTTTGCTGATTAAACAATTACACACACATTTACATTTATTTCAGGTAGCAGGCACCACGAGAGGGTTTGTGTCTTCTTTAGTTTTCTGACTCTCCCTTGGCTTCACAGCACACAGGGGCATCTCAGGGTCAGCCATAACCTTTAAGCGATGTTTTTTTTGTAAAAGGCTGAGTCCAAGGAGTGGCAGGGGGGAAGCCAGCACTGTTGCATTCAGATGCAGAGCCCTGATCCTCTGGACCCCTGTGGCCTCAGAGCAATAGCCCAGGCGCAAGAGGAAAGGTGTCAGATCCATGGATATTGTCAGAGATGCGGGGGCTCATATTTTGTTTCCAAAGACATCTTCTTCTGAGACATTCCCCAGGGGTAGGGGTGTATATTTGGGGACTTTTTTAAAGGGCCGTCAGTACCATTAGTGCAGCAGGTACTGTGGCACTGACACCAGGGGTGCGAGTGGCCACTGCATCCCAATTATGGCTGCATTAGTAGGAAAAACAGGAGTGGCAGCACATTTGCTAGTATTATGGCCCAGGTCACGCTTGCCGTGCACAGAACAAGGCCAAAGCAAGGGGAGGGAATTAGGGGTGTGCAAGATGTGGGGATGTTTTACCATTTATTTTAAACAACAGAGCAGAGAAAGCCGCCTTGTGCCTCAGGCTAAGGAGTGATGGCCCGCTGCATTGGCCAAATCTGACAGCCTGCTGAGCTGTAGGAATCATTAGTGCTGTTGGGGAAGCAGCACCGGGGTTGAGTGATATGAAGGGCCAACAGAACCCAATTATGGCTGTTTTACTATGAAAAAGGGTAGTTTGGCCTTTTGCTAGTATTATGGCCCAGGTCACACTTGCTGTGCACAGAGCAGGGCCCAGGCAAGGAGAGGGAATTTGGGGTGGGCAAGATGTGGGCATTAGTTATCGTTTAACTTTAGACAAAGGGGCAGAGAAAGCCTGCCTTGTGCCTCAGGCCTAGGAGTGATGGCCCCAGGATTGCCCAGATCAGACAGCCTGCTTAGCTGTAGGAATCACTAGGGTACTGGGAAAGCGGCAAAAGGGTTGAGCGATATGATCTCCTCAGCCGCACTCCCTCACTCAGCTGTGCCCCTTCTGCCCTCCCAGTCCTCGCCATAAAGCTTTGCAGGGGGTGCAAGACTTCAAAACCTTTTGCTTTGAGGAGCTCAGAACAAAAAAGTTTTAAGACCTCTGCTCCAAACTGTCAGGTATTAGATATTGAAACATAAACTCCGGGTCCCCAGGTGCTAATCTAGGACAGCTAGAAATGAGACCTGTAACAGCTGGGACAGAAAAGGGCTGAAATCAAGATGCAAGAGAAGCTCGGAAGTTGAAGTTCAAGCAGGAGGATTTCTGTAATGAAACTGGCCTTGGTCTCCAGAAGGGAGAGGCTGTTTCAATGCCTTTGTAGCTCTGTGAATGACCACTGTGAATGATGCACTGTCCTCAGCTGCAGGGCCATGTGGAGACTCAATAGCCCACTCAGGTGAGATATTAAGATCACTGGTGTTTAGTAAATCTAGATAAAGTTCTTCACCAGAATAATGTAGGGGATGTACATGGTCTGCTTTCTCCTAGTTATCATGTTGGCTCAGATTTTCATAAGAATGAGATCCAAGAAAAGGCCTCCGTCTCAGGGATATGCTGGTGTCATGAGCAGTCGGTGAATCATCTTGAACACAGGACTACGCCTTATTTATAGTATTGCAAACCACAGGACAGACTGGAGGTGACAAAGGACATAACTCCACGGTTGGCGTCTGTGGATTCGAGATTGATGCCACGGGTGCCTACGGCAGCACTGATTTGATGCCAGCCGGTGATGTCTTTAGCAAAGGAGTAGATGCACAACCCAGTGCAAAGGGTGGATGAAGGAAATGTAAAGCAGGTTCAGCTCCAGCGAAGTACACACCGACAGAGGAGCGATTAGCCCCCCCAGCGACTGTGAGGCCAGAAGGCGTGCCAGAGGGAAGTGGAATCTAATTGAGGCCCATATTTATACTTTTTTAGCGCCGCTTTTTGACGCAAAAAAACGGCACAAACTTACAAAATACAATTGTATTTTGCAAGTTTGCACCACTTTTGCGTCACAAAATGATGCAAGTGCAGCGCTAAAAAGTATAAATTTGGGCCTGAATATATACAGCATGCCCTCTTTGAAGTTTGTGACCTGCTCAGGATTCAAAGGAGGCCCAGGGAATGCAGGGTTCATCTTCTCTGGGATCAGAATCAGTTCAGAGAGAAAGAAAAACTTGTATCGAAGAGAGAAGCATCTTAAAGACGAAGAATCCTTTTTTTTCGACTCTGTTTATGGACAGCACAGTGAAAGACGCCTTGAGACCCTCCGGGTGAGTAGCGCGCTATACAAATTTCTTGATTGATTGATTGATTGATTGATTGATTGATTGAAAGACAGGTCCACAGCATTTCAATGAACGAATAGCACCACGGAGTGAATGAGTTTGAATTTTACTACATAACTGACCCAGGTTTCCCCTCCTACCATCAACCTAAGCAACATCCGGGAAGGGTACCGGCAGGCCTTCCAATGCTCCCCACAGTCTATGAGCATCAAAGTCAATGCAGATATTGCCTTTATAGGCGTCCAAGGCCACCAGATTTCCAACCATTCCGGGGACAGCCTTGTCCTTCATAAACCACCCTCTCAGCCAACATGCACCAGTCCATGTCCCGCTTTGAGTCTGCAATCCGCGAGGCTCCCATGACCCCCACAAATGTGCCAGATTACACTTAGCCACCATGAGTCCCAAGGTCCACCAGATCTTTGTCATGCAAGTCATGTCCGTTTCACTCCATACACTGAGGAGACACCACCCCAGTCACCTCACACATACAAGCCACCACCCAACCCAGAAGCGCTGCAATATGGGACATTCCCATACTGTATGGTAGAAGGTGCCAGAGTACCCACACTGGCAGCTGTCAGTTGTGGCACTACCCATCTTTAACAATGTGGTTTGGGCATAGTGGGACCAATACTTTTAATTGGACCAAGCAGAAGCCTGCCCTTATAACAACCTCTCTAGGGAATGAAAGAGCTTTCACCCACTCATCATCCTCAAGCTCTCCCAGGTCCAGAACCCATTGGGCCTTCAAGTGCAACAGTGCATCAGGTGTGCTGTTGAGAACCTTTCCTGGTTGGTGGGCGTCCAGTAAGTGTTTCTGCTGGGGGGGGATTCAGGTAAAACCTCTCCTTTTGGCAATCCTGCCCGGAGTGCATGTTGCACCTGGATGTAGGGGTAGATCTCAGTGGGAGCTAAGTGATCGTCTTGCAAAGACTCCTTATGCATTTGGAGTTCTTTTTGAAAGCTTTGGGCTTCATTTAGAGTTTGGTGGATGAGATACTCTGTCCCAATTGTAGTAGATGTCCTATCCACAGTATTACAAGTGTATATTATATCCTATGGCACTTGTAATACGATGGGCGGGATATCCGTCATGTCTAAATAAGGATGTTTGCATTTAGATTCTGAGGGAGACCTGGAGCGGTACAGCCTTGTTTCTTATGTTCCCCCATGTAAAGTTTAGCTTCCCTCTCCCAACAGACTTTGGGCGCAATAGGGACCATTTGTCGCAGGACTTGGAGTAATGTTTGGTTCCCAGATGCCACATACTAATGTTGTTCAGGTCTGTGTTTGAAATCTGCTTCTGGCAAGTAATGATACAGTCTAAAAACTGTAGTCAATGGTGCTGACATCCACGCCACGTCTGATTTTCGATCAGTAGATACATTTTGATCAAAATCAAACAAAATCTGAGTAGCAGACTTCCTCTGACAATAAGGATCGGACAGCAACAAGCTGGGGTGGGAACTATATGTGTCCCCCTTCCCTCCCATCCACCTTCAAACATTAGAAGGTAGGATGCTGCATACACAAATTATCTGCATAGCGGAATTCTCAGTGGCTGCATACAATACAATAAATGACATGAGGGCACACTTCAGAGGTAGTACCATCTGCTTTATCAGTACATTCAGTCAGAGACGTCATGCTTTAAGTCTCGGAGAACAGATTACCTATCTATTGCCCCTCTGCAGATAGTACAAAGATGGCAACCAAAGAATGATAAACCAACCTGGTCCATTAGGATATGTCAGAGAGCTTTTCCACTGCCACAGTGTGCCATAACGTTGCATAAACATGCACAGGTGAATATTCTCTTCCAGAATCTCACCATGGCCCAAATACCACAGCTACTTCCATTACCAAATCAGGTCATTTTTTTGACAGGAAGTGTTGATGTCTCCACATTGTGTTTTGGGTCTTTTCCTGTCGTGGGCACTAGGCCCATCCACACAGGTGAGGCACTGTTTTTATCGGGAGACTTGTGGTAACCCTGGGTGGTAGGAACTGTGTGGTTCCCTGCAGATTCTAAAACTTTTTCTCACAGAAATGTGAGGAACATGTGTTTTTTGTCAAACTCTGAGGTTTGCAAGGGCTTCTGGATACAGAAACCTGGTGAGAGCCATGCAAGTCACCACACCCTGAACTCCCCCAGGGGTCCAGTATTAAAAAATGTGCAGGTTTGCTATGTTTCCTTAGTTTCTAGCTGAGCTATGGGCCAAAATCAATAGCTACTCACACTGTAAAAAAATTTCAGTTTTAGGTGGACATTTTTTGAAGTGTCCATATTGCATTTTAGACTGTCACAGTCACTAAGCCTACCCACACAAGTGAGGTACCATGTTTGTTGGGAGACTTGTGGGAACGCTGACTGGTAGGAAATATATGGCTCCCTGCAGATTCCAGACATATTTCTCACTGTAAAGTGAGGAAAACATGTTTTTTTTAGCAAACGTTTGAGGTTTGCAAGGGATTCTGGGTATGGACACCTGATAAGAGCCATGCAAGTCACCCCACCCTGGAGTCTCACAGGTATCTAGTTTTCAAAATTGTGCAGGCTTGCCAGGTTGCTCTAGGTGCCAGCTGACCTAGGGCCCAACATCTGCAGCTACCCACATAGCAAAAAAAGTGTCTGTTTTCAGTGGCAAAATGTTGAGTGTACCTGTTAAGTTTTAGGCCCTTTTCTGCTTCAGGCACTAGGCTTACTAGCTAAATGCCATTATTATCAGAAGAAACTGTAGTTGAACATTTTCTATTACCAATTTGATTTCTCTGCATTGTTGCCTTCTAAATGTAAGCCAGTGAGTAAGAAAGACATTAAAAAAAATTACCTATAAATCACATGCTTGCACGATTACCCACAAATTCAGAGATAATCACTAACCACATAACCACTGCTCCTAAACTCCATATCTGATGTACATTTCAGAAATACATAGTTTCCTTCATGTATATTTGTGCTGTTTAATTGCTGTATAGTTGGTACAGAATGAAAAACCACTGTCAGGTGCAGCTCAGTTGTTGGTTCTAGGTTCCTCAGGCTCTTGTAGACCCTACAAGACCTATTCATCCCAGCAACCAGAAGGGTCTAGTGGACGTAACGATATATTGCTTTTGTGAATCACCGGTCGTGACAAGAAGTTACGGATGAAAACGTTGTCACAAATGGCTGTTTTTTCCTACTCAGTTTCAATATTTTAGTTTATTTGGGAAAACCTTGAAGGATCCAGACAAATGACCCATTACTGAATCAATGACTGTGTCTGTCTTTCAGAAATGTATAGCTTTCTGGCATCACCCATGGGTTTAACACCTGTTTCCACCATAAACTGGAAGTAGGTTGAAAGCACAACATTTAGGAAAACTGGGCTACCTCTAGGAAAAATGCCAATACTGTGATAAAAAATGTTTTTTGATGCAGCTGTGCTTGTTATTGAAAGCTGGGAAGATGCTGATTTTAGCATAGCAAACCTTTTGTTGATGCATTTTTTCAAAGCCCTTATTTTCCCCAAAACGTAAAATTAACCTTTAGGAGCCCCATAATGTTGGGGGGAAAAAAAGACTCAAATTTGTCATGAATACCTTACATGAAAAAATGTTATGGACGTGTAAGCATGAAGTATCCCAAGTAACAAAAAGGACTTAACATTCTAGAGGGGAAGGGCTGAGCAGCCCACGGGTTAAATATTAATCTTCCATAATCTAAAATGAAGTTTCCCTAATTCTGTCCTCCCGAGCCCCATGATTTCGGTAGCAGAGCCAACCAGCAAAGGGAACCTTACGATGGCTTTAGTGGCTGCCAAGGATGCTTTCCAGGATATCTGAATTTGTGAACATGCTTAACAATTATGCAATGTATGCCCTCCCTGCAACTCCCCACCACATTGCTGGAGAACTGAGAAATATTGGACCCAGATTATCAAGAGTTGTATTCCATTTCATTATTATCTTACGGGGCAGTTTCCTCCATTGGATATCGATGGTATGCTCTGTAATGTCCTTCCGTAGAGCTTCTCAGGCATCCATCAGTATATCCTTTTTTATTTCATGTGATCACGTCCACATATATCTAAACATTGGGTCATTTAAAAGCGTGGAGATCAGGAGATTTAATTCTGATACCAGTCCTTTTGTTCCCTCAAACATATGAGAGATTCAAAGGAGGTTTTGGTCTGGTGGCAGCTTTGCAAATATGTGGGTTTCATATCTGTACCCCTCACATTTGGGCAAAGCAAACTGTTTCTTACAGTCTTCAAGTAGTTTGTGTCTTCTTTTTATTAGGGTTTTGTTAGTCTACTCACTTATTTTGGTCTCCATCGATCACTGTGTACAGCCAGTTAGATACAGGTGGTAAAGTGACGTATCTGCAGATATTATGGGAAGGTAGGCAGTTTGGTTTTGCCAGCTAGTTTTTATTCATATTTACTAGGGTGTCATTGCCTAGACATACTTATGTGTTTGTGTATTTTTAAATTTCATTTTGTTCTTTTATGTGGATTTTTTGATGTAGAAAATGTGTCTTCTGAATAAGGAAAAGTTACTTATCTGCAATCTTAGTTCTCTTTCAAGGGAATCTTCAATAATGCCATAAGCATTTAATATTCTCGCCCACAAGAGAGAACCCAAATCACTTTTTATAAATGTAGATAAAAACTTTCCTTTAGAAAATCCATTTTCTAAAACTTAAACAAAACATTTCAGTAGAGCATCCTCAACTGTATTAGCCAGATTGTGTTTATGGTTTCTTAAAACAAACCAGTTAAAATCTGCAGCCCACACAAAGTGAAAACTGACATGCATTTTTAAGAAAGTCCACGACAGTTGTTTCCCTTCATACTTGGTGAGCGGCAGATACCTAAGTTCATTTTTTTATGAGGAGCGTCAGGCTCCTGTGTCGTAAGTCATAACTTTTATTTTACCTTTCCACTAGGAGGAAGACAGGGAACTTAACTGAAAGTGTTAGTCCAGAATAGCAAAGCAACCCACTTCCATGTATAGTGGTGTAAAGAAAACTGAAAATCACGTATAAACCAAAGAGTTTCCAAATGGAGGGATGGCTGAATTGAGTGTCAGCTCTGAAGGTGAAATCAAGGCAATACGGTCATGTAAAGTTATAAAGTTGACCCCCGGTGGCTGTCTTACTGATCTCTGCATCTGGAGCGTGTAAGATAGCAGCAGTAGCTGATTTGCGTCTTGTAAAATGACCTTTTGGTCTACAAGAAGGTTGGTTAGCCCTCTCCACTGGGACAGATTACTTAGAACTGGTTAAACCTGTCCAAACAGGCCTATGGTTGACAACTGTTTTGATTTTCTAAGGTGTTTAGGTTTGTCTAGATACAAGTGTAGCTCTCACATGGCATTTAATGTATAGAAATCTCTCTAAATTGGGGGAAGGAGGATTCTGAAAGAATGGTGGTTAGGGAAATGGCTGATTAACATGAAAGTCTGAAAATACTTTGAGAAGGAAACGTGGTTGAGTTCTCACGACCACCTTGTTATTATGAAGCACTGCCTAGGATTGTCAAGGATCCCATGTGTCCCATCATGCCAATGCCGAGGTTTACTCCAGTCCTTTTCTGTCTCCTGCAGCAGAGCTCTGTCTTTTAAAGGTTTGTTTCTCTCGGTTAGCCAGACTCTCATGACCTCAGGACATATTGCCACTGTAAGACCCTGTCTAGGCACACTTTGAGTTACAGAACTCAGACTTTGAGACATAATTCAAGTTGTCTGATTAAGTGGAGCGTCTTTCATGTATGAAAGCTTGCAGGCATCGATCAAAATCTGACTTGGAGAATTCAAGAGCATATTCTCATCTAGGCCGAATTCTCCAGCGACCATTCCGGATTGACCAACACCTCCTCAGACTCTGACGGATCCCCTCCTCCTTATTCTTTGCCACTGCCACCACCTCTGCCTCCTCCTCCACCACAACCATCAATTCAAGCAGTAAATCCATCACCAAATCCACTAGCCACTCCTTCTCGCCCACCACAGTAACCTGAGCTAGTGGTATCTACCCCACACCACCCTAGATCTTGCTCCTGTCACACCAGACCTCACAGCAATAGGTCAAGATGTCATCATCTTTACTCAAGATCTTCCGCGCGTTCATGCTCAAGGTAGAGAAAATATTCTTTCTCCAGACTGAGCTCCTCAAGGTCTTATCATACCACTTCCTCTCCAGGTCTGTACTCACCTACTTTGATAGATTCCTATCCAGTGAGAATACCTTCTGTGGATGTTATAAACACCTTCTCAGGGGAATGTTTTAGAGGTGCTAACACATTAAATATTGAGTTATCAACTACCAGCCCCTCCACGTTGGTAATCTTTGAGACACTCCATCAAAGATCTGCAGCAATGCTTGCTTCCTTTGGTTCCAGGTCTTTTAGAACCAGCTATGGAACTTCCTTTGACACTGGCTTCTGTAAAGTGTGTCCCATTGTGTTGAATGAAAAAATACACATCATCAGGATGCATCGTTTCTCTGCTCGGATCCTACACCAGACTCCTTCACCGTCTTGGCTGCCCAGACTACATGATACAGCTCCATCATCTACTGTTCCTCCTGACAAGAAAAGTAAAAGAATTGGATTCTGTGGGCAGAAAAGTCAGTAGTACCTCTGCTGTTTCTATGAAAGCTGCAAGCCCAAACTCTCTTCTTGCGCGTTATGACAGGTCTCTTTGCGATTCCATTCCGCAGTACTTGAAAGACCTTCCCGGAGACAGACATCACAACTTCCAAGAAAATGTCAACGAAGGCAGGATGATGCCAAATCCGGTAAGGGGAAGCATAACCTCTTATCTAGAAGAGTGAAAAAAAATAACCAATGACAAATGGGTTCTGAATATTGTGGAACATGGATACCGTTTCAGATTGAAGTATCCTCCACCATCCATTCCACTGAAGAAACCGCCCCTCTTCCATCGGAGAGAACTGCAACAAGAAATCACCATCTTCCTTCAAAAACATGCAGAGGAAGAGATCCCCCATTCCTCTGAAAAGATTGTGAAGTTACTTTCTGGTGAAAAAGAAAGGACTGATGAACGAGTACAGACCCATTTTAGACCTCAAGAAAGCAAAGAAGTGGATCTGTGAAGTAAAATTCATAATGTTGACTCTTAATTAAATCAACCCTCAACTCCATCAGGGGGACTGTTTATGTTCAATAAATATGGAAGATGCCTATTTTCACATCCCAAATAGCCAAGAAACATTGAAAATTCACGAGGTTCACCATAGAAAGGGGCCATTACCAGTACAAGGTCCTTTCTTTTTGTCTCAGATCTGCTCCACGGACCTTCTCCAAACGCATGGCAGTTGCAGCAGTTTACCTCAGAAAAAGAAATATCCATGCCTAGATGAGTGGCTCCTCAAAGCATCTGTGTACTAACAAGCAATCCAACATTATCATTTGACCGTCATCATTCTCAATCAGCTGGGACTGCATGTGAATCATAAGAAACCTATCTTGATAACAGTCACTAAGCTACCTGGGTGCAGTTCTTGACACAGTGCAAACAAATGTGCTTCATTCTGAGGAGAGATGATTATCTATCCTCCAGAAATGTTGCAATTTGAAGACAATAGTGAGACAAGTCTCCTCCCTCCTGGGATCATGGCATCATGCATTTTTCTGGTATTGAGTGCACGTCTCTACATGCAGCCTTTCCAACAGTGTCTAGAAGATCAATTCTCAGGAAGATAGTAGGACAGAGTGATACTAACCGCTCCTTCAAAACAATCACTCAGTTGGTGGTGCAACTCAAGAGAATCTTCAGAAAGAAAACATTTCCAAAAAAATATATCCTGACCCAGGTTGGGGGGAGGGTGCCATGGCTAACCTCTGAAGATGGCAGATGTGCTTTAGCCAGCTCTGCATCACCCGCACAAATCCTTAAGCATCCCGCCGCCTCGGTCTGTGGACAGACTTGCACATCCAGCCCCCACTGGAGGGGGCATTGGTCGTCTGCCCTGGGAGCTGCTTCTCAATTCCTGGATGACCGATCCTGTGGCGGTGGCATGGAGGCAGCAGAGCCACACCAGCAGGTGAGGCCATGTTTAGAAGAACCCTGGACCACAGGGATGCGACGTGTTCTCCCAGGGCAGTCTGGCCACCGAGCTGAGCTGCCCCTTTGTCATCTCCCTCCTTTGGCACTCTTATGGGTTTGGTCTCACATTGGACTATGGAGCAACCTGGTCCTCTTGGATGACAGCTGCAGCCCCGGAGCGGACGCTGTTGCCGGCTCCGTGCCCCCCCCCTTAAATGCTCCCCCCCCCACCTTGGTTGTTTGGCCTAGCTGGTGCCACCCTTCCCCGAGCCCCCACACTAGCGTAGCGGGAGAGTCCAGAGTGGCTCATGAGGGTTCTTGAGGCCTCCCAAACCCTTCCTCATGGCCTGGGGGTCTGCAGACGCCAGAGGCTCCCCCCGGATAGCTGGTGATTATCTCCCACCAGCTGTGCCCCTCTGGCAGCAACTGACCAGCCTCGAAAAGTTTGGGAGGCAAAGATCGGTGCGGTGGGCGCAGACACCCACCACCAACCTCCTCCCCACAATTTGGGAACACACTGCTAGCAATAGTTACTTTGAGTCAGCAAGTGGACCTGTAGGCTCTCACTATGCATTGCTGGGGTTTGGGTTTTGTTGGGATCCCGACCATGCTTCAGGTTCCGGAACTATTGGGTGGGGAGGTTTTGGCTATTTTGCAATGTTCTTGCTGTACAGGTGCCAGCAGATGACTCTTTCAGCTTCTTCTCCCCTAGTCTCCTACCCCACTGATACTTCCTCCTTCTCATACTTAGTGAGAGTAGACAGCCCCTGTGACACACCTCTACAGATTGTCTCCCAGAACACGAACACAAATGTTTCAAGCAGACAATCTATTCCTTCAGGAGACTCACTGGTTCCCCTTTCTAGCTCGCCATGGGTTCACTCTAATATTCCACTCTGGAGTCACACGGGGCTTTAGCGGCATGGCCATTCTGATTAAACATCAAGTGCCTTTCATGATAAGGAACCAGTGAACTGATAACTGGGGTAGGTATGAAGCGGTGAGTGGCACTTAGTATGGTCAACCCCTAGCACCGGTATGCATTTAAGCACCACCGCCACTGTCTACTACCTTTATAGACAGCAGCTCAAGCGGGTAACCTTCCTGATCATGTACTCATAGTAGGAGGGGACTGGAACAGAGTGATGGAAGAGACTAAAGATAGATTCCAGGGCAGTACTGGGGTGAATGCCCACCGCTCTCCACTGGCACCCTTCATGAAAGCCCTTGGTCTCCGTGGGGCTTGGCGTTTCTTGCACACTTTGGTGCATTAATATACCTTTCACTCGGGGCCCACAACTCTCTTTCCTGCCTTGACTATTTATTCATACCCCCCTACCCCCCCAATCAGACATGCGGAGAGTTGTGGCAGCCCATATTCACTAGAGATAGGCATCCACGTGGGGCCCACAAGAGCACCTCTTTGTTGGAGATTTTTCTCATGGTCTCTCAGGGACCTGCCCTTTCCCACACATAGGAGACTCAGTCGCCCTTTATTTCTCGCAGAACCGCGGGTCGATTTCCTCCCCCTAGGTCCTATGGGATGCCTTCAAGGCTACCCGGAGAAGAGTCATTATCAGCTACTCCACGAGGAGAAAAGTTGGAGGTTGCAGCAAATAAATGATCTGAAACCCAAAGTGCACCTTCTTGAGCACATGTGTTGTACCGCCCTCGAAATTTTGGTCTATAAGGAACTATCATACACTCAACAGCTGCTGCAGCAAACACTCCTTGATGGGGCCAAAAATATCTGGATAGCATTGAAGGCCCTTATCTATCACTGGAGCGATAAATCCATTTAGTTACTGCATCATCTTTGCTACAGTATTCATCAACACCCCCCAAGCTGAATTTTAGTAGGCCGCATGATGAACAGGTTACAAGGGAGCAGGCAATCGTAAACCACTTTGTGCAATAGTATGCCTCCTTATATATACGCTGACCAAAGCAATCCCTCTGCTTTAATCAATAGCTTTGTACGAGAGTTGCTCCTTCACACCCTCTCCGAGCAGCAAAGGCAGGTCCTCAAGGTGGATCTAGCCACAGAGTAACTGACAGAGGCCCTTGCTTATGCAGTGTCAGGAAGACTAGGGCCCCAATAAGTCCACCCCCCAGAATTCTATAAAAGTTACATGCATGATCTAAGCGCACCACTGGCACAGATTCTAACACAGGCTGTGGAGGCCCACAAACCTCCCGCTGACCTGTGCAGGGCTGAGGTAGTTGTCATCCCCAAACCTGGCTGCCCCCAGATCTTTGCTTCTCTATTGCCTCAGCCCCTACCCCCATTTCCCTTCTCAACATGTAAGTCCAAATCATCGCTAAAGGACTGGCAGACAGGTTACTGCATGCCATTTCTTCCCTGGTGCACCCCGACCAGGCAGAATTTATGCCGCATCAGGCCACCAGACAATATTCGTACGCTGCACAACACCCTCAGCCTGGCAAATGCACTGCGTTGCCCGGCAGTGAATGTAGGAAAGTACCATCTTGCCTGGCATGTTACCCCCATTTTTCACTGTATATATGTTGTTTTAGTTGTATGTGTCACTGGGACCCTGGTAACCCAGGGCCCCAGTGCTCATAAGTGTGCCTGAATGTGTTACCTGTGTAGTGACTAACTGTCTCACTGAGGCTCTGCTAATCAGAACCTCAGTGGTTATGCTCTCTCATTTCTTTCCAAATTGTCACTAACAGGCTAGTGACCATTTTTACCAATTTACATTGGCTTACTGGAACACCCTTATAATTCCCTAGTATATGGTACTGAGGTACCCAGGGTATTGGGGTTCCAGGAGATCCCTATGTGCTGCAGCATTTCTTTTGCCACCCATAGGGAGCTCTGACAATTCTTACACAGGCCTGCCACTGCAGCCTGAGTGAAATAACGTCCACGTTATTTCACAGCCATTTTACACTGCACTTAAGTAACTTATAAGTCACCTATATGTCTAACCTTTACCTGGTAAAGGTTAGGTGCAAAGTTACTTAGTGTGAGGGCACCCTGGCACTAGCCAAGGTGCCCCCACATTGTTCAGAGCCAATTCACTGAACTTTGTGAGTGCGGGGACACCATTACACGCGTGCACTACATATAGGTCACTACCTATATGTAGCTTCACCATGGTAACTCCGAATATGGCCATGTAACATGTCTATGATCATGGAATTGCCCCCTCTATGCCATCCTGGCATTATTGGTACAATTCCATGATCCCAGTGGTCTGTAGCACAGACCCTGGTACTGCCAGACTGCCCTTCCTGGGGTTTCACTGCAGCTGCTGCTGCTGCCAACCCCTCAGACAGGCAGCTGCCCTCCTGGGGTCCAGCCAGGCCTGGCCCAGGATGGCAGAACAAAGAACTTCCTCTGAGAGAGGGTGTGACACCCTCTCCCTTTGGAAAATGGTGTGAAGGCAGGGGAGGAGTAGCCTCCCCCAGCCTCTGGAAATGCTTTGTTGGGCACAGATGTGCCCAATTCTGCATAAGCCAGTCTACACCGGTTCAGGGACCCCTTAGCCCCTGCTCTGGCGCGAAACTGGACAAAGGAAAGGGGAGTGACCACTCCCCTGACCTGCACCTCCCCTGGGAGGTGTCCAGAGCTCCTCCAGTGTGCTCCAGACCTCTGCCATCTTGGAAACAGAGGTGCTGCTGGCACACTGGACTGCTCTGAGTGGCCAGTGCCACCAGGTGACGTCAGAGACTGCCTTTCCTCTCTCCTAGGTAGCCAAACCCTCTTTTCTGGCTATTTAGGGTCTCTGTCTCTGGGGAAACTTTAGATAACGAATGCATGAGCTCAGCCGAGTTCCTCTGCATCTCCCTCTTCACCTTCTGATAAGGAATCGACCGCTGACCGCGCTGGAAGCCTGCAAACCTGCAACATAGTAGCAAAGACGACTACTGCAACTCTGTAACGCTGATCCTGCCGCCTTCTCGACTGTTTTCCTGCTTGTGCATGCTGTGGGGGTAGTCTGCCTCCTCTCTGCACCAGAAGCTCCGAAGAAATCTCCCGTGGGTCGACGGAATCTTCCCCCTGCAACCGCAGGCACCAAAAAGCTGCATTACCGGTCCCTTGGGTCTCCTCTCAGCACGACGAGCGAGGTCCCTCGAATCCAGCGACGCTGTCCAAGTGACCCCCACAGTCCAGTGACTCTTCAGCCCAAGTTTGGTGGAGGTAAGTCCTTGCCTCACCTCGCTGGGCTGCATTGCTGGGAACCGCGACTTTGCAGCTACTCCGGCCCCTGTGCACTTCCGGCGGAAATCCTTCGTGCACAGCCAAGCCTGGGTCCACGGCACTCTAACCTGCATTGCACGACTTTCTAAGTTGGTCTCCGGCGACGTGGGACTCCTTTGTGCAACTTCGGCGAGCACCGTTTCACGCATCCTCGTAGTGCCTGTTTCTGGCACTTCTCCGGGTGCTACCTGCTTCAGTGAGGGCTCTTTGTCTTGCTCGACGTCCCCTCTCTCTGCAGGTCCAATTTGCGACCTCCTGGTCTCTCCTGGGCCCCAGCAGCGTCCAAAAACGCCAAACGCACGATTTGCGTGTAGCAAGGCTTGTTGGCGTCCTTCCGGCGGGAAAACAACTCTGCACGACTCTCCAAGGCGAGAGGGATCCGTCCACCAAAGGGGAAGTCTCTAGCCCTTTTCGTTCCTGCAGAAACCTCCGCTTCTTCTGTCCAGTCGAAGCTTCTTTGCACCCGCAGCTGGCATTTCCTGGGCATCTGCCCATCTACGACTTGCTTGTGACTTTTGGACTTGGTCCCCTTGTTCCACAGGTACCCTAGGTTGGAAATCCACAGTTGTTGCATTGCTGGTTTGTGTCTTTCCTGCCTTATTCCTCTAACACAACTCTTTTGTCCTTAGGGGAACTTTAGTGCACTTTGCACTCACTTTTCAGGGTCTTGGGGAGGGTTATTTTGCTAACTCTCACTATTTTCTAATAGTCCCAGCGACCCTCTACAAGGTCACATAGGTTTGGGGTCCATTCGTGGTTCGCATTCCACTTTTGGAGTATATGGTTTGTGTTGCCCCTATCCCTATGTTTCCCCATTGCATCCTATTGTAACTATACATTGTTTGCACTGTTTTCTAAGACTATACTGCATATTTTTGCTATTGTGTATATATATCTTGTGTATATTTCCTATCCTCTCACTGAGGGTACACTCTAAGATACTTTGGCATATTGTCATAAAAATAAAGTACCTTTATTTTTAGTATAACTGTGTATTGTGTTTTCTTATGATATTGTGCATATGACACTAAGTGGTACTGTAGTAGCTTCACATGTCTCCTAGTTCAGCCTAAGCTGCTCTGCTAAGCTACCATTATCTATCAGCCTAAGCTGCTAGACACCCTATACACTAATAAGGGATAACTGGGCCTGGTGCAAGGTGCAAGTACCCCTTGGTACTCACTACAAGCCAGTCCAGCCTCCTACATTGGTTGTGCAGTGGTGGGATAAGTGCTTGAGACTACTTACCACTCTTGTCATTGTACTTTTCATAAGAGAAAAATATACAAAACAAGGTCAGTGTATATACACATAGCCAAAAAGTTTTGCATTTCCTCTTTTCACTCTTTTCTAAGTGCTGAAAAGTACTCCTAAACTTTCAAAAAAATTCTTAAAAGTTTAAAAAGTTTTTTCTGTCTTTCCAAAAAGTTCTGAAAACTTTTTTCTCTTTTTCTATCACTTTAACTCTCTCTAAAAATGTCTGGCACAGGAAAAAATGTAGAACTGTCCAAACTTGCATATGATCACCTTAGCTGGAAAGGAGCAAGGAGTCTCTGCATAGAGAGTTTTGAGTTTTGGGAAGAATCCTTCTTTAGAACTGTTAATTAATATGCTTAGAGTACAGGATAAGGCCATAAGTGCCCAATCTGTAGAAAAAGTAGCTAATGGTTCTCAATCTGATCCAGGGACTCCCCCAGGAAAAGGTTCAGGAAAGAAACTTCTCAGCCTGCCCATTACTAGACAGTCTAGCATAGTTGGTACAGAGGTTGAATCACACCATACTAATGGTGTGCTCTCACATTATACTGGTAGCCAAGCTGTTAGGGTGCCCTCTGTAAGGGACAGGTCTCCTTCTGTTCATTCCCATCATACCTCTGTATCTAGAAATGTCCCTCCCACCCACCCTGATGACAGATTGTTAGAAAGGGAGCTCAATAGATTGAGAGTGGAACAAACCAGACTGAAGCTCAAGAAGCAACAGCTGGATTTGGATAGACAGTCTTTAGAAGTAGAGAGGGAAAGACAGAAGTTGGGTTTAGAAACCCATGGTGGCAGCAGCAGTATTCCCCATAGTCATCCTGCAAAAGAGCATGATTCCAGGAATCTGCACAAGATAGTTCCCCCTTATAAGGAGGGGGATGACATTAACAAGTGGTTTGCTGCACTTGAGAGGGCCTGTGCTGTACAGGATGTCCCTCAAAAGCAGTGGGCTGCTATCCTATGGCTATCATTTACTGGAAAAGGTAGGGATAGGCTCCTTACTGTAAAAAAAAATGATGCTAATAATTTCCAAGTTCTTAAGAATGCACTCCTGGATGGTTATGGCTTAACCACTGAACAGTACAGGATAAAGTTCAGAGAAACCAAAAAGGAGTCTTCACAAGACTGGGTTGATTTCATTGACCAGGCAGTGAAGGCCTTGGAGGGGTGGTTACATGGCAGTAAAGTTACTGATTATGACAGCCTGTATAACTTAATCCTGAGAGAGCATATTCTTAATAATTGTGTGTCTGATTTGTTGCACCAGTACTTGGTGGACTCTGATCTGACCTCTCCCCAAGAATTGGGAAAGAAGGCAGACAAATGGGTCAGAACAAGAGTGAACAGAAAAGTTCATACAGGGGGTGACAAAGAGGGCAACAAAAAGAAGGATGGTAAGGCTTCTGACAAGGGTGGGGACAAATCTAAAAATGAGTCTTCATCAGGCCCACAAAAACACTCTGGTGGGGGTGGTGGGCCCAAATCCTCCTTTAATCAGAACAAGGAAAAGAAACCATGGTGCTATTTATGTAAAATAAAAGGCCATTGGACAACAGATCCCAGTTGTCCAAAGAAAGGCACCACAGCTCTTACCACTACAACCCCTACTGCTACACCTAGTGTCCCTACTAATAGCAGTGGTGGTGGGAGCAAACCTACTAATAGCCAATCCAAGGGAGTAGCTGGGCTCACTTTTGGTAATTTAGTTGGGGTTGGTCTGATTAGGGAGACCACAGAGGCTACTTTAGTCTCTGAAGGGGCTATTGATTTAGCCACTTTGGTTGCTTGCCCCCATAACTTGGAGAAGTACAAGCAACTAACCCTAATAAATGGTGTTGAGGTCCAGGCCTACAGGGACACAGGTGCCAGTGTCACAATGGTGATTGAGAAACTGGTGCACCCTGAACAACACATACTTGGACACCAGTACCAAGTAACCGATGCTCACAACATAACACAAAGCCACCCCATGGCTGTTGTAAATCTCAACTGGGGGGGGGTAACTGGTCCAAAGAAAGTTGTGGTAGCTTCAGATTTACCTGTAGACTGTCTATTAGGGAATGATTTGGAGACATCAGCTTGGTCAGATGTGGAGTTGGAGGCCCATGCAGCAATGCTGGGCATTCCAGGGCATATTTTTGCTTTGACAAGGGCTCAGGCCAAAAAGCAAAAAGGACAGGGAAGCTTGGATCCTGGAACAATTGACCAAGTGCTCCCTAAAGCTAGGGCTAGTAAAAGCAAACCACTTCCTACTATCCCTCCCTCTACAGTGGATTCTACTTCTGAGGAAGAAGAATTCCCTCCCTGTGCAGAACCTACACCAGAGGAGCTGGAAGCAGACACTGCTGAGCTTTTGGGTGAAGGGGGGCCTGCCAGAGAGGAGCTGAGTGTGGCACAGCAAACCTGTCCCACATTAGAGGGTCTCAGACAGCAAGCTGTCAAACAGGCTAATGGGGATGTCAGTGACTCTCACAGAGTTTACTGGGAGGACAACCTCTTGTACACTGAGCATAGGGATCCTAAACCTGGAGCTGCCAGGAGATTAGTGATTCCTCAGGAGTACAGAAAGTTCCTCCTAACACTGGCACATGACATTCCCTTAGCTGGGCACCTGGGTCAAATGAAAACTTGGGACAGATTGGTACCATTGTTTCATTGGCCTAGGATGTCTGAGGACACAAAGGAATTTTGTAAGTCCTGTGAAACCTGTCAAGCCAGTGGCAAGACAGGTGGCACTCCAAAGGCACCCCTTATCCCACTGCCTGTGGTTGGGGTTCCCTTTGAAAGGGTAGGGGTTGACATAGTTGGCCCCCTTGACCCTCCTACTGCTTCAGGCAATAGGTTTATCTTGGTGGTAGTGGACCATGCCACAAGATATCCTGAAGCTATTCCTTTAAGGACCACTACAGCTCCTGCAGTGGCAAAGGCCCTCCTGGGAATATTTTCCAGGGTGGGCTTCCCAAAGGAAGTAGTATCAGACAGAGGAAGCAATTTCATGTCTGCATACTTAAAGGCCATGTGGAAGGAGTGTGGTGTAACTTACAAGTTCACAACACCCTATCATCCACAAACAAATGGACTGGTGGAGAGATTTAATAAAACTCTCAAAGGCATGATTATGGGTCTCCCTGAAAAACTCCGCAGGAGATGGGATATCCTTCTACCATGCCTCCTTTTTGCCTACAGGGAGGTACCCCAGAAAGGAGTGGGCTTCAGCCCCTTTGAACTTCTTTTTGGACACCCTGTTAGGGGTCCACTCACACTTGTAAAGGAGGGTTGGGAACAACCTTTAAAAGCTCCTAAGCAGGATATTGTGGATTATGTACTTGGCCTCAGATCAAGGATGGCTGAGTACATGAAAAAGGCCAGTAAAAACCTTCAGGCCAGCCAAGAGCTCCAGAAGCAATGGCATGATCAGAAGGCTGTTTTGGTTCAGTACCAACCAGGGCAGAAAGTGTGGGTCTTGGAGCCTGTGGCCCCAAGAGCACTCCAAGATAAATGGAGTGGACCCCACACAATTGTTGAAAAGAAGGGTGAAGTCACCTACTTGGTTGACTTAGGCACTGCCAGGAGTCCCCTTAGGGTGCTCCATGTCAACCGCCTGAAACCCTACTATGACAGGGCTGATCTCACCCTGCTCATGGCAACAGATGAGGGACAGGAAGAAGACAGTGATCCTCTACCTGATCTCTTCTCTTCCACAGAACAAGATGCTCTTGTGGAAGGTGTAGTTTTGGCTGATTGTCTTACTGCTGAGCAGAAAGATAATTGCATAAATCTCCTAGGACAATTTTCAGAACTCTTCTCTACTGTGCCAGGCACCACCTCTTGGTGTGAGCACACTATAGATACTGGAGACAGTTTACCTGTCAAAAGTAAGATCTATAGGCAGCCTGACCATGTCAGGGACTGCATAAAGCAAGAAGTTCAGAAAATGTTGGAACTAGGAGTGGTTGAGCACTCTGACAGTCCATGGGCTTCTCCTGTGGTACTGGTACCAAAACCCAATTCTAAAGATGGAAAGAAGGAAATGAGGTTTTGTGTAGACTATAGAGGTCTCAACTTGGTAACCAAAACTGATGCTCACCCTATACCCAGGGCAGATGAGCTTATAGATACACTGGCATCTGCCAAGTATCTAAGCACTTTTGATTTGACTGCAGGGTATTGGCAGATCAAATTGTCAGAAGATGCTAAACCTAAGACTGCATTTTCTACCATTGGAGGACATTACCAGTTTACTGTAATGCCTTTTGGTTTGAAAAATGCACCTGCCACTTTTCAGAGGTTGGTGAACACAGTCCTGCAAGGGCTGGAAGCTTTCAGTGCAGCATATTTGGATGATATAGCTGTCTTTAGCTCCAGCTGGGATGATCACCTGGTCCACCTTTGGAAAGTTTTGGAGGCTCTGCAAAAGGCAGGCCTCACTATCAAGGCTTCAAAGTGCCAGATAGGGCAGGGTAAGGTGGTTTATCTGGGACACCTTGTTGGTGGGGAACAGATTGCACCACTTCAGGGGAAAATCCAAACTATTATTGATTGGGTTCCCCCTACCACTCAGACTCAGGTGAGAGCCTTCCTAGGCCTCACTGGGTATTACAGGAGGTTCATTAAGAACTATGGCTCCATTGCAGCCCCTCTTAATGACCTCACATCCAAGAAAATGCCTAAAAAAGTATTATGGACAGCAAACTGTCAGAAAGCTTTTGAGGAGCTGAAGCAGGCCATGTGCTCTGCACCTGTCCTGAAAAGCCCTTGTTACTCTAAAGAATTCTATGTCCAAACTGATGCATCTGAATTAGGAGTAGGGGCAGTCCTATCACAACTTAATTCTGAGGGCCAGGATCAACCTGTTGCTTTTATTAGTAGAAGGTTGACCCCTAGAGAAAAGCGTTGGTCTGCCATTGAGAGGGAGGCCTTTGCTGTGGTCTGGGCTCTGAAGAAGTTGAGGCCATACCTGTTTGGCACTCACTTCATTGTTCAGACAGACCACAAACCTCTACTTTGGCTAAAACAAATGAAAGGTGAAAATCCTAAATTGTTGAGGTGGTCCAAATCCCTACAGGGAATGGATTATACAGTGGAACATAGACCTGGGAGTAGCCACTCCAATGCAGATGGACTCTCCAGATATTTCCACTTAGACAATGAAGACTCATCAGGTAATGGCTAGTCTTATTGTCCTTCGTTTGGGGGGGGGTTGTGTAGGAAAGTACCATCTTGCCTGGCATGTTACCCCCATTTTTCACTGTATATATGTTGTTTTAGTTGTATGTGTCACTGGGACCCTGGTAACCCAGGGCCCCAGTGCTCATAAGTGTGCCTGAATGTGTTACCTGTGTAGTGACTAACTGTCTCACTGAGGCTCTGCTAATCAGAACCTCAGTGGTTATGCTTTCTCATTTCTTTCCAAATTGTCACTAACAGGCTAGTGACCATTTTTACCAATTTACATTGGCTTACTGGAACACCCTTATAATTCCCTAGTATATGGTACTGAGGTACCCAGGGTATTGGGGTTCCAGGAGATCCCTATGGGCTGCAGCATTTCTTTTGCCACCCATAGGGAGCTCTGACAATTCTTACACAGGCCTGCCACTGCAGCCTGAGTGAAATAACGTCCACGTTATTTCACAGCCATTTTACACTGCACTTAAGTAACTTATAAGTCACCTATATGTCTAACCTTTACCTGGTAAAGGTTAGGTGCAAAGTTACTTAGTGTGAGGGCACCCTGGCACTAGCCAAGGTGCCCCCACATTGTTCAGAGCCAATTCACTGAACTTTGTGAGTGCGGGGACACCATTACACGCGTGCACTACATATAGGTCACTACCTATATGTAGCTTCACCATGGTAACTCCGAATATGGCCATGTAACATGTCTATGATCATGGAATTGCCCCCTCTATGCCATCCTGGCATTATTGGTACAATTCCATGATCCCAGTGGTCTGTAGCACAGACCCTGGTACTGCCAGACTGCCCTTCCTGGGGTTTCACTGCAGCTGCTGCTGCTGCCAACCCCTCAGACAGGCAGCTGCCCTCCTGGGGTCCAGCCAGGCCTGGCCCAGGATGGCAGAACAAAGAACTTCCTCTGAGAGAGGGTGTGACACCCTCTCCCTTTGGAAAATGGTGTGAAGGCAGGGGAGGAGTAGCCTCCCCCAGCCTCTGGAAATGCTTTGTTGGGCACAGATGTGCCCAATTCTGCATAAGCCAGTCTACACCGGTTCAGGGACCCCTTAGCCCCTGCTCTGGCGCGAAACTGGACAAAGGAAAGAGGAGTGACCACTCCCCTGACCTGCACCTCCCCTGGGAGGTGTCCAGAGCTCCTCCAGTGTGCTCCAGACCTCTGCCATCTTGGAAACAGAGGTGCTGCTGGCACACTGGACTGCTCTGAGTGGCCAGTGCCACCAGGTGACGTCAGAGACTCCTTGTGATAGGCTCCTTCAGGTGTTAGTAGCCTTTCCTCTCTCCTAGGTAGCCAAACCCTCTTTTCTGGCTATTTAGGGTCTCTGTCTCTGGGGAAACTTTAGATAACGAATGCATGAGCTCAGCCGAGTTCCTCTGCATCTCCCTCTTCACCTTCTGATAAGGAATCGACCGCTGACCGCGCTGGAAGCCTGCAAACCTGCAACATAGTAGCAAAGACGACTACTGCAACTCTGTAACGCTGATCCTGCCGCCTTCTCGACTGTTTTCCTGCTTGTGCATGCTGTGGGGGTAGTCTGCCTCCTCTCTGCACCAGAAGCTCCGAAGAAATCTCCCGTGGGTCGACGGAATCTTCCCCCTGCAACCGCAGGCACCAAAAAGCTGCATTACCGGTCCCTTGGGTCTCCTCTCAGCACGACGAGCGAGGTCCCTCGAATCCAGCGACGCTGTCCAAGTGACCCCCACAGTCCAGTGACTCTTCAGCCCAAGTTTGGTGGAGGTAAGTCCTTGCCTCACCTCGCTGGGCTGCATTGCTGGGAACCGCGACTTTGCAGCTACTCCGGCCCCTGTGCACTTCCGGCGGAAATCCTTCGTGCACAGCCAAGCCTGGGTCCACGGCACTCTAACCTGCATTGCACGACTTTCTAAGTTGGTCTCCGGCGACGTGGGACTCCTTTGTGCAACTTCGGCGAGCACCGTTTCACGCATCCTCGTAGTGCCTGTTTCTGGCACTTCTCCGGGTGCTACCTGCTTCAGTGAGGGCTCATTGTCTTGCTCGACGTCCCCTCTCTCTGCAGGTCCAATTTGCGACCTCCTGGTCTCTCCTGGGCCCCAGCAGCGTCCAAAAACGCCAAACGCACGATTTGCGTGTAGCAAGGCTTGTTGGCGTCCTTCCGGCGGGAAAACAACTCTGCACGACTCTCCAAGGCGAGAGGGATCCGTCCACCAAAGGGGAAGTCTCTAGCCCTTTTCGTTCCTGCAGAAACCTCCGCTTCTTCTGTCCAGTCGAAGCTTCTTTGCACCCGCAGCTGGCATTTCCTGGGCATCTGCCCATCTACGACTTGCTTGTGACTTTTGGACTTGGTCCCCTTGTTCCACAGGTACCCTAGGTTGGAAATCCACAGTTGTTGCATTGCTGGTTTGTGTCTTTCCTGCCTTATTCCTCTAACACGACTCTTTTGTCCTTAGGGGAACTTTAGTGCACTTTGCACTCACTTTTCAGGGTCTTGGGGAGGGTTATTTTGCTAACTCTCACTATTTTCTAATAGTCCCAGCGACCCTCTACAAGGTCACATAGGTTTGGGGTCCATTCGTGGTTCGCATTCCACTTTTGGAGTATATGGTTTGTGTTGCCCCTATCCCTATGTTTCCCCATTGCATCCTATTGTAACTATACATTGTTTGCACTGTTTTCTAAGACTATACTGCATATTTTTGCTATTGTGTATATATATCTTGTGTATATTTCCTATCCTCTCACTGAGGGTACACTCTAAGATACTTTGGCATATTGTCATAAAAATAAAGTACCTTTATTTTTAGTATAACTGTGTATTGTGTTTTCTTATGATATTGTGCATATGACACTAAGTGGTACTGTAGTAGCTTCACATGTCTCCTAGTTCAGCCTAAGCTGCTCTGCTAAGCTACCATTATCTATCAGCCTAAGCTGCTAGACACCCTATACACTAATAAGGGATAACTGGGCCTGGTGCAAGGTGCAAGTACCCCTTGGTACTCACTACAAGCCAGTCCAGCCTCCTACAGTGAAAGTCACTGCGGATATAGAAAAAGCCTTTGATTCGGTAGAATGAGATTGTCTTTTTGCCCTTCTTCAGCGCATTAAGTTTGGACCCAAATTCCTGGTGCGGAATAATGTGGAATTGCATTTTACTTTGACTCTATTTTGAGCCTGCTAGGCCCTGTGATACTCAATGAAAACAAGGCCTGTTTGTTGAACAGCTCATGACCTATATGAACTTTATTTTCTGTTCTGTTCTTTTCTATTTGCTCGGAACGCATTATGGTGCAAGGCTTACTGTCAAGACAGCCCTGATGAAATATCAGTGCACACTAGCTGAAGCAATATATATGAAGAAATGTACTATCCGATGTACGTGTCGTCCCTGTTAGATGGAACGTTCCATCTTGCAATGTGAGGCACGTAGGGCATATTCTGCCATTTCCTTGCTGTACTGTACCTTACCTTATTTGGACCGATACAAAGGATTAACTGTAATACCTTCTGCAATGTTCGAGAAATGATCACATGCTAATGTTGAGAATTAATGAGATGCACGAACACGCCTTGTGGTTTGTAGAAATAAAAGATCATGTATGACTTCCTTAAATTTGGACTGCTTGGACTTGGCCTCTCAAGCCACGGTTCCCGTAATAAAGTGTCTTTCTTTAGACTCTAAGGGCTGGCTGGTCTTTGGTTTTGTTCTTGATCTGAGGCTTCAACACTGGCCTACATCAAAGTACTGTACACTGATCTGACAGCCTCTGTATGGGTAGGCAAGGCTGTATTGGCACCCGCTCCCAGTTTCCCATAGTACATGACAAGGATGCCCATTTTCTCCCCTACTCTTCACCATAGTGATAGAGCCCCTCGCTGAGTGGATGTGGATAAATGCCCAGATATGTGGTTTTGAATGGGACGAGGGGCCCTCCGATACAGTAGCCATATATATGCTGACGACCTGCTGATCTTCCTGACAGGCCCTGTGGCTTCTGGCCCTCAGAAGCTTCATATTCTGCAGGTCTTTGGTGAGATGTCAGATCTTTCTGTCAGTACAGCAAAATTCAAGATTTCTCCTGCAGGCACCTGCCCTCAAAGTCTTGGCCTCATGCTTTCAGGTGGCTATGCAGGGGTCTGTTACTTGAGTTTGAATACTACGCCAACTGCAGATGAAGCATGGAAACATCCAACCACTGATCAACTATTCGAACTCAGACATTCAGACATGGTCTGCTCTCCTACTGTGCTCCTGGGGCGATCAGCTATATTTAACATGGCATCTCTCTTGTGACTCTTATACCAATTGCAAAATTATCCCTATCAGTTCTAGAGTTCCCTATTCCGTCAGGTAAATGGGATGCTCAGGAGATTCCTGTGAAATGAGGGTCTCCCATGCATAGCCCAGGCCAGGTGCTTTTGAATCTACATATGATGGCACTGAGGACACTGACATTGAGACATATAGGGCCTGATTCTAACTTTGGAGGACGGTGTTAAACCGTCCCAAAAGTGGCGGATATACCACCTACCGTATTACGAGTTCCATAGGATATAATGGACTCGTAATACGGTAGGTGGTATATCCGCCACTTTTGGGACGGTTTAACACCGTCCTCCAAAGTTAGAATCAGGCCCATAATCTAGTGTCTCTTAGACACACAGCGCTACCCACATACACAGTTGAAAAGTGGGCACTTTGGGGCACTTCCATTCTTCATTGCTTGTATGGGGACCCAGTGCCATGGCCTCTTTCGCTGGCGACAAAGGTTGTTTTTCACCTTTGGCGGACCACTCTGCGGTCCATTGGGGGTTGACTGAGAAGACTCCTCTATGAGTTGGTACAGCCCTGGCACAAGTTTCTAAATTAGAGGGGTCCAGGGGATGGGACCTCGTAGGAATTTCTAACCTCTGAGATGACATGGAAGGTTGTACCCTCAAATGCTCCCAAACCCTACGAGATGAATTTGACCTCCCCATAGTAAATCTTTCTGGTGCCTTCAGTTCTGACACGCTTTAAACCCATATATTCAGAGACCAAAGGACTTTAATCCACTAGAAGCAAAGCTACTGATGGGACCATGGAGTAGCCCAGATCTACCGTACGATCATACACCACACGTCAGACACTTCTGGGGGCCTTCATGCAGCTTGGACACAGGATTTAAGCCCCCTCTCGGATGACAAATGGATGGACCCTAGGACCTCCCCAAAACTCTCCACAATGTTGGCCAGGTTGAGGCTGGTGCAGCTGTAATTTCTACATAGGGAGTACTTTATC
This sequence comes from Pleurodeles waltl, assembly GCF_031143425.1. Lineage (NCBI taxonomy): Eukaryota > Metazoa > Chordata > Amphibia > Caudata > Salamandridae > Pleurodeles > Pleurodeles waltl. The sequence goes on from NC_090447.1 coordinate 1,518,157,806, forward strand.
CAACAGAGAATGTATGAAGTGGTGTTGATAGTGGCCCCCGATTGGCTCCGCTGCCAGACTTCTGGCGGAAATTTACTTCACACGACATGGAGCTGTCCTAGATTGGTGCCCTTCTGGAGCTGAGTGGCCTCCTGCTTACATAGGGTTCCCGGTTGGTCTACCCCACTAGGCCCCAAGCTTATCCTCCTCCACATCAGCAACACTCTGGGTGGGAACACTTACAAATGGAGCATTCTGCAGTTGGGACTCACCCTGGCCAATTGGGATATCACTAATTCATGGAAAAATGAATCCTCCCCCTCGTCTGAGTAATGGAAGAGGGACATGGACTTCTGCATCTGCATGGAGGGCAGTTTATATAGCACAAGGTTTGCTGGGGAAACATGTTAAAATCTAGGGCTCCTAAGCAGAATATCGTGGGCTCCTAATGGCCCTGTGCCAGACCATTTTCAAGCCCTAAAAGAGAAATACACACTTGACGGTGACACCGGACTAAACAGTGGCACAGGGCAATCAGAGACACTTTTATGGATGATATAGGGGTGGGATTGGGGAGAGGCACGACTGGGCACCTATGGTTCGACAATTCTTTGTTTGATCTTTTCTTGTGGATGTGGTGCCATTAGCTACTGGATCAGCTCTATGTATGCAAATCAAATGTGTTAAAAAAAAAAAAAGACATCCCAACCCATACCATAGTGACAGATGCGTCCTTTACTGGTTGGGATGCTCATATGGGCCATCTTCAAAAGCAAGGCATATGGTGTCAGAAAAACAGTCTTACCGCGTGAGAGCAAAAATCTAGCCCTGAAGGCTTTCCTCCCGTTATTCAGGACAAACTCTCTCCTTTTTCAGACGAACAATACAATCACCCTGCATTATCTGAACAAGGAAGGAGGAACACGATCCAGACCTCTGTCTCTGGAGGCAAACAAAATTCAAACAACCAGAGATCTCTGGAATCTAGAACACCAAGCAGACACTCCCAGCAGAACCATTCAAGTAAAGCTGTAATGGGTTTTAAATAGCTTCGTACATCACAACATCTTTTGCTACGGGGTTTTCCGCAAAAATATTTTTTAGCAGATGAAGAAAATAACAAATGCCCAAGCTTTGCTTCGAGGTTTTAGCAACAAGGCACACTGGGGAACGCGCTATGGAGTGACTGGACATGCACATTTCTTTGCTTCTTTCCTCAAATTCCCCTACTGCCAACAGTGATTATCAAGCTGTCTCACTAGAAGGCCAGAATGATTCTTATTGCTCCGGAGTGGCCCAGAAATGGTGGTTCACAGATCTCCTTTACAGATATGCTGTCTGCCGTATTACAATCACCATTGGATATAATGAGGTCGTAATATGGTGGATGGGATATCCGTCACGTTTGTGACTGAGTGTTCCTCTCCACCAAGATCTACATCAGGCTCTAAGATACCCACAGCAGATGCTTTCGGGAGCGAGCCATGCCGTGAAGCCCAACAATTGTAAGAGTGTCCAGGTTCACTCCCTAGAATTTTTAAAGGAAATACAGCAGCCTTTTGTGTAAGCATTCCAACAGTTTGGCCCTATAATACACGAGGTTGATCTTGACCAATAGTGGCACTGGAGGACAGATGTAGAGAAATAGCTATAATCAATCTATCAAAAAAAGCATTCCTTTTGTCTATGGTTGGTAGTATCTGGGAAGAAGTGTGGGCAATGTTTCCTGTGTCTCGATTAAGCCTATTTTCCAATTGGTGATCTGTCCTTAACAACAGATAGTTGTGTTAAGGCATAATGGGATCCTGGTGGTGTGGGCTCCATTAAAAGAGCAGGTACTGTTTTCACTCTCTGTATCTACTGCCTATCAGGCTCTATTACCCCCTATGTTCTTTCATATTACCTTTAAATAAGTAATGCATTTGATTTATTTTCACATATATTAATACTAGTAATTTTCTTCAATTGAAAGTTCCTTTATGGTTACAATAAAATACATAGTTTTGCAACTTTAGTCTGCAGATAGGCTATTTAAATTCTCTCGTTATTTAGCTATGCTATGGTGCTGATACCTATGGCATGTTATAAAAATAAGAAAGACAAAACAATGGGAAAGAAAAGCTGCCTAGGTTGTGAGCTGTGCCCAAAATGCTGGTGATCAAACAGGATTATACAGCCACAATAGACCAGGAGCTGGAGAGGAATGTTTAGCAAAAAACAGAGGGAAAAACAAAGGGAACACTAGACAGCAAGCAAGTACCCAATCACACTAGAAAACTGGATTCTAAAGCAGTAGAAGAAAAAGTTGCAAACTAGAAATTTAAACTAAGGTAAAGAGAAGGAAAGGCAAGGATTGGGTACAAAGGTAACTATAGAAAGAGTGAATGTTCAAAGATCAACTAACACAGTGCTAGCTCAGTAATGCAGAATCAAGCACGCACTGAAAGACAATGGTAGTGTGACAAGCTATGGCTCAGGAATCTCTGGAAAAAAGTTATCCTTGAGACAGTTTGTTTACTGGGGTCCTCTGGCCTGAACTTGCACACACCGACCGAGCCATGTAACCTATCTAGTTCAGAGATTATAAAAGACCAATGGCATGGGAAGGATGTCTCATAAAACAAGTTACTGAAAAATATCACAAATAAAATATCAACATTTTATTATAATTCATCTTTAGATACCATCTAAAACACCCCTTAAAACAAATATCAACCTTCATAAATCTTGTGAACCATCACTGATTCAAAAATTCATTCTTAAAATACTTAATCTATATACAATTCTTCATGTTCACTCTGTATGTGTTTATCAGAACACAACCTTTTGACCAATTTTTTAATTGGAAGTTCCAGTTATTGGACATTTTCTCTTTCAATTGATGTGACAGTACATGCTTTGTAATCGAGAGCCGATACGTAGGTACCAGAATCTTTAACAAGGAGCCAGGCTCTATAGTCAAGAGCCAAGATAAAGGTGCCAGAGCCTCTTGCATGGAGCCAACATGTGTTTCGTGGCATGCCGCCTCTTCCTCAGGGTTCACTTACCAACTTACCAACATGAAGAACACCATCTATACAGACTTGTCCCTTTTACATGCCATAAAGTGCACTTTCATTGGGTCTGATATTAGGGATGAATGCCTTGACACCTCAGGCGATGCTTGTTACAATGTAGCTACATGATTGCCAATAAAGCTACCTTGATATTTTAAACGTAATGCTTGGAAAAGGCCTCACCGTTTGTTGAGGTGACAGTGGGCATAAGAAGGTGGGGACTGCAATTGCCATGACTGGCCTCTTTTCTATGTTTTAACTGGTGCTCCTTAAGACTTGACTTCTTAGTGAATGTCTTGTCACATTCAGTGCAGTTAAAGGGTCTCACTCCAGTATGTATTCTTTGATGCTTTAGAAGATGTTGTTTCTGAGTAAATCTTTTTTCACACTCCGTGCAGTGATAGGGTCTCTCTCCTGTGTGTAATCTTTGATGTGTTAAAAGATAGCACCTTGTAGAAAAGCTTTTATCACAATCTGTGCAATGATAAGGCCTCTCTCCTGTGTGTGTTCTCAAATGCTTTTGAAGATGAAACTTGTGAGTAAAGCTTTTCTCACACTCAGGGCAATGAAAGGGCTTCTCCCCTGTGTGAATTATTTGATGAGTTACAAGTTGGTACCTATTAGGGAAGCTTTTGTTACACATTATGCAGTGATAGGGCTTCTCTCCTGTGTGTATTCTTTGATGCCTTAAAAGATGGAATCTTGTAGTATAGCTTTTCTCACAATCTACACAATGATAGGGCCTCTCTCCTGTATGTACTCTAAGGTGAATTTCAAGATATGATTTATGAGTAAAGCTCTTCTCACACTCGGTGCAGTGATACGGCATCTCTCTAGCATGTGTTTGTAGGTGTATTTTTAGAGCTGGCTTGCGAGTAAAGCTCTTCTCACACTCAGTGCATTGAAAGGGCTTCTCCCCTGTGTGAATTATTTGATGAGTTAGAAGTTGTGACTCTTTAGTGAAGCTTTTCTCACACATCGTGCAACAATAGGACCCCTCGCCATGGTGTGCTTTAAGGTGCTTTTGAAGGTAGGGCTTTTGAGTAAAGCTCTTCTCACACTTGGTGCAGTCAAAAGCCTTTACATCTGTATGAGTTTTTTCATGGCTTAGAAGATTTGATTTTGTAGTGAAGCCTTTCTCACACATTGTGCAGAGGTAGGGCCTCTCTCCAGTGTGGGATCTTTCATGGTATAAGAGGGTTGACTTTGTAATGAAGTTTTTCTCACACATTGTGCAGTGGTAGGGCCTCTCTCCAGTGTGGCTTCTTTCATGATCTAGAAGACTTGATAATCGAGTAAAGCTTTTCTCACACTCACTGCAATGATATGGCCTCTCTCCACTGTGTGTCTGTAGGTGCTTTTGTAGATCTGCTTTACGAGAAAAGCTTTTCTGACACTCATTGCAGTTAAAAGGCTTCACACCCGTGTGGTTACTTTGGTGATTTAGAAGATGCTCCTTTCTAGTAAAGCTCTTTTCGCACTCAGAACAGTGAAAGGGTTTGACACCTGTGTGAATTCTTTGGTGATTTAAAAGCAGGTCCTTTCGAGTAAAGCTTTTCTCACACTCAGAGCAGGGATAGGGTCTGACTTCTGTGTGGGTTTTTTCGTGAATTAAAAGATGATGCTTTTGAATAAAGGTCTTCTCACATGCAGTGCACTGAAAAGGTCTCACTCCTGTGTGTAAGCTTTTGTGTCTTAGGAGACTTTGCTCGTCAGAAAAGCTCTTTTTGCACTCTGTGCAGGGAAAATATATCGGCTCTGAGTGGATTCCTTGATACACCACAGGAAACGTTTTCTTGCTAAAACTCTCTTCATCCTGAGTACAGGTCAAATGTAGGTCAATATTGTGGTCGGGTTGGTGTTTTTCAAGGGAGCATGGAATGGACTCTTTTACAATCATATCTTTTGTTTCCAATGTGTTGCCTGCAGAACGAAGAGAAGTAAAAATATAAATTGCATGTTATTCTAAAAAATAAAAACACACAATGTTAAATTGTACAGGTAGACAGTCTTAATACAGGGAGACAAAGGTGTTAACTGTAACAGTTCCCCATCAAAGGTAGCTTTATTAAATTCATAAGACTAAATAGTCCTCAGTCATAAGATCAATGAACAACTTTCAAAATGGAAATATTCTGCAAATAAAGTGACAATGAAAAGTAAGGGAAATGGCAACATTTGTTTTATATATTTTACCTTTTAATAACTCTGAATCTTTGACTAATGTTAAACTCCTTTAGCAGCTGAAAAGTGTCTAAAAAGCATAGAACAGCTTTGCCGCCCAAAATATTCCTTCCCCCCCTTTTAAAAATGAATAATATGAAAGGAAAATGACACCTTAGGCACTTAGCATAGCACATGGAGACGAAACTGCTCTGTCACTTTAAGGTATCCACTATGCAAGACCAGTGACAGTTATCACCTCAATTCATTTCGACAGTCTAAATAATCTTACAAGAGCAATGAAGATTCCCTTTGGGTGGCTTCACCATAGAAGTGGAGTAGTTGCTTCTACTCCACCTCACTGGAAGTAAGGAAACTACCATTCACTGGGAAATAGTGTTAAAGGTAATCTTTTCTTCAGTTCAAGGGATCTTCAAAAACTAAACAGAAAAGCAACCTCATCATATCCTAAAGAGAATTTAAGTCAAAATAACAAGAGCATCTGTTGCATGCAAATGAACATCTGAAAAGCTCCGGAGGCAGTTCTTTAGCAAAGATAAGTATCTTGAGTTTGATGGAGGTTTTTATTGACATGGATTACATAAACACTAGAAATGTGTATCTCCATAAGAAGAGGATTGCCTTAAACCTTAATGTACAAATGAACAATACACACGCATAAAGGTTGTGGTGGAATTGCTAGCCTCAAAGACAGAACATTTTAATAATCCATTCATCAATACATGGAGAGGAAACTATTTTATTGCATTAGATAAAAACAAGGAAATAAGTAGTCTCCATTAACTTGAGAAGTAGAAACTTTGAAGATGACAGCAACAAAAACATCTTGTTACCCTAAGAGTAAGCGAAGCTCAGTGTGAATCCTATGACACCTGGAGTCTAACACCCTGTAAGCAAGAATGGTAGGACTCACCAATAAGCAGGGCTCCCACTGGTAGACTTACCAAAGGTAGGCGAGAGATTGGCAGAAGGGGTTGACACCAGTAGCCCTATAGCCCCTATCTCTACTACAACCCCAGATACATCACAGGAAGCTATCTTAGTTGGCTCTACATCAATTTCAGGGGCTCGTATATATAACAACTCTTGTGAGCTCCAGGCAGCTTTACTAGAAATGGAATCAGAAGCAGCAATGGACAATAAACCAAAGCAAGCTAAGCAGGTCTTTCTTCTGAGGTCACCTTTACGGACAACATATCTGCTCAATCCAAAGAAAGTGAGGCGAGGCTAATAGGAGGAGGCAAATCAACGAGCGGAGTGTTTGCTTTATTACAGTCCCATGAATTTGGCTGCTATATAAGATACAACCAATTACACCTATGGTGAAGAACATCAAATTGAGGAAGCCATTGGCATTAAGCTAAAACAAACTGAAGTGGAACCTCAGAATCTTCAGAATATTGGGTTGTAGCGACCATTAGACATAAGCTTGTCGCAGGGAATACCACCCGACACCACAGGGGGAGACAGAAATGAGCCCCCAAACACTTTATTTAATCCAGTTGACACTCCAAAGGGTGCTGCTCAGTGTGGGCAAAACTAAAGAATGATTATTTTCGGAACTCTTCCTGGTCAAGCAAATTGTTGCTGGCAGGTTACCTGTGCCACAAGAATACATCTGGTGCTGAAATGTCTGGTGCTGCTGCCTCTGCTCCTGAAGAAGCCTTGCCAGCTTGGGACACAAGTACAGTCTTGCCTGTGCCATAATCTCTGAATTGCTCTCTCTGAATATTCTTTATCTTCTCCAAGTTTACAGACTTCAAGGGCTCAGATTTAGGCTTCATGTTCCACTATCCCTGCCTACACGAGACCCAGAGTATATCTATAAAAAGACAAATGAAGCAAAGTCTGTTGTGCCTGTAGGGACAAACAAGTGTGACACAATTGGAGAGATCATGCCAGGGATCAGCAGCGGGGAGGTCACTGTATTCCTGGCAACTTCAAATATATTGTATGACTACACCGTCACAATCTCTTGGAAATCTTCCCTTTAATTCTTCAGAAGGTTTTCCATAACCTGGTTCATGGAATTTCACAGGGAACCAATGACAATGCAGTTTAAATAGGGGCACTAATAATGCCAGTCTTACAGCTTTTTACTCAAGGGGTTCAACTACCTACTTTCCTTGTCAAGAGGATTTGTGGCTGTTGAGCTGCTTGAATTACATTTGTTGCCTCATCGGAAGCCACCACAAGGGAATCTGGAGAAAGAGCCTTTTTAAGTAATGAAGGGTCAGGAAGTACAGACCTGAAATTCTTCTCCAGAATTTTTTATACAGGCTGCACGGAAATGGGATTCAAGAATGTGTTCATCGTTGGCTCCAGAGGACATAAAGAGAGATGAACAATTGTTCTTGGCTGCTATTGGGTGTGAATCTTTATCCTGAAAGTATGTGCACAGGGTCTGTATAATCTAAAGTGTCCCAGGGGCATAACAGGCATGTGCACCCACTTCCTGTACCCCCTGAGCATTTTCTTATTACAGAGGGGGCTGCAAGTGCTTTTGCTGCCCCTCTGTAATACATCTAGCACCAAGGCACCTACAGTACCAGCTCTCTCTTAAAGCAGCATTCCTTCATTTGCACTGCGGCTTGACTCCATGCAACAGAGGGAAACACTTTGGGCCTAGTTTGGCGGACACATTACTTCATCACAAATGTGGGAATTATGCTGCCTGCCTTATTACAAGTGCTGTATGATGTAATGCACTTGTAATTAGGTGGGTGGGATATCCATGTGACAGAGTATCCATCTTCCAAACTCTAAATCAAACCCTTTGTCGCTAGCCCACAGAATATTACGGATGCAGGCGCAAAGCCAAGAGACCCTCCAGAGGTGCACTAACTGTATGTCACAAAGATGTGATGCAGTCAGTGCCATCCCCCTGAAGGCACCCTTTGAAAAGGGATCCCATACCCCACCCCCAAACATCCCTCTGCTGGCAGGTGCACTCACTCTCACCTGTATGCAGAGAGATCTCTGTTCCACCTTAAAGTGCAGGCCAGGTGCCGCCTTCACTGTGACAGAACGACTGCTTCAAAAAGCCTCTCTGCATTCTACTAAGACGCCTCCCTGGGACAGCCGTGGGTATGAACTTACAGTGGGGGCAGTGCATTATCTATAACAGGGAGCACTGTCACCGTTGGCGCCTGGTTAATGTTCAGGGTGCGATGTGGTGCAAACAGAGACAGTGCACCCTTTATGTAATGAAGTTCTAAAAGTCCTCGTTGCTATGTTCTACTTCCTTACAGCTGTATTTCAGTGCTGCTAGATCACTGGTTTGCAAAGCCCTTGATGGAATGGACTCGGGATGTCTTGGAGGGAGGGTATGCCTATGCGTGGAAGAATGAGAACCTAAAGAGTCAGTGCTCGAAGGAGTGACTCCCTTCACCATTGTTCCTTCTACCCTTGGACTTGGGCGACTCCCTCTGCTGATCCATATGAGGAAGCTTGTGTTGAGTCTTTTCCGCAGGTCACTTGTCCCAATTTTGCTTGTGAAAGTGGACTAAAGATCATTATAATCTGGACGGAGTGTGCTTTTCTGAATGTATCACCTCATACCTCTACAGTTGAGGTTATAACTGAGCCTGTGAAACAGGCTGAACATTGGAAGCTGCAACAAAACCCTTAGGAGGTGTTGCTGGGTGGATGAGTATGCTCTCTAGACTCTTCTTGGCAATTACAAAGACGGTATTTAACTAACTGTCGTGACAGCGAGAAAAGCATTGCTGACTGCACCTCAGCCCTGCAAGACCTGCCTCTACGATTTTTCTCAAAATCCTGTTCACAGCCAGGATCGCTCTTAAATACAAATCAGTACAATACTTTATTACACATGATTAACAACTGATAACTTGCAAGTTTACAGGTTAACATGGAAAACACTCAAAACCATGTGACCCCCACAACCCTGAATTCCTAGGTTAAAACATTACTCGCTCTTTACTATACATTTGACGAAGGTTTATGACTGAGCATTCTTTGACCTATAAATGCGTACGTGCTCTTTTGTGAATGTTATTTTATTTGAAGTGTGTGCTGACAGCATTGTGGGTCTGAGACTCTTGTGCATTTGGACTTTGGTTTCTTCCCTGCACCCATTGTAAATCATGCACCTGCGTGCTTTGAGCTAATTCAAGTATGTGCCCAGTATCAAATCAGTTCGCGATCTGTTTGTAGGCACGGAGAGTGCGTCGGAAACTTGGGTGCTAATGCTGTGAATACCTGCAGGTCAGTCAGACATGAGTTGGCCTTTTAAAGATTACCCTTTCGTGTTTCTTAACTCGGCTGCATCCTTGAACAAACCTTTCACCATGCTCGTGTCAGTGTGAGGGTTTGGTCTAAACTGCTTTTTGATTGTGAGCAGGGGGTAAACTCTATTGATGCTTGATGTTTTCACATTTTATATTCTCGGTAATCTGTTTGTTTTTCACATTTCCTACAACAGAGGGTTAGATTACATGAGGAGGAAGCATAGGAATGGCAGGAATTTGAGAAGCTACGTCATCCTCAGACAAGTGAGTGGCTACTGAATGCAGTTGACCCCCCCACTTTTTGGCCTCTTTTTAGTTACTGGATACTGGTTTTTGACTCTGACAGTGCACTGAGGCCTGCTAATAAGACCTCCATGCCAGTGCTCTTTCCTTAAAGCAAAGTGAGGTCTAATTGTAAAATAACTTTCAAAGGGCTTTAGCACCCTTATAAGTCTCTAATAAATGGTGCCCCTGGCACCTAGGGCACAGGTACTAAAGAGGGCCCCTAAGGGCTGCAGCATATCTTATGCCACCCTTAGGAACGCACACACAACAATCCCACACAGACTGCCATTGCAGGCTGCCTGACATGGTGAACACTATGAAATGAAAACATGACATGGCACACTCTTGTGTGCCATGCGAAAGTCACTCCATTTAATACAAGTATGTCACCCCTACAGCAGGCCTTTGAGCCTTGAGGCAGGGTGCATTATATTGTGTGAGGACATATCTGCATAAGCAGATATACCCCGTGATGTCTAGTTCTATTACTGGATATTACAAGTCAACCGGGAAGCCACACATAAGGTACGTACTGAGCATTGATCAAAACAAGTTACCCATCTACATATTGGCTTCACTGAAAAATATGGTATCAAACACCTCATATAAATAAACCCACACTGATTCCAGTGATGGGTTTATTAATACATGAACCCAAAGGGTACCTTAGCAGTGACCCCTGAACCCTACCAGTCCTCTAGTGTGCTGGCTGACTGGTCCTGTCCACCCTGCCACCACAAACAAGTTTCTGCCCCCCTAGGGGGAGAGAGAACTGCTCACAGAAGTCAGAAAAAATGCCTCCTCTGGCAGGAGGTGTTAACATCTCCTCCAGCAGGAAGGTTAGTAAATTAGCATGTCAAGACAGGAAGCTTCAAAGAGAACACCGCCTTAGATATACGAGCCTGGCTTCCCCTAGACCTGGAGGATACCACCCCTGGCTGTGAGGCCCATTTGGCACCAGGACAGGCGGGTAATTAGCTATGCTAGGAGGAATGTTACACCTCCAGGCTGGTCATACCCCTAAGGAGGGCTACCTGGAGTGAACACGAAAATTAGGATTTCACCATCTTGGTTGTGAAATTAGGAACTCTGGGATACAGTGATGCCCACTTCCAACAGGAAGTGGTCATCTAGGAGATGTAATGACCCCTAGGGTTAAATAGCTCATTAGCTACTACCCTTCACTCCCCTTAACACCCCTAAATTTAGTATTTAGGTGACCCCCTGACACCAGGAAATCAGATTTGTTTGCCTGGAAAAGAAAGAAGGACAAAGAAGAGCTCACAATTCGAGACCGGAGGAGCAACAATTGACTTGGCGCCAAGCCTCCCTGCTGTCCCTGACAATTACACAGACCCGGCTCATCCAGAAAGCGTTGTCACCTCCAAAAGCTGTGGAGGAGTCACCCGTGACTCCAACTGGCCAGCATCATCTCCCTTGGAGCAGAGGAGCTGCTTCCCTGCATGTTTGCAGGCACCAAAAGGACCGAAGCAAGAGCCTGTAACAGCGCAACCTTGCAGAAGAAAGACTCACTGCACACAAGCACACCCCAGCCCGAGGTGCCGTGAACAGACAGTGCCCCTTAAGTACAGAGACCCCCAAGAGTTGAACCCCTTCTTGGGTTGAGGCAGACTGGCCCACCAGTTCCCGCCTGCAGCCTGTGACTGCAGAAAATCAGGAACCACGACAGCCTCTTGAATGCCGTGACCCGATGCCTGAAAGTACCACAGCACCCGTGCCCCCCATCCCGAGGAGAAGTGGGCCAACATTGTGCACGGGGGCCAACTGGGCTCCTAATCGGGTTTGGCCAGACTGGTCCCCCATGTCCACACCTGCAGCCTGTTTTCACAGGCTACCGCAAACCACGAGTGCTTCCCCCAGCACGAATCCACTGGAGCAATCACCACTGCAGCCTAGTCCCCCAGCCCGAATTCCAGTAGACCAGCGGTGTCCCTACGTGCCTAAGCATCTCAAAGACTGAGTCCCCCTGTGGGTTCAATTAGACTGGCCCTCCCAGTCCCGGCTTGCAGACTTTTTTTTTCACAGGACCATTTTCCTGACACTGAAAAGCACTTCTGAACCCAGACGCCCTAGTAACCGCCCCTTCCCCCCTGCGGTGACCTGTTGGTGCTGCCCTTGCTCCATACTTACCTTTATTCCAGAAGATTGGCCGTGTAAGTCACTGATAAGTACCAGTATGCAGTATATGTGTCTGTTCCCATAGGATAAAGTTAACGCATTTAGAGTGCATTTTCTGTATTCTTCAAAACTGCTAACTGAAAAAGTACTTACCCAAAACAAAGGTCTTGGCGTAAAAAAATATATCAAAATATGTGTTCTTTTTTAAAATTGGTCTCCAGTTTCTTCTTGAGTGTGTGTCGCATTTAGCATTTGTTCAACAAATGCTTAACACTGCCTTCTGATAAGACTAAACTGCTGCTCTCCCACACTACCACTAAAAGAGCATTTAGGGTTGTGATTTTTAGTCTGTCTACCAACAAGAGTTGTCTGTCCTATCTGCATAGTGTGCCTCTACATTGCCGTTGGACATGGGCACCCCCACCTTTTGCCGCTGGTACTGAAGTTTTCAACTGAGGTGTACTGGGTTCTAGCCAAACAGGTTCCCAGTAACAGTTCCCTTTCCCTAAAACAAGGTAAAACATCTAATTGTATACAGTCAACACACACTCTAGTACTTCTGTAAGACCCTAGTAAATGGTACCCCTGGTACCTAAGGCCTGGACAGTAGAGAGGGTCCCTAAGGGTTGCAGCATGTATTGGGCCACCCTAAAGGACCCCATAAAAACTGCACACAGCCTGCCAACGCAGACTGTGTGTCATGATGCAAGCCATGAGTGAAACACAACATGGCACTACATTGTGTGTCATGCCCCAGTCACTGCATCTAACATATGCAAGTCACAGCAGGCCTTCCAGCCCTAAGGCAGAGTGCATTATATTTGATGTGAGGACATCTCTGCATGAGCAGATATGCCCCTGCGATGTCTATTTCAATTTCTTACACACTGCAAGTGAACAAGGAAGCCATCTTAAGGTATGTATTGCGCACTGGTCAACACAAGTTACCCCGCTACATAGTGGCTTCCCTAAAACCTATGGTGTTTGGCATCAAACAGCTCACCTTATTAAATCCAGACTGATGCCAGTCTTGGATTCCTTATGGCGACAGACGGCACCTTAGAGGTGACCCCTAAAACCAACTAATCCTCTAGAGTGCTGGCTGACTGGCATCAACCAGCCGGACACCACAGACATGTTTCTGACCCCCTAGAGGTGATAGCCCGTGCCCTCAGAGGCCAGAAACAATGCCTACTCTTGGAGGAAGGTGTTATTACCTCCTCTGGCAGGATGGCAGGTGAATCTGCATACCAATACCAGGGACTTCAAAGACCCTGCCTCTTTTGGTATTGTGCCCCTGATTACCCCAGACTTGGGAGTTGCCATCCTGTGCTGTGAAACCGAAGCTGGGCAGACAGCTGAACAAGACATCCTGCCAGAGTGCCTGAGAGAAATGCAAATGTGCACAAGGAGTTAATCTGCAAATGTAAAGGATGCTTGGGAGCCAGTACTGGCTTTAATTGTTCGAATCACAAGAATCTTTGTGATGACAAATATTTTTATTTTTTAGTAGTAGTGCAAAGTGTTAACAATTGACCTATTAAGTGCGTGCTTTTAAATGTAATTGTATTTATATAGTGTTTACTACCCCTGACAAGGTGTTGAAGGGACAATTATGTACAATTCATTTGCATTACATACATTCTGGGTAATGCTAAAATGTATTTTGGAAGCACCATTTTATCATAAACCCTTTCCAACATTTTGTAGTAGTCTATCTTATACTGTGTGTAATGCAAGTTTAAAATAAAAACTAACACATTCATAGTGCTTTCTGTCACAGACTGTGACCTCGTAGCACAGAAAATACACAAGTCACTATTCACCACTGGACCAACCAAGATTTAATCCTGTGGCCCTCTGGTTACACACAGACCTCTGTAGTGCATTTACCAATAGAGTTTTTTTAATGAACTTATGAAAGTGCATTTCCAACTGAGTAACAACTTATTTTTTTATTATTTTTTTCATATAAGTTGCACCTTATTTTATATGTATCTACCTGACAGTGAAATACCAAAAATGTTACAGAATATTTTGGGTGTTTTTTTATCCATGGCTTTGACCCTGCCCCCAAGCGCACTGACCCAATCCGCATTGCATGCGACATCACAGTTCCCATACTTTTTTAATGCACTTCGACAATTGTAGTAAATTAGCAAGTCAAAGCAGGGAGCTTCATAGAGCACACGCCTTTGATATGCAAGCATGGCTTCCCCAAGACCTGGAGGATGCCACCCCCTGCCCTCAGGCCAAGATGGCACATAGGTGGGGGACGGGGGGATTAGACAGCCAGGAGACATGTTTCACTTACAGGCTAGTCACACCCGCATGGTGGCTTACCTAAAGTGAACATAAAACAACTAATTCCACCATCTTGTATGTGTGGAATTAAGAACTCTGGGACAGGGTGAGGCCCACAGCCCACAGGAAGTGGTCATCTATGGGGTGTAGTGACCCCAGGTGTGAGCAGCTTACTGGCTACTACCCCTCACTCTCTTTAACACCCCTAAATTCAGTGTTTAGTTGGCCCCTGACACCAGGAACTCAGATTCGACTGACTCAAAAAGAAGAAGGACAAAGAAGAGCTAACGAAGCAAGAACTGAGGACCTGCAACTGACTTGGTGCCAACCCTACCAGCCCCGCTACTGCTCCGGACAATTGCGATGACTCGTCCTTCCGCTGTGCAAACTCCGAAAGCCAGGGGAGACTGCGACCACTTTGTCAAACAGGCAGCATCTCCCATGGAGTAGCAGAGCAATTTTTTTTTTTTAACAAAACTTTATTTATGCTTTTATTAGATACACATATAATCTTGCAATTGCAGCCACATACAGTATATGTTGTCAAATAATACCAAAGTATGAGACAAAGAACTTTGACCTCCTCAACTCAATCCGGAGACATCCTTCCATGAACTGTATTAGAGGTTCCCACCCTCATTTGTGTAATTCACGGTCCATTCTCAGCATACCATGCAAGATTCCCCGCTTCTGGTTCTCCAGTTTCTTTACCGATAAGATATTGCTTATAAATATCCCAGTGTTTCGCAGGTCTATTGATTGGGGAGGGGAGCATATTCACTGTAGTTGTCTGTTTGCGTACTGCAGAACACCATGTCTCTGTGCCAGACTTCCCACTGTCGGAACTGGTCCGCGGTCCCACCTCATTGCAATACGTCTTTTAGACAGCAGGAGCCCGATAGCTATTAATTTCCGAAATTTTATCTGCAGATGCCTATCCCATCCCAAGAGTGCCATTATCGGTTCACAGTCGAGCTGTTCTCCCACTATGGATTCCATTTCACAAATCACCGCGCTCCAGAAGCGCCTCACTCCATCACAGGCCCAAGACATGTGCAGGAATCCAGCCTGTTCCCCACCACATCTAGGGCAATTCGCATTCTCTCTTAATCCATATCTATGGAGCCTTAGAGGGGTGTAGTATACTCTATTTAAATACTTAAAATGTATAAGACGGTGTCTGCCATTCAAGAATATTGTACGCGTTCTGGCACACCAGTAGTGCCATTGTTCATCTGTCAACTGAACCCCCAACTCTCTCTGCCACTCCAGCTGCACATTCGATAGCTTGTGTACTCGTAACTTCTGAATATTTGCATATAGACAGGAGACTAGACGCCGAGGTTGGTCATTTAATATCACTACTGAGAGAGCCTGTACATCTGGGGGCTCTCGCATATCGTCTCCCAATAGCGCTGCCAACGCATGCCTCACTCTATGGTACTGATACCGGAGTAGGGAGGTAGGTTCGGCAACTCGGCTCTCCAACAAGTCCCACCTTTTCATAATGCCTTCCTCGAATAAATTCCCCATAGTGCTAATGCCCAGCTCATTCATAGCCTCTACTAACTTTCGATCCCGCCAAAGCATGAACCAGGCGCACCAGTCCACCGGCATATGCGGGGAATACAGTAGGACCAATCCCTGTCCGTGCAAAAGTTCATGTCAGGCATGGGTAACCGAGTTCAGGGAAGCAAATTCCTTATAGCGTCTATTCGGGGCGTGAAACATCCTGCTCTGTAAGGGGACCGGTGAAGCCAAATTCCTCTCTATTTTTAGGTACGGGATGTCGCCAGTCCCATGATTCCAAGCCTGTGCCACTGCAGCGTGTGCGCCACACGGTAGGCCTCTGATCTGGGGCCACAGACCTCTCAACTCATGTGGAAGAGTCAGGGTGCGCCACTTCACCCGGGTTGCTTACCCGGCCAAGCTAATCTAGTGATTAATGCTCTCAATATGTTAAAATAGGTTCTTGGTAGTGCTATTAGGATGTTCTGAAATAGGAACAAAAATCGCAGCAGTACCACCATTTTCATAAGTGCTATACGGCCGACCAACGATAATGGAAGCCTGATCCACCTCTCCACATCCCCCATCAATCTCTTAAGCGCAGCATCAAAGTTATCAGCCATTACTTTCTTAGGGTCTGTATGTACTTTAATCCCTATATATCTCACTGACTCCGTCTCCCACTAGAGAGTGAAACCCACATCCACCTGTGTTGTTACTGAGGTCAGGGGGAACATTATGGACTTGCCCCAGTTGACCTTGAGCCCGGACAGTGCACCATATCTAGTAATTTCGCGGAGGACTGAGGCAACATTTCGCTGCGGATCTTTAATATATAATAATGTGTCATCCGCATATGTAGATAACACAGGGGTATAATTTTGAAAACGGAGGCCGCGATGTCCATGATACTCTTTCAGGGCACACGCCAAGGGCTCCCCCACCAGTGCATATAGCAGGGGGGAAGCGGGCATCCCTGTCTAGTGCCTCTCGTGATCTTAAAAGCTACCGTCACCATTCCATTTATGCGAACCCTGGCTAGCGGTTCCCCATACAATGTGGAAACCAGGCGCAAAAAAATGTCCCCGACACCGAAGAGCCGCATGACTGCCTTCATGAAACCCCACTCCACCAAATTAAACGCCTTATTGGCATCTAAAAAAAACGCTACTGCCCTTAGTTCTGGGTTGATGTTCTGTATCGTACCAAACAGGGTGTGGAGATTCATAGTCAGGTTACGGCCAGGAACGAACCCTGCCTGTTCTGGCTTGATCAAGTGCGGCAGCACCTTGGCCAAGTGATCCGCCAAAATTTTAGCAAAAATGTTAACATCTACGTTTAGTAGTGACAGTGGACGGCAGGATGAGCATTGTTCTGGGAGTTTCCCTGGCTTAAGCAAAGTGATTATCATTACCTCCCTCATTGACAGGGACATAAGCCCCTCCACCACCATTTCCTTGTAAACTTCTTTCAGCTGTGGGAGTAACAATCATTTGTATGCTTTATAGAAGCGTACCGTCAGTCCATCTGGTCCTGGAGCCTTATGTTCGGCCATCCCTCCCAGTGTTTTCTCTATCTCTCTCACGGTCAGTGGTGCCATAAGGGCCTCCCTGTCTGTGTCTGTCAGCTGCAGCATCGTAATATGTGTAAGATAGTCCATCAGTGCCTCGGGGTCCGGGTCTACCCTGGAGGTGTATAAGGATTGATAGTATTCACGGAATCTGACCGCTATGAGTTCAGAGTCTCTAATCTCACCCCCATCCTCTGCCTCTATTGTTATAATTGCGTTTTTGACCCGATAGGGACGGACCAGATTCGCTAGGACCGAGCCATGTCTATCACCTTCTCCATATATTCGTGCGATCGCATATTTCCCTAAGTGTTGAATTTCTGCAAGGGCTGTCTCCTGAAACTCTTGCAACTTAGTGTGGATGTGTCCTAATATGTGTACATCTGCAGTGTCTTGGTGGTCCCGTTCTAGTTGTGATAACTCTCGCTCCAACAGCTGTAAACGCCCCCTAATCGATCTAGAACCCCTGCATGCTTAGCTATAGTGATCCCGCAGATATACACCTTAAATGTCGCCCATACTATGCCCACATTGCCCACTGAACCTTTATTAATCTGGAAAAAGTCTTTGATCGCTGTGGCCAGTTCATCCCTGAAGACCGAGTCCAACAGTGAGAATGGGGAAATCTCCACGAGAACGGCAGGGCCGGTATTGCGCTCAAAGTCAACAGTAGCGGGACCGGAGAGTGGTCGAGTACGTTCTAGGCCAATGTGTTTCAGATAGAAATCTGCCAAGCAAACTACATGAAACCAGCCACAAATCTATACGTGTGTATAAGTTGTGCGCAGCTGAGTAATGGGTATAGCCACCTCCCTCTGGATGCCTATCTCTCCAGATGTCCACCAACCCCAGCTCAGCAGCCAAGTCTAGAATCGCCTTCGCCACAGCTGCTGGTCTGCGGGCCGCACCTCCCGACCTGTCTAATGTGGGGTTCAATCTGCAATTAAAGTCTCCACACCATAGCTGTGGAAGACCTCCCCAGGAGTCCGCTCTAACTGCCAAATCACAATAGAACTGTGGGTCATCATAGTTCGGACCGTATATGCCTATCAGTAAAAATGACAATGCACTCCCACTACAGTGTGCCACCCCATACCGTCCCCCTGGGTCATTTGCCACCTCACGAAGGCTGATGTCAGTAGTCCTTGAGGCTCAAATCAGTACCCCACAGGAGTGTGAGGTGAAACCAGCTGCCAGAAACTGTCCCTGCATCCTCCTAGGAGTGAGCATAGGGCTATCGGGAGCCACGTGTGTCTCTTGTAAAATAGCTGTCTACTTTATGTCTTTGTAAGTATGCCACTATCTTTTGAGTCTTTTGGGCATCATTAAAACCTTGCACGTTCCAGGTAACTAGTCTGATCTTCCTAGAGCTCTTATGTGTATCTGGATATAATTGAGTTTGGGTCATCCGTTATAGTAGGACTTCAATTCTGTGTCCACCCTTCCTTCACCATGTATCTGCAATCGTACACCTCTAAGCATAGATATTAATGCAAACAACAATCCCCCAACAACCCCCTGAGATCCCACCCCCCACCCACAATAGGCAATACCCCAACCTGCCTATCTGATTATTCCCCAAAGAAACATCCCCCCACCCTCCCCAACGTAATCTATCCCTAGGATAACTATAGGTGGTGCACACACGTAGGCGGATGTTACCCGGCCACGTCGTATTTCACTGATGTGCCGGCCACCTATACATTATTACAAACAAACCACTCCCAATGTATATATTGCATGTAAATCTAATAATAAATAAACATTCCTCATATATCTTCCCCTCTGTGATACTATACCAAATTTGACACTTTCAGTCTCTAAAGTGCAGTCAGTGATTGAGGGTTAATCACATTGTTCCCATTATATTTGCAGCTCAGGCACTTTTCCAGTGTTGTAGCCTCATGACACACGGCCCTTCTCCAGTTGGCTAGGAATTTGCGTCATTGACATCGCTGCTCCCATTACCTGCCGCTCTGCGTTTCACAAACTAATCTAGTTTTTTGTGGTCTGTGAAAAATATTGGGCTTCCGTCCACTTCTACTCTTAATTTAGCCGGGTACAGCATTCTGTATTCCAGGCGCAAGTTTCTTAGTTGTTTCTTTCCCGCAATAAATTGTCTCCTCGCCTCCTGCACCTGTATTGTGAAGTCCGGATACAGCAATACTGTCATTCCTTCATATTGCAAAGTTTTAAGTTCCCTGGCGCGGCGCAAGGCAGCGTCTCGATCTCTATAGTTCAACAGTTTTGCTATAATAGGACGAGGAGAGGCCCCCGGAGGCGGGCGGGCCCCCAAGGATTGTTTTGCTCGCTCCACGACAACAGGTCAGAAAAAGTAGCACGCCTCAATAGTTGCACCAGTAACTGTTCAATGAAGCCCTCCATATTGTCAATCTCGGTGGACTCTGCGATTCCCACTATACGTAGGTTATTTCTCCGGGAACGGGCTTCTAGGTCATCTACCTTGAGGCGTAAGGAGCTTAATTCTTTGTTTAGTTTTACTTGGCTGGTAGCTATATCCGTTTGACCATCCTCCACCTCAGATACCGTCCTATCTGTTTGATCCAGACGCTCTGCTTGTTTGTCAAGGCGTTCTGTCATTCTATCCATGCAGTATGAGAATGAGTCTATCTTGCCATCTATCTAAGTTAAGCTATGTTGCACTGCCACCAAAATTTGACACAGGTCTTGTTCCTCACCTGAGGTTACATCAAGACCCTTCTGTGGCCCCAACTCCGCTCCACCTCCTGTGGGACTGCTCGTTTTGTGCCGATCGAACTGCAGCTTGGCCTGGTTCTTATCCGTCTTACCCATTGTATGTTTTTGGAAGGACTCTTAATTTACACCGGTCAGGAGGCGCTAGGGCACAAAAAGTATACTTCTGCTGTATTAGCGCAACAATCGCCAAGGATGAGCATGCCTCGGGGCATATAAACTTGCCTCCGTTGCTAGGTTTTTTCGCAATCCAATCTCAACTTGTAGTCCCAGCCAGGCATCCAGGATCATGGCGCGCCAAAAACCCCACCGGTGCCATCTCCCAATGTGAACCGCCCCGGTCACAGGAGAGTCCCCTTCTTACGTTGTAGGCCAGCAATAGCCTTTGGACTCAGGCCTCCACGGATTGAAGGGCCTCTGCATCCAAGGGCCAAACTTTAGGTCCAAGCTGCGCCAAGCCCAGCGCTAGGGCCCTTAGCACACGTTCTCCGCCACTAGCCTTGCACCAGCCGCTCTATGCCACCTTTCCCCGCAGGGCCGCTCCAATCTCTGCCTCACCCACTGTCGCTCCACTCTCCAGTGCTCTGGGGTTCAGCACCAGGTCTAAACCACACGGAGTTCAATTTCGGGGCTCCCAGCGTGCGCACTCCGTCTCCTTCAGCGTACCAGGCCGCCCCCGTATCGCCTCACCACGTGGGGCCCCGCAGGTAGCCAGCCGCAGTCACTAGCACCCCACCTCTGCTGGCCTCACCGGTACTGCAATGCTCTCCGCGCCCGTCCAGCAGCGCCGCCGTACACAGCACACAGCGCGATCTTCATGCCCTACTCGGTGCATCAGCCTCTCTCCACCGCACTGCTCTCACCAGAGCGCGCCTGCTCCAACGATCGCCCCGTATGCCTCTTGTCACTGCCGGGCCTCACAGCATCCCCCCAGCAGCGTTATCGCGGACTCTCAGGCCGCAACGGCTTCCTCTCTGCTCCTCGGTTTCCAGCAAAATCGGGGGCCCTCACGCACCTACAATATCTTTCTGTCAACAGCTGATGTGTAGTACTTGGTCAGGAATGGTTTAGTTTGAGGGATTATTTACGGATTGTAAGGCGGCCGGTGGAGCTCCGCTACAACGCAGCCATCTTGCGACCGGGCAAGCTCCGCCCCCCAGTAGCGGAGATACTTCTCTGCATCTTGCAGACACCAAAAACTGAGTGTATCTGAAAGCCACCATCCGCTGGACCAAAGGCCTCTGCACCTGAATCCCCACAACCAAAGTACAAAAAGTACTAGGTTGTCCCTAGTACCCAGAGACCTTCAAGAGCTGAGCCCCCCTCTGGGTTTAGCTGGACTGGCCCCTAGTCCCTGTCTGCAGCCTCTGCCTGCAGGAAAAGTTGAAACCTATAAAGCCAATTCACCACGTGATCTGACATCTAAAAACACCAGTACACCTGAGCCGCACAGCCCAGGGAGAAGTGAACCAACGGTGCCCACAGAGTCCCGAGACCTTCCAGAGATGAGTCCCCCTTTGGGTTTGGCCGAACTGGTCCCCCAGTCCAAGCCTGCAGCCTCTTTTCACAGGTAACCACAAAACTGAGAGTCTTCAGCACCCCGACCCATGCCAGACAAAGCACCACCGCACACAAGCCCCCCGCTTGAGTTCTCAAGTGGACTGACGGTGTCCCTGCAGGCCCAAGAACCTGAAGATCTGAGCCCCCCTATAGGTTCGCCCAGACTGGCCCCCCCAGTCTCTGCTTGCAGCATCTCTCCAACTGGGCCGTTCTCCGTAGGATAACATTAAGGCACCCAACGCTGTACAGCATCTGGGAACCCAGACGCCACAGTTTCTCCCGAAGTGACCTGTCGGTGCTGCCTTGGACCTTGCCCCACACTTAACTCCAGAAGAACATGAGAACAAGAACAGTCCTGCAAGTCGTTGTCAAGTGCCCGTATGCAGTATATGCTAATTTTCCCATAGGATAACATTACTGCATTAAAGTCACTGCAAGTGTATCTGCTGTATACTTCAAAACTGCTAACTTAAAAAGTACTTACTCAATAATAAAGTTCTCGGTGTTAGAAAATATATAACACGTTATTTTTCTAAATTGGTGTGGCTCTCCTTATTGAGTGTGCGTGTGTCATTTATTGAATGTGTGTATGGATAAAATGTCTAACACTCCCCTTTGATTAGCCTAAGCTGCTCAGCCATCCTACAACAAATAGAGCATTTAGGATTTTTAAGGAAAGCCCTGTCCACTTCTACGGTATACCTGGACTCTTCACACAGTTTACCTCTTTTTGGTATACTCTATCAAGAGCCAGCGTCCTACATTTGTGCACCGGTGACTTGTTTCAAGCTGCTGTAATACAAATTGTCTCAGCTCTCTGTATATTGTTATCACCTCCGTCAACATTTCCCTAGTTTTTGCTATTTGTAGTCAACCTTGACACCCCTGTCTATGTGAGGCATGCATGTCGGTAATGCAGGCCATGTCTGTCCCGGCAATGAGAAGAGTTGTTGATGAACATTTTGTGTTACATGTAGTAACTCTCTTGAACACGGTCATACTTTTGATGTTAGTTAATAGCACTTCAATATTCTAAATGGATCATAGTATGCCAGAGAATACATTATAGCTTATCTTGTGAAAGGCTTTGCTGCATCTACAGCTTGTATATCAGTTTATGAGTAATATATGTCAGAGCTATACATGGATTCCCTTTGACCACAAGAGTAATTTAATTTCACCCCCTTCTAATGGGACTCCTCTTGCCGTCAGCTGGGCAGTTAAGCTAGGGTGCACATGAATGAATGAACAAATGTTCCAAGGAATTTTTAAAGCGCGCAGCTACTCAAGTGTGTCCCAGCGCTACACACGTACATGCAAACATGCAGACCAACCTATTAACTAAGAGAAAAAAGGTACGTTTTGAGAACATTCCTAAGTAACGATCCTTGCGAAGTGGTAAAGTGCTAGCAGAGGCTAATTCAATATTTGGCTGGAAAGTTCTGAGAAGGAACGCTCGCCGATCCTGGCCCAACTAAATCTGCGTACCTCTACAAGCAGCGCCGCAAGGGAACAGAGCACTTTGACTGGAAAACCCACTGTTTATATTTCTATCTCCTCTGTCTGCTCACCATCCTTTATAAAGGCTGACAAATGATATTAAGGTTCTCTCGGAGGGGATTTCCATTATAGTGATAAGCACTGAATACTCCCCCCCACATGCGGAGACCCCAGAGCAGTTTTTCACAATATATGTTTTAAGTGTTCGCCTTTCTTTGGGAAAGCCTGCAGGGACACTTAAGAGAGAAAAATATTATGCAGCCTAAAGGAACAGGCTACAATGGCCCAATTCTTCATCCCTTACTTAAAGAAGGGGCCAGGAGATTATTTATGTATATAATGTTATGATTTTTTATGTAAAACAGCATAGATGTCTTTCACAAACCCTTTTTTTGGTAAAGTAGAGAGATGAAGAAAAGGGGGGAGGTGTAGCCCCGTAGGCTGTCATATTAAGGGATAAAAATAGACACTGTGCCTTTAAAAACCCAGTGAACATCAGATTCTCATCATGCTGAGCAGATGGCGGTTGCTTCAGTTAAATTTTCCGGCTCCTACTGACAGGACCCTGGAGCATTAAGCTCGGCCAAATTTTTACTTTTTCCCTCAAAATTCAAAACTGAAATTTGGTGACAACTATTTCACTCGATGTCTTTGGTCAGGCTTTTTCTGTCGTTTCCTGACAGGAATTGGAGGTTTATTCACAGAAAAATGCCCTCTCTTTTTGTCGAACGCCCATCCTGTTGGAGGAAAAAGGCCAAGACAGACCCTCATGAGGTGTGTATTCTCTGCCTCCCAGAGAATCATGTTCCAGCGTCCTGCCATCACTGTAGGAACTTTTCAAAATGCACCCAGAAATTCGCCTTCATGGTACTCAGGAGCAAAGAAGAAGCAGCCTGAAGGTGGGACCTCAGAGCAAGGAGAGGGTCAGACCTCTACTGGGGCACTGTCATCTGTCTCTGGAAAGCATGCCAGGAAGAAAACATCAGAAAAACACCATCAGGCCCGGTCGACTTTGAGAGGATCAACGTCGAGGAGAGGTACGGTGCCTACCTGTTAGCTGTCCATCCATGGTTCGATGTTGAGAAAACGTCACAGGTCAGCGTCAAGACAAGGGGTGTCAATGTCGATAACAACACCGTCGACTTGCAGACCTCGTTCGCCGTTGAGGACTCCACCATCACGACGCTTGACCTCAAGTTCCAGATCGCCGCTGAGGCTCTGCAGAAGATAGACATTGAGGTCCATACCGCCGTAGAGGTGCTGACGACGATCATCGTCGACAAGCAGGTCGACATTGAGGCATCTAGACCAGTCGATGTTGAGAGCCCACTCACTTTCCTCATGGCTACACAAGGCAAGAAGAAAGAGGAGGCGCATTTATACCCCTCTGCATTCAGAGTATTCAAGAACAAACTGCCTTTCAGGGGATGCACCCAGTTCTCCTCCGCCAGTCCCATCTCCATCTCCTCAGCCACCTCCTTGTCCACTGTCTCAACCTACTCCTCCACCAGCCCCAGTTGCTACCACACTGAGGCACACATCTCGGTCTAGAACGCACCATCATTTTAGGCACCACCACCACAGCTGAAGGCGCTCATCTCCATCATCTAGGCACTCCCGTCATCATCACCACTCAAAATGATCTTGGTCCAGACACACTACGGAAGCATAATTCTACTACTACAGGACAATACTCTCCAACTCTTTCCGATTCCCCACCTCCATGCATATCCCCAGTGGATGATATCACCACTTTTCAGGAAGTCTTGGTGAGGGGAGCTGCAAAACTTAGAATTGTGATGTCAACTCCAACACCATCGACATCAATAATCTTTGAAATCCTTCAACATAGGTCAGCATCAAGACCTTTGCTGCCACTAGTGCCAGGACTATTAGAACCAGCTATGGACCTTTTCTTGACACCAGCCTCTGTCATGCCAGCTCCATCTAGGCTTCAGAACAAACACTGCTCTCCGAAGCAGGATCCTGCCTTTCTCCATCCAGACCCAACCCAACACCTGACTCCATCACTCTAGTAGTGGCAAAGAAACACCATGCCACTACTCCCACTTCAACAATTCCTCCTGATAAAGAAAGTCAGAGGTTAGACTCAGTGGGGCGTCAACCCCTTTTAGGAAGGTATGACATGGCTCTATGGGACTCTGTGCAACAGTTTGTTGATCATCTCCCACGAGAGAAACAGGAAGACTTTGTAGAAATCCTCAATGAGGGATTACTGGTTTCTAATCAAATAATTAGTGGTGCTGCAGATTCTTCACTACTAGCAGCACATGAGTACTGCCACTGGGTCGCTCTCTGGAGGCACTCTTGGTTTCGCCTTACCTACCTCAAATGGAGGTTCTGAAGGCAGTGGGCTTAGAAAGACCCAGAGAACAAAGAAAATCTTTCCGTCCCTGCCAACACTGTTACTACTTCCAAAGGATTGGAACCCCTCAGTGGTGACGCCAACAAGATGGCGGACAGTAACAGCACCAACAATCTTACCAACCATACCAAAGGAACAAACCAGGGGTAGATCCACCCAACACAATACAGGCAAGAGTATGTCCTTTGGAGGAGAGACGTTTAGCAGTCCTTTGGAAGTGTCACTCTCCCATGACAGCTTCCCGTCCAACAATGAGAACAGCAATCCTCTCTCCTCAGTTCAATGGCATCTTCCTCACACCGAATGCTCGTCTTTACATGCGACCTCTACAGGAATGTCTCGAGGACCAACTAACAAGCAATTGGGAAGACAGGACCGTACTATCTCATCATGCAAAGCTGTCCCTGAAATAGTGGTGCTCTACAAAGAACCTGCTTCAAGGGATACTTTTTTATCAGGAAGTTCCTCCTCAGACAATAGTGACGGATGCCTCACTGCTGGGTTGGGGAGCCCATATGGATCACTTCCAAATCCAGGGCGACATACCATATCAATCTCCTGGAGCTACGCTCAGTCCATCTAGCGCTAAAGGTGTTTCACCGGTTGCTCACATCCCACTCCCTGCTTGGTCAGACGGACAATACTACAACCAAGTACTGCCTCAACAAGCAGATAGGGACAAGGTTCAGGCCCCTATCACACAAGGCCCAGGCAATCTGGAAATGGCTCATAGCCAGGGATCTAACGATCAAGCAAATCACCTTCCAGGTGTACAAAATGCACAGTCAGACTCTCTGAGCAGGATTCTGCAAGAAAACCACGAGTGTGGCTTACACGATGTTGTCCACAAAATCTTTCAACTCTGGGGCACCCCACCCATCGACTTGTTCGTCACCGCAGAAAACAAAAAATGCTGAAGCTTCACCTCGAGTTACTTCCAGCCAGGGACACTAGGGAATGCCCTATGGATCAACTGGTCCGGCAGATTTTTCTATGCTTTTCCGCCAATTCCCCTGATTCAATCAGCTCTCATCAAGCTGTCTCACTCTAGAGCCAAGATGATCTTAATAGCTCCGTAGTGGCCACGGAAATGGTAGTTCATGGACCACCTTCACCCAGTCCGTCCGTCCACATCTCAAGCTGCCATGCAGACCAGCTAATGAAGTTCAGAGGCCAGATGCTACACCCCAATGTCCCCTCCTTGAATTTGGAAGCATGGCTCCTGAGCTAGTGCAGTAAGGTACTTGAATCTGCCACAGGATTGTATGCACATCCTCAAAGAGGTTAAGCAGCCTTCAACATGTTCCACAAAAGCCTTCTAGTTGGAGAGATTTTGCATTCCTCTAAGAACGTGGACCCTACATCTTGCCAGGAAGATGTCATTCTTCCATACTTACTCCATCTGGCAAACTCTGGCTTGCAATTCTCTTCTATAAAGGTTCACCTGGCTGCCCTTACTGCCTACAAAAAATGTCCTACACAAACCTCTTTTTTCAAAATCCCAGTCATCAACGATTTTCTAGAAGGGTTGAAGAAAGTTTCCCCTCACATTAGGTGCCCTTCACCTCCCTGGGAGCTTAACATTGTTCTCTCTCGTCTTATGCATGATCCATTTAAGCCTATTCACAAGGCTTCTCTGCAACACCTTTCTTGGAAGACAGTTTTCCTTGTAGCAATAACATCAGCTCACAGGGTTAGCGTGATGGAAGAGCTTTGTTCTCACAAACCATACACAAACTTCCAATGTAGCATAGTGGTTATGAGAACTCACCTGAAATTTCTCCCTAAGGTTATTTCGGACTTCCATGTTAATCAGACCATATTGTTACCTACGTTCTTTCAGAATCCCTCTACTACAGCTGAAAGAAATCTTCATTCCCTGGATGTGAGAAGAGTTTTGAAATTCAATCTCGATAAGACATGAGACATCCAAAGATCGAACCAGTTGTTTATCAACTATGGTCCGGTCCGTATGAGCCTTACCACTTCCAAACAATCCTTCTCCTGAAGGATAGTTTCCTACATCCTGTTGTGCTATCAGAAAGCTAACAAGACACTATCAGCTAAACCGAAAGCACACTCCACTAGAGGCAAAGTGGCTACAGCTGCTTTATTGAGATATCCCTATCCCAGATACTTGCAAAGCAGCCACGTGGCGATCTGGCCATACATTTACCAAGCATTACTGCCTGGACTGATGCTAGAGCAGACGCTAAAGTAGGACAGGCCTCCCTCAGAAATCTATTTGCTTAAAATTCTGCCTTAGTTCACTTGCTGTCTTCCCCGCTTTAAGTAGGGATTGGCTTGCTACTCTATTCAGTGCTTATGACTATAAATGGAAATCCCCTACGAGAGAAGGAATAGTTTCTTTCCTGTAACTCCATTTCTCTCGTAGGGGAATTTCCTTTATGTTCATAAGCAACCCTCTCTCCTCCCCGGTGTAGGGGCCAGAAGTATTCTGGGAACCTATATATCATCGTGCATCGCCTCAAAAAGAACTGAAGCAACTGCTACCTGCTCAGCATGATGGGATACTGGTGGACACTGGGTTCCTAAAGGCGCAGTCTGTATGTTTAACCCATTAAATGACAGTCTATGAGGCTACGCTGCCCTGATTTACTTCATCCTCTACTCTACCATAAAAGGGTTTGTGAAAGACATTTATGCTGTTTTATAAAAAAATCATGACATTATAAACATATATAATCCCCGGGCCATTGTAGCCTGTCCCTATAGGCTGCATAATACTTTTCTCTCTTAAGTCACTCTGCAGGCCTTCCCAAAGAAAGGCGGACAACTACACTTAGGAACCCATATTATGAAAAACTGCTCCAGGGTCCCCGCACATTGGGGGGGGGGGGGCGGATGGACTATTCAGTGCATATGACTATAGTGGAGATTCCACTACAAGAGATTTTAAGTTACAGGTAAGACACTATTCCATTTAGAAGATCCTTTGCTAAGTGTTAAGCCCCCAACAAACCTTGGTAGGACAAGTAATTGGAGTTTTACACTAAATGACAATTTATCATACACATGCTAATACTGAGGAGGATCATAAAAATCGACAGGATGTCACTGGACAGATCTGAGTGTGCGACTTAATTATGGTGATCTGGGCCCGTAGGAATCGGAATGGGCACCATTTCATGCTTATTAACCTGCACTGTGTGAAAAATTAAAAATGCATAAAATGGCACATGCCAGGTTACTGAGGTTCAAACAAGTATTTGATTTGTTGAATAAATTTTTTATAAAAGCATATTCAATTGAATAACCACACAGTGACATAACGAGGACACCTTAGAGAAGAAGGGTGGTCACGGAAGCGGCCTGTGTAGACACAGGTGCGGCTTGTGGCCCTCGGGTGCTTTGACTTCACGGAAGGGAGGTGTAGGGTGCAGCACTTACTGGACAATGCGAAGACCCCCCGGGATTTGCAGAGCAAGGGCCGCTCCACACTGAAAATTGCTAAAACGGCACAGAACGTCAGGGGTAAGCGCCCAACACCCTCTGATAAAATGGTGAATGTCGAACTTGATGCAAGAGGGCCCCACCAGACGGTCAACAGCCCCACTTCAGGTTCCTCCCCGGTCTTTAGCCTGACTCAATATCGACATCGCAAAATCTTCGCCACAGCGCCACACTAGAAGTGGAGTCCACTAGGTCATCAATAGGAAAGTAAGGAGAGAGTGTCCTCGGGCACCTGAATAGTGCGGACAACTCTAGACAAGAACTTGCTCAGTTAGAGCAAAGAACAGGCCTAGTATCTAGCAGTGATATCCAGGAGGCTGGCTTAGGCCAATAGGCAGTTATATCCGTTCTTTAGTGGCAGGGGGCAAGAAGCCTAAGGAGCCCCCATGGGGGCCCAGATAAACAGCGTCAATTCAATGCCCTTTGAAGACAACCTACTCTCTATTATTCAACACTACTCAAGTTCCTGTACTCTCGGGGAGGGACTGCGATCGTCTCCCCCACCAGTGGAGAATTGGGCTTCACAGCAGGAGCAGGGGAGACCTCAGGCAGATCCTCAATACCAGGATGCACGAGTAAAAGGAGGGATTGGCACCCCCACAGAAAGTCTGCTCCTTCGAATAATGAGTGAACTAAAATCCTTAAAATTTCACAAGAGGAGGCAAATCAGAGGACTGAAGTACAGTTAAATTTGATGAGTAACAACATGCAGGAAATTAACACCCGTATCAAGGAGGTGGCGCAACGAGTTTCAGATTTGGAAGATGGACGGAGCAATCACTCTCCAAATGTCAAGCCGATCTGTTGGACTTGCAGATCCAGATGGAAGACGCGGAAAACCGCTCACGTACATCCAATCTAAGGTTCACGGAAATTCCGGACGGACGTGAAAACGGGCAAACTGTCACAAACTTAATTACAGACCTCATCATGCTATATATTCTCCCAGAGTCGGTTGACAGAAACCAAGACCGCTCTGTTATACGTGTTCATCGAGTCCCTGCAGTGCAACTTTCCAATGCAAAATATCCTTCAACAATATTGGTGAACTCTGGTGATTTTCACACATTCTTTATCATGCGATTAAAAACAAAGCATATCAGACCCCAGGCGACTTCACTTTTAAACTTTTCTCAGATATGTCTGCTGCCGCCGCACGGAGGAGGAGGGAGCTGAAGGAAATGATACCTGAATTTCAAAAAGCAGGAGCCCCGGCAGGGCTTAACCAGCAATTAAAACTCTAAGTCTTTTTTAAGGGTCGATCAAATATGTTACAAACAGTTGACCCAGCCAAGACTCTTTTGCATTCAATACGAAATGTAGAGGGGCTGGGCTGAAAGGGGGAAGCAAGCAATAAGGGTGATGAATTTCTCTGTGATGATTAAGATACTTCTTGGACCGTGCACAGCGCACTATCATGTAATCTACTATCAACTTCCCTCTGCTGGTCCTGGCGACCAGGTGCCATGTCACTGCGCCTTATTGGGGGTAGGGAGGCTCTGGGGGATGGAGGGCTCGAGCAGGGTCACGGACGAGAATGAAGGAGTGACTGAGAGTATTACTGACTAACAATTTACCAAAGTGACTCAGAATAGGTACAAAGCTTGGGTTCAACATGCAGTGACACATTTTAGAGCTTTTCCTATTAACCGGTGAAAGCCATGTTTGATGACCGGGTTCCTGTGAGATAAGCAACCTTAGTTTGGGAAGCACCTTTGATGCTAAAGATGTGTTCATCTGGCTTCTAAACCTGAAACTAGCACTGGTGGACTGGACTGGCATTTGACCAATACACGCAGTACTGAATCATTTGCTTCTCGTGAACCAGAGACTCTCTTCACCTTCAACGATGATGACTGCAGAATAACACTCCTCCTTTGGTTAATGGTATTTATAGAATGAAGCACTCAGTTCATATGAGCTCTGACAAGGTTAGGGAGTGATGCACTGGTGGAAACCACCCATGTCTTTGGACTTCCATCTGATCTTTCTTTTCCTGCCAACTTCTTTCTTTACCCACTCTGTGGTTGCATTGAGCCTTATCACAATATCTAGATAACTGTGGCGCTCCATGACCATTTGTATTTGGTACTCTTAAGCAGTTAGAATGTACAGTTTCTTTTACTACAAAAATGTTTTCTTTTACTGTGAACATTTGGGCCTACTGTGCCATAATATATTTATTTCCTGTGTTTGTCAGCTTGACTGTACCAGTGACCTGTTAATAAATTGTAATGGCATCATCACTCCAGATTGATCTGTTTGATTCCCACAACAGATTCCATGCTCCTGCAATATATTATATAGAAATAGATGACTTACCGACTGGAGTACAGAAGTTTTTTAATTTCTCTTGGTTTTGATCAGAAATTTCATAGGCCCCTCCCTCTTCTTTGATGCTGCCTGAGATCATTTCTGTTGTGAACACTCCTCCTGTAGTAACACAATATGAAAGAGTGGTGTCACAGCGAGTCATTAGCTGCAGGTGGGGTCCTGAACCTCTGTATGCCTCATCCGTTTCTGCATATATTCCATGTCTGGAAAATTCAAGCGTTCACAGGCACATATAAGTCAAGCAATAATAGGATGCCAATTGTAAGTGGACAACAGCCCTGTTTCCATCTAGCACCCTGATAACAATATTGATCACCCAGGTTTTGCATTTATAATTTATGATATGACTAGAATGTGTGCTATAGGATACACTCTACGGAGATGGCAAATGGTGAGAATGCGTTACAAATGGGATATTATCATGGCTAGAACGTTCACATTGACTTGTTAATCCGCATGTCAAGGTGTGTAAGTTGGCCATTTTGCCAATTACTGATAGACTAAAAGCACTGCCAAAAGTTCATTGTGATTTTAATTTTCCCGTGTATATACTACAAAAAACAGTAAATTTAGAATTAAATGTGCAAACTTGTTTTTAATCCCTGCATCTCTATGCAAGCGCACACACTATCAAGTGAAACATGAATCATTTTTTCTTGTGACACACTTAAATATATAAATGCAAGCAAGCTGACACTACATCAGTATTCCTTACTGCTGCCTTGTATAACAATCCTAAATTGTAATGGGCTCTTTTGGAATTTGAAGAGAAAATGGTTTTTTGACAGGAATTTTCATTTTTTCCTATCAAAAATGCCTTCCCTTTTCGTAAAGGTTCCAGCCTGTGGTAAGAAGAAGGCACAGACTGACCCCCATTCAGTCTGGTTTTCATGTCCTCCTGTCGCCCACCAACCTGAGCCATGCGATCACTGCCAAAAGCTGAGGGTGGAAAGGAACACAGGGACGCCACATAGGTTACAGAATAATGCCTAAACACACTAACGTGAAACCGTAGTGCGTCTTAACTTCTTTTACATATTATACTGTACTCTGTACACCACGTATGGAAAAGTGCGGCACCTAAAGCAAGGCCTCCAAAATACACCCTCATGGTTATCCCTACTGATATAGAGCACAACACATCCTAGTAGGATGCTGCCCCTTCTGCACTTCTATGATGGGCTATATGAAGAGGTCCCATGTAGGTCCCAGAGGCACTGGAGTACCTAATATTCCACTTCAGGTAGGTTTCAGGAAAAATAAACACCATATATACATATTCCGCTCTTCCTTTTAGAGTTGACGTGCTTCGTACCCTGCCCCACGAGAGGAATCACCCTTAATTGCAGGGTACAGCAGCGCAAGTGATATAATATTTGGTGTGTGCCCTAGGGTCGGGGTGCTGGTCTCGTGTTGCGCGCCCTTACCTGGGAGGCACAAGTGGTACACAGCTACTGCACGGAGCCGAGTGTGGACAACGGCCTCTCGAGTCCCGGTGCAGAGGCTCTATCTCCTCCGAGCCTCGGCGGAGGGGCTGAAACCTGATTTCCTACCCAGGGGTGAGGTGACAATACCCCGCAGCCGGAGGAGCGAGTGGCCGGCATCAGGCTCAGCAGGATCGGGGGCTACTCCTCTCCTGAAGCCCTGGGGGCGAGGCCAGTGCATCTTCCTTGGACTACTCGAACCCACCCACTGGCTGACAATGGCAAAGTTCCTCCATACTCCTCCCATCCCTCCTTCCGGAAGTCCTCCTTTGCCCGGTGACTTTCTCCTCGGGAGAAAAGACAAAACGGGATGGTGGCAGGGGTAGGGTGCGGTCCTCACTCGGGTCCGGTCGCACTTTGACCACGCAGGAAGATTACAAGATAAATTCAAAGAAAAGCGCTCACCACGTGCTGTCAGGGGGCATGTCGTATAAAAAGAAAAACAAGTTCACAACGCGCTAGATGAAAAGTGAGGAGCACTCACCACAGACAAAATGAGTAATAGGAAAACGTGCTCCAAGACATTACAGAGGGGTGCTCCTCATGTCTTAGGGGATAATACAAAGCGCTAGTGGCCAGAGAGCAGGAGAACAGTGGTCTCTCCATACTGAGCTCCCTGAGAGGCACTAAAGGGAGGACACAAAAGGGGCAAGCAGGCCAGCACACAATATGTAGTTCCAGTGGCGGTTCCTCCAAGTAGCCCCACAAAACCTTGGCAGAACAGAGGCAGCGGGGTAACATGCAGAAAAGCAATCCAGAGGAGCCCTTTGGGCCACCCAGCAGACACCAGGCAGCAGGGCAACAACAGAAGAGCAGTCCAGATTAGTCTTTTCTGCAGTCCAGCAGTCCTTCTGGCAGAGATTCGGTCCCAGTTCCAAAAGTGCTCTAACAATCGGGGAAAGCCCCTTTCTACTTACACAAAAAAAAAAAAATTGTTCAGGGGGTGGGAGGTAACTTCAAAGGAGTCCTTTCCTGTCAAGCACAACGCCCTTTCAACCCATCCCTGTCTCCAGACATCAGGAGGGGGTAATCGGTCCATTGTGTGAGGGCAGGACACAGACTATTCACATAGAAGATGTGAGCAACCCTCCCTCTCCCCAGCCAAGGAAGACTATCAGTATGCAGATGCCCCTTCTATAACACCCAGCCCCTCCTGTGTGATGGAAAGTATGCACCAAGTGGCGCTGTCACTCTACCCCAGACGTGGATTGGAGTCAGGCTGCAAAAGCACTAAAGTTATAAGCACAGAGAAATGCCCACTTTATAAAAGTGGCATTTCTATAATGGTAATAAAAAATCCACCTACACCAGTAGGCAGCATTTCTCACTACAATTCCAACCATACCAAACATGCCTACACCACCCCTCGCAGATCAGACAATACCACTTAGCCATATGAAAAGGGCATTTTCAATGCAATCATGTTAGAGAGACAGCCCTCACAGCAGTGAGAAACCAAATAGGCTGTTTGTCACTGCTGGGGCAGGACACACAACCAGGCACATGTCCTATCTCTTTCCTACACAGCACCCTGCCCATAGGGCTACCTAGGGCCTACCTTAGGGGTGACTCATATGTAGCAAAAGGGGAGTTCCAGGCCTGGCAAGTAAATTTACATGCCAGGTCCCTGTGGCAGTAAACTGCGTTCGCAGGCCTTGCAGTGGCAGGCCTGAGGCAGGTTTGAAAGGCTACTTCTGTGGGTGGCGCAAGCAGCGCTGCAGGCCCGATAGTAGCATTTAATTTACAGGCTCTGGGCATAGAGATCCACTGTACAAGGGACTTACAGGTAAATTAAATACGCCAATCAGGTGTAAGCCAATCACACCAAGTTTAGAAGAGAAAGCACATGCACTTTAGCACTGATCAGCAATGGAAAAAGTGCCCAGAGCCAACAAAAAGAGGTCAGAAAATTGGAGGAGGAAGGCAGAAGGTTTGGGGCTGACCCTCCAAAAAGGGCCGGGTCCAACAGAGATCTATGCAGACTTCAGAGCATTAACACACAATGAACAGTCCATTCCAAAATATTTTCATAATAAGCCTTAAAGAAAGAGGGAGATGAGTAAATAATCAAGGTATCTGTTCAGCAAAATTAATAGAATCTTACATGTTACTAAAAATGTGTGCCTTATCTTTGAATAATATTGGCGTATTCACATACAACCAAGTATGAAGAAACAGTTACTTATCTGCAACAACAGATCTCCACACAGGGTATCCGAGCCAGATTTACAACTATAGAATGTTTGGCCGCTGCCAGATTTACAACCTTAGAATATCTGACAGCTGCCTGTTCAGACCTTGAAATCTTTAAAAGTCATTTTTTAAACAAAAATGTTTTTGCTTTCACCAGAGTCAACAGCTGTTCCATAATGTCTTACTCAAAAAAATGCATCTCACAGGTTGGAACTAATATACAGCATCACTTTGAGCACAAGGACTGTAGTGACACCAATTGCGAGAGAACCTGGGACATGTTCAAGACCCAAACTGGAGGGATGGTGATAGTCATGGAGGCACAAGCAGGGGTGGGAATGTGTATCTCTCGACGCCCAAGAATGAAAATGTCACTTACCCAGTGTACATCTGTTCGTGGCATCGGTCGCAGTAGATTCGCATGTTCTGCAATAGCTCGCCATCTGGTGTTGGGCCGGAGTGTTACAAGTTGTTTTTCTTCGAAGAAGTCTTTCGAGTCACGGGACCGAGTGACTCCTCCTTTTGTCTCCATTGCGCATGGGCGTCGACTCCATCTTCGATTGTTTTTCCCCGCAGAGGGTGAGGTAGGAGTTGAATTGTAGTAATAGTGCCCATGCAATGGAGTGACTAAGTATGGACCTATTTAAGGTTGAGATGATACATATATAAATAATTGAAGGTAACTTCCAAACTGCTACAGGCTCCCGGGGAGGCGGGTGGGCACATGCGAATCTACTGCGACCGATGCCACGAACAGATGTACACTGGGTAAGTGACATTTTCAGTTCGATGGCATCTGTCGCTGTAGATACGCATGTTCTGCATAGACTAGTAAGCAGTTATTTCCCCAAAAGCGGTGGATCAGCCTGTAGGAGTGGAAGTAGTCTGAAATAATGTTCTTAATACAGCTTGACCTACTGTGGCTTGTTGTGCGGATAACACGTCTACACAGTAGTGCTTGGTGAATGTGTGAGGCGTAGACCATGTGGCTGCCTTACATATTTCTTGCATTGGGATGTTTCCTAGAAAGGCCATGGTAGCACCTTTCTTTCTGGTTGAGTGTGCCCTTGGTGTAATGGGCAGCTGTCGTTTAGCTTTAAGGTAGCAGATTTGGATGCATTTAACTATCCATCTGGCTATACCTTGTTTTGAAATTGGGTTTCCTGCATGAGGTTTTTGAAATGCAATAAAGAGTTGTTTAGTCTTTCTGATGTTTTTTGTTCTGTCAATGTAATACATCAATGCTCTTTTGACATCTAATGTATGTAGCGCCCTTTCAGCTACGGTATCTGGCTGTGGAAAGAACACTGGAAGTTCCACTGTTTGATTTAGATGGAACGGTGAAATAACCTTTGGCAAAAATTTAGGATTGGTCCTTAAGACGACTTTATTTTTGTGTAGTTGTATAAAAGGTTCCTGTATTGTAAACGCCTGAATCTCGCTTACTCTTCTTAGGGAAGTAATGGCGATGAGAAATGCCACCTTCCAGGTTAGGAACTGTATGTCGCAGGAGTGCATGGGTTCCAAAGGTGGACCCATAAGTCTAGTTAGGACAACATTTAGGTTCCATGAAGGAACAGGTAGTGTTCTTGGTGGTATAATTCTCCTAAGGCCCTCCATGAATGCTTTAATGACTGGTATCTTATATAGGGAAGTTGAATAGGTAGTCTGCAGGTATGCAGAAATTGCTGCAAGGTGTATTTTAATGGAAGAGAAAGCTAGGTTAGATTTTTGTAAGTGAAGCAAGTAACCCACTACATGTTCTGGAGTTGTGTGTAATGGTTGTATTTGATTAATATGGCAGTAGCAAACAAACCTCTTCCATTTACTTGCATAACAGTGCCTGGTGGATGACCTTCTGGCCTGTTTTATGACTTCCATACATTCTTGGGTAAGTTGTAAGTGCCCGAATTCTAGGATTTCAGGAGCCAGATTGCTAGATTCAGCGATGCTGGATCTGGGTGTCTGATCTTTTGGTTGTGTTGTGTCAACAGATCTGGCCTGTTGGGCAATTTGATGCAGGGTACCACTGATAGGTCTAGCAGCGTTGTGTACCAGGGTTGCCTTGCCCAAGTTGGTGCTATCAATATGAGTTTGAGTTTGCTTTGACTGAGTTTGTTTACCAGGTAAGGAAGGAGAGGGAGAGGAGGAAAAGCGTAAGCAAATATCCCTGACCAGTTCATCCATAGGGCATTGCCTTGGGATTGTTTGTGTGGGTATCTGGATGCGAAGTTTTGGCATTTTGCATTCTCCCTTGTCGCAAACAAGTCTATCTGAGGTGTTCCCCAGAGTTTGAAATAAGTGTTCAGAATTTGGGGGTGAATTTCCCATTCGTGGACCTGTTGATGATCTCGAGAGAGATTGTCTGCGAGTTGATTTTGGATCCCTGGTATAAACTGTGCTATTAGGCGAATTTGGTTGTGAATTGCCCAATGCCAAATTTTTTGTGCTAGCAGGCTTAACTGCGTGGAGTGCGTCCCCCCCTGCTTGTTTAGATAATACATTGTTGTCATGTTGTCTGTTTTGACGAGAATGTATTTGTGAACTATTATTGGTTGGAAGGCTTTTAGTGCTTGAAAAACTGCTAGAAGTTCTAGGTGATTGATATGCAGTTTTGTTTGATGTACGTTCGATTGTCCTTGTATGCTGTGTTGATCGAGGTGTGCTCCCCACCCTGTCATGGAAGCATCTGTTGTTATTACGTATTGTGGCACTGGGTCTTGGAAAGGCCGCCCCTTGTTTAAATTTATGTTGTTCCACCACAGAAGCGAGAGGTAAGTTTGGCGGTCTATTAACACCAGATCTAGAAGGTGACCCTGTGCTTGAGACCACTGTGATGCTAGGCATTGTTGTAAGGGCCTCATGTGCAGTCTTGCGTTTGGGACAATGGCTATGCATGAAGACATCATGCCTAGGAGTTGTAATACCATCTTTGCCTGTATCTTTTGTGTTGGATACATGCGTTGTATGATGGTGTTGAAATTTAGAATTCTTTGTGGACTTGGAGTGGCTACTCCCTTTGATGTGTCTATTATGGCTCCTAGGTATTGTTGTACCTTGCGCGGCAGAATGTTGGATTTTGTAAAGTTGACGGTGAACCCGAGTTTGAAGAGGGTTTGTATGATCTGATTTGTGTGATTTGAGCACTGTATGAACGAATGGGCCTTGATTAGCCAGTCGTCCAAATATGGGAACACATGTATTTGCTGCCTTCTTATGTGTGCAGCGACTACCGCTAGACATTTGGTAAAGACTCTTGGTGCGGTTGTTAATCCGAAAGGCAGTACCTTGAATTGGTAATGTATTCCTTTGAATACAAACCTTAGGTATTTCCTGTGCGATGGGTGTATTGGTATATGGAAATAAGCATCCTTGAGGTCTAAAGTTGCCATGTAGTCGTGTAGTTTTAGCAATGGCAATACTTCTTGTAGTGTGACCATGTGGAAGTGGTCTGATTTGATGAAAGTGTTCACTACTCTGAGGTCTAGGATTGGTCTCAGTGTTTTGTCCTTCTTTGGTATCAGAAAGTACAGTGAGTAAACTCCTGTGTTTATTTGTGTGTTTGGCACTAATTCGATTGCATTCTTTTGCAATAGTGCCTGCACTTCTATCTCCAGGAGATTGGAATGGTGTGTTGTTAGATTTTGTGCTTTTGGTGGTATGTTTGGAGGGAATTGAAGAAATTCTATGCAATAACCATGTTGGATAATTGCTAGAACCCAAGTGTCTGTAGTGATTTTCTCCCATGCTTTGTAATAATGACCTATTCTTCCCCCCACTGGTGTTGTGTGGAGGGGGTGAGTGACATGTGAGTCACTGTTTAGTAGTAGGGGTTTTGGGGCTTTGAAATCTCCCTCTATTTCTCGGGAATTGCCCTCCTCTATATTGTCCCCGAAAACCTCCTCTATACTGTCCCTGGTAACTGGACGGTGTGGCTTGTGAGGTGCTGGCTTGTGTGCTTTGACCCCGAAACCCCCCTCGAAAGGGCGTTTTACGGAATGTGCTGTAATTCCCTCTGCTCTGCGGGGAGTAGAGTGCGCCCATGGCTTTGGCAGTGTCTGTATCTTTTTTGAGTTTCTCAATCGCTGTGTCCACTTCTGGACCGAACAGTTCTTTTTCATTAAAAGGCATATTGAGAACTGCTTGTTGAATCTCTGGTTTAAATCCAGACGTTCGGAGCCATGCATGCCTTCTGATAGTTACAGATGTATTAATTGTCCGTGCAGCTGTATCTGCAGCGTCCATGGAGGAGCGTATCTGGTTGTTGGAGATGGCCTGTCCCTCTTCAACCACTTGTTTTGCCCTATTTTGTAAGTCCTTGGGCAGATGTTCAATGAGATGTTGCATCTCGTCCCAGTGGGCTCTGTCATAGCGCGCAAGTAGTGCCTGGGAGTTCGCGATGCGCCACTGGTTTGCAGCTTGTACTGCGACTCTTTTACCAGCTGCATCGAACTTGCGGCTTTCTTTATCTGGGGGTGGTGCATCTCCAGATGTGTGGGAGTTGGCCCTTTTCCTAGCTGCTCCTACAACGACAGAGTCTGGTGGCAGCTGTGTAGTGATGAAAACCGGGTCCGTAGGAGGCGGCTTATACTTTTTTTCCACCCTTGGTGTGATTGCCCTACTTTTGACCGGCTCCTTAAAGATGTCTTTTGCGTGCCGGAGCATACCAGGGAGCATAGGCAGGCTTTGGTATGAGCTGTGGGTGGAGGAGAGTGTGTTGAATAAGAAATCATCCTCGACCTGTTCTGAGTGGAGGCTTACGTGGTGAAATTGTGCTGCTCTAGCCACCACTTGAGAGTACGCGGTGCTGTCTTCTGGTGGAGATGGCTTTGTAGGGTATGCCTCCGGACTGTTATCTGACACTGGGGCGTCATATAGGTCCCATGCGTCCTGATCTTGGTCACCCTGGCTCATGGTGGTGTGAGCTGGGGAGTGTGATGGAGTTTGTGCTGGTGAAACGTTAATCACGGGCGGAGGAGAGGGTGGTGGTGTAACTCTTTTCACCACTTTTGGTTGTGGTGTTTGTTCCGTCTGGAACTCCAACCTTCTCTTTCTCCTAATGGGGGGAAGGGTGCTTATTTTTCCTGTCCCCTGCTGAATGAAGATACGCTTTTGCGTATGGTCTACATCAGTTGCTTGTAGCTCTTCCTCAAACCTATGCTTCTGCATTTGGGAGGTTAGCGAGTGCTCTTCTGTATAAGAGCCTGAAGCTGGGTCGCTTGCAGTCTGTTTCGGCATCGAAACTTTGTCTGCGTGTTTTTTCGGCTCCGAGGTGACTTTTTTCCTTTTCGGGGCCGAAACCTCTCGGCGTCGATCTGTTTCGGTGCCGCTGTCTCGGCGTCGAGCCGTGTCCACACCGGCATCTCGGTGTCGAGGCTTGTCTCCAGCACTTTCTCGGTCCCGAGAAGGCTGCGTGCCGGTGTCTCGACCGGAGTCGGACGATCTCGGCACTGTTTGGGCCTTTTTCGGTGCCGACGGTCGGTCACCGATTTTATGGGTTGAGCCATGGCCTGGTGGCAGTGGCGTCCCCTGGGCCTTGTAAATGTTCCTTTGAGTGGATTTCGACGTCTTACTCACGGTTTGTGTATCGTCGAATCCTTCGGAGTCTGAGTCTTGGATCGAGAAGGTACCTTCCTCTTCTTGTTCCTCGAACTCCCGTTGGGCTGTCGGAGCGGACGCCATCTGAAGTCTTCTGGCTCGACGGTCTCGGAGTGTTTTTCGGGACCGGAACGCACGACAGGCCTCGCAGGTGTCTTCGCTGTGCTCAGGTGACAGGCACAGGTTGCAGACCAAGTGTTGGTCTGTGTAGGGGTATTTATTGTGGCATTTGGGGCAGAAACGGAACGGGGTCCGTTCCATCGGCGTTCTTCAGCACGCGGTCGGGCCGACCAGGCCCCGACGGAGGATCGAAAAAACTACCCCGAAGGGCACCGGAGCTCTCCGATCTTCGATGCGGTGTGGAATCTAAGTACGCCGATCCCGAACGCAACAATACCGACGAAAATCTTCCGAAATTAGCTAATTTTCCGTTCCGAAACTCGGAGCGACAGGAACACGTCCGAACCCGATGGCGGAAAAAAAACAATCGAAGATGGAGTCGACGCCCATGCGCAATGGAGACAAAAGGAGGAGTCACTCGGTCCCGTGACTCGAAAGACTTCTTCGAAGAAAAACAACTTGTAACACTCCGGCCCAACACCAGATGGCAAGCTATTGCAGAACATGCGTATCATCTACAGCGACAGATGCCATCGAACATCTAGATTTCTTACAAGGGCAAGAGATTTATTTTCTATTTTGTCCGAAGCACAAGTAGACAAAGACTTACTAATCTGGTAATCTGATATATAGCTATTCCACCCTGTTGATCACAGCTAGGTAATAAGAAGTTCTGAGCAGTTTATTGGCAGTGAAAGGGTTAATGCAAAAACTGGAGCCTGCACTTTCATTTATCCAGAGCAGAAGAACAACATGTTGGAGCAGAGCTAAGTAGCAGCTCAGTATAGAACATCCACAGCACTGTCAGGTAGGAGGCCTTTGCTTTTTCTCCCGAGGCTCATGTATGGCTTCCGGGGCCTCCCCTGGTCCTTTCATTTACTTCGAGCAGGAGGTGAACAGCGAGCTTCTGCATCTTCAGAGCACCCACAGCACTGGCACGTAAGAGGCTGGCTTATCTACCTCTTGGCCCCTGCTCTGACTTGAACCCTGTGATCCAAGCCTTTTATTCTGTGCTCCAGCCTTGGGCCTCATAAGGCCCCAAGATCCCTCCTCACTCGCCTCTGGGCCCTACAGTAAAGCGCCTTGCTCTACCTTATCATGAAGCTTGTGCCTCCCCCCCTTGCACTTTGCCTTTCCTGTACACCTTATGTCTTGTCTGGTGCCTGTACCTGCTCCCCCTCCGCCACCCTCTCTCACAGCCCTGACCTGCTCCCCTTGGCCTCTCATTTCTTATCTCATTCAGGGCTTACATTAAAGCTCCTTACTTTCCCCAATGGGCTTTCATGCAGGTCCCGGATCCACCCCCATTTCTGACCTTGCACTCGGCCTCTCATGTCTCACTTTGTGCCTGCACCAGCGGTGTCGTGAACACACAGCTGACGCAGCTACAGCAGCTGTGGCGTTCTTGATGGGCCTCTTCTGTCTGCGGATCCGCAGACAAAGGATCACAATTGACATGAAAGTGTGGGTGAGTGAAAGGATGGATGGGTAGATGCATGGATGAATGAGTGAAAGAGTGAATGGATGAGTGAAAGGGTGGATAGAAGGATAAGTGCAAGGGTGAATAGATGGATGAGTGGATGCATGGGGTGATTGTGTGGATGAGTGAAAGGATGCTGTCTAAATGTAAAGGTGAACTGATGGCTGACTGAAAGAGTAGATGAATGGAAGACTGGGTGGATGGATAGATGGGTGGGTGGATGGATAGATGGGTGGGTGGATGGATGGGTGGATGGATGGATGGATAGTCTGTGTATGCTGTGCATTGAAAAGTCTAACACTTCCAAATTACGCATGAAAGAACTTGAAATCAGAACAAACTGGAGACATGGGGCCTGATTAGGAGTATGTCGGTCGGACCGCTAGACCTCCAATATGGCGGTGGAGAGGCCACCGCCAAGCCGGCAGCTTCCCCTTTGTGTATAAGGATGTTTCCGCCAGCCCGTCCATAGGAAACAGTGCGGCAGCATTAGCCTCGGATCTCAGGGAGAGCTGAGGCCAATGCAGCCGCACAGCAACACACACAGTGCTCCCAGCACTCTTGTGGCCATGGCAGACAGTGCGCATTCTGAGGGTACTGACAGGAGGGCCCTTGCACTGCCCTCAACATGGTCATGGGCAGTGCAGGGGCCCCCCTGTGGCCCCATCTCTACCATTCCGCCACCCTTTTCATGGCAGTGACCCACCACCAAAAGGCTGGCAGAAAGGCAAGTCATGATCAGCAGGGCAGTACTGACAGAGGCACCCCATGCTTAATCACGACTTGCATCACCGCCAACCTGTTGGAATCCATGACCCTGGCAGTGGTGGCGGTCCGACCTCCAGCATCCTGATCTGACGGTCAGGGCACCAAGGATGCGGCGGTTGAATCACCACAGCGAGTACGGTCCTATGGACCGCCGCACTTGTAATCAGGCTCATGGACTACTTCTTAAAAGATTGTTTCCCACTGGACTCTGCCTCTCTGGTTGCTACTTTTTGAAATAAAAATTGAAATTTGAAAACGTACAAAGCGTATTATACCAGCAAGTGTCGCTTTTAACGCTTCGCCATGTTGTAAGTGAAAGGATTTCACTCTGGAAAATAAGTTTAATCGTACATGCAACCATATACCTTCGCAGAAACATAAAACCAACAGACCTTACAAAAGGCAGTAGTGAGGCTGGGGTGCCCACATACTCTTTTTGATGTGCCTTAATGTGCAGCTGTGTGGTATACGTGGAGAGCCTATGCCTGAAGAAAACACATTGATATTCCACAATAATAAAACATTCTAAAACATGCAAATTCCATGATGTAATGCAAATTAAAATGGGAATGTTTTTAAAACTCTGTAATTCCTTTCTTAAAATTCTAAATGAAAAGCTCATTTACTAATTTATTTGTTTAATCTATTCTTCTAACATTCCTATGTTGTCTTTTGCTGACTGTCCTTGATTCTTTTTTTAAATCTTTTACATAAATTCATAAAATCGTATCAGCAGCGACAAGCTTTGTGATCTCTAGGCATTAGTGGATACCTTCCTCCATGTTGTCAGACAACCATTTTGCTCTCTTTCTTCTGCCAACTACACACACTATTTGTTGCTGGGTTGGTCCGGGATTCTTACTGTTTATGGTAGATGGGACTTGGTGAAAACCCTTTAGTCCCTGCTGAGCCCCGGCCTCAACTTACTATTATATTTATGTCAGCTCATCTGGACCAGTGGCCTAATATTATTAATGTAAAATTAGTGTCACTTCAAATTGAGATCTAATCTCATTGGTCTCTGACTATTGAGATTGGTTCCAGATGTTTTGTGTTTCTAGGTAGAAAGAACACTTACCTGCTGTGCAGGGTGTATTTTTAAATTTGTTTGTGTCCAGATCAGCTGTAGGATAGGCTTCTTCTTTGATGCACTTTGGGATCATCACTGTGGTAAAGTCTTCTGCAATAATAGAAACAACAAAGTCTGATTTCAGTCAGTGACAGGTGCTGAAGATAGAGCTCCTTGGGCTTCTTTCACCTCCCAGCTCACCTCAGTGCATCATTGCTTTCGTATGGTGTACAAATTATTCACAGATATTCATAAACTGTAGAATGGAGTAGTAAGTTACTCAGCTCTAATGTGTGACCTAGGCAAAAGAAAGAACAACAACGCAAACAAGTTGTAGAAAGATACCTGTCACACTCAGGCCTGGCGTCTGAATCTAGACAACAGTGGGTAGCAAACATTTGGACAGATCTCCATGTAGTACCTTTACAAATGCCTAAAATGGGGGAATTCCTAACCAGAGCAGCAGTGACTACTTTCCCCTTTGTAAAGTGTGCAACTGGTAAATATGGTAATGATCTAAATGTCTTGATACAGTAG
Organism: Pleurodeles waltl; assembly: GCF_031143425.1. Lineage (NCBI taxonomy): Eukaryota > Metazoa > Chordata > Amphibia > Caudata > Salamandridae > Pleurodeles > Pleurodeles waltl. Next base: position 1,518,202,303 of record NC_090447.1, read on the forward strand.
TAACAATTGACACTATCAATCTTGCTAGAATCTGTTTGGAGGAGGCTATTCCTGTGTACACAACTCCATAATTAACACAGAGTGTCTGCCCCTATTGATCACTTGAGCCTTTTCTAGGTAATAACATAACCTGGAGAAGTAGAATTATAGAAAAAAAAAAATCAGTAAGGAAACCGCCTTCTTAGTGAGAAAATCCGAAATGACCCTATGAGAAACTAACAGTCAGTCCATGATGATACTTTATTATTATGGAAAATTGTGTGAGTTTCATAAGTGACACACAGACTGAAGCTCTCTCAGTATTTTGGCCAATGTACCAGGCACCAGAATACAATATTTCAGAAAGGATGTTGCTGATCAAAGTTATGTATAGGTTGAAAAGACTAGATCCATTAATTTAGATAGACCAGCGGGACATGACTCCTGCCTAAGATGGAGGATGACTCATTTGTGTGGTGCTGGCGTCCTCTACACTATCCAACAGAACCTGGTGTTCTATCCTGCCCAATAAACCTCAGACACCCACAAAGACCTGCTGCCAAGACCTGAGTGTTCAACCCTCCGGAAGAACAGTCAGTGAGAGTGCGTCAATAACCTGAGGAGCCGCAGCAAGCACTGGAGCCTACTGAGTACGTCTCAGTGGAAATTTTCATTCTGCTTGATGTAAGTTAAGAAATTTGGCGACTTCCATTACTTTTTTAATGCGGAGTTCCTACCAAATTCTGCCAGTCGTTGCAGGGTGGAATTCTTTCCCTATTTGAACAATGGAAACACGAGGCCCATACAATGATTTTCAGTTGCAAGGAAGCCTTCTGCCACAATTTTCTAAAGCAAACGATTGCAGTCAGAGGACTGCTTCCCGAGTAGGTTTTCTACTGGAGAAGCAGCAAAATCCAAACGGCTTTCAAGTCGGTATTCTACCTGAACAGAAGGTTCATGTAGTTTTTTAGTGCAAAACATATTTTGTTGACTTTTTATTTTCAAAAGGAAGGAAGAGCCACAGAGAGTCAAAACTTCCTCTCCTTATCCAAAAGGCTCCCCCACTGCTTTGTCCATCCCTTGGTCACTTGTCCTTTGGATTTGGAGGGAAAAAGATCACTCTGTCTGCAATCCCTGCTCTATATATCACTGGAGTTTAAGGATTGTTTTGTGAGAAATCAAGTAAATTAAGGATACGTTTGTTGTTTGATAGAGAGCATGAACCAGTATTTTATTTTTTACCTTTTCTGTTTTTTGTTCCCTAACATTTGATTGTGGATAGGCTACAGTTGCAGTAGGGGCCTATTTTGCATTATATTTTTTCCATTTTCTTTCTAGGAGAAAAAGTTTGCACAATTTTGGGATGGCTAGGGGCCTAGTTTCAAGGTGCCTTTTCTCCATTTTATGTGTGCGGTTTGCGAATTTCACACTGTTTTGCTTATTTTTAAGTCAAGCCTAGACAGCGCTTCCATGTTCTTTTCAAGACATGTTGTATATAGTTTGTGGGCTTACAGCTCACCCACTGCTTTTCATTTGTTCATTTCAGTGCTCTTTAAAAATCCTTGCTTCCAAGTGGGTAATCTTTCCTATTTGTGCCTCCTTTTTGTCAATTGTTCACTCCCACTTAGCAGTGCCCCATTATTTGTAGACTACAATTTGTGTGCATTTGGGCTTGTTTCTACGCTCTGTTTTTTCCCTTTGTTTCTGCACAGTGGCATGGGAAGCCTCTTCTTTCGCACAACTGCACCCTCTTCCATTCGATTTTGAGCGCAATAGAAAATAGGCATTTAAATCTTCTTGCCTCTCTTATCAGCACAGCGCTTGCTTTCATGTTTCATCATCATGCACCTTTTATTTTATCAGCATGACACCCAACAGTTCGTCATCGGCACTGCAAGGACTTCAGTATGTAAAGCCTTGGGCCCCAGGAGCCTCCACGCATGCGCCTCCTGATTTTTTCTTACCCTGTCATCGGCGTCTTTGATTTTCCCATCCACTGCTTATTTCATCCTGCCAATTCTGTCCAGCACTGCTCTGTCAGGTTAAAAGGTCATATAACATCACGGATATTGTGTTTTTAGAAATATCTATGGTTAAAGAGGTAGTGTGTGAGTTGGGAAGTTAATGGGTAGAAATTAAACACTGACATATCTCCTCTGAATTCTACAAACTGCATAGGTGCATGTACTGCTGAAAAACTTTCTGAAGCTTGCCTAAACAGTTTGCTTCAGATTTTTAATTTGATGCAAAAGCGATAAAAGCACGATACTCTGGAGAAGACACATCCATGTCTACTTAAACTTAAGTGGTTTAATGCTGCGTCACCCTGCTCCCACCCCCCCAAAATGGAAATAAATAAATCATTGGGACCCCCTTAGGAATTTTAATAATTATTCAGGTGAGTTTACAATGTTTTAATATGTCTAGACTTATTTATGCATTGCAGTTAAGTTCTGGTACCTTTTTAAAAATGCAATAAACATTTTCTACCTAAAACAAAGCACTATTATCTGCATAATCCTTCTTTTGGCCAGGGCCTGGTGCCCATCCAGGGATCACTTGAGGCCTCCCTAGCAGGGCCCACCCTCCAGTTTGAAGACCCCTTATTAAACAAACATGCACACAAGAAGTGTGGTGCCGACTATATTAACACTGGATGATTAAACTTCTTGATGGTAACTTTGAACACAGTGCGTGGGCTCCAAATAAAAGCTGCACACACCATTTTATTGCATTTTTATAAAACATATCACGTTTTTCTAGTGTGAAAGGTTGGGACAGACTGCAAATGAGGAGTGAATGGCTTAGGAGTTGTGACGTGTGGTGCGAGCACCGGCATCCTTGCTGTTTATGATACCTAGAGGTGCATGTCATCAGCGGAGTGCTCGTCTTCTCGCCAGTCTCTGCCCAGTGTTTAATGCCTCACCACTTTCCTCCTCCGAGGGGGGCCTGTAATGGAACCAAAAGGGCTTGTGTACAGGGCCACCTCTAGATGCTCACGAGGGGCGATGCGCAAGGCTGCCTGGGTTGTGGTCTCAAGACAGATGGGTTGTGTATTTGCTGGTTTTACAATGATTTGTGACCTTGGGTACCGTCGGATACATTGGGTCCTACTGTGTTTTTAATTGTTTATCTTCAGTGCTTGAGGTGCTCCTGTATTTTTTAACTGTTTGAACCCCACACCTGCCCTCCCATTCGCTCCCACCATATTGCAATGGCAATAGCTCACCAATTAGCGAGACCTATTAGCTTTGCCAGTGCTTGTTCTGTTTGGGTCCTAGACTGCCCACGGGCCATGGTCAGCCAGCACTTGGCATTAGGTGTAAATAAAAAACGTTTCCTGTGCTATATTGTTTTTTAAACATCTATTGATTTATAGATGGCCAGGGATTCAATTCAAAAATTAAATTTTTCTGCAAAGTGGTAAAGTAACATTTTAAGTCTTGGGATGTTTGTGCTTGGAAAATTGTTAAAGTTGACTTAATTTTCATTTTTGACATTGCTGAATTAACACTAGTGCTTTTTTCTTTGTTGACCATGCCTCTTTTCTTTGCTGGTGCATTGGCCATTTTTTGTGTCGTGTGTGTGCTTGCCATAGACAACCATTTTGTCTTTCTTCTGGGCCTACTTTGTTCTCTATGCCATGTGGCAGGGAATGCATTTAGTGTAACCAGTGTGTTTTTGCCATGGGCCTCCCTCCATGTGTTCTTTGTTGTCCATACTTTCTTGTTTGTTGTTGTGACAGATGACTGACAAAGGAACAGACTGAGCTTCAAAGAAAAAAAAAAAATTTGAGCATAATCTAGCCACCTTTAGGCAGATTGCAGAGGTAAAGGCATTGATGAATGTGCTGTGCTCTAACAGAGCTGAGCCAGTGTTCCTCAAATTGAAGCAACCCTTCTAAGAAAGGGCAATAATGCTGATAAAATATTACCAATGACAATTAAAGGCCAAGGTGCTAAGTCATATATAACTAGACCGATAACCCAAAAGAGGGGTGGGGAGGGGTCCATCTACAATCAGAAACTGGGTAAGCCTGTTGCTCATCCCTGTACATAGTAAAGTTGTTTCTGTTTCATCTACTTTACAAGTCAGCATTACCGAGGGTCATACACTTCTCTATTTAAAAAAAAAATAGAGAAAAAACCAAGCAGTAGCACAGCGCGCAGTGAAGCACGAAGTCTATTTGTAATGAGCCACTATAAGGACATGTTTCAAAGTACTCTAACACGTCCTCTTTTTAAATACCATGCACTCAGCCTCAGGGCTAGTAATGCCCATTAGGGGGTGACCTACTAGTATTTAGAAGGAAGGTTTAGGTCTGTCAAACAGGTTCATTTTGACAGGCTGGGATTCCAGTTTTACAACTGCAATAGCCAGGCTACAATAGTAGGCCTGCAATCAGGTTTTCACTGGCACTGTAGTGGGTGACACATTCGTTGCCACGGCCCACTAGAGGCATTAACTTACATGCCCTGGTACACAAGGTACCGTATACTACGTATATCTGGGTAAATTAAGTATGCCAATTAGGAGGTTTACCAATTTTCACAGGTTATAATGGGTCACAACATATGTTTAGGGCCTTGTTAGCAGACCCCAAGTGCATACAGTCAAAAACACTGCAAAGAAGCTAGCACAAAATATAGGAACACACAAACAGGGGCATTTTTCTACATTGCCATTTTGAAAATACATAACTGAGAAAAAGTTTGGATACTCTGCATGGAAAAGGCTAACACTTACAAAATATACATGAAAGCACTTGAACTCAGAATAAACAGAGGACATTTCTTAAAATATTGTTTCCCGCTGGCACAAGAAAGGTGTATATACACATGACTAAGGACTCTGCCTCTCTGGTTGCCACTTTTTCATTTAACAGAAGCAGTGCCTCAAGCCCTTCACCATGTTGTAAGTGAAATGGTTTAACTCTTGAAAGCATGTTGTATTGTACATGCACCCTTTTGCCTTCACAGAAACCTTTGATAAAACCACCTTATAAAAGGCAGTAGTACAGTTAGAGGTGCCCACTTTCTCTTTTTTATGTGCCTTAATGTGCAGCTGGGTGGTATACGTGGAGAGCCTGGGCCAAAAGAAAAACTTTTGTTAATATTCCAGAATACTAATTAGAGAATATTTTTGTAGCTTTCTAAAACATGCAACTTCAATGATATATTGCAGCCATGAAAATGGGAATGTTTTTAAAACTCTATAATCCCTTTTGAAAAATTCTATATGCAAATTTAATTCACTAATTTATTTGCTTAATGTATTCCTCTAACACTTATATGCTGTCTTTTGCTGATGATCATTGATTCTTTATTTAAATCATCTATACAAATTCATAGAATCGTATGAGCAGGGACATGCTTTGTGATCTCTAGGCATTAGTGGATACCTTCCTCCATGTTGTCAGACAGCCCTTTTGCTCTCTCTCTTCTGCCAATTACACACACTATTTGTTGCTGGGTTGGTCCGGGATTCTTACTGTTTATGGTAGATAGAACTTGGTAGAAGGACTTGCAGTGCCCCAGCCTCAACTTATTATATTTATGTCAGCTCATCTGGATCAGTGGCCTAATATTAATGTTAAATTAGTGTCACTCCAAATTGAGATCTAATCTCATTGGTCTCTGACTACTGAGATTGATTCCAGATTTTTGAGATTCTATTTAGAAAGAAGGCTTACCTGCTGTGCAGAGCGTGTTTTTAAATTCCTTTGTGTCCTGACCAGCTGTAGGATAGGCCTCTTCTTTGATGTGCTCTGAGATCATCACTGTGGTAAAGACTTCTGCAATAACAGAAACAACAAAAAATAGTTTTCGTCAGTGACAGGAGCTGAAGATAGGACTCCTTTAGCCTCTTTCACCTCCCATCTCACCTCAGTGCATCATTGCTTTTGTATGGTGTACCAATTATTCAGTCATTCACAGATATTCCTAAACTGTAGAATAGACTAGCGACTCCAAGCTCAAATGTGTGATCCAGGCAGAACAACAACGCAAACAAGTTGTAGAAAGACGCCTGTCACACTCATGCATCTGTCCTGGCGTCTGAATCCAGACAACAGTGGGTAGCAAACATTTGGACAGATCTCCATGTGGTACCTTTGCAAATGCCTAAAACGGACGCATTTCTAACCAGAGCAGCAGCGACTACTTTCCCCTTTGTAAAGTGGGCCACTGGTTAATATGGCGATAATCTAAATGTCTTCATATAGTAGTAACAATACAAGAGACTATCAATCTTGCTAGAATCTGTTTGAAGGAGGCTAGTCTTTTGTACAGAGATGTCTGCCCCTATGGATAACTTTAGGGTTTTCTAGGTAATAACATAAGGTGCATAAAGACCTTTCTGCTGCAAAAGTGGAATTGTAGAAAAAAACAGTAAGAAAACAGCTGAGTCAGAAATGACTAAGGGTCAGTCCATGATGATACTTTATTATTATGAAAAATTATGTAAGTTTCATAAGAGACACACAGACTGAAGCTCACTCACTATTCTGGGTAATGACCCAAGCACCAGAATGCACCATTTCAGAAAACATTTTGCCAATCAATGTTATGTATAGGTCCAAAAGAGTAGATCCATTAATTTAGAGACACTAGAGGGACATGGCACCCATCTAAGATGAAGGATAACTCCCTGTTGTGGTGGTGCAATCCTCTACATGACCAAACAGAATCTGGTGTTTTATCCTGCCCAATAAACCTCAGACACCCACAAAGACGTGCTGCCAAGCCCGAAAGTTCAATCCCATAAAGAACGGGCAGCAAGAGTTTGGCAGTGACCCGAGGAGCCACATCGAGGAGTGGGGCTTATTGAATATGACTGGGCATAAATGTTCATTCCGCTTGATGTAATATGAGGAATGTGGAGACTCTGTATTACTCTTTTATAATGGACTTCCTGTCAAAATCTGCCAGTCGTCGCACGTGGAATTTTTTCCCCGTTTGAGCAATGGGAATGCGATGCTGCAGCATCGAGCTGACGAGTGAGATTTGGCATCCCCTCGAATGAATTCCGGTCACTAGGAAGCCTTCCGCAGCAATTTTCTTTTTTGTTTTGGAATTCTTTGTATTACTTTTCAAGGTAAAGTAAAAGCATAAACAAGAAATAAATAAAAAAAAGCAGCAGGCATAAAAAAGGCAAGACATACAGATATGTTGATATAAAGCCAGTTAAAATTTCTAATGCGAACTATTGTGGTCATAGTACTGCTTCTCAAGTAGATTTTCTACTAGAGAGAAACACATTTTTATTTTACTATTTTATTTCTCTTTAACAGGAAGGAAGAGCCACAGAGACTCTAACTTCATTTTCCTATCCAAAAAGCTTGTCCCACTGCTTTGTCCACCCTTTGGTCACTTTTCTTTTGGATTTGGAGGGGAAAGGATCACTCTTTGTCTGTAATCCTTGCTATATGTACCAACTGAAGTTTAGGGATGTTTTTGCGAGAAATCAAATAAGTTGTAGAACTTTTGGATACGTTTGCTTTTTGATGGAGAGCATGCACCACTATTTGTTTACCTTTTTTTCTTAATTTTTAAAAATTTTGATTGTGGGTAGCCTGGAATTGCAGTAAGGCGTATTTTGCATTCTCTTTTTCCATTTTTTTTTCCAAGGGAAAAGTTTTCACATTTTTTGAAGGACTGGAAGCCTGGTTTTACAATACGTTTTCTCCATTTTTTTGTGCGCCGTTTGCAAATTTTGCACTATTTTGCTAATTTTGCCTGTCTGGGGCCTAGTCTGCCCAAGGGACATGTACAGCCGGCACTGGGCACAAAAAACCTTTTTCTGTGCTATATGTTTTTAAAACATCTATTGATTTATGGATGGCCTTGGATTAAATAGAAAATGTGCTTTTTTCTAATTTACGCTTTTCTGCAAAATGGTGAGGTAACTTTTTATGTCTTGGGATGTTTGTGGTTGGGGAATGTTTAAAGTTGGGTTAATTTTCATTTTTGGCATTGCTGAATTACCAGTAGTGGTTTCTTCTTTGCTGACCATGCATCCTTTCTTTTCTGGAGAATTTGCCAGGTTTTTGTGGCCAGTGTGTGTGTATTTGCCATAGACAACTATTTTGTTTTTCTTCTAGGCCTACTTTGTTCTCTATCCCATGTGCAGGGCGGCCACTTAGAGTAGCCAGTGCGCTTTTGCCACAGGCCTCCATGTGTTCTTTGTTGTCCCGACCTTCTTGTTTGTTTTTGCGATCATGTGGCCAGTGTACATTTTGTAAGGCGACTTAGGAGTGACTTACTAGTATTCAAAAGGAGGGTTTAGGCCTGTCAAACAGGCTTATTTTGGCAAGCTGGGATTGCAGTTTTAGAACTGCAAAAGACAGGCTACAATGGTACCTGCAATCAGGTTCTCCCTGTCACTGTAGTGAGTGACACGTTTTGTGTGGTCAATGTGAATGCTCCTCATAGGCCTGCGTATTTTCTTTATTGCCCAAGCCTTCGCCAATGGTGGCCATGTGGCAGGGCAGCCATTTTGTGCAGTCGCTGTGTTTTTGCCATGGGTCTCCGTGTGTTCTTTGTTATCCATACTTCTTCCTTGTTGCTGTGAACATGTGGCCGTAGGGCATTTTGTGTAGCCAGCTCGTAAATCCTTTTCTTCCATTTTTCAAAGCCATTTTCTAGGGGCACGGACAGAGAAGGCCTATGTCTTTTTTTGTTCATTTTTTCTATTTTCCCTGATATGACTTTAATGTGCTTCAGGAGAATTGTAGTACATTGTTTTTGTATGCATTTTCCAATTTCCCTGCGCCTCCTTGACTCCCATAGGATTTCTCATAGTCCCTAGACACCAGCAATAATTTTTTTCCAATAATAAGATGTTTTCTCTTCACCCTCTGCCTGCCATAGGTGTCTTGCAAGCCATAAGAACATACCAGCAATAATTTTGTAAGGATTATTTAATTTTCTTTGCACCCTCTGTCTCCCATAGGAGTCTCATAGGTGCACACCAGATTATCCCCAATTTCCCCTGCACCCCCACCTGCCATAGGTTCTAGTTTCATAGACAACAGCCACACACCAGCAATAATTTTGTGAGAATTATTAAATTTTCCGCTGCATCCCCTGCTTGCCATAGGAGTCTCACACGCCATAGGCACAGCAATACTTTTTTAAGGATTATCCCATTGTCTCCCCGACCCCCTGCATGCCACAGGAATCTTATTGGCCTTAGATGCACATAAAGAAGTAACCTTTTAAATCAGTAGGTTTTTGAAATATTAAGATTATGCATGGATACACTATGGTTAAAAATTTGTGATAACCTCAATAAATTACATTTCTTTAGATTCAAACTGCAAATGCCACGTTTCACTGAGTTTTTTTCTTGTTTGCTTTTACATGTGCAAGACTCAAGAGACATCATACACAGTACTGACAGACAGAAAGCCGGCAGTGACACCACCCAAGCCCTCCTCTGCTTCTGCTTGTGCCAGAAGTGGTAACTGCCAGAGCTAAGAAAGAATTTGAGAATGGCCCCAAAGAAGGGTGTTCGCGTTAAGAAAGTGGCCAGCAAGGAGAAAAAGAATGTTGGCACCAGTGGTGTGCCACCAACATCTTTTTCAGGAAGCACAATGTACCAGCTGCACCCTCCTCTTGGCAGCAAAAGCTGGGAGCAGCACTCCTGCGTCAACAGCACCACCCCAACTCAAGGCTGAGTTTAAGCAGCGATGCAGCCACTGCACTCATGGTGACGAGCAGAGGGTCCGAATTGGATTCATCTCAGGCACAAATTAGACAAATCATCACAGGAAAGTGGGTAACAGGAACCGCAGCCAGCAAAAGTTCTTCCTGATGTAGGAGCAGAATAAGAGGTTGAGCTTCCTGCTGAGCAAAATGTTGCTCTTCAACAATTGGCTTCATGATCTCCAACAAGAAAAAGAAAGGGTACTCTACCATCTTCTCCAAGCCTCCTTCTAATGATCTGGACATGGACTGGACCCCGGCCGAGTCTGAGACCTACCCCTTGAGACAAGGGAAAAGAACAGTTCTTGAAAGCCTTAAAATTATAGGAAGTGATAGTGATGACGATGAGCCAGTGATTGTCAGCATGGAGGGTGGCTCAGAGGACACCAAGATGACCACTCCTATTCAACCTGTTCAGAGGGATATGGCTACACCACAACCGCAGGCTTCCATATTTGTAAGACCCCCGCCGACCACTTTTGAAGTACACCCCACAGAGCAGCAAAGACACAGCCACCTACCTCTCGTACTTTAGGCACTGGCATACTAAAAAGTTATCCTCCCCAGTTTAGGACTTCTTTATGATTAGCAAGCAAAAGGCTGACTTTGAAATATGTTCCATTTGCCACACAGGTCTTTGTTGAGGTAAGCCAGGTTCACTCTATGGTACTGTAGGCCAAGCACCCCATCTAAGAAAACATTACGCAATCCGGTGTGATGAGCACCTTAAAAAGAGAGCTTCTGGTAGTGGTGATGAGTGAGGGAACGCTGCTGAGTTCACAGTGATAGAAGAAGGTGGTGATGAGGAAAAAGAGGATGACAGCATTACACAAAGAAGCCCTCTCCCCTGATGGGTGCCAGTTACCACCTGCATCAACAACCTTCAAATAGCACAAGACTCAGATGCAAATACTGTTGCATACAGTGATTTCTGCAAGACGCACTTTGAGTCTACCACCTCCTGGTTCTCTCCAGAAGTCGCCCATGCCAGTGGAACTACAAAAGGAAAAAAGTCCAAGCTACTAGTATGGGTATGTTTATGCAGGAAGGTCACTATGAATGCAACCACTCAACAGCACATTTGTACAATGAAAAGCTCGCTAAAATGTTAGTGCTGGACCGCCTCCCTTTTTTGTGGAAGGAGTGGGATTTATAGAATTTGTGGCTGCCATCTATTGAAATGGATGGTTCCCAGTCGGACCTATTTTTGCCAGCGTTGCTGTTCCAGCACTCCATCATGATGAGCAGCAATTGGTTGGCCAAGCTATGTAGCAGAGTGCTGTTCACCCTATCCACCTGACACATGTGGACCAGTTGTCAAGCATCTTATTACATGTGTATCACTGCACACTGGACCTCTTTTGTGGTGGTTAGGCAATAGCTATCTGCAGGTCTTTTAAGGGCAGCAACATACAACAATGTTCGCAATCAAGAAATACCATACAGCTGTAAACATCTTTAAAGAGTTTACCAACAAGGTGTTTGAATAGCTTCGACCCGGAGGTCTCAGAACTGGAATTGTTGCCAAGGATAATGGCAGCAATATGGTAATCGCCATGGCAGATGGAGGATATTTCAGGGTCCTGTGCTTGGCGCACTGCATCAACCTCATTGTGCAGGACTTTCTCAAAAAGGAAACATAGTCAGCAACATACTGTCCACTTGCCAAATAATCTGCACTAACTTCAGTCATTCTTTTAAATCCCCTAAGAAGTTGAGGATCATTTAGTGTGCTAATAGAGCACCAGTAAAGGCCCTCACACAGGAGGTCCCAACACTTTGGAACTCTGCCTACAACAGTAATGTCTGCTTGAGCAGCGCAGGCCAATCACCGACAATGTCTTTGAAAAAGGGGGCAATGGAACTAGGAAAAGCATGACAATAGCGATGGACAAAAGGGGGCAAGTCGAGTGCCTGTCACAAATGCTACTTCCTTTTGAGGTTTCACACTGGAAGTCAATAAGGGGGACAGTTTGATGAACCAAGCAGTATGTGAACGAAGAGGCATATGAGTTGGTTCAGAGCTTAATCCTCCACATGGCAGTTAATCCATTGCTGCAAAGAAAGATCATGTCCTCCAAAGAGTATATCTGTGCCACAACACTTGATCCACAGTACAAACACTGGCCACTTTCATTCCCTTTTCAGAAGGGGATGTTTCACTTTACTAGACATAGTGCCTGATTTAGATCTGGGCAGAGGGAATACTCATTCATAAATGTGACCGTCCACGTATTACAATCCCACTATATCCTATGGGGATCGTAATTTCGGGTGGGATATCTAGCTTGTCCGGTTCTGATGCCTCAAAACAAGGCAAGATTGGCCATGATTAAACAGAACAAACACTTCATGTCACAAGATTACACTGTTCCTGAAAGTACAGGAAGAGGATGAGGGCAACTGGTCAGACTCAAGTGCGTTAGCTGATGAACTTCTGGGTGAACCCCTTGAGTTTTTAGGACAAACTCTACTTCCCAGACTAAGTAGCCCACAACAGAACTTGCATACATATTGTCAAACTTCTTTGACAAAAAAAAATACAAATATAGGACCATTTATATATTTGGTATCTGGGTTACGCTGCCCCATTTAGAAACATGTATGGAGTGGACCAGTGAACACACAAGAAGCCTTCATCCACTTAAATGACACGAAGACAATTCCTCCCATCTCCATCCTTTTTTGATTTTCAAGCCGGGCTGAAAATAAAGATCATCATTAATTATACAAGAATGCCCTTTCATGGAAAAAGAGCTACAATAGGCAAATGTGCACTAAACCTGGAACAGCTAACTATTGCACTATTGAGTGACATACTGAGTAACTGATGAGTCATGTGGTGGCTGTGAAGGTGTTGTAGATAATTTTAGTCTTGATTTGTAAGGTTTGGGTCTGGGGGATGACTCTGCCTGAATGCTTGCTTTCACATTTCACTACAATTACTTACATGGTCATTTTGTGTACTTGTTTTTTTCAGGTTCTTCAGAGACCAGTTTAATTACCAAAAGTACACAAAGAGTTCAAATTCTTTTGCTTTTCTTGTTAATCAACACTACAGGTCTTTCTATTTTGGGTCGGACTAGGGACAGGCGTTGAGACAGGACTTCCACAACAGCCAGATAAAGAAGTTAGGAACAATGCCTATCTACATCAATAGGAAACTGTCATTCTAGGCCCGCCCTAACCCAGCATAAGTCTTTATGCTCTCTCTCCTGGTCTCCGGCCTGTCCCCATTATAAGGGAGTTGCCTCCTATGCTGTCACCTGGGCCCCCTATTGGCACACCCCTGGCACACAGATAAGTCCCTTGTAAAAGGTACCAGTGGTACCAAGGGCCCTGTGACCAGGGAAGGTCTATAAAGGCTGCAGCATGTGTTGTGCCACCCTTAGGGACTTCTCACCTAACACATGCACACTGCCATTGCAAATTGTGTGTGTTGGTGGGGAGAAAACTGCAAAGTCGACATGGCATCCCCCTCAGGGTGCCATGCACACAAAATACTGCCTGTGGCATAGGTAAGTCACCCCTCTAGCAGGCCTTATAGCCCTAAGGCAAGTGCACTATACCACAGGTGAGGGCATAGCTGCATGAGCAATATGCCCCTACAGTGTCTAAGTCCATCCTTAGACATTGTAAGTACAGTGTGGCCATATTAAGTATATGGCCTGGTAGTTTGTCAAAAACGAACTCCACAGCTCCATAATGGCTATACTGAATACTGGGAAGTTTGGTATCGAACTTCTCAGAATAATAAACCCACACTGATGCCAGTGTTGGTTTTATTAAACAATGCACACAGAGGGCATCTTAGAGATGCCCCCTGTATTTTACCCAATCCTTCAGTGCAGGACTGACTGGTCTGTGCCAGCCTGCTGCTGAGAGATGAGTTTCTGACCCCCTGGGGTGAGGGCCTTTGTGCCCTCTGAGGCCAGAAACAAAGCCTGCGCTGTGTGGAGGTGCTTCACACCTCCCCCATGCAGGAACTGTAACACCTAGCAGTGAGCCTCAAAGGCCCAGGCTTCGTCTTACAATGCCCCATGGCACTCCAGCTAGTGGAGATGCCCGCCCCTGGACACAGCCCCCACTTTTAGCGGCAAGTCCAGGGAAGATAATGAGAAAAACAAGTAGGAGTCACCCACCAGTCAGGACAGCCCCTAAGGTGTCCGGAGCTGAGGTGACCCCTGCCTCTAGAAATCCTCCAGCTTGATTTTGGAGTATTCTTCCCATAGGAATAGGGATGTGCCCCCCTCCCCTCAGGAAGGAAGGCACAGGGAGGGTGTAGCCACCCTCAAGGACAGTAGCCATTGGCTACTGCCCCCCAGACCTAAATAAAACCCCTAAATTTAGTATTTAGGGGCACCCAAGAACCTAGGAAATCAGATTCCTACAACCTGAAACAAGAAGACGGACTGCTGACCTACAAAGCCCTGCAGAGACGATGGAAGACGACAACTGCTTTGGCCCCAGCCCTACCGGCCTGTCTCCTGACTCGAAAACCTGCAAACCAGCGACGCATCCAACAGGGACCAGCGACCTCTGAAGCCTCAGAGGACTGCCCTGAACCCAAGAACCAAGAAACTCCCGTGAGCAGCGGCTCTGCTCAACAACCTGCAACAAACTTGCAACTTTTCTACAACTTTAAAGACCTCACTCTTCCCGCCGGAAGCGTGAGACTTCACACTCTGCACCCGACGCTCCCGGCTCGAGATCCAGAGAACCAACACCACAGGAAGGACTCCCTGGTGTCTGGGACCCTGTGAGTAGCCCGAGACGACCCCCCTGGATGCCCACAGCAATGCCTGCAGAGAGAATCCAGAGGCTCCCCCTGACCGCGACTGCCTGTAACAAGGGACCCGACGCCTGGACCAAGTACTGCACCTGCAGCCCCCAGGACCAGAAGGAACCGAACTTCAGTGCAGGAGTGACCCCCCCCAGGCGACCTCTGCCTAGCCCAGGTGGTGGCTGGCCCAAGAAGCCCCCCTGTGCCCTGTCTGCACCGCTAGAGTGACCCCTGGGTCCCTCCATTGAAACCAATACAAAACCTGACACCTGCTTTGCACACTGCACCCGGCCGCCTCTGTGCTGCTGAGGGTGTGTTTTGTGTGCCTACTTGTGTCCCCCTAGTGCTCTACAAAACCTCCCTGGTCTGCCCCCCGAGGACGCAGGTACTTACCTGCTGGCAGACTGGAACCGGAGCACCCCTGTTCTCCATAGGCGCCTATGTGTTTTGGGCACCTCTTTGACCTCTGCACCTGACCGGCCCTGAGCTGCTGGTGTGGTAACCTTGGGGTTGCCTTGAACCACCAATGGTGGGCTGCCTTTGCCCAGGAACTTAGACTTGTAAGTGTCTTACTTACCTCACAATCTAACCAATACTTACCTCCCTGAGGAACTGTTGATTTAAGCATGTCTACATTTAAAATAGCTTATTGCCATTTTAACAAAAACTGTATATGTTATTGCTCTAATTCAAAGTTCCTAACTTACCTATGTGGAGTACCTTACATTTTATGCATTTACTTCAAACTTGAACTTGTGGTTCTAAAAATAAATTAAGAAAATATTTTTTTCTATATAAAAACGATTTACCTGGAGTTAAGTTTTTGTGTGTGTGTTCCTCATTTATTGTCTGTGTGTTTACAACAAATGCTTAACACTACCCTCTGATAAGCCTACTGCTCAACCACACTACCACAGAATAGAGCATTAGTATTATCTAATTGTGCCACTATCACCCCTTGGACTCTGTGCACACTATCTCTTACTTTGAGATAGTATATACAGAGCCAACTTCCTACATGTTTGAAAATACAATGAACAGCATGGCTCTGGTCATTAAATGCAGTGACCATGTGTATGTTTACTGCCTTGGGCCGTTTATTAATCCACTGTGTCAAGAGGGATTCTCGTAGGGTGTTACGAATTCTGTTTTGGGCTTTGGAAAGAACCTTCTGTAGAACCTCTGTAGAAAGCATTGCTCAACTGACTCCAGTCCTTGCATGAAAATACGGTTGATGCTGCAGTTCAGTCGTACTCTAGTCATCTCCCCCAATGGGATTGCACTGATTTGGGTGGAAGTGTGTGCACTGAGTGTGCATAGTACCGAGTTGCACGCTGTGGGTTTTCTATAGAGTTTGGACATGATCTTATTAACTTCATGGTACAGGGTGAGATCCAGGAAATCAATCTGCTTTTTACTTGTGTGTTGGGTGAGGCGTATGTTATAATCATTACAGCTGAGGTGCTCGTAAAGCTGTTGGAAGTTTTCGGTGCTTCCTGTCCAGATGATGATAATATCTATGTACCTACCCCAGTATAGAATGTGGTCAGTAAGACCATATGGGCAAGATGTCCATAAGTGGTGTTCCTCAAAGTGGCCCACGTACAGATTGGCGTATGATGGTGAGAATTTAGCTCCCATGGCAACCCCCTGTATCTGCTTGTACCAATTGCCATCGTGGAGGAACACATTGTTCTCTAAGACCAATCTGGTCAGTTCGATCAGCATTTCAGTGTGTTCAAATAATACCGGAGAGTGAGGCGGTAAGTGCAGAGATTCCTTTTTCCAATGGAATGCAAGTGTAAAGAACGACAACATCTAGTGTAGCAAACAAGCAATCAGATGTCTAATGAATGTCTTCTAGCTGACTCAGTAGGTGCTAAGGGCCAGATGTAGCAAAGGTTTTTCCCCATTCTGTGTCTATGGGAAAAAGTGTTTGTACATATGGCCCTTAGTGTCACGAATATAAGATGTTAAGGCTTGAACCAATGGTTGGAGGTATAAGTCAATGAACTCCGAGATGTGTTCAGGGGGGAGCCTAGGCCAGATATGATGGGCCATCCTGATGGGAAAGGACCTGCTTTGTGTACTTTTGGTAAGATGTATATACAAAACAAAGATCCCGCCAAAATGTCAGTTTGTCACTAATATTGTTAGTGATGGGGGTGAGAGGGCAGCAGCTGAGTTTGGCATACGCCTGGCAATCTTCAAGTTACCTGTTGATCTCACTGATGTAGTCATTATGATTCATGATGACAAAGTTTCCTCCTTTGTCAGCCTCTCTAATGACTATGCTAGTGTCACTGCTAAGCTCCTTGAGTGCTCTGAACTCATTGTTAAGGTTAGATACTATGGGCCATATGTACGAAAGCTTTTTCCCATAGACACAGAATGGGTAAAATCCTTTGGTACATCTGGCCCTTTGTTTCTACTCCTAGGGTTATGTGTGTCCTCCAGTTGGTAAAAGTCGTTTGTGACTGCCTTATAGAAGATATCTATTGAATTATCAGAGGAGAACGTAGGCACAAAGGTGGATTTGGGTCTGAGTCCACAGTCTAAGTCCAGGTTGGGAGTGATGTCGAGATGTGCTAGCAATTGTCCCAAGGATGGTGGATCTGTCTGTTCCAAGGACATCAATAAGTGTATGTCCTGAATGTTCTTAATGGTTCTATTACTAGCGGGTGTAAGGGGTGAAGGAGGGCCGGCAAAATTTTTTTTTTTTCTTGGAAGTGTTTTTTGAGTTTGAAACGTCTGACAAACTGGAAAATGTCAACATGTATTTGTGCAAAGTTAGGGGATGAAGTAGGGCAAAAACCTAGCCCCAACTGTAAGATCTTTATTTGTTCATCTGTCAGTTGTCGATCAGACAGATTGATAATTTGTACATCTTTAATCACATTGTCGGGTACATTACACAAAGTATTGGCAGTGCTCATTAATTTCTCCGATTACATGTCACTGATCTTATTGTCATCCTTTCTCCTGATTTTGCTATCCCTACTCTTCCGGTCTCGTCTTGTCTTATGGTGTTTCCCCCAATTTGCTGTAGTTCTGTCTCTGGCCTCATCTGAACCTCGCTAGCTCTTCTAAAAAAAATGCCGGTGTACCCCCCTGTCGTTAAGTCCTGTGTCCCTGTTGTACTTTCAAGAGCTTCGCTCCCCCCACTGGAAATGTTGGACATGTCAGTCGCACTGGCTGAGGTCATACCGGAGAGCCCTCCCATGGAATCTGATTGTGTATGCCCCAGTATTTTAATGTCGTCGTATTTTTGGGCAAAAGTGAAGATCCTCCCGTTACGCTAGTTACCCTCATCCCTTCTGAGTTTCTTAAATTACTTGTCTTTAATAAACAGCAGATAATCAGGAAGAACATTTTTCAAAATTCTGTAGTTTTTCTCAGTAACCTCTGGTAGATTTAGGCACCTGATTTCTTGTTCTAGTTTTTAAATGTCTACTAGTAGGATCTCCCTTCTCCTCTCAGCATGTTTGATCAGGATATTGATCATGCCGAATGATGACGAAAGTACTAAAGCCTCCCACCCCCATAGGAGGTCATTATCAAGATCGTCAAAGGATGGGAAAATGATAACGTGTAACCCCCCCGGGAATCTGTTTTAGTTCTAGGTATCTTTTTAATGTGGTGGCATCCCACCATTTAGACAACTCTTGTTTCTTCAGTCTCTCCAACCTCATAAACTTCTGGTGAGTCCCTCTTGTCCTGGGTTGGACTCTCTGACCTCTGTTGTGTTCCTGAAAAAAGGTTCTGCTGCTAACTTATCCCTATCATCCTCAAATAGATCTATGATGTCCAGTCACAATGTGTAACGCACAGAACAAATATTAAACAAACACAACAAATATCTTATTAACAATATCTTTTCTGTGTTCAGACAATATGTATGCAAAGAGGGAGTGCACCTCACCACAGGCAGTAGACAAGAAAGTTGTGGATGTTGTGTTTCCGTTTCATTGACTGAATATAATTGATGCCTTGGGATTGAGATCCTTTGTTCTTCCGTCGATTATAACAGTAATGTCAAAGGTTACTCGCAAGAACAAATGTGAGCGTTTTGGGGCACAACTTTGCGTGGCTACAGCATGTATGTGTGAATAAACACATGACTGAAGAAAGGTGTGAGCATGCAGTCATTCCAGCGCCTGAGCCTCAATCAAGGGGAGGATTAAACATTGTGCGCTCTACTGGTATTAGTATCGCATTTCTCAATAAACAGTTAAGCAAACAACAGTTGTTTATGTTTATTTGGGCATTAACCTAGTCGAAGAGCCAGGTCTAAAGCTTCTCAGAGGGGGATGTCCGGGGGTGGGGTGGCAGGTCATTCCAGTCTCTTGCAGAGATGTAAGAGAAGGTGTGTCCACCACAGTGGCTACTACGTATGTGGAGGAGTGTTTGCAAGGGTGATAAAGGCAGAGCAGAGGCGCTTGGGGGGTTGGTGGAACTTCAGACGTTGGTTAATGTAAGAGGGTCCGAGGTCGTGGAAAGCCTTGTAAGCGAGGGTGAGGATCTTGAATTAGCATCTCTTCTGGATGGGAAGCCAATGGAGGTTCCTCAGGTGAGGGGTGATGTGAATGCGTCTGGGGAGGTCCAGGACAAGTTGGGCTGCCGTGTTCTGAATGGTCTGCAGTCTTCTGAGTAGTTGACTGAAGATGCCGGCATGGAGGGCGTTGCCGTAGTCGAAGCGGCTGCTGACAAGGGCTTGAGTGACGGTCTTCCTGGTTTCAGTGAGGATCCATTTGAAGATTCTGTGGAGCATGCAGAGGGTGTGGAAGCAGGAGGAGAAGAGTGTGTTGACCTGATGTTTCATGGTCAGTTAGCTGTTGAGGACGATCCCTAGGTTACAAGCTTGTTTTGTAGAGGCAGGGCTAGATTCGATTTGGGTTGACCACCAGCTGTTATCCCAGGCGGAGGTGTTGCTCCTGAAGAGGAGTACTTCAGTTTTGGTGGAGTTCAGCTTGAGGTGATTACCTCTTATCCAGTTGGCTACATAGGTCATGGCGTTGGAGAAGTTGGTTTTGGCGCTGGTCGGGTCATCAGTGAGGGAGAGAATAAGTTGCGTATAGTCAGCATAGGAGATGATGATGTGATGGGATCTGACAAGGGTGGGGCTGATTCTTGGGGTATGCCGCATATGATGTATTTGGGTGCTGAAGTGAAGGGGGGCAGCTGGATGCTTTCGGTGCATCCTGTAAAGAAGGAGGCGAGCTACTAAAGAGCGTCTTCTATTATTTTTAAGTTGTGGAGTCTGTTTTTGAGGGTTTTGTGGGTGACTGTGTCAAAAGCTGCAGAGAGGTTGAGTAGGACCAGAGCAGCCGTTTCTCTGCGGTCGAGGAGTCTTTTGATGTCTGCGGCGGCGATTAGAGCAGTCTGTGCTGTGGTTTGCACGGAATCCTGACTGTGAGGTGTTCAGAAGGTGGTTCTGTCCTAGGAAGGTGGTGAGTTGGAGGTTGATGGCTTTCTCCAGAACACTGGACAGGAAGGGGAGGAGAGAGATTGGATGGTAGTTTTTAAAGTCACAGGGTGGGTGGAGGGTTTCTTCAGGAGGAGGCTGGCGTCTGCATGTTTTCAGTTGTCTGGGAGGGCTGCAGTGGAGATGGAGGCATTGATGATGCTGGTGAGGTGTATGCTGATCGGATTGGTTCTCAGGTTGTAGAGGTGGTGGGGGAACCGGAGTGGATGGAGGTTATGATGGCTGAGGTGGTTGAGGTTGTGAGCGGGGTCCAGGTGGTACTGGTCTCGCTGACGTTAGCCTGTTGGTTCAGGTTCCCAGGGTTGCAGGTAGCTGGTTGAGAGTTGAGTGTGTGGTAGATGTTAACGATCTTGTTGTGGAAGAAATCCAAGAGGGTGTTGCAGAGTTCTTGGGAGGGATGAACGGTGTTCTCTGTGGCTGTCGGGTTGGAAAAATCTTTGACTATTTTGAAAAGTTCCTTGGTGTGGTTGCTGCTGAGTCAATGCGGGTGGGCTAGGGCTGCTTTTTTGGCCTGGTGGCAGTCAGCGGGGTTCTTGGTGTTGTTCCATCACTTCTCGAGTTGGTAACATTTGCGATTCGCGGTCTGGAGCTCTGTGGTGAACCAGTTTGCTTGTTTGGAGGTCCTGTTGGTTTTTGCTGGTTTCAGTGGGGCCACCATGTTGGTGCAGTAGGTGTTCCAGGACAAGAGGTTATGAACTGCTTGGTTGAGGTCAGTAGTGGCTTTGGGGTGGGAGGAGGAGAGGGCCTTTGTCCTTCGGATTTTGGTGACCTTGGTACAGGACCGGTGGGAGGAAATTGGTTGCTTGAAGGTGGTGTGCTGGGCTTCTGTGATGGTGATGTACACAATGGTGTATTCGGTCCAGGTGAGTTTGGTGGTGTGGCTGAACTTGATTCTGTTGCTGGAGGTGAAGATGGTGTTGAGTGTGTGGCCGGGGTTGTGAGTGGGTACGGTGACCAGTTGGTTGAGACCAATGTTATTGAGGCTTTCTAGGAGGTTGGTGGTGTTGGTGGCGTTAAAGTGGAGGTTACTGTCACCAAGTAGGATGTAGTGCTGGGAGTCAATGGCTAAGGAGGTGATGAGGTTGGAGATGTTGTTGCAGAAGGGGGCGAAGGGTCCAGGAGGTCTGTAGGCGAGGGTGCCTCTTATTGTGGTCTTTGGGTTAGGTTGAAGTACAAAGTTGAGGTATTCCCTGAGCGCATGAGGTCGTCATTAGTGATGGAGCATCTTATGGTGTCTTTGAAAATTATGGCGATTCCTCCACCTTGCTTGCTGGATTGGTTGTGTCAAGTTAGATAATGTGGTACTCTGGGGCCAAAGGACTGTTTGCACTTGGTACCTGAACTTTCTTCCTTCCACAACAGATGTGATGATAATGTGCTGCTCATCAACTTGATGAATGTTGTGTTTGTTTTCATCTCACCTTTCCCCCCCAACTTCTTATTTCCAATCCATTCATAAAATCCCTAATTATCTTTCCCCAGCTTGTGTGATCTATTGAGTTGTGACTTCATAATTTATTTACAATATAAACAGATCACACACTTGGTGGAGCGGATGTGGTTAGAGCGACACATTAGGAAGCTGTCTTTTTATGTTGTATACCAATGTAGGAGCACACCCTGCAAAACGCCCAGGCGACCCTGGTTGGTTTACAGGGGCTTACTTTAATAATCCCAAGTGCTCTATTTACGATAATCTGGTCAAGCAGCTTCGGTTTATCAGAGGGGAGTGTTGAGCATTTGTTGTACACACATAGTCAATAAATGAGGCACATACTAAAATAACAGATTTTTATATATAATTAGACACCAAGAACATCGATATTGGGTAAGTACTTTAGGCACCATAGATTTTACAAGAAAACAAAAAAGTAACAGATCTGTCAGATTTGAGGCATGAGCTTCAAACACTGTAATGTTATCATGTGGGAGAAACACACACTGCATAGGCATACTTGAAAACGTTTTTAGAAATGTCTTCTAAGGCTTAGGGGCCAAGGTCCAAGAAACCACCAGCAGTTTGATTTTACCTGCCCTTTTACGCCCGGGTGCAGAGGTACTGGTCACATTGGTAGCCTTAAGCGCTACGTGTTAAAGTCTACGGAAGAAGTACCTGCAAAAGAAAGGCCACAAGTGGGGACTTTGGGATAAGTCCAGCAGAACCCAAAGGGAGGCTCGGCTCTTGAGGATCTATGGAGCACAGGGACCCAGGTGGTTTACGTCAGTACAGGCCTCGAAAAATGTACTCGACGACTCACTATTGCGAGTCATTTTTCATCATGCCGTGCTATTTTTAAGTGCCTCCTCGCCCCTTCTTGCGAGTTTATAATGAACAGGTGTTCAGTTTAGACAGAAAGTAAAGGAGGAATAAAGACCCCTTTAAATCTTGTCATGTTGTCACATTTGCTCTGTGTTAAGAGACAGAGGTCAAAAGTCAGTTTGTCTTGCAATTAATTTCCCTTCTCAATGCAGAGTTCCAGGATTTTGTAAGGTGAGCTTCTCTGACCTGCTGTAAAAATAGTTATTTAAATGTTGTTTATTAGGAAAAACATGACACCGTACAGTCTTTCATTTCATAGTAAGTCAGCTGTAAAAACATTTCAAAATATATTTCAGTAGTTTCAAAAGCCCATTTTTTGTACTTATGTGTGATGAATAAAATAATATACAAGGATAAAAACAAATCACAACTCTTTACTTAGAGATGTGCAAAAGAGATATGTTTTCTGAAACCCAATTGTCACAGATTATTGGTAATACTCTATATAGTTTTAGCAGTAAAGCTGCATGTTAGTTGGAAGGTTTTTGGACATTTCTTGAAAATGTATTGTCTGTAAATGACATTGCGCTACCACATCATGCTTAAGTAATATATTTATTAAGTGTTTAAACATAGACTGAGTAACACCCCTGCCTTGATGGCAATGCTATTAGTAAACTAAGGGGCAAGTCATGGATCATCTGTCCCCTATATGTGGGCTAGATTCCTATTATACATGGAGCAAACATTTTGTCTATTTAATCAAACAGAGTTTTTTTAAGCAGCAAAAAAGCTGAGCTCACATATTTGAAGGTGCACTTGTATGTGAGAATGAAGCAAAAGTTGAATCTGTAAACTAATTGTCTGGGATCACACAATCTGAGACCCGTGTACGGGTCAAGTACATTACAGTTAGGTCGAGAAGTTTATTTAAGTTACTCAACCCACAGGTCTAGTAAAAAATTTATAATTTTTCGAGGCCTGTTAGTAGTACTCAAAGTACAGCCCGAGGGACACTGGTGGCCCACCGGACCTTTCCATGCGAACCCTGTCCAGAAAACAGCAAGCAGATACAGCAGCCATTTTGCCTGTGTCCGTTCCTCATGGACCACATTAAAAATGAAACAAAGTAACAACTGATCACGTTAAGGAAATTAGTGTCTATCTGCTCACTTGCACCCCCCTCACCCCTTCCTGCTCAATGACATCACTTACTTGCGGCCAGCAGTGCAATAGGTTTTTTAAAAGGGCATGCGGTTTACTGGCTTTCTCCTTTCCAGCCCAGTCTTACCTGTCCTCAGCATTTCCTCGTCGCCCATTTTTAGCTCCACATCTGTGCATTTTTGCCAACTCTGCCTCACCACCGGATTCAGCCAGAATTCAGACTGACTTCTCCTCAGTCCATACGTCACTTACAGCGATGCTTCTAACCTGATCCACACTGAGCTCCTCTGAAGACTAGCTGCCTGCATAAGGACACTTTACAGAGGAAGGGCAACTCACACACATCACCAAAGATCTGCTGTTGGTGTTTAGTTTAACCCCTTCCCCGCCACGGACGTAATGGTTACGTCCATGGCAGCGCCCGTGTGGCGCCATGGACGTAACCATTACGTCCTGAATGCTGCCCTGGAGAGAAGCGCTAGCGCTCCTCCCGAGGGCCGCCCCCCCACCCCCCTAGGTCAGGGGAATCCCTTCCCCTTCAACCCCCGACCCCCCCCCCCACCCCCCGTGACGTCAGCGCGCGAGCGCGCGCTGACAATCACACAACCTCCCCCATCGCGCTGGAAGCAGAGCTTCCAGCGCGATCGAAAGAGAAATGCTCAGCATTTCTCTTTCGATCACGTGGGGGAGGCCCGGAGGGGCTTCAAAGGGAAGGAAATGTATTTCCTTCCCTTTGAAGTCTCTCCGAGGGTTTCAAAAGCCGGATTGCTTGCAATCCGGCTTTTGAAACCCCACTAGACACCAGGGATTTTTTTTTTTTTTTATATGAAATTGACAGAAGGGAGCGACCCCTTGGGCAAGGGTCGCTCCCAGGGGGTCATTTTTTTTTAAGGCCTTTTCTGCCCCCCCTGGGGGCAGATCGGCCTATTATTAGGCCGATCTGCCCCCAGTGGGGGCAGAAACCTCTAGACACCAGGGATACATTTTTTTTTTTTTTTTAAATTTGTTTTCTTTTGTTTTTTAGGTGTGGGATGCGACCCCTTAGGCAAGGGTCGCTCCCATAGGGGGAAATTATATTTAGGCCATTTCTGCCCCCTTTGGGGGCAGATTGGCTTATTTTTATGAGGCCAATCTGCCCCCAAGGGGGGCAGAAACCACTAGACACCAGGGAGTTTTTTTTGTTTGTTTGTTTTTCACGTAAGGGGAGCGACCCCTTAGGCAAGGGTCGTTCCCTTGGGGGGCAAATTTATTTTAGGCCATTTCTGCCCCCCATGGGGGCAGATCAGCCTATTTTTATTAGGCCGATCTGCCCCCACGGGGGGCAGAAACCACTAGGCACCAGGGATTTTTGTTGTTGTTGTGTTTTACAGATGGGGAGCGTCCCCTTAGGCAAGGGTCGCTCCCCTGGAGGGGCAAATTGTATTTAGGCCATTTCTGCCCGCTTTGGGGGCAGATCGGCCGATTTTAGGTCAATCTGCCCCCAAGGGGGGCAGAAACCACTAGGCACCAGGGATCATTTTTTTGCGCCGTCACGCAAAGGGAGCGACCTTGTAGGCAAGGGTCGCTCCCCGGGGGGGTGGGGGGGCAAATTTATTTTAGGCCATTTCTGCCCCCCTGGGGGCAGATCGGCCTATTGGTATTAGGCCGATCTGCCCCCGGGGGGGGGGCAGAAACCTTTAGGCGCCAGGGCACATTTTTTTTTGTGTGGTTTTTTTTTGTTTGTTTGTTTTTTTAGAGATGGGGAGCGACGCATTAGGCAAGGGTCGCTCCCCTGGGGGGCAAATTGTATTTAGACCATTTCTGCCCCCCTTGGGGGCAGATTGGCCGATTGTAGGTCAATCTGCCCCCAAGGGGGGCAGAAACCACTAGGCACCAGGGATCTTTTTTTTGCGCAGTCACGCAAGGGGAGCGACCTTGCAGGCAAGGGTCGCTCCCCGGGGAGTGTGGGGGGGGCAAATTTATTTTAGGCCATTTCTGCCCCCCTGGGGGCAGATCGGCCTATTTGTATTAGGCCGATCTGCCCCCGGGGGGGGGGCAGAAACCTTTAGGCGCCAGGGCAATTTTTTTTTGTGTGGGTTTTTTTTTTGTTTGTTTGTTTTTGTAGAGATGGGGAGCGACCCATTAGGCAAGGGTCGCTCCCCTGGGGGGCAAATTGTATTTAGACCATTTCTGCCCCCCTTGGGGGCAGATTGGCCGATTGTAGGTCAATCTGCCCCCAAGAGGGGCAGAAACCACTAGGCACCGGGGATTTTTTTTTTGGCACCAATGTCACGCAAGGGGGGGCGACCCCATAGGCAAGGGTCGCTCCCGGGGGGGCAGGGGACAAATTTATTTTAGGCCATTTCTGCCCCCCCTGGGCCCGGCTGAGCTAGAGGCCAAAATCCACAGGTAGGCACTGTTTTCTATGAAAAAATGTGTTGTGTCCACGTTGTGTTTTGGGCCATTTCCTGTCGCGGGCGCTAGGCCTACCCACACCAGTGAGGTATTATTTTTATCGGGAGACTTGGGGAAACGCTAGGTGGAAGGAAATTTGTGGCTCCTCTCAGATTCCAGAACTTTCTGTCACTGAAATGTGAGGAAAACATGTTTTTTTAGCCAAAATTTGAGGTTTGCAAAGGATTCTGGGTAACAGAACCTGGTCAGAGCCCCACAATTCACCCCATCTTGGATTCCCCTGGGTTTCTAGTTTTCAAAAATGCGCTGGTTTGCTAGGTTTCCCCAGGTACCGGCTGAGCTAGAGGCCAAAATCCACAGGTAGGCCCTGTTTTCTATGAAAAAATGTGATGTGTCCAGGTTGTGTTTTGGGCCATTTCCTGTCGCGGGCGCTAGGCCTACCCACACAAGTGAGGTATCATTTTTATCGGGAGACTTGGGGGAACGCTGGGTGGAAGGAAATTTGTGGCTCCTCTTAGATTCCAGAACTTTCTGTCACCGAAATGTGAGGAACATGTGTTTTTTTAGCCAAATTTTGAGGTTTGCAAAGGATTCTGGGTAACAGAACCTGGTCCGAGCCCCGCAAGTCACCCCTCCTTGGATTCCCCTAGGTCTCTAGTTTTCAGAAATGCACAGGTTTGGTAGGTTTCCCTAGGTGCCGGCTGAGCTAGAGGCCAAAATCTACAGGTAGGCACTTCGCAAAAAACACCTCTGTTTTTTTCCAAAATTTAGGATGTGTCCACGTTGCGCTTTGGGGTGTTTCCTGTCGCCGGCGCTAGGCCTACCCACACAAGTGAGGTATCATTTTTATCGGGAGACTTGGGGGAACACTGGGTGGAAGGAAATTTGTGGCTCCTCTCAGATTCCAGAACTTTCGGGCACAGAAATGTGAGGAACATGTGTTTTTTTAGCCAAATTTTGAGGTTTGCAAAGGATTCTGGGTAACAGAACCTGGTCCGAGCCCCGCAAGTCACCCCTCCTTGGATTCCCCTAGGTCTCTAGTTTTCAGAAATGCACAGGTTTGGTAGGTTTCCCTAGGTGCCGGCTGAGCTAGAGGCCAAAATCTACAGGTAGGCACTTCGCAAAAAACACCTCTGTTGTCTTCCAAAAATTTGGATGTGTCCACGTTGCGCTTTGGGGCGTTTCCTGTCGCGGGCGCTAGGCCTACCCACACAAGTGAGGTATCATTTTTATCGGGAGACTTGGGGGAACATAGATTAGCAAAACAAGTGTTATTGCCCCTTGTCTTTCTCTACATTTTTTCCTTCCAAATATAGGAGAGTGTGTAAAAAAGACATCTATTTGAGAAAAGCCCTGTAATTCACATGCTAGTATGGTCACCCCGGAATTCAGAGATGTGCAAATAACCACTGCTCCTCAACACCTTATCTTGTGCCCTTTTTGGAAATACAAAGGTTTTCTTGATAGCAATTTTTTACTCTTTATATTTCAGCAAATGAATAGAATGAAAACGCACGTCAGGGTGCAGCTCATTTATTGGCTCTGGGTTCCTCGGGTTCTTGATGAACCTACAAGCCCTATATATCCCCGCAACCAGAGGAGTCCAGCAGACGTAACGGTATATTGCTTTCGATAATCTGACATTGCAGGGAAAAGTTACAGAGTAAAACGTAGAGAAACATTTATGTTTTTTTCACCTAAATTTCAATATTTTTCTTTTTCAGTTGTTATTTTCTGTAGGAAACCCTTGTAGGATCTACACAAATGACCCCTTGCTGAATTCAGAATTTTGTCTACGTTTCAGAAATGTTTAGGTTTCTGGGATCCAGCATTGGTTTCATGCCCATTTCTGTCATTGACTGGAAGGAGGCTGAAAGCACAAAAAATTGCAAAAATGGGGTATGTCCCAGAAAAATGCCAAAATTGTGTTGAAAAATTGGGTTTTCTGATTCAAGTCTGCCTGTTCCTGAAAGCTGGGAAGCTGCTGAGTTTAGCACCGCAAACCCTTTGTTGATGCCGTTTTCAGGGGAAAAACCACAAGCCTTCTTCTGCAGCCACTTTTTCCAATTTAAAAAAAAAAAAAAAACTTTTCCCTGTATTTTGGCCAATTTCTTGGCCTCTTTCAGGGGAACCCACAAAGTCTGGGTACCTCCAGAATCCCTAGGATGTTGGAAAAAAAGGACGCAAATTTGGCTTGGTTAGCTTATGTGGACAAAAAGTTATGCAGGCCTAAGCGCGAACTGCCCCAAATAGGCAAAAAAAGGCCTGGCACAGGAGGGGGAAAAGTCCTGGCAGCGAAGGGGTTAAAGTAGGTCCTCTTGCAAAGGATGATGGGAGGCGCCTGGAGAACAGCGGATGCAGGATGGGTTTGCTGAAGTGAGGGTGGGAGCTCCAAGGGGGCATGGGAAGGTTCTTTTAAGGAGCTAAATGCATGATTACTAATAAGATCAATATAAAGTTCCAATATTTGTAAAATTATTAAGGGAAGAAATGTATTTTCTTGACCCGTTTTAACATGTATTTTTTGGTAGCCGCCAACATTGTTTTGTTTTTGGGTCATTTTTTTTTTTTCAATGATGGTCATCTAGTTTTATGATTTTATGAACAGGGCTCATCCTCTGGTGTGGTTCTGGTGTAGCACGCACCACTAAGGTACCACATGCATTGGTGCTTTGTGTTTTAACACTTGTTTGTCAAGCTGTCAAATCTTTTCATAATCTCGCTGTGCCTGTGGAAAGACTGCAGTAGAGCCGCAGCATTAACACAGCCTGTCTTGTCCTGCAAACTAGATCCATTCCAGGCCTGTGGCTCACTGATGAATTGGCAAACATCTGACAGCATTGTGAAGGAATGCAGAATTTCTAGGTCAGCGACACTGTTTCCTTAACCAGGTGCTTAACTATGGGGCATCTTTCCTAAAACGTTTAGGTGTACTTTTTACAATATTAACACTTTACATGCTCAACCATACCTTTTAAATTGACCACATATTTGAATACCCAATTCTGAAGAATGAGCATGTGGTCCTTGAATATGTACATGTGGGGAGCTACAGGTTGTGTTGGAGGCGAGTTTAAACAGAGCTGTTTTATCCATCTAGGTAAGATACAACAAAGCCCAACACGCCTACAGGTGGGACAACTGTTTGCACACACACTTCAGCTTCTCCGTTCCTGTTACATCACAACTTGACTTGAGGTTATCTGAGGTCTGCACAACTGCACAGCATATATTTTTGCCAGACACCTTGTTTTACAGTGCTGTGTTGGTGAGCATCTCTTGTAGTTAGCCATTATTACTAAGAAATGTAAGCACCTATCCTAGAGGGTTTACCTGCGCAGGGCAAAAGGTAAGGTGTCCTAGTGCATAAAATTAGTAAAACGAGGTCTTCAAGCCCTTGCGAAAAGCCAGTAACAACTTACAATTTGTCAATGACTCAGGGAGAGAATTCCACAGTTTGGGGCCCAAATAAGCAAAGAAGCTTCCTTTCATCCGGGCCAGACGGAACCTCAGCACAAGGCCTGAATCGAGGATCTTAATCCGCAGGTGGGAAGGGTAGGCACCACCAGCTCTTGAATATAGCGTGGTCCTGATCCCACTCTGGACTTCAACATGGAGCACAGTGCTTTAAACTCAATGCGCTTAGAAATCTTGAGCCAGTGCAGTTCCCAGAGAAGATGGGATACTGAGGCAGACTGTGGAAGGCGAAAGAGCAGCCTAGCAGCTGCATTCTGAACTATCAGCAGTCCATGAACTGTAGCCTTATCGGTACCCAGAAATGGCAGGTTGCCATAACCTAATCTAGATAAGATTAGGGCCTGAATAACAGTCCTCTGAGCAGATAAGGGAATCACCCAATCTTTTTCAGCCACCTGAGTACTGTGCAACAAGAGGCAGTCACTTTTATCACCTGAGGCTTCCAGGACAAAGCTGATGTTTATAACTTTAGGAGACTGGGCAGGCAAGGCCCCCAGAGATTTTGGCCAATGTCTCGAACCCTGAAGAGAGTTTGTACCCAGAACCAGGACTTCAGTTTTATCAATGTTAAGCGTGGGCAAGCTTTTATTCACCCATAAGGAGATTCTGCTCAGGCGCAGGTTAAGATCAGACGACCTACGGTTCTCTGCACATTACAAAGTAAAGATGGTCTGTGTGCCATAGGTGTTTGAAAGAAGGGTCAAGCCATAGCCTTCTATTAAAACCTCCAATGGGAGGACATAGATATTAAACAGATAAGGGCTCAAGACTGAGCCTTTCGGGACTCCTGGGGGTCAAAGCTTGTGGTTCAGACTTCGCATTAGCCAAAAAAAAAACCTGAAACAAATGGTCTCTTAAGAAGGAAGCAGAACCTTTGAGGCACAATAATTCTAGTCTTTCCACCACGGTAGAGTAGTACACCGTATCAAAAGCCTCACTTAGGGCCATATGTATCTAAGGAATTTGTATTCGCAAATGGTGGGAATCGATAAATTCCACCGTTTGCGAATGTAAAATCGCCTTTCACAATGTATGAAAGGCATTCGCGGGGCATTTTTAAGGATTCACTAAAATAGCAATGCCTTAAAACTGCGACAGATTTTGCAAATCGCAGCCTGAAATTCGCAAATAACGAATCGCAATACAATGTATCAAGCATTCGAAAAATGGGATTGGTCGCAAAATGAGTTTTTGCATGTGCAATTTAACACGAATTGAAATCAGGTCGTAAACAGGTGCAACCTATATAAAGAGGCCCAGAATGCATCAGTCCTTTTCAACAATGGCTGCACTCTACGACATGGCGAAGAGGATGTGGATCCTGGCAGGTTTGAGGAGGGGGAGGAAGAGACAGGAGAGAGAGCATTTTCAGAGTGCGCATTACCCTATTGGATCAGACAGAGCAGGAGATTTATGACAAGTGCAGGTTGAACTTTTCCATTATACTTGACTTAATAGCTGATTTACAACCCCTCCTGCAGCGACACAGAACCAATGCCATACCCACTCATGTGCAGGTGTTATGCTCCCTGCACCTCGTAGCCTCAGGAAGCTATCAAGGGGTCATAGCAGCAGCTGGAGGTGTATCCCAAAGTGCGCTCTCTATCCTTCTTTAATGCATTACTAAATGCAATGTTAACAAAACTTCATCAGCGCATAAAATTCCCCAACACCCCACAGGATATGCAAAAAACTAAATTTGATTTTTACCAGGAAGCCCTATTTCCACACGTCATTGGCTGCATTGATGGGGCACATGTAGCAATCTGTCCACCATCTGCCACAGAGTATGTATAAAGGAATAGGAAGAGTACCCATGAATATGTGACAGAACAACTAGGCCCTAAACAACTATAGCCTAAACCACTACTGCTAAACAACTAAAAAGTCTCTACAACTAAGTACTGAACAACTACTGTCTAAACAACAATTGTGCCTGAATAACAATTGCCTGAACAACTAATTTTAATATATATTCTAAATAACTAATAAACCATAAAAAAATAAAAAGAAAACCTTACCTTAAAATTAGTTGTTCAGGCACAATTGTTGTTTAGACAGTAGTTGTTCAGTACTTAGTTGTAGGGACTTTTTAGTTGTTTAGCAGTAGTGGTTCAGGCAAGTAGTGGTTTAGACCTAGTTGTTCAGCATGTTTCCCGTACCCATTCTATGAACATCCAGGTCATATGCAATGCCTCCAACATAATAACTGATCTTGTGGCCAGATACCCTGGTAGCACATATGATTCATACATCTTCAGGCTGAGTGGAATACACACAAGACTTCTTGCTGGGGAGTTTGGCGAAGGATACCTACTTGGTAATGTAACAGTAAACAATGTTGCATAATGTCCATTTAATGTCACAGATAACAATGACTCATTTAACTCTCCTGTCATTCTAGGAGACAGTGCATATGCAGTGTGATCTTTCATCTTGACACTGTACTTCAATCCTGCCACGCCAAGTGAACGGAGATACAATGTGGCACACAGGAGGACATGTAGCGTGATTGAGAGGACCTTCGGCCTGCTGAAGAGTCATTTCCGCTGCCTGCACAAAAGTGGGGCCGCACTGCAATACAGTCCGGAAACCACCTGCAAAATCGTGGCCTCATGTGCAATGTTGCACAACATCTCAACAACAAGAGGTGTAGCAGTCGAACCCACAGAGACGGACTCCGATGTGGATGACGACCCCTTGCCACCCCTTCAACCAGCAGACAGAACCAGAGCTGCAGAGGGCAGGCAAAGACGTGCTGAGATTACGCACAACTATTTCTGATGTAAGTAATGACAACACCATGTCTACTTTCATTTTTTGCTGTACGTATCACATTTATTGCCTTGACTTCAGGACATATATGTGTGAGTAGGACATAGGTATTCAAAAGACACAATCAGGTCCCAATTACAGTGTGACACTATTGACATCATAGTATCAATACACTGCTACATAATATGCAAGGCCCCGAACTTCTCAACATTACTTTTTACGTCCACGCACTCCACTTGAACGCTCAGTGGTACCTCTTGTTGCAGGTTCAGAGACAGAACTGTGTCTGGAACTGTGATGCCTAATATCCATCACAGGAGCAGTGACACTGCTGAGGCTAGAGAGCTCCTCACTATCCCCACCACACAGATCGCTGTTTGCAGCACTTCGGGCTGTCTGCATTGTCTCCAATACATTGGTGACTTGCACCAATCCTTGTGCAACGTCCTGACTGCAATGGGCCATTTCCACTTGCATGCCCACAGAACGTTGTGTCAGAAAAGCAGTTGTGTTAGTGAGCCGACTGACAGATCTGCTGAACCTATCCAACCTACCCATCAATTGGTGATGGCGCCTACGGTGGGTGACATCCTCCTGCTGCATTACAGTGCAGAGTTCCTTAATGGCATTTGTCATCTCCTTTACGTGTTCAGCTGTAGCTTGCTGTCCCTCATGCAGCCTGCACATGTTGTGATTGAGAGACACCAACTCCCTGCGCATTGATCTCACATGTTTACATTGCAGGCGCTGCACTTTCAACTTGGATGCCTCATGACCACCGAACAGTGATGGGCGCTCAACTTCCTCTGTGCTCTGTCTGCCTTCTTCACGACGTCTCCTGAGAGGAGTAGACTGACGCTGGAACGGGGACTGCTGTCTGTGGGTGCTTCTACTCTCTAAAGGTGGTGTGGGTACATCTTCCTGCAATTCATCGGAGTCCAGAGTAAAATCAGGGAGTGGTTCCACTCTTGCCTTGCGTCTGGTTGGTGCTGGTATGATGAACTCACTGGTTTTTTAATCTGACTGTGGCTGACTTTCTTCATTCCCCCCTTTTCCACTTTCTGCTGTGTCAGGGCCCGGAACATCTGCAACAACAATGTGCAGCATGTCATTCATGATGTTCACCTTGCATTTGTAATCTTACAGTTACCTTCATGATAAACATTTCCCCTGTCATAGTGTCTCTAATTGTCTGTTGTTTTGTTTCTCTGTTTGGTTTTACACTATACTGCTATTTATATAGTAGATGCACTTTTGGGGTATGGCCTCTACAAATGCAGTGCGCTGCGCATTAACACGTTTCTCCAATATTTTGGAGAAGACAGGTAGCAGGGAAATAGGTCGTAAATTCGACAAGGTTGAAGAATCCTGTTTTTTATTTTTTATTTTTTTTATTTTTAGAAGCGGAAGAAACATAGCATGCTTCCACTACAAACCCCTCCAGCAGAGAAGAATTAAGGAGATCACAGATGGAAGAGCTGGGTCCAATAGCCTAAGGTTAGCAGGTGGTACAATAGGAACACATACGCGAGATCTGGCTCTGCACTAAAATGCTATGTCACACATTATAAAGTAGATGGTGCAGTGCAGCAGCTCGAAACGTGGTTGCAGGTTTTTTGTTAGCAGCTTGCTACTCTGAGTGAGTCAGCTGAGCCAAGGTCTAGCTGTAACTGGTTTCCTATGGGAATCTCAGTTTTAGCCTGGCTAGGTTGTTTAACATTCAGTAACATACAGCTTCCTCTTGTCCCAGGTCAGTCCTTGTCCCCTCACATGGTTACTCAAGAAATGTTCCTAGCATCCTCAGTCCTCCTGCAGACAGCCCCCCACGTTGATTGCACCACAAAAATAGACCTGCATGTAATTTATTTTTGCCAGCCCTATCGCATATATAGGTCTTGCTCCAGACATTGTGCACCAGCAACAGCGGTACACTGGATGTTTTCAACACCTTCTCTTTTGACACCAGTGGGGTTGTGGATGCAGGTGGGAGCTAACAGCTGCAAATACTGCAGCATCATGGAGACTTCAATTGACTGGGAGATCTCAATTGCAAGACGATAGTGCTGATGTGGCCTGGGGGTGCAAAATCCTGGTAATGAAGACTCTGTTTTGCAGTAATACCAAAGTCATCTGAAGAGAGCAGCATGTGCACATTGAGGGTGGCTCGGATCACCACTAACTTCATTTCAACACTGGTGCCCTGGAGGGAAGAGGTTGCACCAGGAGTAGGTTGGTGACATTCCATTTCAGGGGGTTCGCAGGAGTTGCAAGGCCTTTTTAGAGCCTCTTATTGCTCAACAAAGGGTCATTTTGTTTTATATCTTTTTACATGTAGGTCATTGCTTGGACTTAATCGCAACAAAGTGTCACTCGCAGCGTCATACATTCACCAGTGAAATGTCATTCATGCTTACACTGAAACCATGGAAATGTCACACATAAGCAATCTGAAAGCTGTGGGACTGTTCCTAATCATACAACATTCAGAACTGGCTTTAGAAACAAAGCCCATCGAAAAAGATGTTGAAATCAAGTACTACTTAAAACATAACATTTTCATTTGTCATTCCCTTATCTACATTGTGATTTTGTACTCAATTTCACAGCCCTGTCAAACAACGTGAGATACATTTTCTCACCAGTAGCACGATCAGTCATGTCAATGATGAACTTTACTACTGAGCTCTTTCTGAGCACTGACGTGATCTATAAACACTTTCAATACACCTGCAAACATCCTGAGATGCTTCTGATGAGGACTGCCACGTAGCAGGTTATTCCTAGCATCACTAGCATTTTATTGCCCTGGCAGGTACACAAAATGTAGAAAATCACCCCAAGCCAATATTTTTATCCTGTTCTATTACTATTACCAAGTTATTATAGTATGCAAGCAATTCACTTAGTATGGTAGTTCACCTTGTTCAAATAAATGTACATTCTTCTTTGATGTGTAGTGTGTTTGAGGACTTGTGGAAAGAATGCTTCCTTGGGTCTTCCAGGATGGGAATGTCAGAGCCCAATATATGTGAACTCTTGGTCAGGAAAGTTTGTCGTGTAGTGTTGCTGAAGCCCTCCTCTATTTCCATTCGAGTGAACTGTGACTCGTCTGGGACAGGATTTTTTATACCAAGCACTAGTAGGTTCATGGCCCAAATATTGGGGTAGATTTAATGAACTAAGACGCATCGCAAAAAGGGAGGGTGCTGCATTTTGTCAAAGGGACAAAACCGAAAGATGGCATGTCTACTAAGAAATAGAGCAGTCTGCTCTTTTGTAGCACTGGCACACTTCTGGTGGCCTAGCGGCATCACAGACACCCTTCTGCCACCATGCAAGGGGTCTGGATTGTGGTCAGAATAGTTGTTCGTCAGAAAGGCATACCTTCCTGCACAAAAACTGTTCTTGGAGCCTTATTCCTCTTTATGAGTGCTGCTGAATGAAGCACACATGCATAGGGGAAGTAACAGGGACACATAAAGAAGTATCCCCTTGTTACACCAGCTTCAGGGAGGTGCGCCATTTTGGCACAAACCCATGTTGACTGACTTTAGTAAATATGGGTTTGCATCAAAATACATAGGTAGATGCATGGGAGCGCCAATACTTCACCCATTGGATGCCTCCCCAACGTAAGGCAAGGCAGCTCTGTGCATTGCCTTGTGTTCCTTTGTTGGGTTAAATCCTACACAAAGCCACTTAAATCTTGATTTGAATGCCTTTGTAAATGTAATTATAATCTACTGACATTTTGTGTACTGTTAACTTTCTGTGTTTTCTTTTCACTTTTTCAGTCTTCGTAGTGGATCAGTTGTATAATGGAGAGAAGTCTACTCTGTGCTCTTGTGCGCAGTTCTTCGCTTTCTCATAGGAGAGGGAATGGCAAGTCACTGAGGAGCCTGAACAAGTTGTCTATTTCAGCCTACATAAAGTGTCTTGTAATGTTTGACAAGGTGGGGGTGAGCTCAGTTATTATTATGTGTTAAAAGGCAGTCAAAGGTCATTTCTATTTTGCTGTGCCACTATTTCACCCGTCGGGGGGATGGGAAAAGGAATTTGAGGGCATGGATGCACTGTACAAATGTGAACTTATTTTATTAAAAAGGGTTGGTCCCATGTTCTTTCTTGCTTCTTTCCACTAATGCTCTCAGGTAGGGGATGGCTGTACATGAAAAAAGTGATACCAAGGTGTACCATTTGTGAATCAGTAATATCTAGTTATATAAGCTGAAATGCATGAATATATCTCAATGTGCACAAATAGGGCACTGTCAAAAAATACAGTGAGAATTGAACACTCAATGTGGATATTTCAATATTTTTGAAAGCAACATGTTTACCCAAATAGTAGCACACAAGTGTCACCTCATTGGTTGTGTCTAGAGCTCTATAACTGAGACGGGTTGTGCCATCGGCCAAAGTCTTGAGGCGGTGTTGGGCCATTGGTCGTGAGACGGGGTCGTGCCATTGGTCGTTAACACAAATCCCTGCTTTGCTGACTGTGTTCATAAGGAACCCAGCAGAAATGCCACACAGTCTGGTAACAAAGTCTTCCAAAAGACCCAGATCCATACAGAGTGTACACAGGGTGTTCCAGGCTTCATGGGTAGAAGAATATCTTTTGTGGAACATCCAAAAGATAAAGCTACTTATCTCATTTGCAAAGAAAAGGTTAATGTCCTCAAATGATATAACCTAGAGCAGCACTGCAAAACCCAGCAGTCTGACTGCACAGAAAACTTCCCAATGTCCTCAAAACTGCATTCGGCGATAGTGCCATAATTGAAGCAAGCCCTGTTATCCTAGCAAAAGCTCTTTATGTGGCAGATGAAGGAATCTGAGGCAGTAACTAAGGCATCTTTCTAAATATGCTACTTACTTGCAAAGCATATTTTTTTTTTACAAAGACAGAGCTGGTTAAGAAATGTTTCTCTCTGCAGCAGACATTTTTTTTTCCAACTATTATACTATATGCAAATAGGTGTACTACAACTGTCTGCTTCCACATGCACACATAGAAATGAGTCAATGGGTGACAGTGTTCTAGAACAGGTCATTAATGCAGTCAAAGTGTCCCCTTTCTTTAGCACTGCTGTTGATAAGTCAACAGATGCAGGTGATGTAGCTCAATTAATGATTTGGGTAAGGCATTTGGAACAAGCGATCATCCCAAAGGAAGAGCTCCTCTGTTGTTTGCCATTGCATGGTCAGACAAGAGGAGGGGAAGTACTGAACAGCATGTGTTATTTCCTGGACTCTCATCACCTGACACAACAATCTTTTAGGTAACACTACAGATGGGGCACGCTCTATGAGTGGACAAGAGAGGGGCTTTATATCTCTGTTAAGAAAAAAACCTCCATCATCCACTTTCATTGATTATCACTGCATAATCCATCAGGAAGCATTGTGAGCAAAAATAAAACAAGGACGACTAAAGGAAGCAAGTAGTAAGTACTGTCTGTTTTATGCGAGCGAAAGCCCTCAACCAAAGACTTTTCAAAGCACTGCTGCAGGATGCGGAAACTGAATATATAGGCCTATTGTTACATACTGAAGTAAAGTGGTTGAGCAAAGGAAGAGTTCTAGAAAGGTTTATTCATGTGCTTCCAGAAATTGAACAGTTTTTATTAATTCTAGGACAGTGCTTCCCAGAATTGTATGACTTGTAACGGCTCAACATGCTCCATTTCTGTGTGACATATACGCACATTTGAACACTCTCAATCTGGCACTTGAAAGTAGACAGAAACTTGTGTCCTCAATGAGGAGTTTCATATATTCTTTCGAAGGTAAACTTGACCTGTTCAGAGAGCAGCTGGAAGATGATGATCTCACACACTTTCCTAAGTAGAAGAGTTTAACCCAGAGAATTGAAAAAGCTCAAGAAATGTTGCTGAGTCTCAAACTGTGTGCTTACCTGGAGGAAATTTCTGTGAACATAAAGATGCGTTTTTCTCAGTTTAAAGTTCTCACCCCACTTTTCAGGATTGTAGAAAATCCATGGATGGTTAGTGCAAGGAATCTTGAAGCCGGAACTTCTTGGTTTGAAAACGGCACAAGCTGAGATGGAATGCAATACAGCTCTGTGCTCGAGTCCTCTTTCTTGGGGAAGGATCCAGAAGATTTCTGGCAAAGTGTGTCCTCTGACAAATTCCCTCTTCTTTTTACCTTGGCACAGAAAATACTATGTATGTTTATCTCCAGTGTTCCTTTTCCACAATGGGTGTTCTAAAAATGAACCTAGAAGCAAACTGACTCATGTACATTTGGATCACCTCTTGAGACTTGCACTTTCTGAAAAAGTCCCAGAGCAAAGGAAAATTAATTGTGGACATGAAGTGTAAAATTAGCTCATAAACTCTGTGTTTTGGAAAAGACTTTTCCAGCATCCTGTGTGCCTTTGTACTTACTGGTCTACACTCACTAAGGAGCCTTCAAATCAGAGTAACACTCCTTGTGTAGCATCAAGATTGGGAGACTTACACTGACTCTTGCACACTGGAAAACCCTGTGCATGTCGTCTTCACTTAATCTATTCATGTGTGATATGAAGGAACTAGTTATCCGCAGCTACTTTCCATCTCTGTATTTGAATATCAATGTAATTGATGTTTTTCCAACAATGCCCCAATACCTAATGATCAGAATACATTAGGTACCTAATCTGAATGCTACTCATTCTTACGTCAATGTGTGTGATTTATACAACAAGGTCCACATTTTCTATGAACTGGTTGAGCATCGCTACATTTCAAACATAGCCACATATTTATTTAAAAATGCAGCATTCTTTCGATCTTTTGAACAGTTTATTTGAAGAACTACTTTGTGAATGCCATGCATGGTTTTACTCCAGGTGGTATAGAATTTGTCCACCAAACTCCTCACCATGGCATGTCCTGTCAAACTTGCCACAGCCACCAAATCACTCTGTCCCCCAGCCACACCTCCGCGTTCATCTATGCGGTCCCCGGTTATACCCCAGACTGTGCATTTTGGCTACTGAGGAAATGTCTGTGAGCACCCATGGTTTATGTGAACCCGGGCTGGGGGGCTCGGGGGCAGAGGTGTTTGGTACAGAGGGTCGCTGTAGTTAGAGGCTCTCACTTGGTTTTGGTTTACCTGGAGAGGGGTAGAAAAAAAGGGCAGCAGGGCCACTCTCGATGAAGGCCCTGTGGATCCTGACTTCCCTCGTTGGTGGTGTATGGACTGAACATGCAAAAAGCCTTAGCAGATACAAAGTCTCTGGTGCCCAGGGTACTGGTGCTGAGAGGTTGCTGGAGGGGTCAGTGTCTTGAGACTTGGTGCTGACCTCCTGGATTCACAACAACCTCTTTCTAGTGAGATGCTCCCTCTGTGGGCCCAACTGTCAGCAAAAAGAAATACTAGGCAGAAGTGGTTGATGCCTACAGAAGTAGTGAGATGGCTCCTCCACTCTAGTGGAAGTGTTGGCTGGTTGCTGAAGTGCTGTGCAAGCCTCCAAGTAATGGAGAGGATGCACAGCTTTTGGAGGAGTCGGTGCAATTGTCGAGGTCCCAGCAGGAAGGCAGGGGTTGGTGGCAAGTTCTGAGTAAGTACTCTGCTCTCACAGTGACTTCCCAACTTTGTCCTTCTTCCATACCCAGGTAAATGAATCTGAATTCCTGGTGTAAGGGGGTCCCCTAAACACTGAATTTAAGGAGCTTGGGGTAGTAGCCAATGGGCTACATACTCCTGGGATGACTACACTTCCTGCATCACCATTTTCTGTAGAGAATGGGCATATTCCTGACCTAGGGTTGTTAGTTTCACCAAAAAGGCCTCAGGGCAGGGGTTGATATTCCCCAGTTATGGGGGGACACACAGGGTCACATATCAAAGGCGGCAGGGGCTCTAAAGCCCCTGGTTCTAATATGCTAAATCACTAGTCCTCCTGCTGGAGGAGATGTTGTTTCTGGCCTCTGACAGCACAGGCTCTCACCTGCAGGGCTCAGAAACGTGTCTGCCAGCACGCTAAGAGACCAGTAGGTTTTCAAGGGGAGCCTTTAAGGTGCCCTCTGGGTGGATGTCATAATAAATCTGGTACTGGCATCAGTACAGATTTATTGAGACAAGGTGTTTGATACTAAACAACTTTAGTTATAGTGCAGCCACCATGTAGTTGGTTAACCCGTAATGATCAGTGCCCAGTACATATCCTTAAGGTGGCTGCCTAGTCACTTGCAACATCTAGCAAAGGAACTAGACATCACAGGGGCCTACTGTTGGTAATGGCTCTTTTTGCAGGGTTATCCCCAAACTTTTTGTCTTCTTCCTCCTAGTTCTTCAGGTCTGTTTTCACTGGTTTATTGTCTGTGCACACTTTACCACTGCCAATCAGTGCTAAAGTGCAAGTGCTCCCTAAGTAAATTATACTGTTGATTAGTTTATCCATGATTGGCATGTCTGATTCACTGGTAAGTCCCTAGTAAAGTGAACCGAAGATGCCCAGGGCCTGTAAATCAAATGCTACTAGTGGGCCTGCAGCACTGGTTGTGCCACCCACATTAGTAGCCCTGTAAACATGGCTCCGACCTGCCACTGCAGTGTCTGTGTGTTCAGTTTTAAACTGCCAATTCTGCTTGGCAAGTGTACCCACTTGCCAGGCCTAAACCTTCTCTTTTACTACATATAAGGCACCCCTAAGGTAAGCACTAGGTAGCCCCAGGGGCAGGGTGCAGTGTATGTTTAAGGTAGGACATATACTAGTGTGTTTTATATGTCCTAACAGTGAAATACTGCCAAATTCGGTTTTCACTGTGCAAGGCCTCTCTCTCTCATAGGGTAACATGGGGACTGCTTTCAAATATCCTTAAAGCAAAGATTCCCTTTGAGAGCAGATACAAAGGTGGAGTTTAGGGTCTCTGAACTCAAAATTCAAAAATACATCTTTTAATTAAGTTGGTTTTTAAATTGTCTGTTTGAAAATGCCACTTTTAGAAAGTCGGCATTTTCTTGCTTAAACCATTCTGTGACTCTGCCTGTTTGTGGATTGTCTGTCTGGGTCAGTTTGACAGTTGGGCTGTTTTGCACGTCCCTAGACAGTGACACAAAAAGAGGCGGGTGTAGCCTGCATATCCTGATGGGCCATCTGAGATAGAGGGGAGGGAGGAGTGGTTGTTTACACCTGAAAGGACTGTGCCTGCCCTCACACAATGCAGTCTCCGACCCGTGGTGTGCATCTGGGGCCTGGCCTAGACAAGGAAGGACCTGGCAAACACTTGAGACTTTGCTTTGAAGTTTGCCAACTTCAAAGGCAGAAGGGGTATAAGAAGAAGACCCAAAACCCCAAACTTTTAGAATCTTTCTGGAATCAAGAGGAACCTCTGCCCAGGAGAAGAGCTGAAGAGCTGGAGGAGGAGTACTGTCCCTTTGCTGTGTTGCTTTGCTGGACTGGCCTGCAGTTGCTGCTTCTGCCTGAAAAGAGTGCAAAGGGTGAACTTTGCTGTGTGTCCTGCTTGAGAAAGTTCTCCAAGGGCTTGGAGAGGAGCTTGCCTCCTGTTGGAAGTCTCTGGGACACCAAAGACTTCAGTTTCCTCGACTTGCAGCACTGGGACCTGTGTGTTTTGTGCTGTTCAAGAGGAGAAACCACAGCGACGCTGCTGGCATGCACTGTGAACTGCCAACGCCACACAGAGTTGCATTGCCCCACTTCACACTGCGACCCTGATCTCACCGATGCCGTCATCAGACAACCTCATCAAGCCGCTGCTCGCACCGCGACCTGTGGGCCCCACACTCCGGCATCACCTTCTCACACCGCAGCCTGGGCATCCCCGACGATGCCACTCCTGCTGACGACGATGCCGCTGCCTGCACCGTGGCCTGTGGACACTGCTCGTGAGGCTCACGAAGCACCGTCCCGTCGCCCCGGTCCACCGACTCCAGTGTCGTCACCAGGCATCCCTGCCTGCACCGTGGCCTGTGGACACTGCTCGTGAGGGTCACAAAGCACCGCCCAGTCCTGCACTGCTGGCTTAGGCCTACCGGCGACAGCGCTTCAGCAACAACAACAACGCTGCCTGCACCATGACCTGTGGATACCGCACATCGCACCGCCCCACTTCACACCGCAGTCCTGGTCTCACCATTGCCGCTGGACGCCATCACCGAGTAGCTGAATACACCGTGACCTGTAGGCACTGCACGTCGCATCCTTCCGCTTCGCACCACATCCATGCCAGAGCTCCTGACTTCATCAGCCCGCAGTTCGATCTGCAACGCGTGTGACTTCAAGGGTCCGATGACTCCCACACAGACTCCGGAACAGACACCGCGACGCCAGCAACACCGCTCTCCAGAGCTCACC
This sequence comes from Pleurodeles waltl, assembly GCF_031143425.1. Classification (NCBI taxonomy): domain Eukaryota; kingdom Metazoa; phylum Chordata; class Amphibia; order Caudata; family Salamandridae; genus Pleurodeles; species Pleurodeles waltl. Next base: position 1,518,244,657 of record NC_090447.1, read on the forward strand.
ACGAGGATCACGACGCCCTGCAAATCCAAGGTACTGTTTGCAGGTCTTCCTGACACCGTAGCTGGCCCGCGATGGTGCGGCAGGCCTCAACTGTTGGTTTTGTTGATCACGGCGCCGGGATAGCGCCAGGTGGAGCTATCGACTTCAAGGAACTGTATTTTTGAGATAAATCTTACAAAATTCATATCTTTATTACGGTATGTTGGATATTTATCGTTTTGGTCTTGTTTTACATAGATAAACATTGGCTATTTCTCTAAAACTGGTGTGGAGTCCTTTTGTAGTGTTTTCCCTGTATTACTGTGTGTTATGTCAAAGTGCTTTACACATTGCTACTGAGATAAGCCTGATTGCTCGTGCCAAGCTACCAAGGGGGTGAGCAGGGGTTATCTGATCGGGTGTCTCCCTTTCCCTGACTAGAAGAAGGGTCCCTACTTGGACAGGGTGCAAACAGACTGCCAACTAGAGACCCCATTTCTAACACTTATGTATTCATGCAGATGTGCCCTCACATATTATATAATACACCCTGCCTTAGGGTTCTAAGGCCTGCTGTTGGGGTGAATGACATATAGTATATGCAGTGTACCATGGCATGGTACAAAGTGAGTGTGCCATATTGTGTTATCAAAATGGTTTGCATCATGTCAAGGAGCCTGCAATGGCAGTCTGCATGCTGTTTGTGTGTGGGTCCCTTAGGGTGGTATAATCATTTTGCAGCACTAGGGGACACTCTTTAGTAACAATGCCCTATGTACCCAAGGGTACAATTTACTAGGGACTTACAGGGGTGCTGAAGTCCTTGCCAACTGGGTTTCAATTAGACATCTACCTTGTTTTAAGGGAAAAGAGCATTGGCACTGGGACCTAGTTAGCTGGGACCCAGTGCACTTTCAGTCAAAAAGCATCAGAGATAGTGCAAAAAGTAGGGGTGATCACATCAAAAGGGCACTTTCCTACAGATACCGACTGTTACAGGGTCTTCTTAACTAAACAGTAGCCCATGTCAGCCTTACTAATAACCCAGGCATGAATGGGGCATCACCATACTGCAGAGTCTTAGAACAATGTCTGTCCTTGTCTACAGACTAATTCACAAAAGTAAAGTTGCACTTTTGGTGTAAGTTTACTCTTGCAGTGTTGCTGTACTACCAGTAACTTTATGTTTAGTCACTAACTAGTAGCAACTCCTTTTAAAATAATAGGAGGTACTTACTACTTGTAAAGTTACAGATGGAAAAGTTGATACTGGTAAACTTACACTGCAAGAGTTAATTAACACCAAAAGTGTAATGTTAACATTGTGACTCAGGCCTTGCGTTGCTTACAAAAGCTATGCAACATAGAGTAACCTCCAAGTTCTGACTCAAGGGTTCTATAAGTTTAGTTTTAATGTATAAATAAATTAAATAGAGCTCCCTAGACTGATTGCTAATTATTGTTGGTTTATCTTTTTTGTTATGGCGGTCTCAGTCTTGGATTATCCACTCTGTTTTCTTCAGTATAGTTGCCCGTGATGGACAATCCTACCGAATAATCCTACAGCTAGAGTTCACCTAGCAGGCATCGTTTGAAATTAGGTAGGACCTTGTTTTGTGATGTCTTCCCTGTTAATCTATTCTGGTAATAACTCATTAAGAACTTAGGGCTTGATTTACATTTCAGCGGACGAGTTACTCTGTCACAACGGTGATGGATAGACCATCCACCGAAGTATAAAACCAATTGCATCCTATGGGATTTATATTTTGGCGGACAAGCTATCTGTCACCGTTGTGATGAAGTAACCTGTTTGCTGAAATCTAAATGAAGCCCCGTAGTGTATAAGTTGGCCTTGGGAAGGAGACTGGGATTTTTGTGTGGTTGGCACTTGGCAGACCCCATTAGAGGTCAAGTTACAGAGGGTACGGTGCTGCAAAACCTCAGCAAGCAATAAATTCAAACATGCATAGTCATTTTCCATTCTAATTCTGGTAGCGGGAAATACTGGACTGCAGGAAGAGGCGAGTATATTCTACTAAAGAATAAATAAATGGCAAGGGACTTCAAGTAGGTAACGTCTGGGGGAAAAGTGGATTACAGTACAATGTGTGACAGATTCGGAGGACAGCTTCGCTTCTCGCTCTTGTCACTAAACTACAATGCTGCACTAATCAGCAATGCAAAGACAGATACTAAAGATAGGCCCCTTTTATTTTTTTTAACATTGGAAATTGATTTCAACCCACAAAAGGTCCATACCCCTCCTTGCAATACCCCCAAAATCTACCTTTTCCCAACTCCACTTCCTTCCCTCTCCACCCACAACAGGCCCACCACCCTCACCAAACAAGACCCCAAGCATTCCCCTTTCCCACCCTCTCACTCCCTCCCTATGCAAATGGCCAAAGATTCCCCTTTCCCAAACTCCCCTTCCCACCCTCAACGGGCCCACTTCCCTGCCCAAGCAAAAACCCACAAATTACCCTTTCACACCTTCAACAGGTCAACCCTCACCTTCAAGCAAAACTCAAAAATTCCCCTTTCAGGGGGTCCCCTTACCACCCTCTCCACCCACAATAGAGCCTCCCACAAAAAAGTTCAATAAAACTAAAAGAGCTCTGAGGGCATCCAGTTCTTTTCATACAATGTCCACCTACCGTGCCAGGTTCTGCTGGCTACATATGACGAGCGGCAGCTCACGGAGGGTGCAGTGGAGGAGGTGGTTGGATGATGACAACAAAAAGGGACTTCTGGTGTCACGGCTTCAGGTGGCAGTGGGCCCCGGCTGCAGGTGATGGCAGTGGCATTGCAGGGTTGGAGACAGGGCTGGCTGGTGGTCCAAAGAACTCATCCTCCAAGAACACCAACCAATGGTAATCTGTAGCCACAGGCTACAGCTTGTGGCACCGCAGCCAGGCAGCTATCTTCTGCTCTGAATGTTGACCAGCTCTAGCAGCAGGATTAGCTGTATCAAGACAGAAAATAATTGCTCTGTGCAACACTAGTTTATACTTTAGTGGCACAGTAAGAGAACACTGCTGGTTCCCTAGGGCCATTGGAATTTTTGACATGATTAATCAATGAGGCAAGTTTTTCCTGCACATGCAATAGCACTGACAGCAAGGAATAAAGCCAGACCACCAACATAATCAAAAAGTGATACAAGTTTAAAGGATTTCATAGGGTGGAACTGAACACTTTATATGCGTTAATGAATGAATCAACTGCCTTTAAGGAGTAAGATGTATATTTGCTGCACAATTACTATACTAGTAACTGTGGCCCCCTCCCCCTTCTTAGATATATATGCAACCATGGGGGATTGGGGTCCCAGGCCCTAAAGAGGCCACCTTCCTTTATTTAAATAAGTGGCCCCAGAAGATGGGGTCCCCGGGTGTAATGAGGCTTGAAGAGGGGGGCCATGCAGCCTTCCCTTAAAAAAAGAAAAAAGGGGGGGTGGGGATGGACCAGGCCCTGTGTCCAACCCCCTGCCGCACATGGCCAAAGGGTGTGCGCAGCATGGAGTTGGCTGCATGTGGGGGCTTGGCTCTGTAGCCAACTACCCTCCATGCATGACTGAAAGCCCTGCACAGTGTGTGGGACTGGCTGCATGTGGGGGGCTGGCCAGGCCCTGCAGGTAACCCCACCGCCACGTACAGCCAAAAGCTGTGTGTGGCAGGGTGGTTGGATTTACGTATGGTAATTAAATATTAGTTTACATTTTTTTAAACGTAGACATTCACTGAAAAACACAAATGATTAAAATGTTACAGTTAGGTGAATTTATCAGTGACATTGTTTTGAATAAAAAAATACCACAAAAATTCATAAGTTATAGTTAGATTAGCTAACTATTACTACTGCCCTCGCCATGTACTGCTTATGACCCCCACACATGACATCACTCATGACATGTTCTATGACATTATTTATGACATCTCAAATAACATCATTGATGTCAAAAAGCTCCCTGGGCCAAATCAGAAAGCTATTTTAAATTGGTGCTCCTGAAAGACTCTCACAGACCCAACCGTACAGTAGTACAAATATTTTTTAACCTTAATTTCTCAAAAGTCACTGAACGGGTTTGTACCAAATCACAAAAAGCTGTGTGGCACCTTTCTTGAACATTTTTAGGCCAAAGGGACCCTTTCCCTGTTGCCTTTTAAAAAAAAAAAAAAAAAATTGGAGGGGGGCTACATGGCTCTTATCCCCGAACCTTATCTGGCCTCAGAGACCTGCATTGCCAGGATAAGATATCCCGGCGGTCTGGTGGTTACGGCGGTCTAAATCCGCCAGGGCAGCACTGCAAGCAGTGTTGCCCCGGGGATTATGACCTCATTCTAACCCTGCGATTTCATGGCGGTAACACGAAAAGGCTGGCGGAGAACAGGCGCAAGAGGCCCCTGCACTGCCAATTGCACTTGGCATCGGCACTAAGGGGACCCCTTGGCCAGCACCATTGCAACATTCACTGTCTGCTTTGCAGACGGTGAACAATGCGAGAGTGCTGGTGCACCCTGCATCCTACAGGGTTGCTGCGGAGACAATGTTGTAGGGTGTTTCCCACTAGGCCAGTGGATGGAAACTCAGGAATCCGCCAGCCGACCTAGCGGGAAACTCTTAAAGGGCCCGGAGTGGAGGTAGCCACTATGGCGGCAACCTCCCCGTCGGAAGTTCGTCGGACAGCCTAAACCGTCCGCCAAACTTGTAATGATGCCCTTAGTGTTTGCTCCCGTTTGGCAGGAGATTTGAAAATGCTCCAGCTAGATGGGAGCAAACAAATTTCCCTGCCCGCTGTAGTAGTAGTAGTAGTACAGACAGGGAAATGACTGTGCCCTGGGGGTGGGCTCCCCAGGACACAGCAAGTGGGCCAGTCCCTGGGTAATGGAGTCCCTGGGGGCCATATCAAGGCTCAGGGGTGGGGTTGGTTGACCCCAATTTCATTTAAGTGATGGCCTTTTTAAGGCTAGGAGAGGGTGGCCCCCCTAGGCCCTCCTCCCCTCATTATATAATTGGGCCCCAGGGGAGCGATCCACGGGCAGAATACAGCTCAGTGAGGGAGGACATGCACCCCCTACCCTTATTTATACTTGCCGCAGGTTGCCAATAGGCAGCTATAGTTAGGTCTGCTTTCCAACAGACAGAGCATTGTTTTTGGTTTGCTGCTAACTTTGGTCTCGTTTGACAAATCTTCACAAAACTTTCCAGAAATGAAAGTTTATCCACCTCAGCTCCTTCCTGGAAAGTTTTGGGGTGATCTTTCAAGCAGGGGCTGAGGAAAAAAAGGGGGGCCCCAAAACATAAAATCCCCATGTATTTTCAAAAGACTTATTTAGAGATGGCTACAGCAAAAACTGGTGAATGGAATTACGCCAAATTTGTCAGGAAGCTAGATCTTGGTCCACAGATTGCGATATTTGGACTGTTGGGCTCGCGAGAGTCCCGCAAGCCTACCGCGAGAGCACAAATTAAAAAACTGAGGCCTATGATTGGTTGAGAGGCCAGTTTTTCCTATGAGCCTTCGGGCTCTCACTGGAGCGGGAGGCTCTCGCAAGTATTGTGAGAAAAACCACTGATTGGCTGGCAGTTGGAATGTTAGAAATTAAATGGCTGCTGTTACTATTTACTGTGAAAAATTGGAGGTGCTGTGGAAATGAGACAAAAAGCTCTATAAGGGGGCAGTAGAAAGGCATGCTATAACCCTAATTTTAGAGCAGAGGTGTGCTGTCTCCCTAAGTTTAGAGAGTACGTTTCTATGGGATAGCTACTGTGAAGAAAATTATTGTGAATTTTTAAAAATAATTTTTACAATCTTGCTAGATCTCTTGGAATCGTGTATAGTTAAAAAAAAGAAAAGGTAGATGAGTTCTGAATACACTCTATAAGTAGGATTACATACTGAGGTAATTGTTTTTGAGAAGAATTGTATAAAAGATAAGCACTGTGATGAATAGATGGTTAATTCTTATTTTCAAAAACAGTTACGATCTTCACGTGGGACTGTGAACAGTAGAAAGGAGTAGATGATCTTTGAATACAATTGTAGTATCCACACTTGCTTCTGTAGGAAGGATTATTAATGGAGATAGTGTTGGTCTGAGTGTACTATTTAAGCCCATCGTCTTCTTAAGAGTTGTCTCTTCCCACACCCTACCATGCACACCTATTATCAGGGAGGACAGTCCCTGGACAGAGCATACTATGCACACCTGTAATCCAAGAGAGAGGTCTCACAGGAGAGGCCAGCCTCACTCCACACACCCTACTACGCACACCCATCAGACAGAGTTATGACAGAAGAGGCCAGTCCATGTACATAGTCTAATACGCACACCTGTCCCCTGAGAGCCAAAAAGGAAATGCAGCCCCCTCGGAGTCCACACAGGGCATTGTATGTCTGACTCCTGTGACCGTCTCGCGACAGCTATGACTTAGAAAAAATGCATATAAAGAAAAATTCAACCACGTTTAATTCACAACACTATTATAACTTGGGGTATTGCCCTGGCCACTGGTGTCTTGGCTGTCACTACTGCAGCCACTCTGACTGCCTGTTGGTTAATAACTAAATTTAAATCACCCTCCATTCTATAGGGCTGGATGTCAGGTTGCTAGATCCGACGCTGTCTCTGTATCATGTACATTTTTCCGGACAGTCACTGGTTCGAAAAGGGTCCCTTTTTTCACAAGACCGGTGCCTTTTCTGGCATAAAAGGAATAAGAAGCAAAAAAAGTTATGTGTGCTTCATTTAGTAACTTAGGTTTTTTTTCTGGGTCTTTAGAGAGGTTGGTTTCGTGCAGCATTGCAATCATTACATGGTATCTATCAAGGTGTCCTAGAACCTTGTATGGTTTGTTCAGGAGATTACTGTGATTTATAGTTATTTGCATGTGTTGTGTGGGATGTCGTGCACTGTATTGTCACAATTTGTTTGGCATGTGTCTAGCAACTCTTGGAGTTCACCCAATTAACAAGGATAAATCCTGTTAAAATAAACAACAGAACCCAATCCCACACACTATCCCCAAGTGACAAATGATTCTACTCTCTATGATGGCAGAAGCTAACTCGTGGTCTCCACCAAAAGAAGTAGCGACAGGTATCGAGAATAATTATCATATTTACCATTATCAATTTAACTGTTATACCATCTTGCTTGGTAGTCAACCATGAGTAGTCAGTAGGCGTCGTTCCACCTTACTGCCTTCTGGCAGTATTCATCCAAGAAATTGTAACTATAATGTGTGTCAAAATCTGGATAACCTGGAATTAGCTAGATAAGGTATTAGACAGTCTGACTTATAGGCCAAAATTATTTCCTTGTGCACATAATTTGACTAATATCTGTTCCTCTCCACCAATGATCAAGGTCAGTTGATGCTTCTCTACCTGTTTAGCCATCCAGACCAAGGTGCATGCACAACAATGTTTCATTATTGATCTGATTCATCATGTATTGCTGCCATCTGGTCTGAGCTGTCTCCTTCAACCCTCCTCACAAGTTGATATTCTGTTTGTTAACTAAAGTTGCTGACTTGTGAGTGCTATTGAAGAAGTAATTCTTGCCCTTTAACATGACTTTCAGACAAGCAGGGGATAACATTGTCTAGGAGATGTGAGCCTGTGGCTGTTTCTTATTGGCAGGCAGAAATTGTCTCCTTGCTTCCTGCATGGCTGTAGTGAAATCCAGGTATAAGGCAAAGTTTGCTCCCTGATATATCAGGACCTTCTTCACCCTAGCCAATCTCAGTGTAGTGCTCATGTCCCGGTAGTTCAACAATCGCGCCATGATGGGACCGCAGGGAGCGTTGGTGGCAGTTTTTCATGCAGTGATCTATATGCTCTTTCCACAATGAACGACAGGGAGAGACTTGATTTGTAAGTAGCTTTTCTACAAAAGTCAAATCCGGACAGTTTGTAATGATTCTGGAGTACCCAGATTTTGTCTTTTTTATGGCAGAAGGCGCTTCAGGCTCCTCGTATTGATTTCTTTTTGTTTTCAGCATTGTTCCAATTTTCGCAGTGTACCTGGGTTCTTTGAGCCCTGGCCTTCTGCGTACAAGATACAATGTTCTGCCATAACTATTCTTGAGACTTGTTTATCCAGGTGCTCTCTCACTTGGTCAACACTTATCTTAAGGGAATCAATTTTACCATCAATTGATTTCAGGCTTTTTTGCGTGTTTCTTAGAATTTCTTATTTTACACTTTTGTCAGTGCTAGAGTCTGATAGGTTTTCATTATCTCCCCTTGTTTGTGAGACTCATGTTCCCTCATTTTTGCAGTTGGCTGGTGTTTTGTGCAGCTGTGCAATGTCACAGGTCAGCAGCAACCTGTTGTGCACCCATGCTGGAGAGTACAGATGTTAACTTCTCCTATAATCAGCCAATATGCACCTCATCAAGTGCAGGCTGAGGCTAGCAGCCATCCACACCAGATTGAGGCATGGAATGTTTACATATGTCTGGGCCGAGCAGATGTGTCCTGAGGAGCAGCCACTGGCGCAACCAGCAGAGGGCCGCACGCTGGGCCTTCAGGCAGCAAATTAGTATCATTGTTCTCTTTCTATTATCCAGCCATGCTCAGTGCCAAGAATTCAGAGAAGGAATGTCCCTGTCCCGGCACTATTACTGTGTATTTCTACTTGTTTGCCTCTGTGGCACCCACCATGCGGGATGCCTCCTCTGCTACTGCAGTCCTGCCCAGCTGGCACAGTCACTCTGGTGTGCCAAGGTTCTCCCTCAACTCAGAGCACTTGATCAGTCTGTCAGCTGTACCAATACAAAGCCTTCAGTCATCCTGGGCTGCACTGCCACAGCTAGGAACAGGCCTCCTCTGTGGTGCAGGTGAACGCGCAATATCTAGTGTGCTGACTTTTCAATTAGATTACAGTTTGTAAGTTGGTGGGAATACGTCTGCTGTTTCTGCTCTGCCAATCATGGTCAAAATATGAGATGGTGAAGAACTGTCCCTTCAGGCACTGGAGCCGCATCAAAGTGCGGCCTTCTTGTGATTCGGCATACTCACATCCCATGTCAGCAACATATACAATGAAAAAGGTTTCTAAATGTTAGATGCGTTGCAACACATTCACTGTCATTTTCTGTTTCATTCTTCTCCCCTTTGCTACTATTTTTGGCCCAGATGTTGCTCCCAGCAGTTTGACATGCTTCTGGGTTTCTTCACTTGGAGTACTGACTGGCGCATTTCTTCATCCTGATGTCAGGAGAAGTTTGGTGACTAAATGATTTCTTCAATGCTAACTCCATCTTCAATCAAGAGCTGTAAGATTGGCAAAGAGATGTTTGTGCTGTGGATTTTCCTCCCAAGTGTGACCCTTTTAAGAAGCCACACTACACCTTTCACGTCTGGAATTCTGTGCAGGGTGGCACAAGGCTACTGGAAAGTAAGTTACCCATTCCTTGGAAAATCAATGAGGTAACTTAATAGACCTTCTCTGCACCCTATCAATGACCCCCCAATGCACACCGTATTCACGATGGAGGCATAAATCCAGCACTTGCGAGGAAGTAACTCCACGTGTTACTGTTCTGATGTCACAGCATACCTTTGACATATGGCCAAAGAACCTACATCATGCTTGATATTTCCACAAACTATTTCAGCTACTGTTTCAATTATGCCTATCTCAAGCATACGCATGTCTACTGCTGGAGAGGCTCCATGCTCCTCCAGTATTTGATTTAAACCCTTGGCTGACACTGCTGTACAGGGAATGCTGTGTGTACCAGTATACAAGACTGCAAAGTACTTCCCCAAGATAGCGACAGAGTGAGTTTAGCACCATCCTATCGGAAAGCACATATTCATAATTCTGTGTGGTTGAATCCAGAGCAGTCCATCAGCCTCTAGCCGGGATTTAATTTAGTTTCAATGCTCTATTATTGTGTTTACAAATTGTAGGTTAATGGCAGAGATTTGTGCACATCCGACATCAGTGCTAACCATGCTGTAATACAAATTGTCTCAGCTCTCTATATATTGTTATAACCTCTGTCAACAATTCCTTAGTCTCTACTATTGGTAGTCAACCCCTGTCTGGGTGAGGCATGTACCTAGTTAACACAGGCAATATCTGTCCTGGCAATGAGAAGAGTCCTTAATGCACATTTTGTGTTACATGTAGTAACTTTCTTAAACAAAGTCATATCTTGTATGTATATTCACAGCACTTCAATGTTCTTGTTAACAGCATCATATATAGATCCGTTCTGACCACCGGAGTACTTTCTGACCACCAGAGGACTTTTGCCCTCTGTAAAACTTTAAACTGTAAACTTCACACTTGTATAGCACACTACTCACCCGTTAGGGTCTCAAGGCGCTGTACGCATACCGCTGTGGAACCCCTCCTGGCTTTTCCCTGTGAGGCACCCACTCCTGGGCACACCCAGGGTGAAGCAAGGCATCCAAGCGCTGTCAGGGCCGTTGTGGAGATTAAGCAAGCCCAGAGTTACAGAGTGGGACCCATTAATTAGATTAGGCACTGAGGCGAGAATTATCTGGTCCAAGGGAATTGAGCCCAAGACCCGCCGAGGTGGGAACTGAACCCTGGTCCTGGGCCAGATCTCTGCATCAGGGTCTGCCGCTCTAACCATTGTGCCACACTTCTCCACTTGCCACACTTATCCTCTAATGTCAAACCACTTGCCTTCAGTTGGGCACTTAATCTGGGGGTGCACATGAATGATGAATGGATGAATGGGGGAATTTTTAAAGCACACAACTAACTCAAGAGAGTGTCCCAGCGCTACACAGCCTATGAACTGAGAGAATGGTTCTTGAGAAATGGCACAAAGTGATAGCTGAAGCCGATTCAATGGTTAGTGGCAAAAACCGAGAAGGAACTCTCACCAGTCCTGACACACTGAAATATGGGTACCTCTATAAGCAGCCTGTCAAAATAATCATGGCCAAACAAAATTACTGGAGAATGAAGAAGTGACTGAGACTATTGACAACTAACTTAATTTTCCAACGGGCCTGCTTCTGGTGCATTTTAATGAAAGATGAAGCTGCACTGGGGTAGTGTTTATCGGAGTGCTGAATATTGTATGATATGCCCTGAAGATGCAGACACAGTTGCAGCGTGATGGGTACAACAAGTACAAAGCTTAATACATCCTGTGACACATTTTAGTTCTATTCCCATTAGTAATTCAAAGCAGTATTCGATGATACGGTTCCAGTAAGGTAAACAATCTTAAACTGGGATCCTTTGGCTGAAGGCCATCTTCAATGCTAAACATGTGTTCAACCAGCTTCTAAACTTTAGACTTGCACAGATGGATCAGACTGGCATTTGGCCAGGACATGCAAAAGTGAGTAAGTTGCTCTGTGTGAACCATAGCCTCTCCTCACCTTCAACGGTGATGACTAGCCAGGGATGTGGAATTCCTATAGCCTGACGCCCAGGACAGATTGTTTGAGGTCAAGGACAACAAACTGTCATGTCTGTTTTTCCTTGGGACAAGTAGGCCCAACCCCCTGCATTACAAGCTGCCAGCTTACAATACATTATGGATCAGGAAAATACATTGTCTGCAGTTAAAGTAACGTTTGTGTTCATATATTAATGCTGTTCAGAATCTGTATTTATGTTTCACTGATGCAAAGCCTTTATTATTAGGGTGGGTGCTCTAAGCAAATGTTGTAAGTACAGTACAGTGAGTGGTTCCAGGATAAAAATGTATACACACGGGGGCAAAGTTTAACAAAATGAGGCTACATGTAATGCTCCCAAAATGCTCTCTGGTTAGATACAAATAGTTGCCTTATCTTGTAAACATGATTGATGATCCTTTGCTTTTAAGATAAATTGTTCACAAAAAAATGCAACTAGGAAACAAATATTTTTGCTAAACTACTTTGAAATTTTAAGCATCATTTCTTTGAAGCATGCTACGGTAAAATGTGTTAATGTATGATAGTATTTCAAAAAGATAGACATAATGGGAAATCAGATAAACAAGTTTCAAAAGGATTATGGAAAACATGAAAACATATCAGCATTGGCAAAGCCAAAAGGTCTAAAATTGGTGGCTAGCCTTTTCGTTTTGTAAATGTGTGTCTTGTTTTGACTTGGTTTTTATACAACTTTATAGCTGTGTGAGCTGCCTGACCCTCACAATTATAATAAACATTGGCAAAAATAAAAATATTTTTGGATCTAAAAAAAACACACATTTGCACAACGTTGCTGGCACTGAATAAAACTACTTTGTGTGCCAGTATACCCCTTGCGAAAGAGCAACAGTGAAACCAGTCAATAGATAGAGAAAAAGAAAGAAAGAAAAACAGAAGGTCTTGGTTAATGCCATACCTAATTAGGGCCCAAATCTTAAAGTCACAAAAGTGCACCTATGGTGTATGTCCTTGCATTAGTGCATATTTATGGTTTTCTTGAATTTACAGAAGTAGTCAAAAAAATTTAGCCCTTCAAAATATTTGTGAACTGCCTTTTTCACAAGCAAATATGCATGCGTAGATTTACTCATGCTAAAATCTATTGAATGTTTAGAAGTTCACTTTCCCTCTGACTATTTTTTTTCCCAACCCTGGAAGAAATTTTACTTCTGCCCTTCTCAGGAGTAAATTTCCAACCTTTCTCAGTACGGGAAAAGATTAAAGAAGACCTGATGAAAACCCCTAAAACGTGCAAGGTAGTAGGTGTGCACAGACTCAATAGGACATTCCAATCCTGGAACTATTAATTACTCCTACATCCAGCCCCAGTACGTAGATCTGTGGAAAAGTGGCAATATAAGGGAACTGCTAGTATTAAAACACTACTATAGTATTATCCCAGGCATAATCAGAGATGCTATAATCAGAGCTCTTATATAATGAAATTTCTCCCATAGTATGTTGCCGCACTATGTGGCACCAAAGGTACAAGTGGATTTTTTAAAACTGTGATCATTTTCAGTTACTGGTCTTAAGCAATTAAAGTTTGCAGTTTCTCCAACTGCAAAACAGTCTCTCTTACTGTGAACTTTAGGCCCTATTGTGTCATAGTTGTGGTTAATATTTATATCCTGCTCGGCCAGCTTTATCGTAGAAGTGACCTGTCAATAATCATAATGGCAACATCACTCCAAATTGATCCATTCGAGTTTCACAATAGATTCCATATTCCCACAATATGGTATATAGGTAGACGACTTACCGGCTGGAGTGAAAAAGTTTGTAAACTGCCCTTGGTTTTGATCAGAAATCGCATAAACTCCTCCCTCTTCTTTGATGCTGCCTGAGATCATTTTTTTTATGAACTCTTCTCCTGTAGTAACAGAAATATGAAAGAGTGGTGTCACAGCCAATCACAAGGGCTACAGATGGGGTCCCGAACCTCTGTCATCTCCTGAATGGCTCATCAGTTTCTGCACCTATTTCACATGATATATGGAAAATTCAAACATTCACAGGCACATGCATTTCAAGCAATAATGACGGCGGTTTTAATTAGAAAACAGACCTGCTTCCATCTAGCATCCTGATGACATATTAATCACTCACGTTTCGCATTTATAATTTCTGACATGACTAAATTTGTCTATCAGATAATCCCCTGAAGACAAATGGTGAGAATGGGCTACAGTTGTGATTTTATCATGCTTAGCGTGTTCACATTGGCTTATCAATTAGCATGTTAAGATATCTAAACTATTAAATTGAAGCACATGGCGCCTGTATAACCCCTGCAGTAACTTTGGCTGATAAATAGCTGATCACGGGCCCAAGCGGGCACTTGTATGTAATGAATAGCACCCAAAGGATTGTCTTGTGGAAACTTTAAGATCAATGGCTGTTATTAGAAATATCACAGTGTATTTATTTATTTTTTGGGGGGGTTTATTCAGGGAAAATCTAGGGTTAAAGGAACACTTTATTCCATATCCCCACTGTGCGAGGCCTTACATCGTGCACTGTGTGGGCTGGCTGAAAGACCTAGTAAGGACCAGCCTCAAACTTCCGCAGGCTGTCATCCCCCTGCTTCCAATCTTCAGCTGCATGCTGCAATTTTGATCATTGGGCCTGCGCCAAACCTGCAAAAGATCACCAAGGCCACTGTACACAGTCTTCAACGTTTGTCACCATTGTGGGGGGTGGCAAGGCAGTACCATGTAGGCAAGCCAAAGGCTATGCGTAGCGGGGGGGCTGTGGGCCTCGCTCATCCCTACACAGGTAGCCTACCCTTCTGTGCACAACCTTTGGCTGTGTGCAGCGGGGGTCACTTTCCTACATACCTAATTCAATTTTTTTAATTGTTTTTATTTTGCATAAATCACAATTCCCTACTCAAACACGGTGCCTTATTTTAGTTTCCTGGTCCATGATGTCACCAGAATTGCTCAACGGCAATACCGGACCAAACTGAAAGCTTTTACATTATGTGGGAAAGTACCCTCTTTTTGGCAAGGTTACCCTCACTTTTAGCCTGTCTGTGTGTTTTGACTGTTTTCACTGGGATCCTGCTAACCAGGACCCCAGTGATTGTGCTCTCTCCCTCTAAATGTAGTTGCTAAGGACTTTGCACACCCCACAATTGGCATACTGGTGCCCCCACATAAGTACCTAGTATATGGCACTCAGGGCATTGGGGCACCAGGGGTTCCCCATGGGATGCAGCATGTTTTGTGCCAGCCATGGGAGCCCATGCAAAACGTGTCTGCAGACCTGCCATTGCAGCCTGCTTGAAAAGGTGCATCATGCCCCCTTTCACTACAGGTCACTGCACCAGGTCTCTGTAAGTCAGCCCTATGGCAGGTTCTCCTAGCCCAGAGCCCAGGTTGCAGGTACCTGTGTGTGAGGGCAGCCCTGCATGAGCAGAAGTGCCCCTACGAACTCCACCTCCACTACACTGGACTTCGTAAGTGAGGGGAAGCCATTTTTACCCGTGTGCTGCACACATGTCACCACATAATGGTAACTCTGAACCTGTTTGGTATAAAACATGTCAGAATCATACATCAATACTGTTGCCAGTATGTGTTGCATGATTCCATGCAATCTGGGAGCTCCTTAGAGGACCCGCAGCATTGCTCCTACTAATCTTCTGGGGTTTTCCGGGCAGCCTGCACTGCTGTCACCCCTCAGACAGGTTTCTGCCTCCTGCTCCTTGCCCAGCTCGGGCAGAGGGAGGCAGAACAAAGGATTTCCTGTGGGAGAGGAAGGCAACACCCTCTCCCTTGGAAATAAGTGTTACATGGCTTGGGAGGGGTAGCCTCCCCAAGCCACTGGTATGCTTTGAATGGCACATTTGGTGCCCTACTTGCGTAAACTGGTTTGCACCAGTACAGGGATCCCCAGTCCCTACTTTGGTGCAAAACTAGACAAAGGAAAGGGTAGTGGCCACTCCCCTGTCCATCACCACCCTAGGGGTGGTGCCCAGAGCTCCTCCAGGTTGCCACTTGATTCTGCCATCTTGAATCCAAGGTGGGCAGAGGCCCCTGGGAGCATCTGAGTGGCCAGGGCAGGTAGGTGACGGCACAGCCCCCTCCTGATAGGTGGTCACCATGCTAGGTGACCAATCCCCCTTCCTGGGCTATTTAGGGCCTCCCTTTTGGGTGGGTCCTCTGAGTCGACGTGCAAGATTCCAGCAGGACTCCTTTGCATTGTTTATTTCATCTTCTGGCCACTGGGACTGCAACTGGACCCTCCAGGAACCGACAATCTGCAACTCCAGCGACGACTACGCTCTGCAACACTGTTTCTCCGGCTCCTTCCAGCAACTGCAACATTTCCCCGGGTGTGCATCCTCTGAGGGCGACAAGTCTTCAGTTTGAGCAAGAAGTAAGAAGGAATCTCCCTTGGAATGAAGGAGTCACTCCCCTGCATCTGCAGGCACCAACTGCAACGACAACCGGCTGCGTGGATCTTCTCTCCTCCGGAGCTGCGTGGATCCTGCATCATAGGTGGTGGTCTGGAGTGGTCCCGTTGGGCCTCTTTACCAGCTGTCCAATCCAACTTGGGAGACGTTAAGCCCTTGCCTCGCCTTGCAGGACAGTAACTTCTGTGCACCGCGACTCTTGCAGCTACTAAGGCTTGTTTGTTCCTCCCCCAAGAGATCTCCAGGCTCCGTGTAACCCCAGACCCCTGCACTCCATCCTGCAAAGCACAGTCTCCTGCCTGCTACTCCAGCGACGTGGGACTCTTCTTCAGGTGTGCCGAGTGGGTCTCACTGCGACTCCTGTACCTGCTGCCAGTGGGTTAGGGGCTGCCTCCTTTTCTTGTGCCTCTTCCAGCTGCTGAAGGTCACCCCAAACTCCCCTCCTTGGGTCGAGAGCCCTGGACCTTGCTGGTCATTTTCAGCCTTGCAAATCTTCTTCTCCGTCTCTTGCATTTTCAAAGGCTTGTTGGTGGTTTTCCAGCACCACTGACCGATTGCATCTCGACCACCGACGTTGGACATCCCTTGCATCACTTCTGAAACTCCTCTTCAGGTCCTGTGCTGCACTGCTGACTTTCTTAGTCCATCGTCGACCTGGTCCTGCATCCACAGAAGGGTGGGTAGTGGCTCATGCCACAACCGGGTACTCCAACTCAAACTGGACTTGATCCCCTTCCTTTGCAGGTCCTCTTCTGTCAGAATACACCTTTGGCTTCCAGCCTTGGTTGGGTCTCGCCTAATCCTTTTCCAAAGTCCTCCTGATGGTTTTGGGAAAACCAGGTACTTACCTCTGCTCTCCTGGTCGCTGGGGGTCACTCTGGTACTCACCTCTTGGGGTCCATAGTTCCTACAGCTCCCTTCTACTGATTCTGCTTCCTTGGGTGGGGGACTGCCATTCACATTCAATTTTTTTTGTATATGGTTTGGCCCTCACTATTTGCTATTGCTTTATCAATGTCTATTGCTGTCTATGCTATTAATTGATTGCTAATGTGTATATAAAAGTGTGTTACTTACCTCCAGTTGGGGGAATGCCTATTCAGTATTCTAGTATTTTTGTTTCTATAATAAAGTATCTTTATTTTAGTAACACTGTGTGGTTCTTTCATGTGTGATAGTGCTGTGTGACTATAGTGGTATAGCATATGCTTTGCATGTCTCCTAGATAAGTCTTGGATGCTCATCCACAGCTACCTCTAGAGAACCCTGGCTTCATAGACACGGCCTACACTTCACCAATAGGGGACACCTGGACCTGGTATAAGGTGATAACACCATAGATGCTCACCACACACCAGGCCAGCTTCCTGCACATTACATATAAATGTTAAGGGAGCTAGGTTGAATAACTATTTTCTACAAAGTGCAGTAAACAGTGGGTACTGATTGCCATTAGAATGTTTATGTTTTGCTTACCTTTTATGAATAAACGGCTGATAAAAACATGTTGGGGGCCTGGCAATTTATGCATCTCTGAAGCTGCAGTATTTACTGCATAATAACTGATTTGTCACAAAATTTGCAGATTTAAAAATAAGAATAAGGTTCAGAATCAAATTGATGAAAATGATACTGCTAAATAAATGTCCCATATTTGCTGCATTTGTCACAGAATTTCGATAATTTTACTGCATAACTTGGTTTTTCATGCTTCATAATGACAGTAGTCCTAGCAATGGGAAAGGTCTGTAACGGTCTGGAGAGTGAATTCATGTTGTGATTATAATATTGAAAATAGTATTTCACAGAGAGCTGTGAAATATTTTCAATTTTTCAGTCACCTGTGAAATGTGGGTTTTTAATAGTAAAGTTTGCTCAGCAGGCAGTTCTGCCCACTGCAAGTTACGCTTGTAAGCAGAGTTTCGGCAAAACTCCGCCTACCGCCTCGGGCAGTTTTCTCTCATGCGTGGCTCACAGACGTTAAGTTGGAGAAAACTGGCGCCCCAGTATGATTTTGGGGCGCTAGGACAGCACCCAGCAAGATTTTCTCAACGCAGGCAGTCGCAACCATTCATGGTGATAAAGCGGCCGCTCTAGTACAAAATCTACTCGAGCAGCAAAAAAGACGCAGCGCCCTCTGCACAATCAGCGTGGAACAAGCTCCTAGCACGAAAAATCAGGTGACATGTTGATTCCGCCCGCTCGCGGAAATCTGCAGAATCTCGCGGAGTTTTTAAGTAACTCCACAGTCAAATTCTGAGAGTTCCACCCACCCCTACATGCCATAACTTACAGTGTTCGATGTGCTCAAAACACCAATATCCCACCCCCCAGAGCAGATCAAAGGATGTAGTTCAGCAAGTAGCAAGGCGATGTGACATTCCACGGAGACCTGGGGAGCTTCGTCATCAGATTACCTGACCATGAGGCTGTCTTTCTGTGTAAATCAACATGTTCGTTGGGCAAGGCCCCTGCGGCCTGTTTAGTATTTTATCTAATTATAAAACGCCGCAATTAAATGCAAATACAACCGCTCTGCCAATAACAAGGAAATCCAACTAGTGTGGCTTAGAGCTCGAGGATCAGGCTCGATGAGGAGTGCACTGATTGCAGCCCGTGTGTATTTGTAACTTATGTGGTCCAAGCCCTCCATTAACATAATAAAGGAACAACAGGCCGTACAAACACAAGTTACCCTTTATCTGATCTCTGGTGGTGCACTTCCTGCTCTCCCTTGTGATTCCTCTGGGGTAAAAGCAGCGACGGGCAGCCGCCTCCCCACTCTCCCTATGAGCACCCGAAATACCACACAGCCCTCTTCCGGGAAACCCAGGCGGCGAAACAGGTCTAATGCGCGTGCGCACAAAAAGAACACTCTCACTGCACATGCGCGGCAGGCAAGGGAACCTCAACAGCGCGTGCTCAGAGCGGGACCACACCCTCCGCGTGGCACGCGTAGAGGAAGTCACTGTGCACGCGCCGTGGGCGCGGGCTTCTTGCAAACGTACATGCAAGTACTCCTCAGGGTCACAGGGAAAGGAAACCTCAACAGCGCATGCTCAGAGCGGGACCACTCCCTCCGCTTGGCACGTGCGGAGAGAAGCTACTGGGCACGTGCCAGAGTGCGGGCTGCTTGCAAACGTACTTGTAGATTCTCCTCTCGGGGTCACAGGGTTGGCACCTTTATTTGTTAAACTATGTTTTGCTATGCTGGAGCTGCCAAGAGCTGGTAGGGTACAGTGAATAAAAGGCCGAATTTCTTGTAACGGTAAGGCCTGACTCCACCCATTCTTTTTTTTCTTTTGGACTTTTTTCCCATCCTCGTTTTTCAGGTATCCCTGTTGTCTAGTGGGCTTTATCAACTGAAAAGTACATGCCTTTCCTCCATGGTGTTTTCCTGCAGTCAACAACCTGGCGGAGTAGCTGTGATGGGTCTGTGACTTCACTGCTAGAGAGCAGAGGCAGGTGCAAAGCAGTAAAGAGCACTTGGATTTAATGGCTGTGGGAGCTTGTTTCAAGACGACCCCCAAGAATTAAATACTGAAAGACACAAATATCTGCACCCAGCTGTGCAGTCTGGCCAGTACAACTCCTGCCGATCGTGTATTGTTTGACACAGACACTGGAGTGTGGCTGCCCAGTTGGCCTATCTCTATGGATGATAAATCGAGCTGTATAAGGGCTCCATTGAATTATTAGTGGAAGAAGTTCCCACCAGTTCCTATCAATGCTTTTTGAAGTTTCAAGCATGGCTCTGCTAAAATGACTAAGCCATACACAAACATGTTTTTTTCATTTTTTTAAAGAAAATCTTGTATTGGGGCTTTCTTTTTTTTTAAAACGTCCTCCTTCCTTTGGGAGTTACCTCCTATGGTGTAGGAGGCATTAGTTTTCACTGTCCTTTACAGCAGGGCTTTCCTGGCGGTATCCAGCAGTAAGAACTGACCTGTATGTCTACCCATCTAAATTAGGTGAGTAGACATAAAGGTCAGCCTCTACAGCCCTTACTCCATTGGGTGTCCAGATTGGATTAACCATGGCGGAGACAGTATTCTCTGTCATGATTACACCAATAGTCTGCCCACATTTAAATCAGGCCAACCATTATGCTGGCAGTTGCAACGGACTGGTCCTGCCACCAACACATAAATCAGTTCCAAAGTCACCTAAAAATGCTGTCTGGTAATTGCTCCGCTGACTCCGCAAAAGGCTTAGGCAGTAAAGTCTGCTCAGCAGGCAGAGTTTTGCCTACTCCACGTTACGCTTGTAATGCAGAGTTTTGGCAAAACTCTGCCAACCGCAGCGGGGCAATTTATTCTTATGTGTGGCTCACAGACACTAAGTTGGAGAGAATTGGCCCCCCCGGCATGGTTTTTGGACGCTACGACAGCACCCAGCGAGTTTCTCAATGCAGCCAGTCGCAGCCATTCACTGTGAGAAACCTGTTGCTCCCGGTGAGGAAGCTACCAGTCGAGTAGAAAATCTACTCGAGCAGCAAAAAAAGAAGCAGTGCTCTCTGCAAAATCAGAAAGGAACATGCTCCTGGTGCGAAAAATCAGCATGACGTTGTAGGAAGCTGGCTCTGTATATACTATATCAAAGTGAGATATAGTATGCACAGAGTCCAGGGGTTCCCCAGAGGCGAAACTAGATAATACTAATGGTCTCTTTTGTGGTAGTGTGGTCGAGCAGTTAGGCTTATGAGAGGGTAGTGCAAAGCATTTGTTGTATACAAACAATAGAAGCAGCACACACTCATTGACTGAACTCCAGACCAATGATTTTTATATAGCAAAAATATATTTTCTTAATTTTTAGAACCACAAGATTCAAGTTGCAGGTAAGTACTTCAATAGATTCGTATTTCACACATGTATCAACAGTACTTTGTTTGAAATCGATAAGTTATACAGTTCTTGAAATATTGGCAATAATCTGTTTTAAAAATGGACACTGCAATTTTCAGAAAATTTCCTGGGGGAAGAAATGTTAGATCGTTTTGCAGGTAAGTACAATACTTTTACAGTTTCACTTTCGGGTTTTAGGAAGACCACCGGTTGTGGTTCAAGTTAACCCTAGACACCCACCATCAGCAACAAGGGGCAGACCGGGTGCAGAGGTCAAAGATAATCAATTTTAACATGGGCTCCTATGGAGACTGGAGGTACTCGGAATCAGGCCTGCCTGCAGTTAAGTACTCATGGCTCGGAGGGCAGACCAGGGGTAATTGAAGGAGCACTGGATGGGCTACAAGTAGGCACCGAACACACACCTACAGCGGCACAGGGGCGGCCGGGCGCAGGGTGCCAGCAGGACGTCTGGTTTCCAATGCTGGTCTATGAGGAGACCCCGGTGGTGTAGGAAAGTACCCTATTTCGTAGCATTGTTACCCCCATTTTCTGCCTGATGTCAGTGTGCTTGACTGTGTCTACTGGGTCCTGCTAATCAGGACCCCAGTAGATATGCTCTCTCCTTCTGAAATTGTTCACTGAATACTGTTAACACAGTTTTCCACTTACAATTGACATACTTGTGCCCCCTTACAAGTCCCTAGTATATGGTACCTAGGTACCCAGGGCATTGGTGTTACAGGGGATCCCTAGGGGCTGCAGCATATATTTTGCCACCCATAAGGAGCCCATGCAAAGGCATCTGGAGGACTGCCATTGAAGCCTGCGTGAAAGGGTGCATGCACCCTTTCACTGCCATTTACACTCCACCAGGTCACTTATAAGTCACCCCTAGGGCAGGCCCTCCAGCCCTGAGGGCAGGGTGCAAAGTATCTGTGTGTGAGGGCACCACTGTGCTAGAAGAGTTGCCCCCACGACCTCCAGGACCATTTTCCCGGACTTCATGAGTGCGTGGACGCCATTTTACGCGTGTACTGGACATAGGTTACTACCTATGATCAGCTACATAATGGTAACTCCGAACATAGTCATGTTTGGTTTCAAACATGTTGGAATCATACCCCAAGGCTTTTGCAAGCATTGGTTGTATGGTTCCATGCACTCTGGGGCTCTTTAGAGGACCCCCAGTACTGCCATTACAGACTTCTGAGGTTTTCCAGCTAGCCCCAGCTGCTACCAGCTCACAGACAGGTTTCTGCCCTCCTGTTGCTTGAAAAGCTCAAACCCAGGAAGGCAGAACACAGGATTTCCTTTGGGAGAGGGGTGTTACACCCTCTCCCTAAGGAAATAGGTGTTACAGGCTTAGGAGGGATATCCTCCCCACACCACTGGAAGTGCTTTGAAGGGCACATTTGGTGCCCTCCTTGCATAATCCAGTCTACACTGGTTGGGGGACCACCAGTCCCTGCTCTGGCATGAAACTGGACAAAGGAAAGGGGAGTGACCACTCCCCTGTCCATCACCACCCCATGGGTAGTGCTCAGAGCTCCTCCAGAGGGTCTCTGGGTTTTGCCATCTTGGATTCCAAGTTGGCAGGGATCTCTGGCAGCATCTGAGTGGCCAGTGCCAGCAGATCACGTCAGAGCCCTCCCCTAATAGGTGCTTACCTTGTTAGCTGACCAATCCCCCTTTCAGGGCTAGTTAGGGTCTCTTATTTGGGTGGTTCTTCAGATTCGGTTTGCAAGACTCCAGCAGGAATCCTCTGCATCCTCCACTTCGACTTCTCACTGAAGAAACTGCATCTGGACCCTCCAGGAACTCTACAAACTGCAACAAAGAAGCAAGACGCCTTCTGCAATGTTGTATCTTCAGCTCCTGTCAGCAACTGCAACTGTTTCCTGGTTGAGGCCAGCCTGTCTTTAGCCCACACCAGAAGGGCAAAAGAATCTCCCTTGGGGTGAAGGAGTCACTCCCCTGCTTCTGCAGGCACCTACTGCAACGACGACCAGCTGTGTGGATCCCTTCTCCTGCTGAGCTTCGTGGATCCTGCATCATGGTTGGTGGACTGAAGTGGTCCCGACGGTCCTGACGTCCTACTGTCTAACCTTTGTGGAGGTCAGAGCTTGTCTCCCCACGCAAGAAAGTAACCCATGCACCCCATGTTTTGTAGTTGCCAAGGCTTGTTGGCATCCCTCCACGAAGTTCTTCATGCATCTTGCTGCTCCGGCCCCCAGCACTCTATCCTGCGACGCACAGCTTCCTCAGTGGTTCTCCTGTGGCGTGGGAGCCTTTGTTGTCGTGCTGCATGAGCCTCTTTTGCATCTTTTTGTCCCTGTGCTGTGTGACTCCTGTGCACGCTGCCTGGTCTTCTGTGGGCTCTCCGAGTTGCTGAGAACCCCCTTTGACTCCCCCTCCTGGGTACAGTCCACCTGGTCCCGGGCAGCGCCATTTTCTACTAACCGCGAGCTTTGTGTGTGCCAAGGCTTGTTGGCGGACTCCAGCAACGCAAACCAGACTGCAATCCTCCATCCAGCGTAGGACATCACTATCACCAACCAGGAACCCGACTCCGTCTTCTTGGGTGCAATACTAAATGTTTGTGCTTCTTCTTTTGCACCTTCATCCAGGTTAGCAGGGGCTCCTGTTCTCCCTAGACTCTTCTGTGCTTCTTGGACTTGGTCGTCCTCTTGCACAGATCCTCAGGTCCAGGAATCCACTGTTGGTGTCTTGCAGTCTCTTCTGGTTCGTGCATAATTTTTAGTTTCTGTGTGTGTTCTGGGAAAGTTACTGTGTTTTACTTCTGCTTTCCTGGGCTCAGGGTGGGTTCTAGTACTTACCTTGGGGGTTTTCTATTACTCCCAGCGACTCACTACACACTACACTTGCATAGGTGGCAAACCAACATTCGCATTCCTCTTTCTTAGTATATGGTTTGTGTTCCCCCAGGCCCATTTCTAACTATTGTGATTTTCACTAATTGCACTGTTTTCTAACTGTTTTCATGCCTATTTCTGCAAACTAGTGTATATAATTTGTGTATTATTTACCTCCTAAAGGAGTATAGTCTCTATGGTACTTTTGGTATTTGTGTCACCAAAATAAAGTACCTGTATTTTTGTAACACTGAGTATTTTCTTTCATGTATGTGAGTACTGTGTGACCACATTAGTATTGCATGAGCTTTGCATGTCCTAGATAAGCCTTGGCTGCTCGGCTACAGCCACCTCTAGAGTGCCTGGCTTCTAGACACTGCCTACATTTCACTAATAAGGGATTACTAGACCTGGTGTAAGTACCATAGGTACCCACTACAAACCAGGCCAACCTCCTACAGAGGGTCACTCAGAGGCTGCAGGCGAGGTCCAGGGGATTGTCTCGGGCACACCACCAGTCGGACAGGGAGGAGGGCCGCCTGCTGAACGCAGGTGCACCCGGGTGTCAGTTTCTCCAAGGCATGGGGGCTACGGGTTCAGTGTGTCTTTAGGTGTCAGATATCTTCGTCCGGAGCTTCCCAATCAGGGGGGTCCTCGGGATTCTCTCTGCAGGTGTCATCGTGGAGAGGTCAACCCAGGGTGGGCACTTGTTCGGAATCGGCTGGGGACCCTCTCTTGCTGGGTGGACCACCTGGACACGGGCCATGGGTGTCGGGTGCACAAGGGGTCAGGACTCACATTCGTAGTGAGGTGGGAGTCCATGGTTGTAGGTTTTTCTTAGAAAGAGCCGCTGTCCTTGGGAGTTCTTGGTCCTTTTGGGTGCAGTTCAGTCCTCTGGAGTTCGGCAGAGGTCGCTGGTCCCACTGGACGCATTGTTGGTCTTTTGCAGGTTCTTTGAAGCAGGAAACAGGCCGGTAGGGCTGGGGCCAAAGCAGTTGTCTTCCTTCTTCTCTGCTGGGGGTTTCAGCTAAGCAGTCCTTCTTGTAGGTCGCCAGGAATCTGGTGAGCTGGGTTCAGGGAGGCCTTTAAATCATTGATTTAGGGGCGTTTTAGGGGTCAGAGGGCAGTAGCCAACGGCTACTGTCCCTCAGGGTGGCTACACCCTCTTTGTGTCCACTACCTTTGGGGAGGGAGGCACATTCCTAACCCTATTGGTCCCTGTCCTCCAAATCAAGATGGAGGATTCTGCAGGGAGGGGGTCACTTCATCTCTGGACACCTTAGGGATGGTCCCGGCTGAAGTGGTCACTCCTCCTTGTGTTTCTTAATATTCCAGCCGAACTGGCCACCAACAGTGGGGCTTTGTCCGTAGCTGGAGTGCCCTGGGACACTGTAACACAAGGCTTGAGCCTTTGAGTTCCTCCACCCAGAGCAGGCTTTGTTTCTGACTTCTGAGAGCACAAAGGCCCTCACCCCATGGGGTCAGAAACTCGTCTGCTAGTGGAAGGCTGGCACAGACCAGTCAGTCCTACACTAGAGGATTGGGTAAAACTACAGGGGGCATCTCTAAGATGCCCTAAGTGTGCATTTATTTATAAATCCCACTCTAGCATCAGTGGGGGTTTATTGTGCTGAGAAGTTTGATACCAAACTTCCCAGTATTCAGTGAAGCCATTATGGAACTCTGGAGTTCATAATGACAAACTCCCAGACCATATTCTTAATATGGCCACACTGCAGTTACAATGTCTAAGAATGGACTTGGACACTGTAGGGGCATATTGCTCCTGCAGCTCTGCCCTTACCTGTGGTACAGTGCACCCTGCCTTAGGTCTGGAAGACCTCCTGGAGAGGTAACTTACCTATGCCACAGGCAGTGTTTTGTGGGCATGGCACCCTGAGGGGGAAGCCATGTCGACATGGCCTTTTTCTCCCCACCAACACACACAATCTACATTGGCAGTGTGTAGGTGTTAGGTGAGGTGTTCCCTAGGGAGGCACAACACATGCTGCAGTCCTTAGGGACCCTCCCTGGTCAACGGGCCCTTGGTATCACTGGTACCTTTTACAAGGGACTTATCTGTATGCCAGAAGTGTGCCAATTGTGGAAACATTGGTATATATTTTTTGGGAAATAACAATGGTGCTGGGGCCTGGTTAGCAGGATCCCAGCACACTCTCAGTCAAGTCAGCATCAATATCAGGCAAAAAGTGTTGGGGGGGGGAGGGTAACTGCAACAAGTGCAAGCTTCCTACACAAGCCCCCAGCCCACAGGCCAGGAGACTCAGCCAAGCCTGGGAGAGTATTTCTAGTCTACCAGACGAGGAAGAGTAGGGAAACAGGCTGTTGGTGCAGGGCCTACTCTGCCTTACAACCTCCTGTCTAGGTCATTCCTTCTGGGGAACTGACCTACCTCAACAGTGATAGGATCCAATCTGAATTGTTTCGTGTCTGTGTTTTTAGTGTCTTCACCTATCCTTTTGGCGCTAGAGGTACCCACCTCTGCTAATCCTATCTAATCCAGAGTCAACCCTAGCTTACCCAAATAGGTTACCCACAGCTGGAGTAACCCCACCATGACCAACAGGGTCAGATGGCCTATCTTGCTATTTGGCCTGGGGTCAGACCACCATGCCAAGGACAGTATAGCCATAAAGGCTAGCACCCAGCAGAGGCCACTGACAGCTGTCAGTGCCCAGAACCACACTGTTAGCTCTTCCCCAACAAGGGAAAAGGCTAAGTTACAGGCTTCTTTGGGTTCAGGGTGCTTGTCTGCTGTGGTAGAGTGGGGGTTGCTACATTTTGTAGTTATCACTGCCCTTCCACTCTTTCTTCTGTTAGCTGAGGAGCCACCCACTCATGCTTAGCAGTTGCCTGACTAGTCAGGACTTCTCGTGGGTCCGGTTGGTCTTTAACAGTGCCACATTTGGAGCTCTCCCCTACATAATCTCTTTGGTTTACTGGTACCTTGGCTAAAGGTTGTCCACCTTCCCTGCACTGTTTTCTATTTTTTCTCTTCTGGGGCCTACCTTTAGACACTGCAGGGACAGTACCTTCAGAATCCTTGGGAGAGGGCTGGTACTGGACCAGTTCCTCTTTTGGGCTCTGACTAAGCTCTGGGTAGTCATTTCCAAGGAGAAAATCAAGGGGGAGGTCTGTACTGACTACCACCCTTCTCCATCTAAAAGTCCCACCCACTTCTAGGGGCATTAAAGCCACAGGCATTTTAGTGACCTTTTCTGGGTTAACCCTTACTCTGGCAGTCTCACCTGGATGTATTGGTTTGAGAGCACCAGCCTGTCATGCACAATAGTGTGACTGGCACAAGTGTCTCTCAGGGCAGTGGCTGGGATTCCATTCACCAGTAGGTGGTGGAAGTGTCTACTCCCCTCTGGAATCTCCAGCTCACCTGTTGGGCCCATTTTCCAGTTGAAGGCCATGAGGACCCCCTCATCTGAGGAGTCAGCCCCAATGGCTACACTTGTCATCCCTGGGGTTCTGATAGAAGTGTCCTTGGTGTGGTGCCCTGTCTGTCTACAGTAGTGGCACCATGCCTTAGTGGCATCCCAGTTCCTACAGCGGTACTCACTTTTGTTTTGGGATGTGTCTTGGGGCCCACCCACCTGAACAGGTTTTTGGGGGCCTACTGAGGGATCTTTTTCTTTATTTCTAGGAGTGTCACACATTTTCTCCTAGGGAGGCTTTATAACCCCTTTCTTTTAGTCACCCCCCAGTGGAAGTCTTGGTTACCCTTGTCATGACCCAATGGGCTGCCTTCTTTCCCAATTCTTGGGAAGAGATTGGACCTAGGTCTACCAGATGTTGATGCATCTTGTCATTGAAGCAGTTACTTAACAGGTGTTTCTTCATAAACAAACTATAAAGCCTATCATAGTCATGCACTCCAGTTATCCAGCCATCTAGTGTTTTCACTGAGTAGTCAACAAAATCAACCCAGGTCTGGCTCGAGGTTTTGTGAGCCCCCCTGAACCTAACCCTGTACTCCTCAGTGGAGAATACAAAACCCTCAATCAGAGTAGCCTTCATGTGGTCATAGGATTCTGCATCTTTACCAAAGAGTGTGAGTCAAATCAAATCATTAACATTTATAAAGTGCGCTACTCACCCGTGCGGGTCTCAAGGCACTAGGGGAAAAGGGGGGTTATCGCTGCTCGAACAGCCAGGTCTTTAGGAGTCTCCGGAAAGCGGAGTGGTCCTGGGTGGTCCTGAGGCTGGTGGGGAGGGAGTTCCAGGTCTTGGCCGCCAGGAAGGAGAAAGATCTCCCACCCGCCGTGGAGCGGCGGATGCGAGGGACAGCAGCGAGTGCGAGGCCAGAGGAGTGGAGGAGGCGGGTGGGGACGTAGAAGCTGAGGCGTCTGTTGAGGTATTCCGGTCCCTTGCCGTGGAGGGCTTTGTGTGCATGGGTGAGAAGTCGGAAGGTGATCCTTTTGCTGACTGGGAGCCAATGCAGGTGTCTCAGGTGTACGGAGATGTGGCTGCTACGGGGTACGTCGAGGATGAGGCGGGCCGAGGCGTTTTGAATGCGTTGCAGGCGATTTTGGAGTTTGGCTGTGGTCCCGGCGTAGAGGGTGTTGCCGTAGTCCAGGCGGCTCGTGACGAGGGCGTGGGTCACAGTTTTTCTGGTGTCGGCGGGGATCCAGCGGAAGATCTTGCGGAGCATGCGGAGGGTGAGGAAGCAGGCGGAGGACACAGCGTTGACTTGCTTGGTCATGGTGAGAAGAGGGTCCAAGATGAAGCCGAGGTTGCGGGCGTCGTCTGTGGGGGTCGGTGCGGTGCCGAGGGCCGTGGGCCACCAGGAGTCGCCCCAGGCGGACGGGGTGTTGCCGAGGATGAGGACTTCAGTTTTTTCAGAGTTCAGCTTTAGGCGGCTGAGCCTCATCCAATCTGCGACGTCCTTCATACCCTCTTGTAGGGAGAGTATAAGTTGGGTGTCGTCGGCGTAGGAGGTGATGATGACGTGCTTGCGTACGATGTTGGCGAGGGGGCTCATGTAGACATTGAAGAGTGTCGGGCTGAGTGATGAGCCTTGAGGTACGCCGCAGATGATCTCGGTGGGTTCTGAGCGAAACGGATGGAGGTAAACTCTTTGGGAACGGTTTGCGAGGAAGGAGGCGATCCAGTCCAGGGCCTGGCCTTGGATCCCGGTGGAGCGGAGGCGGGTGATTAGGGTGCGGTGACAGACGGTGTCAAAGGCAGCCGAGAGGTCGAGAAGAATGAGGGCGACTGTTTCACCGTTGTCCATCAGGGTTCTGATGTCGTATGTGACTGAGATGAGGGCGGTTTCAGTGCTGTGGTTGGTTCGGAATCCGGTTTGTGAGGGGTCGAGCAGGTTGTTGTCTTCCAGGAAGGTGGTCAGCTGTTTGTTGACGGTCTTCTCTATTACTTTTGCTGGGTAAGGCAGAAGAGAGATGGGGCGGAAGTTTTTCAGGTCGCTCGGGTCAGCCGTAGGTTTCTTTAGTAGGGCGTTGACTTCGGCGTGTTTCCAGCATTCGGGGAAGGTAGCAGAAGAAAAAGAAGAGTTGATGACGGTCTGGAGGTGCGGGGCGATGATGTCGTCGGCTTTGTTAAAGATGAAGTGCGGGCAGGGGTCCGAAGGGGCGCCGGAGTGGATAGAGTTCATGATGGATTTGGTTTCTTCCGTGTTGATGTGGGTCCAGTTGTTGAGGGTGATGGCCGGGGATGCGGGTTCGGTGGTGTTTGGTTAGGTCTGGTGTCCGAAGCTGTCGTGGAGGTCGCTGATCTTGCGATGGAAGAAAGTGGCGAGGGATTCGCACAAATCCTGTGAGGGTGTGACGGCGTTGGCATTGGCGCTGGGGTTGGAAAACTCCTTGACGATGCTGAAGAGTTCTCTGCTGTTGTGGCTGTTTTCGTCCAGTCTGTCGGTGAAAAAGTTCCTTTTGGCAGCGCGGATCAGGTGGTGGTGTTCGCGGGTAGCGTTCTTGAGGGCGGTCATGTTGTCAGCGGTGTGGTCCTTGCGCCAGGCTTTCTCAAGGGCGCGACAAGTTTTCTTTGATTCTTTGAGGGTGTCAGAGAACCAGAGAGGTTTTTTGGTGTTGGTCTGTCGCTGCGTGCGTTTGAGGGGAGCAAGGTTGTCTGCGCAGTTGGAGATCCAGTTTGTGAGGTTGAGGGCTGCGTCGTTGGGGTCGGTGGTGAGGGTGGGTTGGTTGGTGGCGAGTGCGGAGAAGAGTTGCTCTTCAGGGATCTTGTTCCACTGAATGGAGGGATGGGTTGAGTGCGGAGGTGGCGGGTCTCGCGTCGGAATATGAAGTGGACGCAGCTGTGGTCGGTCCAGTGTAGGGCGGAGGCGTGGCTGAAGAAGACGTGTTTGCTGGCGGAGAAGATAGGGTCGAGCGTGTGTCCGGCGATGTGGGTGGCGGTGTTCACCAGTTGTTTGAGGCCGAGGTTGGCGAGCAGGGTGGTGGTGTTGGGGTCGTTGTTTTGTTCCAGATGGAAGTTGAGGTCGCCTAGGAGGATGTAGTCCGGTGAGGCGAGGGCGTGCGGGGAGATGAAGTCGGCGAAAGGGGCGCGTGGTCCGGGAGGACGGTAGACGAGGGATCCTCTGACGGTGGTCCTCGGGTCGGTGCGAATCTGAAAATGCAGGTGTTCAGCGGCGAGAGGGGTGTCTTCGGTGGAGGTGGTGACGCTGATCGAGTTTTTGAAGACGATGGCGATACCTCCTCCTGCTTGGTTGGTGCGGTCTTTCCTGGAGATCTTGTAGCCTTCGGGGATGGCGGGTGGCGATGTCTGGAGCAGAGGAGGCGTTCATCCAGGTCTCCGTGATGAAGGCGACGTCCGGTGCTGTGGAGTCCAGGAGGTCCCAGAGTTCAACGGCGTGTTTGTGGACGAAGCGAGCGTTGACTAGGATGCACTTGAGGTGGTTGATGGCGCGTGGGCTTGTGGTCGTGGTAGTTGCGTTTGCAGGAGTTGCAGGCGAAGGGTCCATGGGTGCGTTTGGGGTGAGCTTGGAAGCAGGTGTTGGAGCGTCCTGGGTTGAGGGCGTGGAGGGTGGTGGGGTCGTAGCGGATCAGCGGGGCTTGGGAGAGCTGGGGACCAGGGGTTGTGGCGCTGGGCGCGGGCCAGGCGCGGACGGGCGCAGACGGGCTTGCTTCTGGCGCGCCTCCGGCGCGCCAGCGGCGCGGTCGCGCAGCAGCCGCCATATGAGGTAGGAGGGGGGGAGGGGTCAGCTGGGGGCGAATGGGAGCCTGGGGGGCAGGGGCATGCAGGAGGTCGCGGCGGGAAAGCGCGAGGGAGGGGGGACAGGTAGAGTGAGAAGAGCTGGGGAGGGGGGTTTAAGGGTGGAGGGGGGTGAGTGTTAGGAGGTTTAGGAGATTAGGGAGAAAGATAGGAGTAGGGTTGTGAAGATAGGGGAGCGGGGTTGTAGAGGTGGGTGAGGGTGAGAGGTAGAGTGAGAGGATAGGAAGATAGGTAATAGAGGGGGTGGTGGGAGGGGGGGAGAGATAGAGAAATAGATAGAGGAAATAGATAGATAGAGAAATCGATAGATAGAGAGATAGGAAGATAGGAGGAGGTGGAGAGTGAGGGAGTTAGTGGGATAGAGAGATAGAGAGATAGGTAGATAGGAGGAGTGAGGGAGGTAGATAGTGAACGGGTTAGATAGGGGAGAAAGAGAGGGGGATGCGAGTGAGGGAGGGGGATGAGGCAGGAGGGCAGGCGCGGGGAGAAGAAGACGGAGGAGGCAGAAGAGCCGAAGGCAGAAGATAGAAGACAGAAGACCAGAAGACCGGAAGAACAGAAGACCGGAAGAACAGAAGAAAGGAAGACCGGAAGAACAGAAGAACACAGAGGAACACAGAAGAACACAGAAGATCACAGAAGAAGATACAGAAAACGAAGAACAGAGGGCAGAAGACCACAGAAGAAGATGAGGAAGAAGAGAAGAAGAGAGAAGACGGGGAAAAGAAGAGTACAGAAGAAGATTACAGACGAGGAGCGAGGAGGAAGAACAGAGAAGAAGAAAAGAAGCAGGAGCAGGAGAGAGGGTGAGTAGCGCGGGGCAGAGCGAGGGGCTGGGTGGTGGGGGGTACTTACTGTGAGGTGGGTCTCAGGAACTCAGGAACCTGGAGGAGCTGGAGGAGCTGCAGCGGCAGGGGGAGCGACCTACCCTTGGGTCAAGGGTCGCTACCACTGTCGCGCAGCGGCCGCCATATGAGGTAGGAGGGGGGGGAGGGGTCAGATGGGGGCGAATGGGAGCTGGGGCGTGGGAGCGTGCAGGAGGTCGCGGCGGGAAAGCGCAAGGGAGGGGGGGACAGGTAGAGTGAGAAGAGCTGGGGGAGGGGGGTTTAAGGGTGGAGGGGGGTGAGTGTTAGGAGGTTTAGGAGATTAGGGAGAAAGATAGGAGTACGGTTGTGAAGATAGGGGAGGGGGGGTTGTAGAGGTGGGTGAGGGTGAGAGGTAGAGTGAGAAGACAGGAAGATAGGTAATAGAGGGGGTGGCGGGAGGGGGGGAGAGATAGAGAAATAGATAGAGAAAATAGATAGATAGAGAAATCGATAGAGAAATAGATAGAGAGATAGGAGGAGGTGGAGAGTGAGGGAGTTAGATAGTGGAATAGAGAGATAGAGAGATAGGTAGATAGGAGGAGTGAGGGAGGTAGATAGTGAACGGGTTAGATAGGGGAGATAGAGAGGGGGATGCGAGTGAGGGAGGGGGATGAGGCAGGAGGGCAGGCGCGGGGAGAAGAAGACGGAGGAGGCAGAAGAGCCGAAGGCAGAAGATAGAAGACAGAAGACCGGAAGAACAGAAGAACAGAAGACCGGAAGAACAGAAGAAAGGAAGACCGGAAGAACAGAAGAACACAGAAGAAGATACAGAAAACGAAGAACAGAGGGCAGAAGACCACAGAAGAAGATGAGGAAGAAGAGAAGAAGAGAGAAGACGGGGAAAAGAAGAGTACAGAAGAAGATTACAGACGAGGAGCGAGGAGGAAGAACAGAGAAGAAGAAAAGAAGCAGGAGAGAGGGTGAGTAGCGCGGGGCAGAGCGAGGGGCTGGGAGGTGGGGGGTACTTACTGTGAGTTGGGTTTCAGGAACTCAGGAACCTGGAGGAGCTGGAGGAGCTGCAGCGGCAGGGGGAGCGACCTACCCTTGGGTCAAGGGTCGCTACCACTGTCGTGCAGCGGCCGCCATATGAGGTAGGAGGGGGGGGCGAGGGGTCAGCTGGGGGCGAATGGGAGCTGGGGGGCGGGGGCGTGCAGGAGGTCGCGGCGGGAAAGCGCGAGGGAGGGGGGGACAGGTAGAGTGAGAAGAGCTGGGAGGGGGGTTTAAGGGTGGAGGGGGGTGAGTGTTAGGAGGTTTAGGAGATTAGGGAGAAAGATAGGAGTAGGGTTGTGAAGATAGGGGAGGGGGGGTTGTAGAGGTGGGTGAGGGTGAGAGGTAGAGTGAGAGGATAGGAAGATAGGTAATAGAGGGGGTGGCGGGAGGGGGGGAGAGATAGAGAAATAGATAGAGAAAATAGATAGAGAAATCGATAGATAGAGAAATAGATAGAGAGATAGGAAGATAGTAGGAGGTGGAGAGAGAGGGAGTTAGATAGTGGAATAGAGAGATAGAGAGATAGGTAGATAGGAGGAGTGAGGGAGGTAGATAGTGAACGGGTTAGATAGGGGAGATAGAGAGGGGGATGCGAGTGAGGGAGGGGGAGGAGGCAGGAGCAGGAGGGCAGGCGCGGGGAGAAGAAGACGGAGGAGGCAGAAGAGCCGAAGGCAGAAGATAGAAGACAGAAGACCGGAAGAACAGAAGAACAGAAGACCGGAAGAACAGAAGACCGGAAGAACAGAAGAAAGGAAGACTGGAAGAACAGAAGAACACAGAAGAACACAGAAGAACACAGAAGAAGATACAGAAAACGAAGAACAGAGGGCAGAAGACCACAGAAGAAGATGAGGAAGAAGAGAGAAGACGGGGAAAAGAAGAGTACAGAAGAAGATTACAGACGAGGAGCGAGGAGGAAGAACAGAGAAGAAGAAAAGAAGCAGGAGCAGGAGAGAGGGTGAGTAGCGCGGGGCAGAGCGAGGGGCTGGGAGGTGGGGGGCACTTACTGTGAGGTGGGTCTCAGGAACTCAGGAACCTGGAGGAGCTGGAGGAGCTGCAGCGGCAGGGGGAGCGACCTACCCTTGGGTCAAGGGTCGCTACCACTGTCACGCAGCGGCCGCCATATGAGGTAGGAGGGGGGAGGGGTCAGCTGGGGGCGAATGGGAGCTGGGGCGTGCAGAAGGTCGCGGCGGGAAAGCGCGAGGGAGGGGGGGACAGGTAGAGTGAGAAGAGCTGGGAGGGGGGTTTAAGGGTGGAGGGGGGTGAGTGTTAGGAGGTTTAGGAGATTAGGGAGAAAGATAGGAGTAGGGTTGTGAAGATAGGGGAGGGGGGGTTGTAGAGGTGGGTGAGGGTGAGAGGTAGAGTGAGAGGATAGGAAGATAGGTAATAGAGGGGGTGGCGGGAGGGGGGGAGAGATAGAGAAATAGATAGAGAAAATAGATAGATAGAGAAATCGATATATAGAGAAATAGATAGAGAGATAGGAAGATAGGAGGAGGTGGAGAGAGAGGGAGTTAGATAGTGGAATAGAGAGATAGAGAGATAGGTAGATAGGAGGAGTGAGGGAGGTAGATAGTGAACGGGTTAGATAGGGGAGATAGAGAGGGGGATGCGAGTGAGGGAGGGGGAGGAGGCAGGAGCAGGAGGGCAGGCGCGGGGAGAAGAAGACGGAGGAGGCAGAAGAGCCGAAGGCAGAAGATAGAAGACAGAAGACCGGAAGAACAGAAGAACAGAAGACCGGAAGAACAGAAGACCGGAAGAACAGAAGAAAGGAAGACTGGAAGAACAGAAGAACACAGAAGAACACAGAAGAACACTGAGGAACACAGAAGAACACAGAAGAAGATACAGAAAACGAAGAACAGAGGGCAGAAGACCACAGAAGAAGATGAGGAAGAAGAGAGAAGACGGGGAAAAGAAGAGTACAGAAGAAGATTACAGACGAGGAGCGAGGAGGAAGAACAGAGAAGAAGAAAAGAAGCAGGAGCAGGAGAGAGGGTGAGTAGCGCGGGGCAGAGCGAGGGGCTGGGAGGTGGGGAGCACTTACTGTGAGGTGGGTCTCAGGAACCTGGAGGAGCTGGAGGAGCTGCAGCGGCAGGGGGAGCGACCTACCCTTGGGTCAAGGGTCGCTACCACTGTCGCGCAGCGGCCGCCATATGAGGTAGGAGGGGGGGAGGGGTCAGCGGGGGGCGAATGGGAGCTGGGGGGCGGGGGCGTGCAGAAGGTCGCGGCGGGAAAGCGCAAGGGAGGGGGGGACAGGTAGAGTGAGAAGAGCAGGGGGAGGGGGGGTGAGTGTTAGGAGGTTTAGGAGATTAGGGAGAAAGATAGGAGTAGGGTTGTGAAGATAGGGGAGGGGGGGTTGTAGAGGTGGGTGAGGGTGAGAGGTAGAGTGAGAGGATAGGAAGATAGGTAATAGAGGGGGTGGTGGGAGGGGGGGAGAGATAGAGAAATAGAGAAAATAGATAGATAGAGAAATCGATAGATAGAGAAATAGATAGAGAGATAGGAAGATAGGAGGAGGTGGAGAGTGAGGGAGTTAGATAGTGGGATAGAGAGATAGAGAGATAGGTAGATAGGAGGAGTGAGGGAGGTAGATAGTGAACGGGTTAGATAGGGGAGATAGAGAGGGGGATGAGGCAGGAGCAGGAGGGCAGGCGCGGGGAGAAGAAGACGGAGGAGGCAGAAGAGCCGAAGGCAGAAGATAGAAGACAGAAGACCGGAAGAACAGAAGAAAGGAAGACCGGAAGAACAGAAGAACACAGAAGAACACAGAGGAACACAGAAGAACACAGAAGAACACAGAAGAAGATACAGAAAACGAAGAACAGAGGGCAGAAGACCACAGAAGAAGATGAGGAAGAAGAGAAGAAGAGAGAAGACGGGGAAAAGAAGAGTACAGAAGAAGATTACAGACGAGGAGCGAGGAGGAAGAACAGAGAAGAAGAAAAGAAGCAGGAGCAGGAGAGAGGGTGAGTAGCGCGGGGCAGAGCGAGAGGCTGGGAGGTGGGGGGTACTTACTGTGAGTTGGGTCTCAGGAACTCAGGAACCTGGAGGAGCTGGAGGAGCTGCAGCGGCAGGGGGAGCGACCTACCCTTGGGTCAAGGGTCGCTACCACTGTCGTGCAGCGGCCGCCATATGAGGTAGGAGGGGGGGAGGGGTCAGCTGGGGACGAATGGGAGCTGGGGGGCGGGGGCGTGCAGGAGGTCTCGGCGGGAAAGCGCGAGGGAGGGGGGGACAGGTAGAGTGAGAAGAGCTGGGAGAGGGGGGTTTAAGGGTGGAGGGGGGTGAGTGTTAGGAGGTTTAGGAGATTAGGGAGAAAGATAGGAGTAGGGTTGTGAAGATAGGGGAGGGGGGGTTGTAGAGATGTGTGAGGGTGAGAGGTAGAGTGAGAGGATAGGAAGATAGGTAATAGAGGGGGTGGCGGGAGGGGGGAGAGATAGAGAAATAGATAGAGAAAATAGATAGATAGAGAAATCGATAGATAGAGAAATAGATAGAGAGATAGGAAGATAGGAGGAGGTGGAGAGAGAGGGAGTTAGATAGTGGAATAGAGAGATAGAGAGATAGGTAGATAGGAGGAGTGAGGGAGGTAGATAGTGAACGGGTTAGATAGGGGAGATAGAGAGGGGGATGCGAGTGAGGGAGGGGGATGAGGCAGGAGCAGGAGGGCAGGCGCGGGGAGAAGAAGACGGAGGAGGCAGAAGAGCCGAAGGCAGAAGATAGAAGACAGAAGACCGGAAGAACAGAAGACCGGAAGAACAGAAGAAAGGAAGACCGGAAGAACAGAAGAACACAGAAGAACACTGAGGAACACAGAAGAACACAGAAGAAGATACAGAAAACGAAGAACAGAGGGCAGAAGACCACAGAAGAAGATGAGGAAGAAGAGAGAAGACGGGGAAAAGAAGAGTACCGAAGAAGATTACAGACGAGGAGCGAGGAGGAAGAACAGAGAAGAAGAAAAGAAGCAGGAGCAGGAGAGAGGGTGATTAGCGCGGGGCAGAGCGAGGGGCTGGGAGGTGGGGGGCACTTACTGTGAGGTGGGTCTCAGGAACTCAGGAACCTGGAGGAGCTGGAGGAGCTGCAGCGGCAGGGGGAGAGACCTACCCTTGGGTCAAGGGTCGCTACCACTGTCGCGCAGCGGCCGCCATATGAGGTAGGAGGGGGGGAGGGGTCAGCTGGGGGCGAATGGGAGCAGGGGGGCGGGGCGTGCAGGAGGTCGCGGCGGGAAAGCGCGAGGGAGGGGGGGACAGGTAGAGTGAGAAGAGCAGGGGGAGGGGGGTTTAAGGGTGGAGGGGGGTGAGTGTTAGGAGGTTTAGGAGATTAGGGAGAAAGATAGGAGTAGGGTTGTGAAGATAGGGGAGGGGGGTTGTAGAGGTGGGTGAGGGTGAGAGGTAGAGTGAGAGGATAGGAAGATAGGTAATAGAGGGGGTGGCGGGAGGGGGGGAGAGATAGAGAAATAGATAGAGGAAATAGACAGATAGAGAAATCGATAGATAGAGAAATAGATAGAGAGATAGGAAGATAGGAGGAGGTGGAGAGTGAGGGAGTTAGATAGTGGGATAGAGAGATAGAGAGATAGGTAGATAGGAGGAGTGAGGGAGATAGATAGTGAACGGGTTAGATAGGGGAGATAAAGAGGGGGATGCGAGTGAGGGAGGGGGATGAGGCAGGAGCAGGAGGGCAGGCGCGGGGAGAAGAAGACGGAGGAGGCAGAAGAGCCGAAGGCAGAAGATAGAAGACAGAAGACCGTAAGAACAGAAGAACAGAAAAACAGAAGAACAGAAGACCGGAAGAACAGAAGAAAGGAAGACCGGAAGAACAGAAGAACACAGAAGAACACAGAGGAACACAGAAGAAGATACAGAAAACGAAGAACAGAGGGCAGAAGACCACAGAAGAAGATGAGGAAGAAGAGAAGAAGAGAGAAGACGGGGAAAAGAAGAGTACAGAAGAAGATTACAGACGAGGAGCGAGGAGGAAGAACAGAGAAGAAGAAAAGAAGAAAAGAAGCAGGAGAGAGGGTGAGTAGCGAGGGGCTGGGAGGTGGGGGGTACTTACTGTGAGGTGGGTCTCAGGAACTCAGGAACCTGGAGGAGCTGGAGGAGCTGCAGCGGCAGGGGGAGCGACCTACCCTTACCCGTGAGGAGTCTATCCCTACACTTACCAGTGAACAGTTCCCAAAGGAGAGCTCCCCAGTGAGATCTGTTTAACTTTCTGGTTGCACAAGCCCTCTCAAAAGCCGTGAACTACTTGGTGATATCATCACCCCTTCATATTTTAAGACAACCCCTTTGGGGATTTTTAGGATGTCATTATTCTCTCTGACCCTATTTATATTGCTGCCACCATTAGTGGGTGCTAAACCAATTTCTGCTCTCTCCCTTTCTATAGCTAGAAGTTCTTGCTCCACAGCTAACCTTTTGGTCATCCTTGCTAAAAGAATGTCCTCTTCATTGAGGCTGCCCTCAATGTTCCCAGAGGAGCTGGACTACCCTGTGGAAGATCCAGATCCAGTGAGTTCTATTCTTGGAGACAGGGAGCATGGGGTCCTTGTCTCCCTAGTTAGGTTGGGGGGGGAAGAGTTCATCCTCCTCATTTCTTACATCTTCCCTGTCTGAGTGGAGTTCTTTCTCCTCAGCAGGGTAGTACCTAGTGTACTCTGCCAAGAGCTCCTGGAGCTTGACCTTGGTAGGGTTCGAACATGCCTTAATCTTTCAGAGGGACCTTAACTCTGCCATCCCTAGATGGAGGTAAGGAGTGAGGTTGAGTTCCACCACTATTTCCTCTGAGCTGCTCATTATGTTACTAACATTTGGGATTACTTTTTAGAAACTAAAAACTACTTCTAGCAACTAAATCCTAACTTTCCAATAACTTTTAAATCTAAAAAAGAGATGCTAGGGGGACGTAACCAAGGCCCTAGCAGGACTTTAATTTTTTTTTAAAAAATAGTCAAATTCAAAAATCAGTTTTCTAAAGGCAATTTTGGATTTTAGTCGTGTGATCCGGTATTGGCTGAGTGGTCCAGCAAATGCAAAGTTGTAGACCCCACCGCTGATCCACCAATGTAGGAAGCTGGCTCTGTATATGTTATATCAAAGTGAGATATAGTGTGCACAAAGTCCAGGGGTTCCCGGAGGCTTGACAGAGGCTAAAGAAGATAATACTAATGCTCTCTTTTGTGGTAGTGTGGTCGAGCAGTTAGGCTTATGAGAGTGTGTAGGAGGCTGGCCTGGCTTATAGTGGGTAGCAGATGGTACTTACACCTTGTGCCAGGTCAAGCTATCCCTTATTAGTAGATTAGTAGTGTTCTAGCAGCTTAGGCTGAACTAGGAGACATGCAAAGCTCCTACTATACCACTTATATCATATAGGTACTATATCATAAGAAAGACAATGCTCAGAGTTACTAAAAATAAAGGTACTTTATTTTAGTGACAATGTACCAAAAATATCCCAGAGGATATACCCCCTTAGGAGGTAAGTAAAATACACAAAATATACACACAAATCAAAATCAGGTAAGTAAAACAGTTAGAAAGAGTAGTGCAAACACTGTAGAAAACAATAGGATGCAATTAGGCCTAGGGGCAACACAAACCATATACTAAGAAAGTGGAATGCGAACCACGTTGGGACCCCTGGCCTAGTGTATTGTGTAGAGGGTCACGGGGAGTGTAAGAAAACACTAAGGGTGTCCAAGATACCCCACCCCAAGATCCTGGAAAGTAGGAGTAAAGTACTACTATTTCCCCCAGAAACACACTAAAGTCGTGATAGAGGATTTTCCAAAGACCACAACAGACTGCAAAGCACTGAAGACGGATTCCTGGACCTGAAGACCTGCAAAGGAAGGCGACCAAGTCCAAGAGTCGCTAAAGTGTCCAGGGGGGGCAGGAGCCCACTAAACCCCGGATGAAGGTGCAAAATGTCCGCTTCCGGATGGAAGAAGCTGAAGATTCTGTAACAACAAAAGATGCTAGGAACTTCTCCTTTGTGCAGAAGATGTCCCACGGCGTGCTGGAGGATGCAGAGTTGTTTCCTTGGCAAAAGACCGCAAACAAGCCTTGCTAGCTGCAAGAGTCGCGGTTGAAGAAAAAGGGTGCTGCCCGGGCTCAGGAAGGACCAGGGTGTCGCCACTTGGGAGAGGAGACAGAGGGGGCCCTCAACAATGTAGAGAGCCCACGCACAAGAAGGTAGCACCCACAGAAGTCCTTGAACACGGGTTCAAGAAGTCTGAAAACAGCAGTCGTCTCTGCACTGCAAAAGAGGGTCCCATGAAGCCAGAGATCAACTCAGGGAGCTGAGCATTCACAGGACAGAGTGCTGGGGACCTAGGCTTGGCTGTGCATGAAGGATTTAGTGGAAAGTTCATGCGGTACAGCAGATTACTGTCTGGAGAGGGGAGACAAGGACTTACCTCATCCAAATTTGGACAGTTGGACCACTGGACAGTCTGGGTCACTTGGG
This sequence comes from Pleurodeles waltl, assembly GCF_031143425.1. NCBI lineage: Eukaryota > Metazoa > Chordata > Amphibia > Caudata > Salamandridae > Pleurodeles > Pleurodeles waltl. Next base: position 1,518,284,760 of record NC_090447.1, read on the forward strand.
TCCACCACCTGTGTTCCAGGGGCCATGCTCGTCAGGATGAGAGGGGTCCCAGAGTACCGGTGACGCTGAAGTTTGGTGCCTGCTGAAGCAGGGGGAAGATTTAGTCGACCCACTGGAGATTTCTTCATGGCTTTCAGTGCAGGATGAAGGCAGGCAGCCCCCAAAGCATGCACCACCAGGAAACAGTCAAGAAAGCCGGCTGGATTAGGCACTACAATGTCGCTGGTAGTCTTCCTGCTACTTTGTTGCAGTTTTGCAGGCGTCCTGGAGCAGTCAGCGGTCGATCCTTGGCAGAAGTCGAAGAGAAAGGTGCAGAGGAACTCTGATGAATTCTTGCAAGTCGTTATCTGAGGAAGAGCCTACTGGAGAGACTCTAAATAGCCCTTACAGGAGGATTGGCCACCTAGTCAGGTAAGCACCTATCAGGAGGGGTCTCTGATGTCACCTGCTGGCACTGGCCACTCACACCTCTGAATCCAAGATGGCAGAGTTCTGGGACACAATGAAGGAGCTCTGGGCACCACCCCTGGGGTGGTGATGGACAGGGGAGTGGTCACTCCGTTTTCCTTTGTCCAGTTTCATGCCATAGCAGGGACTGTGGGTTCCCTAAACCAGTGTAGACTGGCTTATGAAAGGAGGGCACCATCTGTGCCCTTCAAAGCATTTCCAGAGGCTGGGAGAGGCTACCCCTCCCCAGCCTTTAACACCTATCTCCAAAGGGAGTGGGTGTAACACCTTCTCTCAGAGGAAATTATTTGTTCTGACCAAGAGCCTCAGTGACACAGTTAGTCACTACACAGGGATACACATTCAGGCCACAAACTATAAGGACTGGGTTCTTGGCTAGCAGGATCCCAGTGAGACAGGCAAAAACAAACTGGCATACATGTAAAAATGGGGGTAACATGCCAGGCAAGATGGTACTTTCCTACACCGGAGGACTGGACACTGGTGAGTCAATTACTACTTATCACCCCCCATACCTGCATGCCATCTCACCCCCTCACCCTCACTCCCATCACTCCACTCCATCCCACACACTGCACCTACACATCTGACTAACCCCAAAGCCAAGCCCTGCATGCTATACCAATGCATGGACAGCCCTCCCAGCCCTGTATGTACACCCATCACAAAAGCATGCATAGCAGAGGGGAACTAACAATCCCACAATACATCACCATACACAAAGGTGGCAGGGCAAAAGCAACGATAGAGGGGAAGCTAGGGATGTACAATATGTCACAGACATGAAGCATTATACATCACTTACATCCCTACAGGTGCCCCAGCCAATCTCAGCGGAGAGGAGGTGCCACGATTAACCAGTCCCCCAACAGAAGATGCCCCCAGTGATGACAGTAACTCTGGACTTCTGGATCAGGATGAACTATCTGGTCCATCAGGGACCACTGGTCAGTTGGACACCCTAGCCCACTCACAGTCTACCACAGAGCTCCCCCATCAGTATCCAACACCACAGCAGCCACCCAACTTCCCCACACCTCTGTCCCCAGGACACGTCAATCAGCAGTGTGCCCACCTGTACAGGGACCCCAGTCCACACCTCACACCCAAGACAATCATGGACCTGGGGTCAGTGGCAGTGGGCACATCGTTCAGGGGACACAGGCACAGGGCAACAGGGAAACTGGGAGGACCGCTGTGTGCCAGGGGGAGGACAGGCCCAGGGAACTGACTCTCCAGGAGGCACTCACCAAGATCCGGGGGGGCCTACCAACAATCCCAGGATACGATGGGCCAGATCCTTACCAACATGCAGGAGAACAAGCGGCTGCAGGAGGAAAACCATCAGGAGAATAGGGAGGACTTGAAGGCCTTCAACACCACCATGATCTCCATAGCAGGGGTGCTGACAGACATGGCCAACATCATGAGGGAATCGACAGAACAGCAGGGGTCCCAACCACTAGCCAGTCTATTGAGCAGCCCTCCACTTCTGCTGCAGCTAGTGGGCAGGAGGCCCTGCCACCGGCCACCAGCACCCCTCCTCCTGCAGAAGGTGAACCACCCCGTAAACATTCCCTGTGACCCGGACAGAAGCCAGAAACACTTGCCGAGACCACCGCCAGGAAATGAGACTCTCCTGATTGTCCCGTTGCCCACTTTGAACTACCTTTGCTCCCCTTCCTATGGCCCCTTGGCCACTGGACCTGTGCTACAAACAGACTGGAACAATACCCTGGACTTTCCTCTACCATCACCCCATTCCATTGCACCTTTCCCTCAATTATTTGCACTAGAATAAACACCCTTGACCACAACTTGAGTGACACTGTTTTATGTGTTGAAAATGTGCATTTATGGGAACAGTCACATCTAGTGCAAATGATCTGAACACTGTGATAGCATACAAATAATGACCTGTAGCTATCTGTAGTAATCACATCAAGACACTGTTGTCATATCACCAACATCTGTAAAATGGCAAGCCATAGGTGACAGTAAGTTGTGATGCAAAGGAAGTGAATGCCTTCATGCTACAGCCACACAGATAAAATCTATAGTCAGAGTAATGGTCTGTTCCACTGTCTCACCTGTGTGTCATTGGAAGTATTGACGTATAACTGATGTTCTGTTGTCTACATCCTCATCCTCTGCCTCCTCATCCTCACTGTCCTCAGGGTCCACTGCTGCCACAGGGGCATCTCACAGGGGCATCTCCAGTCTCCTCCTCCTGCAGAAAAGGCACATGTCGTCTGAGGGCCAAGTTGTGCAACATGCATCATGCCACTACTATCTGGCAGACCTTCTCGGGCGCATAGCACAGGGATCCGCCTGTCAGATGGAGGCATCTGAACCTGGCCTTCAGGAGGCCAAAGGTCCTTTCAGTTATTCTCCTGGTTCACCCATGTGCATCATTATAACGGTTCCCAGCCCCTGTCCTGGCATTCCTCACGGGTCAGGAGCCACAATAGGTTTTGGTAGCCAGAGTCACTTGCAAGTACTGAGGGACAAACATTAGCCTTACACAATGCTATGGGGATAACACCTAAAGACATACACTGACATACAGTGGGTGGGGAGTCTGGCTCACCTACTAGCCACACCCTGTGCCTCTGTAGTTGGGCCATCACATTTGGGATGCTGCTATTCCTCAGAACAAAGGCGTTATGCACCGACCCAGGATACTTGGCAGTGACATGGTACATGTACTGGTCCACCAGGCACACCATTTGCACATTCAGTGAGTGGAAACTCTTCCAATTCCTGAACACCTGATTATTCTGGCAAGGGGAGGGGACAAACGCAATATGTGTACCGTCAGTCGCCCCAATGATATTGGGTATATGTCCCATTGCATAGAATCCAGCCTTCACAGTGGCCAAATCTTCCACCTGGGGGAAAGCAATGTAGCTGCACATGTGTTTCACCAAGGCAGACAATACTCTTGCCAGCACGATTGAGAACATTGGCTGTGACATTCCTGCTGCCAAGCCCACTGTCACTTGGAAAGAACCAGTTGCCAGGAAATCGAGCACTGATAGAACCTGCCTGCACAAGAGGGGGGGATCCCAGTGGGATGACGGATAGCTGATATCAGGTCAGGCTCTAATTGGGCACACAGCTCTGTGATTGTGGCCCTGTCCAGTCTATAGGTGAGTATTCTGTGCCTGTCCTCCAGTGAAGCCAAGTCCACAAGGTGTCTGTACACGGGGGTTTTCTGCTCCTCCTATTCATCCGCAGTGGTAGGTATCTAAGGGACACAAGATTGAGTAGGCTGTCACAATTTGAACAATGGAACCACCACCTCAGCATTAATGTGATTGGACAGTGGAAATTACAATGTATGTGCAATTTTCGGCAATGATGCAGTTATGGAAGATCTGAATGTTGTCCACCAACATTAAATGGCAACCGCCTGTCCTGTATCTAGGACAGGTGGAAGTGAGGTTACTCCGCCGGCGTTGGGCGTTATGGCGGAAGGTGGTCTTGCACCACCGTGCAATTCCTCATCGGCTAATATGGGGCTCTATGGAGTACAATGGCCAATGGGGATCAGCGGCGGCGGTGTACACCGCCGCGGACGTGACCGCCATTTTCCATCTGAATCCTCACTTGATTCCTGACTCTCCACAGGACAACACCTACACTGCGTGTGCTGCTGTGTCTGGAACCTACCATGGCCTGTGTGACCGGGAAAGGGCCCCTGCCTTCACTTCGGAGGAGTTGGAGCACTTGGCGGATGGGCTGCTGCCCCAGTATGGACAGCTGTATGGGCCTCCAGACCAACAGGTGAGTATTCCTTGGGCACGATGCTTGTGGGAAGGTTGCATGGAGATGTGTGTGCAGGCATCGTGTCATTTTGGGGGGATTGTCTGGTGGTAGTGTACATGGTGGGCACCTGGCAATGTGTGTGCCAATGGAGATGGAAACGGGATTTGTGGGCCATATGTGTGACAGGCTGGATTGTATGTGTAATGTTGTCCTCCTGTCTGTATTACCTCCTCAGGTTAGCGCCCATCAAAAGAAGGGATTGTGGCATGCCATCGCCAAGGACATGCGGACCCTGGGGGTCTACAGCAGGTGGAGCACCCACTGCAGGAAACGGTGGGAGGACCTGAGACGCTGGGCACGGAAGACCGCAGAGACCCAGCTGGGGATGGCCTCCCAACGAGGAAGGGGTGCCTGTTGGAATCTGACCCCCCTGATGGCCTGCATACTGGTGCTGGCCTACCCAGAGCTGGATGGGTGCTTGATGGCATTACAGCAGCCACAAGAGGGTGAGTACAGTGGGCGTTACTACAATAATTCGTAGATGGCATGGGATCCGGGTGGTGGGTGTGAGTTAGTGGGTGCCCCTTAATGCCAGATCAGACATTGCAGCGTGATCCAGCTCAAGGGTAATGGGTGTCTAGCAAATTCAGGGAACCTAGCTCGAATGCATTCCATGTCAGTCAGGGCTTTGTGGGTCCCAGGAGGGGTGCAGTTGTCAGTGGTTGACCCTCATCTTGCTGTGGCATTTAGCCAATTGAATGCCAGTGCAATGCATAATACTCAATCCTGATCCCTATGTGTGACGGTACTGTGTATGCCAACTGTGGTGTTGGTGCTGTAATTGACCCAGTGCTCCCTTTCTCTCCTTCCCCCCTTCTCCTTCTGTCATCCTGTTCATGTGTGCATTAGCATCATCTGGCGGAGGAGCAGGGTCAGCAGCGACAGAGGGAGCTGCATCCACTGCAGAATCCAGGCAGAGTCCACTGAGGCTGAGGGAACCAGTGGAACGGAGGGCGAGGGGAGCATCACGGCGGAGACAGGAGGTGACAACACAGACTCTGATTCCTTCTCCAATGGAAGCTCCCTGGTTGTGGCGGACACCTCTGTGACCACCCCAGCTGCAGGTACAGCCGCCACCCCGTACCGCCCCCCCAGTAGCCCCTCAGTGAATTGCCCATGCCCGCTCACCCAGGGGGGTAGGTATCTCCTTCGCCCCAGGCACCTCAGGCCCGCCCCAGTGAGCCCTGCTGCCCTGAGTGAGGAGGCTATTGACCTCCTGAGATCTATCCCGGTAAGGCAGTCAACCATTGTGAATGCCATCCAGGAGCTGGCATCCCAGATGCAGCAATGCAATGCATTCCTGGAGGGCATCCAGAGTGGATTGGCGGCCCAACAGAGATCGATTCACACTCTGGCCTCCTCTCTGATGGCAGCCATTGTCCCTGTTCCTACCGTCCCCCCTCCAACTACCACTTCCAAGTCCCAGTCTCCTCAACCCCAAACCATCCCATGCACACATACAGATGAGCATGCACACAAAACGTGACACAGGAGTGGCAGTGTCAAACACAGGCACCATACTTCAATCCACAAGCACTCACACAATCAACAGACATTTACACACACATCCACTGCCTCCACTGTCTCCCCCTCCTCCACGCGTCCCCTGTGTCCTCTCCCACCCTGTCTGTCCCCCCCTCCTAAAGTACACAAACGCAGGCACTCAGACACCCAACAGCCATCCACCTCACATCAGCACATTGCCCATGCACCTGCACCCAAGTGCAGCAGACGTACTCCTCCAACAACCACTCCCTCAACCTCCATTCCCATCCCTCCTCCCTCATCCCGCCCCCAACGTCCCTAAAAAGCTTTTCCTTGCCCAACTTGACCTCTTCACTCCCCCTCCATCACTACCCCCGTACTGCCCATAAGAGCAGGGTCCCAACAGCCCAGCCCAGTACCTCAGCCAAACAGTCTACTGGGACAGTGGAGGCACCTCCTAGTCGTAGAGGCAAGACAGTGAAGGATCCCACTCCACCAGCCAGGAAAGGGAAGGATCCCACTCCACCAGCCAGGAAAGGGAAGCATCCCACTCCACCAGCCAGGAAAGGGGAGAAGCCCTCACCTCCAGATGAAACCAAGCAGCCCTCTCCCCCTGCAGAGACTAGCAGGGTACCAACACCACCACCACCAGTGAGCACGGGCCCTCATCTCCTGAGACACAGCAGCCCTCGCCTCCAACAAAGGCTGCCCAGGAGGCACCTTCCCCTGCTGAGACACAGCAGCCCTCACCTCCTGCAGAGGCTGGCACAGTACCAACACCACCACCTCCAGTGGGCACGGGCCCTCACCCCTGCTGAGACATAGTAGCCCTCGCCTCTAGCAGAGGCTGCCCACGAGGCACCTTCCCCAGCTGAGACACAGCAGCCTTCACCTCTAGCAGAGGCTGCTCAGGGGGCACCTTCCCCAGCTGAGTCTCAGAAGCCCTCACTTCCAGCAGAGGCTGGCAGGGTACCAACACCACCACCACCACCAGTGGTCACGGAGCCCTCACCTCCAGCTGAGACACAGCAGCCCTCACCTCCAGCAGTGGGCATGTAGGCCACCCTCCAGGGAATGCTGTACAAGGAGCCCCATCCAGAACCAGTGGGCAAGTTCCCCACCTCAGAGACTGTGACCTTGCACTCCCCAGCAATGTGAAATGGGCATGGAGCCCCATACAGAACCAGTGGGCAAGTTCCCCACCTCAGAGACTGTGACCTTGCACTCCCCAGCAATATGAAATGGGCATGTAGCCCCATCCAGAACCAGTGGGCAAGTTCCCGACTTCAGCTGAGGTGCCCCCCATCCCTCTTCCCCCTGAGGTGCTTGTCCACTTTCGAGATGTTGCCCCTGCACAGTTTTGTGCGGAGTTAGTCAGGATTAAGTTGGGGCTTGGACTGTGCTCTGTGGCCGTGTGGGCCTTTTGTACTTTGGACTGGACATTGGCCCTTTCTGGTCAATTGTTCCTATTTCTTTGTTCTCCAAATGGTTCATATGGTGGCTGTTACCATGCAGTACATTCTCAGTACTGCTGACCTGTAGTCCTTGTATTATTATGCCATGTGTCCTGTGCCATTGGTTTACATCTGCAGCTAGTTGTGTGTATGGTGTGTGTTGTGCATGTGTGTGTCACTCTCCTTTTCCTCCCTCCCTCCCTTGTGTGCTAGGCGGCTGTACTCACCATCGTCGTCTTCGTCGGCGTTGGTGTTTCAGGTGGAGCATGGCATAGAAGAGCGTTGGGAAGCCTTGTTGTTCCGGTTCCAGGGCGGCGTTGTTCTTCTCTGTGTCTCTGATGGTGAGACTTTGGTCTTCTTTATTGTGTTTCTGCCAGGCTTTTGATGGCGTTGGTACAGCGCGGAAAATCATGGCGGTTTCCTGTGTCGTGATATGGTGAGCGGTACCTTGTTTTCCACCTGGCTGTTGATGGCTACCGCCGTGGTGAATGGTGTTAATGCCCTGGCGGTTGCTGTGGTACATTGGCTGTCTATGGGAGTTATCACCACCATGGTCTGAATTTGGCAGTAACTACAGCCAGCCTGTTGGCGGTATTACCGCCACTTTAACAGTCACCGCCAATGTCCAAATGACCACCTAAATGTCGACTGGCACCCATTGCATGAAGGTATTGTATGGTTAGATGCACTGGCGGCTCGCAAGCTATCTTCCCCCACCGCTGTCACAATGCGGCAATAACAAAGGCGTGTAGAAAAGATTGCTCTGGGGGTAGACCCGTTGCCTCCACCAATGCCTTGTAAGCTAAAAGTGTGCCGTTTTCATACCGGTCTCCAATTGTCAATACCCCCGCTGCTACCCACAAGGTCAGCTTTACTGCAGTAGTAAAACAGTTCCTGTGTGGCGTACCCTGTACCCCCGGAATATAGGGCATGACTCATTTGGTTATATATAAGCAATGCCTAAAGCTTCTGTATGCCACCAGCGGTAGGTTCGGCTGAGGTAGAGGAGGTTGATTGCAGGGGTGGAGCATGCCATCATGAGTCTAGGCCGGCAGCAATGTGTCAGTGTCTGCAAGCTGCTGCGCTGCCATCCATCTCGCAACCCCAAGGAGTTGAGACGCCAGATAATACTGCTCAAAGGTGGGGACTGCTAGACCCTCCCCCCATCCACAGGCTGGCACATTTTATGAAGCATCACACAGCATCTGGAGTTTCCCTATATAAAGCATCTGATGCACCTTTTCAGTGATGAAAAAAAGGAGGTGCAGACATACAACAGCAAATTAGTAAAATAATATAGGAGCCATGGAAGGGCTACAATTTGTAGCAGCACCACCCTGCCTGCCATTAATAAGGGCAATGTCTGCCAGAAGACCATCTGGGCATGCAGTGATGTAACAGCACGCATTAGAATGCCCTCTAGGAGTCGACGATGTATATATTTGCAGGCCCAGGTATCTAAATGTGTGTGGCTGCCAGATCAAGGCCTATATTTATACTTTTTTAGTGCCGTATTTGCGTCATTTTGTGACGCAAAAGCGGGCAAACTTACAAAATACAATTGTATTTTGTAAGTTTGCCCCACTTTTGCGTCAAAAAGCAGCGCAAATGTGGCACTAAAAAAGTACAAATATGGCCCCAAATGTGGTGCTAATGGAGATGCTTCAGGACTTGGAGTGCATTGGGAGAGCGGAAACTCGCAAGACCTGGCCCAGTTGACCCTGAGTTCCGACAGCTCAGCAGACTGGTACAGTGTTTGTGCTGACGATGCAGGGATGCTGGAAGTGCCTTTTAAATACACTAGGAGGTCATCTGCATAAAGTGAGAGCATGGGCACCGTTTCCTAGGGGTATACACCAGTCTGATCCTGACACGCGCAGCTGGGCCGCCAGCGGTTCCACCACCAAAGAGAACAACAGCGGCGATGGTGGGCATCCCTGATGAGTGCCTCTACCCACATCAATGGGCTCAGAGATCAGTGGGCTTGCCCTCACCCTGGCCATGGGAGACATGTATAATAGGCAAACAAGCCTCAGGATTCGCTCCCCAAACCCGTTAACGAGGCAGGACCATGAATAGATATTCCCACTCTAATGAATCAACCACCTGTTTCAGATCCAGGACCAGGCAACCTGCCCTAGGCCACCTCCTCTAGGCATACTCCAATATCCGGAAGAAGCACCCCAAGTTGAGTGATGTGTTCCTGGCTACCACAAACCCATTTTGGTTGAGATGTACCAGGCCTGGCACCAACGGGTATAGACATTGTGCCAACACTTTTGCCAGGATCTTATAATCTGTGTTTAAGAGCGCCAGTGGGCGATAGCAGCTCAAGGCCGTAGGGTCCTTAGATGGCTTTGGTAATGGAAAGAGGAGTGCCTCGTTCAGGGAGTCTGAAAGCCTGGGTGCGTGTAATGCCTCCCTATATAGCGTGTGTAGTTGGGGCGCCAAGAGCGTGACATAGGCTTTGTAGAATTATGCTGGTAGTCCATCAGGACCCGGGGTCTTACCGATCACCAGTGACCGTTTCACTTGACATATTTCAAAGAGTGCGATCGTGCTATCCAGCTCCTCTCGTTGATCCCTAGTGATGGAAGAAAGGGGTATGGCGGACAAATAAGAGGCAATGTCCTCTGGTGTGGCTGTCATGGCATGTTGTGTAAATAGCATATGGCCCTCAGAGAAGCAAAGTGCTATGATGGGATTACCTGCACATTCACGCCTGATCAAACTCGCTAGGAGGGAACCAGACCTATCCGCCGCTGCATGTGTTTTGGCTGAGTGCACCGCATAGTTGTAACAGCGCAGTCGCTCAAGCAAGACTAGATGCTCGCTCTGCGCCTCGACTAGCCTGCATCGGCTGGTCGGGTCAGTTATGGTCTTGTTTTCCAGGTGCAGTAAGCGCTGTTCTATATTCATGACTTCTGCATCTAATTGCCACCTTATGTTCCCACGCAGTTTCATGCAGTTCCCCTGCAATGTGACCTTAAGAGCATCCTACTCTGTGGACCACTTCGTGTTTGTATCGGTATTAAGGTCAAAATATTCAGTAATCGCTGTGACGACTGACTCACGAAAGGGGTGTCTTCCAAGTCCGCTGGTTGCAGGTGCCAGGTCAGGACAGGAGGTGAGCCCAGTTCCCAGTCTGTTTGTATATATTGAAGGTTGGGATCGGAGTGAGTGCGGCTAACGTAGTCTGAGTAATGTTGGGGAGGATGTTGCGTGTGCATATTAATCTGTCAATTCGCACATGTAACGAGTGTGGGGCCGAGTAGTATGAATAGATTCTAGCCGTGTCATTGCGGTGTCACCAAATGTCCATTAGGTCACAGTTGTGTGCGGGCATTAGAGGAGGCAACAGTGTGGGGCAGTGGGGGGAAAGGAAAGATCTAATGCTGTATCAGTCACATTGTTGAAGTCGCCCCTGATAAGCCATGGTATATCGCTCCCAAGCGAGAGGGTCTGTGAAAACGACTATAGGAAAGGTGCTTGTTCCACATTAGGAGCGTAAGCGCTTCCTAGAAGTATTTGTCAGCCATCTAATCTGCCCCTTACAAACACGTAACGACCCTCCAGATCTTTGACCACTTCATCATATGCAAATGGAGTGCCTGGCTTGATCCAGATGAGTGACCCGTGGGCTTATGAGGAGTAGCTAGTGGCAGGTACCTGCCCCCGCCATCGCCTCTGTAATCTATTGGCTTCTCGGTGGATCTACGGTTGGGGGTATGGATCCCGCAGACATTCCATGTCAAGGCCTTAATTGTTGCCATGGCAGTGATAGTAGGGATTGAGGGGGTGCATCCTGTAGTGTAGCAAGTACCCTGTGTCGGCGCATGATGACAGAGCTATGCCGAAGGTGTAGGGGGCGGTAGTAGACTTGACTAGCATGTGTGTGATAGCGCATATAACAATCAGCAAACATATACAAAAGAAGTAATACCATAAGTGCGGTGCACCATCAAGGTGCCCACCCAAACTAGTGAGCATCGAATACGGAACAAACTCACTCAACTACTATTTATCTGGGGGGGAGACAACAGGTGCCAACATTGCGGTCCCCCAATTACTGATTGGAGCACATCAGCGGACCAATCGATATAATTGCAAGGAATTCAGCAGCTGCTTTGTCCTGACTCTTCATCGCCACAGTGACAGGGAGGCATCGGGCACACCGGCTGCACAAGGTCTTTGCTGAGTAGAGTCCATTCAATTGCCATTCCTATACTACAGTGCGTGGACACTTTATGGACCCTACATGATGCAAACGGCTATATGATGTTGTCATCTGTTTGCAGGGTAACTTCAGGGGGCAGCCCTGACTCAGTGTGAGATTGCCAAGTGGACACTGAACTTTAATCACTGGAGGATCGAAGGAGGTCATCCTCTTGATCTGTTAGGTGAGTTTGATCTGTGATGGTTGCAGCATGTCGCAGTGCTTGTTATCGCTCTGTTATGATTTCCTCCAGATTTGGTGCTGATTTAGGCACCATTGGCCGACCTCCACCGGTCTGGCACCGGCGACAGTGGTTACAAGTTCATCCCCTGGCTTTGGATGCACCGATAGCGTGAATCCGCCTCTGCCGGCATGTGGGGGATGTGTGTCTAACCATTGCCATGCGTCTTCTGCTGAGTCAAAGAAGTGCGAGGTGGTCCTTGACCATACGAAGCTGTACAGAGAACTTTCAGTTCCCTAAGTCTCTTTTTTACTGCCATGAACAAGCTACGTTGCTTCTGCATTGCTGTAGTGTAGTCCAGGAAGAACATGAAACATGTGTTGTCCATTGTGATGTCCGGAAGTTTCCTGATCTCGCATAGGATCAAGTCCCTGTCCCGAAAGTGCCACCCACTCCAGTAGCAATGGAGGTGTAGGGCTGGCGCAATGTAAGAAAGAGATTGTTCTTCATGCGCCGCTTAAAGAAGACAAGTTTTATTATCCTTTTCAAAGTATAATGAAATAACAAGAGCCACGGCTACAGTATTCATCTGATGAGAGGTTCAGGGAAACTGTCTCTCACCAGGAAAACAAATGCAAACATTCCAACAGAATTGGAATGGGACTGAATCAGGAAGAGAGACCTCCCTGATGCAATCACATTCCATACTACAATAAATACATACACTGCATCATCTTCCTTTCTTTAACAAAATTAACTAAGGTCGTAGTCTAACAATTTTACAGGTAGTTTGGAAACGCTTTTCGTAGTAACAGAATCCTGTGAATGTTGAAAAGAAGAGTTGTCCACATTTACATCATTGTTATCAGAAATGTTCTCCGGTACTACAGATGATCCAGAACCCGATACATCAGGAAACTTATTTGACATGGGAACTGTACACTGTTCAATACTCCTTTGCTTCTCTGTTTCCAAAATTATAGAATCATTCTTAGGTATAACACGTTTTATTATAAATCTCCTTCTGTGTATTGGAAATGTGTACCAACCTACTCTTATTCAACTAACCCTTACCTGTCAGAAGAACTGCACTGTTGGAGACCCGCTCAATCCTAAAAGGAGAGGAGAACTGAGACATCCTTTTGCTAACCTTTTAAGGTTTTTTGATGAGTACCCATTGCCCTACATCAAAACATTTCTCATGTACATGTTTATGGGAATCAAAATATTGTTTCTGTTAAGCCTGTTTTATCCGCACCCTTTCCTGAACAGACGGTTGAAGAAGTTCAGGACATCTATGTGTACGTTCTAGCCAACTGGGAAAAACCCTTGACACACATTTCCTTCCCCGTCAGTAACTAAAAAGGAGACACACCTGTTGTAGAATGAGGAGTAGAGTGATAGGCATTAACTTTCTTTCTCAAAAAGCGCAACACATCTGTGCCAGAAGAAGGAGCAGATTGAATGCCCTCTTTGAGAAAGCGGTTTACCCTTTTAACTAAACCATTTGCTGAAGGACTGTACAAGGCTACTTGCAGATGTCTAATATCATGTTTAGTGAGAAAAGATCTAATTTCACCAGAAACAAAGTGAGTACCATTATCCGTAACTATTTCTTTAGGGATCCCTTCGATAGAAAAAAACATTTTCAAGAAATTGAATAATAGATTTAGTATTTGGTGACTCTACAAAAGTATAGTAAATCTGTTTAAAAAAGTAGTCAACAAGAACAATTAAGAACGTATTAGTAGAAGTGAGTAGGCTGAATGGACCCATGAAGTCCAATGCCACTTTCTCCCACGGTGGATCAGGGAATGGCACAGGAAAAGGGGGTTTCTCAGTTGTCTTCCAGTGTTTATCAGAAATAATGCACTGTGGGCATAGATTAATGAAAGAAGAAACTTGGCTGTTAAAGCCGGGCCACCAATCGTGTTCTCTGATTTTCCTGCAAGAAGCAGAAATCCCTAAGTGGTCCTCATGTGCCAAAGAAATCAATTTGTTTCTTAAACCAGTAGGTGGAATAAAACATCCATGCAGATGCCATTTTCACACGATAGCTCTGCTGAAATCTGGGCAAAAGGTTTCAAAACAGGTTCAATATGACGAATAGGTGGCCAACCTTTTTGCGTGAATGCCATAACTTTCAATAACACGTCATCACGAGACGTGGCTTCTAGACATTTCAAGCTAGCATCCACATTGATGAAACACTTTTGGCCATGAACAAGGGGACTCAAGGCTGGAGCCTTGAGCACTAAATTCTTGGCGGTAATGAAAGCTTCATCAACATCCGTAGACCATGTAAATTTGGCACCCTTTTTGAGTAAGTTTCTCGTGGGTTGAACAATGGAAGCCTAGTTGGGAACAAACCAAGCATAGTATTCACACAAACCCAAAAATGACTTTAGGGAATCGTTGTCAGTGGGTGCTGGAGCTTTAAGTATGGCTTCTACATTGCAAAATTTTGGTTTGATACCCTCCGGGGATATGGAATGGCCGAGATTATCAATTTGTTGCGCCAAAAATTAGCATTTCTCTGGCCTGATAGTGATTCCCCTATCATTCAGGATACTGAGCACTCTCTCCAAAACAATGAGATGTTCATATTGGAACGCTTGTACATTTTGTAAATCTCTAAACAGGGTATCCATAAGTCTCTGAAAGACACTAGCTGCTGAGGCAAGACCAAAAAGCAACCTCAGATACTTGTATGCTCCAAAAGGTGTGATAAAGGTAGTAAGATCTTGTGACTCAGCATTCAAAGTGATCTGATGGTAAGCAGCATGTAAATCAATAACAGAAAAATATTTTGATTCTCCTATATTAGCTAACATTTCATGTATCCGGAGCAGAGGATGGCAATCAACGAGAATGTTATTGTTTAGAGACCTGAGGTCTACACACAAACAAAGCTCTCCTGATTTTTTCCTAGCTAGAACAATGGGAGAGACCCATTCTGATGACTCAGTGGGAGTTATAATACCTTCTTGCTCTAAATTTTCAAGCATCGTCTTCAAAACTTCCCTAACACTGATAGGCACTGGCCTGACTTTGTGTGAAATTGGCTTGGCATTGGGTTGCAACTTGATTTTGTGCTGGAAACCCAAAACAGTACCGATCTCATACCTGAAAACGTTTGGAAATTTGGAAATCATAGTAGGCAAAACATCAGAATGCATTTCTACAGATAGCACCGGTAGTTCAACCAACACAATCGGATCAACTTGACCAGGTCTGAGATGAATACCTAACCTGGCCAAGTCCATTCAACCAACTATGTTTCTCCCATTAACAGCTACGTAGATTTTGGTCTAGGTACTCCTGCCACGAATTTGTAAGTATGCAAGAAAATAACCAAGCAATTCAATCTCTTTGTCGCCAAATGCCTTTGGATTGATATCAGGATTTTCCAATTTAAAAGTAGTCGGCCAGAGAGTGAAAAGTACTGTCAGCTAGAATTGTGATGGGTGCACCTGAGTCAGCCATGATTGAAAGCGATCTACCATCAATCAGATCTAGACACATAGGTCCCTTAAGGTTAACATGAGACTGATCACTATCAATAGTAAGAATTACATTAGCAAATCTGTCCAAACAATTTTGAATTTGTGAATTATAGCCATCTATAGAGTCTTGAGAAGGGCCAACTTCAATATTGTGTAACCTAACATTTGTGTTTGAAGGTAGAGATTTACAAACTGCTTGAAAATGTCACACTTTTTTGCACTTTATACATTTCTTGCCTATCACTGGACATGAAGAATGGTTTCCGAGGTGGTTGCGCAAATCACATCTGTAACAAATAGTTTTTTTCTTTTCCTTCACATTTCTTACAGTTGCAATAGTATAGTCATCTGTAATGCAAGACACAGGTGAGAGACCATCTTGGTTATTAAGAGCTTGCGTAGAAACAATGGATCTCTCAATGCTCTTGCAGAAAGAGAAGGATTCCTGCAGGTAAGTAACCTTTCTTGCATTTTTTTTAGAAAAGCAGTTTAAGATAAACTGATCTCTGATGTATGTGTCAACGGAATTCTCAAATTCGCATAGTGCTGCTAAAATACGCAATGCTGCAATATATTCCTCCACTGACTCATCACTAGATTGTTTGCGTTTGAAGAAGCTGTGTCTCTCCAACAACACGCTAGACTCTTCAGCAAATTGTTTCTTTAACCTCCCAATAGCCTCAGTGTAGACATTCCAGACATTGTCCCCACTGGGAGCAGGTACTTGGGGAAGATTATTTAAAAAAAGTGTCTCGCTACTCCTAAATGATTAAATAGTAATCCAAACTTCCTGGGTGGATCATACGAAAGCCCATCTATGGTTGCCAAAAAGTTTTCAAATTTACACATCCAGTGCTTCCATTGTATCTCAGGTTAGCCAGGTCTTGACAGAAAAGGAGCAGGATTAATAACACTTTGTGGAGTCGCCATGGAATTGACCACAATAGTAGAAAGTAGGAGCTAATTGCAATAGAGATAAAATAATAAGATTAAAACAAAAAATTGAAAGTGCAGCCTTAATAGAAGCTCCTTTACTTTTTTTTTTTTGGCGATGTCAAAAATGAAAACGTAGGCTTAAAAGTAAATCCTTATTGTTAAGTGAAAGATGTCAGAAAGGCACACCTTTAATTATTATGAGCGATGGTGAAGAAATCCTTAAAAAACTATTAGAATACTTGAAAAAAAAATCCCAAATGTTCCAAGATGGCGGCTGGCCTTTAATTATTATGAGCGATGATGAAGACGGCCTTTACAGTCTATTGGAATACGTGAAAATCCCAATGTTGCAAGATGGCGGCTAGACGTCAAACGACGTGGGGACGCTTGTTTCTGAAGCAGATAGGGCTTGTAATAACAAGCATCAGGAGATACGTGCTGCAGGCGTGAGACCAAGCGTGCGAACAAATGTCAGCATGAGCAAGAAGACGCATGAGGAAAATCCAACGGTAAGTGGCAACAGCCGCATAGGTACTCACAAAAAGGAAGTGGTAATATGACAAACAAAGTCTTGAGAAGAAAAGCCGGCACCACGCACCTGAAATAATGGCCGAAAATAGGAAAGGTCCGATGCAGCAAGCAAACGCCTGTGACTCTTGAAGGTGTGACGCGCTGTACTCCAAGCGATCACTGTAGTACCCCACTCCTGGTACCAAAATGTAGTGCTGGCGCAATCTAAGAAAGAGATTGTCCTTCAAGCGCCGCTTAAAGAAGATTAGGTTTATTATCCTTTTCAAAGTATAGCGAAATAACAAAAGCCACGGCTACAGTAATCATCTGATGAGAGGTTCAGGGAAACTGCCTCTCACCAGGAAACCAAATGGAAACATTCCAACAGAATTGGAACGGGACTGCATCAGGAAGAGAGAACTCTCTGATGCAATCACATTCCATACTACAATAAAGACACACTACAGGAGGCCACCGTAGATGGAGTTACAGTTCTCTGTGGGTTATTGCGTAGATGGCCCATACCTGGCGTCGCTCTCCAAGGCCTCCTCACATAGTCGCAACCCCGCCTGCCGGCCTGGTCCTGACCGAGCCAACGGTGATGAGAAAGGGAACCTATGCTGCATGATCTGTAAGTGGCTGGGCCGCACAGCTTGTGAATTATAAGGCACGTCGTGTTTGATGGTTTGTTGCGCTTGGTGCCTTCTAAGGTTCTGGGCCGATCCCCAACTTACAGTTCGGATGCAAGGCAGGCACAGGAGTGGAGTGTACAAGCAGTGCCAGCAGCCTGGTGAGTGAGTCCAATTGTGAGGTCACTGCATTGGCGGGCAGGTAGGCCGAGACCTGGCGCAGTATCCCCAGCACTAATGTTCGCAATGGCGCCTGGCGTCTCAATTATGGAGTGTCGCGCCTAGGGTTGCAATTCAGTGCCAGTGCATCTGCGGTTACCCACATGCCCGGGTCCACGGCGGGCGTTCGCCGAATATCAAGGCAGCCGGTAAAAGCAGGTGGGCCATAGCTAGGGAAGTTTGCCAAGTGTTGATCACTTGTGCGCTGTTGCCCCCAGATCCCGCAGTCTAAGGCAGTCAGCGAATCCACAATTGGCTAGTAGGAATCCGCAGGACCCATGTTCACACGACGGCTGCCTGCTCTCCTTGGAAAAAAATATTTAAATCATACTCGACTCACATACTTACTGATGGTCCTTTACTACTGTGGGATTACTTCAAGCTGCTATGGGTGTATTTTACGCTTTTGTTTGATGTGGGATTATTTCTTACACTTTATGGCACTATTTTGGTAGCATTCTGCTTCCACCTTTTGAGCAGTCTGTTTTACAGAATTTGAAATGACTGCATCTACTTAAGGGAAGTGCTGTACACAATGGACCACTGCTACCACTTTTTCTGTTAGATGAGTGGCAGTATGTTTACAGCTCCGGCATCTTGACAGTAGTGTCTTAGTTTTCTGCAAACGCCCAAATCGTGAGAGACTAATTAGTATCATAATCTCAGCAAAAGCATGAAAGGCTAAGGTTATCGTGATTTGTGATAAACACTCATTTCCTGGGAGACCAGCCTTTTGTTTGCAGCGCTAAACATGTGCATCATTTCCCTGTACAAATACTGCATGTACTCTGCTACTGTAATGATTTACTGCAGGGGTATATACAGCTGAGTGATATAAAAAGGAAAATCTGTTTGCACATTTTGCGGCAGCCTATCATATACTGTGGACAATTTTAAAATAATGACTTTCACATTCACTGAGCTTACAGCACTATAAACACACAAACCAGAACATTCCTGCACCAACCAGGATTCAATTCCATTTCTTTCCCTTATAAACACACTTATGTTGTGATTATATTATCCAATCAGGTTTCGTAATGTAAAACATTGAGAAAATACTTCTCCAAAAGTGAAAATGCTCAGGCTAACTTGCACAATCTCAGAGGATGTAACACAAGGGTCCGAGTGACGGCCTGGGGAGCTGGGGAACTGGGATTGCACCTCAGCGTCAGCACAACATCCTGTGATTCTGGCCAAATCACTTAAACTCCCCGTGCCCATGGACAGCGCCTGGATACCCTCACTGGTGATAAGCCGCACTAAATAAATCTACACGTTCATTTCATTTCCTCACATCCAAAATGATATTAAAGCTGTTCTGAACACTGCAGCTGATCTGCGTGCAGTAACCTTGACAAATTATGACATTTGTTGCTGTCTTTGAACAATGTAAAATTGCCAGGCCATGTAACTTGGCTATGTAAACATGTTTTATCACAACTTGTGAATTCAACTCCTTTCCTTATTTTATACAGCACCTCATTTGTATGATATAAATCGCTATAGACTGCACAGTGATCGTCATCAGTGACTCACTCTCTTAGGCCCATATTTATACTTTTTAGCGCTGCATTTGCATAATTTTTTTACGCAAAGCAGCGCAAACGTACAAAATACAATTGTATTTTGTAAGTTCGCGCCGATTTTGCTTAAAAAAATGGCACAAATGCTGCGCTAAAAAAGTATAAATATGGGCCTTAGTGTTTTCCCTGCCTGTAAGTGGCCACTTCCCAACTCTGCGCTAGAAACATGCTGCCTGTGAGGACTCGCACTGCCGACAGCTGCTCTGCTCAGACGTAGGTGCTGTGCTCAAATAGTGCAGGAGTCAGTTTGTCCAAAGACCTCATTCAACGCTCCTCTCTCTGACCGGTTCAGGGGCAGCACAACTGAAAGTGCCCATTCTGGAAGATGATAATGCTGTCTGCAGTGCTATTGAAGAACTGTTCATGAGACTCTACCTTCAACGTGAGCCATGCTATGCCTTTTAAGGACACAGTCAGTGCCTGCTATCCATATTAAACACAAGCAGTAGCCCAGCTGCCCCTGCCAACCCCCACATGCGGAAGACAAGACTTGAGTTGTCTTGTTTTGGTTTGACTTTTTTGGTGTGCCCTGCCTGGGTGGCAGCAACAGGGCTTTCTTGGGGGCCTGGCCAGCAGGAGTTGGAAATTAGAACCATCCTGCCTAGTGTCAGTCACAGGCGTCGACCTTTCTCAGTCTAGGCTGGCAAGCAAAGTGCACGACTAATGAGGCTGGGGTCATACCAAGTGGATCACCAAGGTGGACGCCCCAACAAAGAAACAAAACAAAGTTTGGCAGCCAGTGTAAGGGTAATTGATCGACCAATCCCAACACTTTTACTGATGACAGTCAATTTCGACAAGCTGAGCAGACAGACAGCACTATTGTTTGAAATATATGTGGCGCTCACATCCGCCCATAAAACCTATGATCTACAAGTCGCAAGGTCTTTGCTGGGATACAGTCCCTTTTCAATACATTCTTTCCAAGAAACTTTGGTGAATAGCATTTGTAATGCATCCAGCACCACAGGGATTGCGCACTTTTTTAAAGCTGTTGTGCCTGGATATGTAAGTACATTTCAGACTGTTTTTGAAATAATACCTTCAGCCATTAACTCAGTTTTTTTGGAGGCTTCCCAATTGTATTAGCATTAATTAGCAGTATTTTGCTGTTGCTGTTTTTGATTCGCAATGGCTGCCCTATTTCAACAAAGAGTAACAGAGCTTCCACCAGCCCAATTGTGTTGTGAACGCAGGCTGCAGTACTTTGGTGTATCACTGTGGGAAGAACTTGATAAGGACTCATTGTCATTTTGACTAGCAGTCTGCTGTGTGCAGCCTATTTTCCATTTCTTATGGTACCCTTTCGAACATGCAATGGAAGTGTGTTTTCATCAGCAACAGCTATTTTCTGTGGACATAAATCTGATGATGCTCTTGATGAGGGTTCTTTGCCGAAGTTGTCCCATGAGATTGCTTTTGCTCCGTGACGCTTTTGTATGAGCCAGCCTACGTGGATCAAGTTGCTTTGGCTCCCGGTGCCCTGACATCTGGCACAGCACCGAACAATACTCTGTTGGCTATGGCTACGGCTGAGGATCATGTGTGCTTCTGTAACCTTTTGAATGAGGTTGTGGTTTTACTGCCTGCCGAAGTGAGGTCCATCTTGGATTCGATCTACACTGATGTTTGAAGTCCTCATGCAGGATTCCACTGACTTTTATTTTGCCACCTTTTTTCTCAAAAGATCTTTTAATTTGCCCTTGTTTTTTTTTTATATATGCCTTATAGTCTTTTTATTAATCAGACGTTTTAAATATTTTACAACCTTCTTATAGGTCTTATGCTAGGTTCATATGGATACTAGAATCTGCAAGGGGAGGGTGTTGTAGTGAACCTTTAGTACCTTGATTGGTCATCCTTATTGTAGTCCAGTACCATGGCCTGTTACTCTTACACTTGTCCACATTTTATGCATTTAATTTCTTTTGTTTAGCATAACATAGCATAGCATAGCTTTTTATATTCTAATCAGCTGTCTCTTTCTCAGAAGACAGAGTTGACACTGCACATTTTATCAGCCATTGCACAATGTGCATTCTGTGCCATGTCTAAGGCTGCCTTGTACAGCACATGATATGTCAACTTGTATTGCCAGCCCAGGAGCCAGTTCTTAGCCGCAAGACATATCATTACGCCAGACCTGTTCTCAGAACTCTCTATGGGTTATTATATAAACAACACATAAGCCTAAGGAGGGTAGAGGGAGTTCCAGTTATGGATGTCCTGGAACTCGGATCACACTACTGTACCAAAGGATTTTACCAATTCTGTGTCTATGGGAAAAAGCCTTTGTACATATGGCCCAGGGTTTCATCAGGAATCTCTAGACTTTCTAGCATCATACAAAATGGTGGGGTTGTTTATCTACTTTACCTTGGTTGTAATGATGATTACTGTGTTATGTTTCACCTGCCTTATTATCAGAGCCAATGCTTTTCACACTGGGGTGCAATTACTTTAATAAATGCATTGAAATCCAGTTTGCATTTTGTGGCCTGACTTGGCATATGTGAGTCACTGAGTACCTGAGTGAAAGGGGTATGATCGGTTTCTACAACTTTCCTGATGAGTCAGAGTGTCAGGTTTGGGTTGCCACAAATAATCACTCTCCTGATTGGGGTGGGTGAGGCACTATGGGCTAGCAGGTGTTAGGCTGACAGCTTCCAATCAGTGTGGGGTTGACTCAGTCTCCCACATTCTGTGGTGCTGCCGCCCTAAACATGCAATCTTATTATCAGAATAGGAACCGCACAACACCACAATCAATGATACATTGTGGAAAACACTTAGGGGGTCATTATGACCCCGGCGGTCAGTGTAAAGGTGGCGGTAGCACCGCCAACAGGCTGGTGGTACATACTGTCACATTATGACATTGGCGGGTTGGCTGGAGCCAACCCCCCAATATACCATTATACCACACCGACTGCCACCGCCATCTCCAACTAGGTGGCCACTACTGTATCTCCGACGGTATTACAACCCTGCCCACCGCCATGGTTTTTGTGGCGTTCGTAATGCCATGAAAACCATGGCGGTGAGCCCTACCAGTGACAGGGAATTCCTTCCCTGTCACTGGTAGGTGGCCCATCCACCCCCTTTATACACACACCACGCAATCACACACTCACACAGGCCTACACACATTTATAAATACATGCATGCATCCATTCATTCACGCACACATCCGTACACACATTCATACTGACACGCAGACACACATTCACATTTCCATTCAAAATCGCATTCTCACACATGCACACACAAACAACACTACACACACACATCCACATTCACGCACACACTCACATTCATGCACACACACCCCCCACAGACACACACAACACCCCCCTCCCCTGTCAGAAACCCGACTTACCTGCATCGAGGGGGTACCGGCACCATACCAGTAGACCGCCGCCAGCCATATTATGAAAAATAATACGGCCTGGCGGTGTTCTGCTGGTGGGCGCTGCTGGCGGTAGCAGTGCCACCTTAACACCATCCGCCAGCATAGCCACAGACAGATTTCGGCCCTTCTTGTGGTGGAAATCTGGCTGTGGTCACATTATGGCAGACGGATGTTAGCCGTGGCAACGGTCTTTTGGTGGCTGTCGCCGTAGCCATAGGCGGCACTTACCGCCAGTGTTATAATGAGGGCCTTAATCTTTTCTAAATCCATTCACAAAATAAATGTCTCACATGTATTCAAGTGATCCCACACGCTGGTGCCAATCCGGATTCAAAAACCCATAGCTGGAATACATATAGGAATGTCAAAGTATGAAAAAGACATAGTCCAAGTCCAGTCTTCACATAATAGCTGATGTGCAGCACAGGAAGACGCCACAGAAACAAGTTCTTAGTGTAACTCACCGAGTTGCACTCCTCTATTGAGTTCCGTTGATTCAAATTACGGTCATACTTGAGACTCTAGCAACACTATGCCTTGTTCAATAGAAGTTGAAGATCACACCTGGGTGGTTTCCTATCAACTTCAATGATCTGCCAGCGTGTGTCATTTTCAGAGTGATTAATTTCACAAAAGTGTGTTACCAAGGGGGCTTACGTGACTTTGCATGTAATGAGATTACGATGCCAGCAGAGATGGGTATTAACTTTCTGGGTGGTCTGCCCAATATATATCTTGTTGCATGGACACCATATCGCACATACAACATTGTGGGAATTACAATTAGAGCAGTGTCTTAATGTATATGCAACTTCACAGTGCTGGAATACATATGTTCAACATAGAGTCACACGTGATGCATTTGCTACATCTTTAGTGTCCTGTGATTTGTTTTTGTGCGAGTAATATTAACAAGTCATTGGTTTTTCTTTGTGTGCTGGCACGTACCAAGTGATCCCTGAGATTCTTCCCTGTCTTGAAAGAAAACATAGACAGTTCTGTAGATAGACCTATGGATTTAATCAAGGGCCAACCTTTTTATTTTTAATTATCTTTCAGACAGCATTACTTTGCCTACAGAACGTGGTAACACAAACAATACATTCAGTGGTTTTCCTCCCTTTGGGGGACAATAGATCCAAGCTCAACTCGGGGCCACTAGAGTGTCCTGTTCTCGGTTCTGCCTCCTTTTCTTCTGTATGCACGGGATCAGAGGAAGAGGAAGGAACAAATACAGAAGGCCAAAGTCCGACCAAAGGCATATTGGGTCTTCAAGGCATCCTTCATTGGGAAACTGAAGGCACAAAATACAGGATACTGGACATTTTTGTAGATGGTGACGACCCCTTGCTCCATCTTTTCATGTAGATGCATTCATGCTCTGCAAGGAGACATCTGCAGGGCTCATCTACCATGAACATAGCGGGAACCCACTAGATGACTCACTGACAGTGAGACCTCATTTAGTGCTAGCCTTCGTCACAAGTATAACAACTCCAGACAGACAGCATGTGAACCCCAAAAGATGCAGTGTCATCTGTCAGCACCTCAATTGTCCTGCCCCTAACTGACAGCAGAAACATCTTTATGGTCATCCATATAGCATGAAGGTTCAACAATTAATGTGGAATCATTGCTTTGAAGAGGACGAGAGACCCCAGATATTCACATCATTCAGATGCCCCCACCTCCCTGACAAGTGCCCACATTCAACAGCAGAAACACCTACACGGCAATCCATATAGCATGCGGTTCCAACAGATTGAAGTGGAAGCATTGCTCTGAAGAGGACCAGAGACCCCAGATTTCCTCATCATCCAAATGCACCTTCCCCCACCAGTAACAATGGACAACACCCCTCTTACCACTGGTGGGGTAGAGCAGAACAGCCTGCCAGATGTCAAAATGACATCCCTCATCCACCACTGCAAGTTAGGAGATGCCTCCTCAAAATGCAGATCTGGTATGAAACGCAACCACAAGCTTGGTCCCATTGCAAGTGCAAATTCCAGTGAGAAGCCAACGTGTGCCACTGAGTGGAAGGAATTATCAGAATGCAGGAGACAAAACAGTTTAACAGCCTTTAGAACTGTCCAGGCTGGTACAGCAGCTTTGCTTGACACATTGATAACATAGTTTATCTGTGACTCGCTGCAGGTTTAGAAAGGCCTCTAAAGCGACAGTAACGGAGATGATACCTGTGAAGA
This sequence comes from Pleurodeles waltl, assembly GCF_031143425.1. Taxonomy (NCBI): domain Eukaryota; kingdom Metazoa; phylum Chordata; class Amphibia; order Caudata; family Salamandridae; genus Pleurodeles; species Pleurodeles waltl. The sequence goes on from NC_090447.1 coordinate 1,518,309,400, forward strand.
ACAACCTGTGTGGTTTGGAGGTGGTATTTAGACTCACTGATGGAAATCCCCAGACTGAACAGCAGCAACATCATGCTCTGAAGAGGGTCCAAGCATAGCCGAGTCCATCTTTAACACTTATCAACACACTGCAAGACATGTATTTCTGACCTGCAAAGCTGGGATATGACCACTGAAATAAATTTTGTGAATACCTGTGGGGCTGACGTAAGACCTAAAGGGACGACTGTAAACTGGAAGTGAGTGCAACACTCCAACAAAATGCAGATACTGTAGGGCAGGACATGAGGTTATGCAACCTGTAGGTCCAAGGTAAGCAACATGCTCTTGCGGTCCAGGGCCAATACGACTTGGGTCAAGGTCATCAATTTCAAATTCTCCTTTTGTAGTAATCAACTGCACTTTCCCATCTAATTTTTGGTTATCAGGAGATAACACCAGAGTAATACCAGAGTTCAGTCGGCTTAAGGCACTATTGCTATCACGCCATTGACAAGCAACTTCAGCACCTCTATGGAAAGGGTATGAACATGATCCATAAAAACCAGCATAAAGACGAGGGATGTGGAAAGGAACATCTTGACAGTATTGGGTGTAGCCAACATCCACAATATGTGAGATCCACTGATCCAAAGTAACTGAACATCGGAGTGGCAGCTGCAAATGTTTTCGCCCCGACTCTGGGCCCTCGTGTTAGCCCAAAGGCGAACTAAAGAGGTTTTAATGTATTACCCACTGAAGAGGAGAAATGTTGTTTCCGCTCTGTCCACTTTGCACCGCATATATCACTGAAGGCCTGAATATGTAGCGTGGACAGACTGGCTGCAATGAGTGATGTTTATGGAAGCACAGGTCTGTGAAATAAAGTTGAAACCTCTGAGACTGCTGGTAGAACTTTGCCTGGAGAGGGCTACAGACATGCTATAGCATGAATAGCTTTAAGCTGCTCCAATACAGAATCAGCCTTCTCACCAAACAGCCAAGAACCATGGAAAGGCATGGCCATTAAGGAAGCCTGTATGTCTCCATAAAGTTGTGTACAATGCATTAGGCATGTCTGCGGATGAGAACACTGGTTCCAATCCAGGCCACTAAATCCGAGGAGTGTAAGATTTTCTTGAAGTCCTCTAGCGCAGCCTGAGATAACGATGTGCAAGGATTTCCAAGTAACATAGGTATGATCTTCAGTACATGTGCCAAAGGCACATGACAGTAGTGAGCAAGCATGCAAGAAGCACTCCGAGAACACAGTACCAAACTACCAAAGGACAAATCTGCTTGCTCTAGGTGAGTAGAACAGAAGGAATTAGCTTTAATCTTACAGGTAGACTCCAGACCCTCCAAACTTTCAGGTGCTGGATATGTGTCAGAAACATTTGGTCTCTAGATGCTGCCTAGGACACCTGCCATGGGGATAACTAGCATCCAGGACTGAAAACGGCTGAGATGAAGCTGGCAAGATAGGACCTGTCATTGCCTTGTTAAATGTCCAGAGAAGCTTGGAATTCGAAGGCCTAGGCAGGAGGATTTTTGTAAGCAAATTGGCCTTTATCTCCATGGGAAAGAGGAAGGTCCAATATGTCCATAGCTCTGCGAATGGTCACTGTATATGATGCACTCTCTTCAATATCAGGACCATGCGGAGACTCAATAACCAACTCAGATAAGGTGTCAACACCTCTGGTGTTTATTAAATCTAAAGGTCAGCGTCAGTATAACGCAAGGGGAGTAAACGGTCTACTTTCTCATCATCTTATTCATTATGCGGGACCACTGGAGGCATCTGAAGTGCATTAAGAATCAGAAATGAAAAAAGCCTCCATCCCAGAGATATGGTGGTACAATGACATGGAGCTGTTGGGGAATCTTCAACACAGACTGTGCCTTCATTTTATTATAGTGTAACATAGGATGGACTAGCAAAGCTTACAGGCACCAGTGGATTGAGAATTTATGTCACTGACGCCAACGGCATGGCTGATTTCACACCAACAGGAAGTGTCTTCGTCAGAGAAGTAGAGGCTGAGGCTGGATTAGACAGATCCCAAGCAGGTTCGCGGATCCAGAGAAAGATACACCTATAGAAGTGCATTTGGATGCCCCAGTGGTTTCTGCAAAGCTCTCCCAATGGCTTTATTATTTAAGCAAATTATGTGACCCATTTTATTAGACATCTTTTCATTGAGACATTTTATGGTTTTATACTGTTACAAACACCAGTCATCAATTCGGAGTGCCATAATATCCTATACAAAGACCATAAATAAAAACTTGCTACCAAATGAACACTGAACTTTGGGCTTGATTTAGAGTGCCATTTGCAATTTAGAGATGGGTAGACCGTATTTTTTCTGTGGACAGATCCCCCTCCACCCCCATTTTGCCCCATTGGTGGAAAACTTCCTCTGATAGCCCGACGGAGTAGGAGCCATCAAATGAAGGACATTCACCAACCGCCCTATTTGGAATTGATGGTTTAATGTCCTTTTTTTCCTATCCATTACAGACAGAAAAAAAGAAGAATGACCCTTGCACCCTGGAGAAAACTACCAGAGTGTGGGAGTCATTTTTTTTGTGTGGAACAAAATGCCACTTTGGGAACAAAAAACAAAAAAGTTTAACGTTTTTTGATCTGCCATGAAAACTGGCGGCAGCCATCCACCAAACCTTCTGTACATCAAAAGCAACATCTGTGACAGCGGTTCCTTTCAATGTACAGAGATGATAGCTGGACCAGGAAAATGTGACGGGCGGTAGTCAGATAAGATGGCAAAGGTAATGTCCTCCGCCAACCTGACAGACGGAGTACTATCCATCAAATTAAAAATCAGGCCCTTAGACTCCATTATAGTCTCAAAATCTCCCCATATTCTCCCAAAAATCAAAAGGTGGAATACTACATTGAGAAATTATCTGCCTAACATATTTCAACATTAAGGGGCGAATATTATCTTCCAGAACCTCGCTTTAGCCAGTATCCCTGTCAAGGCAATTAAATATTCGCTTGCATGACCTAAAATTAACTTCTGCTCATTTTTGCCTCCAACTTCATGATCACTGTAGCAAATTCCCTGGCAAAGGGAACCACACAATGGTTTTAGTGACTGCCAAAAATATTTTCCAGGACATCTGAACTTGTGGACATATCCACCCAATACACACTATGTCTACCATCCTCCTGGCAACTCCCCCAGCACACTTCTGAAGCATTGGGAAATATTTTATGCAGTGTATCAAGAGTAATGTGCCATCTCTCAATATTTTAAAGAATGATTACCTACGTTGAATCTCTGTGTTATGTTTTATAATGTCCTTCCACTGAGCTTCTCAGGAATCTACATGGATATCTGTAGGATATCCACATTTACACATAGTTATCCCAGATTTCTCGTCTTTTTCTAGACCTTACTTTGCTGGCTACAACTCAATGCACTTTACCCCTGCTATTGAGGAGTAGTTTGCCTGTGCCCCACCTTGAACAGGGCTAAATTGTCTTATCCTCAAATTGCACATTTAACTTGCCTGTAAGTCCCTATTATATGGTAAGTCCCTACCTACCCTGCAGTGAAATGTCTCAAAATAACCCTTTTTGACAGGTACTGATCACCCTTTTAAATATTGGTAAGTGACCTGCATGTAGGCCGTGTAACACAGAAGGCAAAGTGCGCAGTATTTAAAAGTAAGACTTGTAGAAATATGATGTTACTATCGCTCTACAGTGACAAGGCCCAAAACGCTATTTTCAATAGCAGGCCCAGATGTCAGTTGTAGAAAATTAGAGTATAGATTGAAATATTGGAATATTAAAACTGTCTCTAAGCAATGGGACCAGCTTAAACAATTAAACTACAATTGTTAATAATTATTAAGCATCTAATTCAATGGCGAAGTCAGATTTGTAATACATATTAAAGAAAGTCAACTTTTAAAAAGTTACATTTTCCTAGCTTGACGTTCCTGGATCTAATCTGCATTAACTCTCCAGTAACTCCCAGCCTAAGCTGAGCCCAGAAAGAGGTGTAAAAGGTGTGAAATGTCTTCCAGGAGCATACAATAAGCTGACCTGAAAGGACAGAGATGACTCCTCTGAGCTCAATAGAATATGCAGGTTCAAATTGAGCCTGACCGGTCTATTGAGCCACACGTAACACTTTGGCACACTTCAACGGGAAGGAACAGGATGGCAAGACAATTCTTGTGTATCCTAAACTCTACCCATCTCATAATCTAAAACCCCCTCTTACCACTAAAGTCCACCCATTCCTGAACCATAAACCCCCTTTCTATGTCTAACCCCACTTCACCCCACTTTCTTACATATAAGCTCCACCTGTCCTTCAACTCTTACAACCCCACACCATCCTAAACTCCATATATTCCCAAACACCAAAAACAATTCACCACCCCAAAACTCTACTCATCATTGAACCTTAAAAACACTCACCACTCATAAACTTCACTGATCTGTAAAACCTTAAAAACCTCAACACCCTTCCTTTCATTTTCAATTTATTTTGATTTCCTTAAAATTGCCTTTCCTTACACTTGATTTTCCATGATTTGGTTTCCACCAATGTAGTTGCTTGGTTTTCATTTTTTCCATTAATTCATATACATCACTTTTTTTTTCTATAAATGTAGAAATATTTTCCTTTAGAAAAAACATTTGTAAAAAATGGAAAAATACTTAAGTAGACTATCCACAGCTATACCATCCATACTGTGTTTATATTTTCTTTAAAAAACAGACCAATAAAAATATGTGACTAGAAGGAAAATGTTACTTATCCAGTAGACATCTGTTTGTGGCATGTAGTGCTGTAGATTCACATCTAGTGTTGGGTCTGGAGTTTTACAAGTTGTTATTCTTCGAAGAAGATGTTTTGAGTCACAGGATCAAGTGACTCCTCCTTCACGGTGATACTGCGCATGAGCATCGAGTCCTTTGTTTGATTGTTTTGCCGCAGGCAGGTGAGAAAGAGGAAGTATAGGGAAAGAGATGTCCATGCAAGTGTATCTACATATATACAAATATATACAACTATAAAGGTAACTGTAATGGCCATAGACGTGTGGAGAGGAGGGATGGAGGGTGCATGTCAATCTAAGCACTACATGCCACCAACAGATGTCTACTGGGTAAGTAACATTTTCTGTCCGATGGCATGTGTGGGTGTAGATATACATGCTCTGCATAGACTGTAAAGCAGTCCCTCCATTAAGCGGTGGCTCTTATGTGGGAGCTGCAGTTGTCTGAAAGTGTACTTAGAACAGCCTGTCCTACATTTGCTTGCTGTCGTTCTTGTACATCTATACAATAATGCTTTATGAATGTGTGCGGTGTAGATCAAGTAGCTGCTCTGCATAAGTCAGTTAAAAGAATATGGCCCTTGTCCTAGTGGAATGTGCCTTAGGAGTGTGTGGCAATTGTCTTTTTGCCTTAGCATAACATGTTTGTATGCATTTAACAATCAATCTAGCTATGCAATTTTTTTGAAATTGGATTGCACTTAAATGGCAAAGCAAAGGCTACAAAAAGTTGTTTTGTTTTCCTAAATCCTTTTGTCCTGTCAGTATAGTAAATGAGTGCTCTTTTTACATCTAAATTGTGGCGTGCTCTCTCTGCTACTGAATCTCTGGGCGGGAGAATGAGAAGAGAAAGGTGGAGGTAAAGTGTGGGGGAGGGGTGGGGGAAGCAGGCAGCCTTCTCCATGTGAATATTTTGTGGAGGTGGGGAGGTGTCCAGTGCCTCTTGAAAAGTTACCTTCCTTTTAAAACTCACAGTAGTTGAAGCTACAATGCGCCCTGTGCCTTCTTGAATGTATAGTTTCTGCTGTCTAGTGTGGATAGTCTCAAGTACAGGCTGAATAGATGAGGGCCTGAAGGAAGAATGTCCCTAGCCCAAAGGTTCTGAAGTTGCAGTATCTTTATGTTTCAGAATCAATGTTTTTGGTCGATTGTCCTTTTTCGGTCCCAAACTTGGTTCCGAAAAATCCCGGCTCGAGATGGATACAGTTAGTGCCAAAAGTTTTCCCAAAGTAGGTTCGACCGCAGGTGATGAGGTCGATGCCGAAGTTTCAGCGCTTTAATCGGTTTCGGTGCAGAGCCGGTAGGTGGAACAGCCAAACTGTCTTTCCGAGACTGACCATGGGTTGATTGCAGTGGTGGTCAGGTGAACTCAAAGAGACTTTTTTTCTGAGTTTTTGTGTGAGGAGCTGGGGCCACCGTACACAGTTTGTGCCGACGTTAGCTCTTGGCTCGCCTTGTCAGGTTGGATGTCAGAATCTGAGTCTTGGATGGAGACGGCTTCTCCTTGTTGTGGCTGTTCTTGTGTATGTTCTCCCCTGAAAATATCTGGTGTGCCTTCTAGAGAGATCTGCATGCCATCTCCAACCTGCAAGCTTGTCTGTCCCAAAAAATCTTTTTGGATCGAAAAACGATCAACACCTCACAAGTAGCTTCTTGATGATCCGGTGAGAGGCACATGTTACACATCCGATGGTGATCGGTGTAAGGGTACTTCGAGTGGCACTGAGGACAGAATTAAAACGGTGTCGATTCCATCTCAATTACATTCTTAATGGCACTACGAGTATATAGGCCCGAAGGCCGGTCGGGACATCTCAAAGGGAGTGCGATCAAAAAACACTGGACACGACGAGATAGAAAAAAGACGTGCAAAGAGAAATGGCGATCGAAAGTACAATTTCGTCAAATATAGAAAAGATGGGAAGAAAGTCTCGGACCGGAAAAAGTCAAAGACAGAGCGAAAGGTTACATGTCTGAACCCGACGGTGGAGAGCATTCATTCTAACAAAGGACTCAATGCCCTAGCGCAGTATCACTGAGAACGAAGAGTCACTCAATCCCACGACTCGAAAAACATCTTCGAAGAAATAAAAACTTGTAACACTCTGGACCCAACAGAAGATGGCAGGATAATGCAGATCATTTGTATCTACAGCCACACATGCCATCAAACGTATTGGTTTGAAGAAAAAAATTAATCAAATGTGGCTAATTCAGCCAAATAGACTGCAGCATGCAAATAGTAACAAGCATTGGCAAAGCCATTAGATCTCGCCTGTGCAAGCGCCATTGGCTTTGCCACTGTGTTTTAGCCATGTTGCACACCAGAATGGCTAAAAGTTAGTTGCCTAAAGGACAGTCACACAGAAAGCCTAAGAGTGGAATAGTGAAGAGTGAAGTAGAGTGTAGTGGCAGAGAGTGGCATGTATTGAAGTGGCATAGTATGGAGTCACGTACCATGGCATACACTGGAGTGACAGAGTGGTCTGGTGTAGAGTGCATTTTACTGTTGCAGAGTATAGTAGTATAAACTGCAGCGCCATTGAATTCAACGGCATACAATGCAGCATCATAGAATGCAGTGGCCTAGATTAGAGTGGTGCACAGTAGAGTGGAGTGGCACATAACAGAGTATCGCAGAGTAGAGTGGGACAGAGTAGAAGTGGCATATAGTGGAGTGCACAGAGTGGTGTAGAGCTGAGTGATGCAGAAGGCAGTGGTGCAGAGTAGAGTCAAGTGCACTAGAGTGCAGTGGCGTAGAGTGGAGTAGTGCACAGTAGAGTGGCACAGAGTTCAGTGGCGGAACGGGCAGTGTTGTAGAGTGACAGAGTGCGATGGTGTAGAGCGGCGTAGAGTACAGTAGCATAGCATGCACTGACAGAGAGCAGTTGTGTAGAGTGCAGTGGTGTAGGGTGAAGTGGTTAAGAGTGGAGTGGAGTAGCATAGAGTGTAGTGGCGCAGAGTAGAGTGGCCTAGAGTGCAGTGGCGTGGAGTAGATGGTTTCAGAGTAGAGTGGAATTGTGCTGCGTAGTGGCATAGAGTGTAATGGCATAGAGTAAAGTGGTGTAGAGTGCAGTGGCATGAAGTGCAGCGGTGCACAGAGTGGCGTACAGTGGCTTGGCACAGAGTTCAGGGGCATAGAACTGAGTGTGACAGAGTAAAGTGCATGGAGTGCAGTGGTGCAGAGTGCGGTGGTGTAAAGTCATGTAGAGTACAGTGGCATAGCGTGGAGTTATGCAGAGTAAACTGGTGTGACTGAGGCTGGAGGATGTAGAGTAGAGTGGCGAACAGTGCAGTAGAGTAGTGAAGAGTGCATTGGCATAGAGTAGAGTGGTACAGGGTAGAGAGACGTAGCCTGAAGTGGCATAGAGTGCAATGGCGTAGAGTGGAGTGGTGCAGAGTGCAGTGGCATGGAGTGGGGGAGAGTACAGTGCAGTGGTGCAGAGTAGAGTGGAGTGGTGTATGCATAGTATGACAGTGCACTGCCATTACAGACAAAACATTTTCAATTGAAATTGCCATTACATTTGCACAGACATAGCGTTTTGCTAACAAAACTATACACTGCACAAACAATAATGTGTGGGAAATGTATCACTTAGTGTAATGATTTGTTTTAATCATATTCAATTATTTGTTTCCAAGACACTTCAGAAATCACAACAAATGTGCTTAATTTGAGTTTCTATTTCAGATATATTCTGAAAAACTTACAGTTTCCTACCCCCAGTATCCAGCAAAATTGTCCCATAAATCTTCTTACTTTGAAGGCAGAGGAAAAAAAAGTAAACAAGTGCCCTTAGAAGACAGCGCTCAACATCTGACCTCAGTCTTTGAATGCACAGCAAATGTGACAAGATAAGAACAAGATTTAAAAGCTTGTTTACAGATAGCAAGTTTATGGAAGAATACAGTAAACAAGGTTAGGCAGCGAAGGGGACAAACGTAAGCTGGAAAGCCTAAAGCAAATAAAGCCAGCAAATAGGAAGCCAAAGCCAATGGTAATCAATGGGTGGAACGCATTCTTAGGTCAACTTTCTGAAAGTCCCAAGATGTCTTAAGCAAACCAGATAGCTGCGCTGTTTGGCAGGCTGTGACCTTAAAACTGACATCCACATTTAAGGAACTCCACAACATTAGTATCCCATTAATCCTGGTGAGTGGCAGTTACCTCAGTTCACTTTTTTTAAGAAGCTTCAAGATCCTGTGGCATAAACAATAACCTTTATGATCTTTCCATTAGGAAAGAGGTTGGGAACTTCATTGATAGTCTCTGTGCTGAGTAGCTCAACAATCCCATTCCATGAACAGGAGTTTAAATAAAAGAGAAGATCTTGCATTACTCAAAGAGGTTCTGTATATGAAGATGGACCATATGCGTGTCAGAACTGTCTCACAAAGGGCAGCTCCAATAGATTTTATAGGCTTGGGAACGGGGGGCATGGCACATCAAACATCACAAAATATTCCTGCGAGTCTATATGATGCATACAAGGAATTGTCAATCACCACTGACCCACCCATATCTTCAATAGATTTTATTTCATGAGCTACAATTTTTCTTGAAACATTTATAGTTTAATATAAAAAAAATCATTGATCTATACACACATTGATTATTTCATTTATACAATATCACAATATTTCATCATAATTTCGTCAACACAAAGCAAAACAACCCCGACTCAATTCTCACAACCATACCAAGCACACACAATAATGCACTCTCAAAATATATATTTTTCATTATAAATTTCTCCTCTAAGACAAAATATAAATAAAATATTGCAAATACAGCCTACAGATGGGCTATCTAATTTGCATTTATTATCGATATTTATAAAAATGCTCTGGCGTCCGACTCTTGGATAGGACTATTTAGTACTTATGATAGTCTATGGAGATTCCTTGAAGATGACATACTATTTTAAACAGAGAGCATGTAGAAGGCCTCTTTGTTGTTGATTTAGAGGTGGCGGAGGTAGTAGGATTTGCAAATGAACCTCTTACCCTATACGGAGCCATGAAATAGAATATCTGTTATACCTTCATTGGTATTCTTGAAGACTTAACTTCTGAGTGAAGCTCTGGCCATAGTTAGTGCTGTTAAAGGGTCCAACTTCAATATGTGTTCTTTGATGCCTTAGAAGATTCTGTTTTTGAGTAAAGTTTTTTCCGCACTCTGTGCAGTGATAGGGCCTCTCTCCTGTGTGTGTTCTATAATGGTCAACAAGATTTGGCATTTGACTAAAACTCTTCTCACAAGCTGTGCAATGGTAGGGCCTCTCTCCTGTGTGGATTCTTTGATGTGTTAGAAGACTGCAATTTGTAGTAAAGCTTTTCTCGCACACTGCACAATGATAGGGCCTCTCTCCTGTATGTACTCTTAAGTGCTTTTGAAGAGCTGACTTGTTAGTAAAACTCTTTTCACATTCAGTGCAGTAAAAGGGCTTTGTCCCCATGTGAATTCTTTGATGAGTTAAAAGATATGACTGTTTAGTGAAGCCTTTCTCACACATCGTACAAGGATAGGACCCCTCACATGTGTGTTTTCTAAGGTGCATCTGAAGATATGACTTCTGAGTAAAGCTCTTCTCACACTCAGTGCAGACAAAGGCTCTTACCTCTTTGTGAGTTCTTTCATGCGCAAGAAGATTTGACTTTTGAGTGAAGTTTTTCATACACAGTGTGCAGTGATAGGGTCTCTCTCCAGTGTGGGTTCTTTCATGGACTAGGAGAGTTGGCATTTGAGTAAAGCTTTTTTCACATTCACTACAGTGATAGGGTTTCTCTCCAGTGTGTGTCCGTAAGTGCTTTCGAACATTTGGCTTGCGAGCAAAGCTTTTTTCACACTCAGTGCAGTGATAAGGCCTCACCCCAGTGTGGATTCTTTGGTGATTTAAAAGATGTTCCTTTTGAGTATAGCTTCTCTCACAATCCGAGCAGTGAAAGGGTCTGACGCCTGTGTGAATTCTTTCATGAGTTAAAAGGCGGTCTTTTCGAGTAAAGGTTTTCTCACACTCAGAGCAGTGAAATGGTCTGACCCCTGTATGAATGCGCTGGTGATAGAGGAGAGTTTGCTTTCGAGTAAAGCTTTTCTCACACTCAGAGCAGCGAAATAGCCTGATCTCTGTGTGAACCCTCTGGTGATTTAGAAGATTTGACTTTAGCTTAAAGCTTTTCCCACTCTCATTGGAGTGATAGGACATCTCTATTGTGTGGATTCTTTGATGTGATAAAAGAATTGACTTTGAAAGGAAGGTTTATTTTACACTTTGTGCATTTAAAGGGACTTTTAACACAGTGTAACCTTTTGTGTCTTAGAAGACTTGGCATTCCAGAAAAGCTCTTTCTAAACTACGTGCACATAAAAGATGTCTGTTCTGAATTGATTCTCTGATGCACCACAAAAACGCTTCCTTATTAAATTCCTTTTCATAGTCAGTACAGATCAAGCTTTGATCACTGTTGTGGACAGTTTGGGTTTTTTTCAACTGAGCATATCAAGGTATCTTTCTCATTCATATCTCTCGTCCCTGGTTGGTTGCCTGCAGATGAAGAGAAAAGCAAAGATTATACATTTTTATTACATTTATAAGCACTTAATAATCCATCTCAGTCTTTAAACAGAACATTTCTGCAGAAAAGAAACACAGAGGAAAGACAACATTTTCTTTGCATGTTTTATCTTTCATTAAATCTAAATCCACCAAATATATTAAAATTCCCTAATCAAATAACAAAATGTGCTTAAAAACAGAAAAGGCACTGAACATATTGTAAAGAAAACCCTGTCCTATTACTTTAAGGCTGCCCCTAAGCATCTTCAACCCCAGTGTGCAGAACAGTGACTGTTACGCCCTCAGTTCATTCAGATGGTCTGAAGGTCACAGAATGTTACAGGTACAGTACAGCCTTCATTTGCATGGTTCTACCAGGGATGGGTATTTTTCTTTTCTTTTAATGACGCTGCCCTTGATAGAGAATTGGTGGTAAAGGCAACACACTACACTGGCATCACAAATCAACTCTTACAAAGACTCCAGACCACCCAGAACGCGGCCGCCAGACTCATTCTCAACATCACCCGCAATGCACACATCACGCCCCAACACAGACTACCAATCCAGAAGTGATGGTGGTCCAAACTGCTTGCCCATGCATACAAGCTCTCCGCAAAATTGGACCTGCCTGCCTCAACCACGCCCTCAACTTCCACCAACCAACCAGGCAACCAACCAGGCAACTGCTCACAACTCCTCATGCATATAACTCACATCTGCAGGAACAAGTCAAGAGGGTGCTCCTTTTCCTACATCGCCACTAAATCCTGGAACCACCTTCTACAACACGTCGAGACCTCAACATCCCTTCTCACATTCCGCAAGAAACTGAAGATCTGGCTATTCGACTAGGAGTCCGATCAGCCTACCCACCTACTCCATCGCCTGGATACCCTTTGGGTGGTAAGCACTCTACAAATCCTTATAACATAACATATGTTTTTCTTCTCTCCAAGGATACAGGTAGAATTTGCGAGGAAAAAAACTGACAGTTCCTTTTTAATTTGTATAAGGTCTACCAGGAGAGAACTACTGTCACAGTGAACTCTGGAATTAAGCTATTCACAGCTGCATAGGCTCAGAACATAAGGATTGCTCTGGAAGTATTCCATGCTGGTGACACACGTGAATTACAGAAGAACTAAGATTATTTGAAAATGCACCTATTCTTTCACTTAGTAAGATAAATGCAGAAAGTTAGTACTTTTTTGAAAGGAAAATGTATCACTTGGCCCATGACTGACATCACATGATTTAGAAAATATGTTAAATGGGGATAAATACACAAGAGATTCTTCCAATCTTCTGGACTAATATATATATATATTTTTCACTTACAAACCAAAGGTAATTCTATGTTTTTTTACGAGTAAATTCAGAACCTAACTATACCGTCTCTGTAACCTTTGTTTTTTTAAGTGAATTTAAGTGAATCGTGCAGTGGCATCAGACATGCACAGGCACGCACAAAGGGCAACAGTCTCCATAGACACTGAATGCCATGCGACAGAAATGCAGATTTGTTTAGACATTTAACAATGAGAAGAGATGATGGAGCTCAACCATAAGGGGCTAAAAGGAATGACACCTGCAAGCACAGAGGCAGTAATATATATATATATTTCACCAACATAGGGTTCAACAGCTGGGTCGGTGCAGAGCCTGCCACAGGCCAGGCCAGGCTGCTATCCACAGCTGTGCAATTACCATTGGAAATTAGGTACACTACTTTTGTTTGTTTTGTTGAGTGATTTTCTTTACTATATACTACATGCAAAAGGTGTCTGTGCACAAACCAACCAGGAGCAGCCTGATCCTACAGCGCATTGCCTGTCTGTGCGTTGCCTTTGCCGTACAAAGTGCAGACTGGCCACAGGGATTGGCTTGTAGCTAGGCTCTGTACTCAACTCTCTGCAAGTGGTCAAACCCCACTGCGCATGTCCGTTTCTGTGCCTTGCGAAGGAAGAGTTGGGCTGCATCTCTTGGCCATCAGCTAGGCTCAAAAGACAAACACAAAAGGTCCTCCAAGGGGGGGGTGGGGGGGGTGGAGCATAACCATACACTTCCACTGCAATAATTGTGAAGAAACCCACATGAATTAGGTTCAAATTAAAACAAGTTCATTAACACAAACACCTCCTGATTCATCAACTAATTCATTTTTAGTTTAAACTGATATACAAAAACAAGTGCTCCTAAAGGTGAGAAGGCGCAGTGTAAGTGAAAGGCAATTGTATAGTGAAGTGAAGGGACTAGTAGGTTTGTGTAGGAAGGTAGCCTCTTTCTAGCCTTGTTACCCCCACTTTTGGCCTGTTTGTGAGTACATGTCGGGGTGTTTTTACTGTCTCACTGGGATCCTGCTAGCCAGGGCCCAGTGCTCATAGTGAAAACCCTATGTTGTCAGTGTGTTTGATATGTGTCACTGGGATCCTGCTAGCCAGGACCCCAGTGCTCATAAGTTTGTGGCCTATATGTGTTCCCTGTGTGGTGCCTAACCGTATCACTGAGGCTCTGCTAACCAGAAACTCAGTGGTTATGCTCTCTCTGCTTTCCAAATTTGTCACTACAGGCTAGTGACTAAATTTACCGATTCACATTTGCATACTGGTACACCTATATAATTCCCTTGTATATGGTACTGAGGTACCCAGGGTATTGGGGTTCCAGGAGATCCCTATGGGCTGCAGCATTTCTTTTGCCACCCATAGGGAGCTCTGACAAATCTTACACAGGCCTGCCACTGCAGCCTGCGTGAAATAACATCCACGTTATATCACAGCCATTTACCACTGCACATAAGTACCTAATTTTGGTTTGTGTACATATAACTTGTGTATATTACTTACCTTCTTAATGAGGGTACTCACTGAGATACTTTTGGCATATTGTAATAAAAATAAAGTACCTTTATTTTTAGTAACTCTGTGTATTGTGTTTTCTTATGATATTGTGCATATGATATAAGTGGTATAGTAGGAGCTTTGCATGTCTCCTAGTTCAGACTAAGCTGCTTTGCCATAGCTACCTTCTATCAGCCTAAGCTGCTAGAAACACCTCTTCTACACACTGGACCTGGCACAAGGTGTAAGCACCTCTGGTACCCACTACAAGCCAGGCCAGCCTCCTACAGCTACCACCATTAGGAGCACATCTGAAACCAGGAAAAGCAGGGCAGGTAACCCAAAACTGCTGGTGGATCCATGGGCCATGGCCCCTACTTACCTTAAATCCAGAAGAACTGTCCTGCAAGTCGTTGACAAGTGACCCTGTGCAGTTTATGTTCTCCCCACAGGATAAAATGACTGCGTTTGAGGCTCATGCCTCAATTTTGACAGCTGTATTTTTTAAGTGTTGAAATATTACTAACTCGAAAAGTACTTAACTAATTTTGAAGATCTTGGTGTCTGCATTAAGTTAACAATCTATGTTATTTTTCTAAATTGGTCTTGTGTTTCTTCTTCAGTGTGTCTCACTTACTAACTCTGTTTGCTCAATAAATGCTTACCACTACCCTCTGGCTCATCTAAGGGTGACATTCATATTTAAAAGGGAGGTTATTGTATGTAAATTGAACATACCGTTTAGGAGTATATTAATTTCATCATGTTGAAAGGAGGAACTGAAGCGCTTTACCTCAGGAGTGACCACACAGAAAAGGCTGAACTCCTACAATTATGAATAATAGGGTGTTACGATGTTTCAAGAAATGTGTGTTTTTTAAAGAAAAGATCATTGGAGCACAAATATTCAGCTCTGTATAATCCGTGCGTCATCAGAGTAGTAGACAGAATAAAGTGAGTCATCAAAGAGCTTGCAAGTAGCAAATGCTGGTGAATATGTACAGAGAAAGGTAGTGATTGTGTTTATCTGTTCATATAGCACGGCGGAACATTCCACAGGGGCCAGTCGTTTCAAGTTGAAGAGTGCAAGGAAGACTAGATGTAAGATCAGGCCTGCATTGTTTTGTTATGGTAATTCAAAAGAGGGTATGGTGGAGTTGAAAGTAGCATGATAAAGAAAATATATATTGGATGAATGAATATAAAAATATTTATAAAGTGCATTTGCTACCCTCACAAGGCATTCAGGCACAAACACAACATGGAGATTAACGGAAAAGAGGACAAACGAAATGAGCAAAATGCGGACCACAAATTAGGGATGATGAGTGTGTCTATTTTGAAGAAATGGGTTTTCAATAGTTTTCCATTGTACGGATTTTCTAGTTTTCTAAGATTCCTAGTTTTCTAGTAAAGATATGGGCTTCCTAGTTTTCTAAGAAATAGGGCATCGGATGGTGCCGACAAAGTGGCAAAGCATTCCAAGCCTTTCGGTGAGATAAAGCTGAAAAAGAGGCCACCGAATCGCTGGAGTCCTACTGGCAGCCAGTCAAAAGGTTAGCTGAGGAACAGGTTAATAATTGCAAATGGAGATAATGGATGAAACAAGATTAAAGTATAGTTGTGACGGAAAGCAAATCCGGTTATGGAAAATGAGAAAGAACCTAGGAATGGTACACAGGGGTAGATCGGTACGTTGTTTCACAGAGTTTGACACAAGTTTGAATGAACCATTAGATCCTGTCGATGGCACCAACTGGTGATTACTGTGGTTATGGAATCAAAGCGGCCAACCCGAGTCGAAGCAAGTAAACATAAACATATGGGGCTCTCGGTAATATTGACAGATAATGGATGTTTACTGTTACCTAACAAAATGGTATTTATTTTATCAGCCTCAGAAAGGGGAAAGGCTGAATGGATCCAACAAGATTCGAACCTGTGACCATGGCATAACACACGGATCTCCACAGTGGCTGCATGAGGTTACTGAAGCCGCTGGACCCAGTTCAGGGAAAGGGAACCCGCCCAAATAAACGTTGCACAAATTCAACGACCGTGGGGTCGAGTGACTCGAAGTATTCAATGCGAACAATGGGATTTCATGTGTGTGAGATGCCACAAAGTCTCAGGCACTGCCAAGCATTTTGAAGGGGGGGTTAAATTTCTGTTACCTCACTGATGCATTGTGCTCTGGTTTTGTTTTATATTTTCACAGGTTTTGTACAAAACATGGGCAATCATGCCCCCACCGCCTCGAGAGCTCGAGGAGCACGTTTACGATGATTAGTGCTGTAACGATAGATTTAAAAAAAAAAAAAAAAAAACGTTAATTACTCGGCTTTGTATTATCTTTTACTGCATTGAATGCAACTTGTATAATATCTACCTCACTGTACACTGTTGTTGTCATTAAAAAAAAAAAAAAAATGTGATATAAAACATTACACACCGTTTTCCGCGCTTCCTCGCGATTCTTCTGGTGTAAATGCTGCGACGGCCCCGTACCCCGGCAGCAGCCTCTCCACTCTCCCTAGAAAAAAACCTCGAGGAAGAAGAGATCCGCAAAAACACCATCAACACGCCAACCTCTGCCGGGGTAACCAGGCGGAGAAAGGAAACAAATCGCCTGCGCACGCGTACAACAGGAACGCTCTCACTGGGCATGCGCAACGGTCGCCGACCGCAAGCGTGCGTACTTTTTGCACACTAGGAAAAGAAAACCTCAACAGCGCATGCGCAAACCGAGACGCATCAACGTCACGAGGCTATGCTTTTTACACTGTGGGAAAAGAAAACCTCAATGGCTCATGCGCAAATCCAGACGCATTAACGTCACGAGGCCATGCTTTTTGCACCCTGGTAAAAGAAAACCTCGACAGCGCATGCGCACAGCGAGATCACCCTTTCTAGGTGACGCGCGCAGGAGCGAGACACTATTCTTCACTATCATGGGTGCTGGCCCGTTACACAGCTTAACCAGCTTGCATACTTAACTATAGATTATTCTTTCAGAAGTGCTTTAAATGAGAGGTACTATCTGGAACTCAGTACCTGCACTGCCTTACTTTGGAAGGGATAGTTTCGTCACTTCACAGCACTGTTCCAATGCCTTTAATAGGAGAGTACTGATACTTCTTAGCAGCCATCAGGTACTTTGAGTCAAGGAGAACCTGCAATTCTGGATTTCAGTTTCAAGCACTGCTTTACAGAACCACAATGCATGCATGCGTTTTGTGAACAAGGGCCTGACACACATGCTTCCTTTATCCAAACTAAAGGGTTGGCTCTATTAGTGCGTCTGATCCTATTTGGTTTATCTTTAATTTATAAGGGGACGCGTTAGAGGTTCGATGGACCTTTTGAGTGCGATTAAAGTAGCTCCTACCATGAGTCTCAAATACAATACAAATCATCAAACAATATCAATAATCTTTGGAGTCAATAACACCATGACCGCTTTGGTCATGGGTAACCACAACTTTACGTAAAAGTTAGAATGTTTATTTCCCTTTATTAACAATGCTAAAATTACGTAGCTTAGTCTCAGAATCAATCAAATGGTATACATACAAAAACAACACTAGTTGACCAAATCTTCTAAATAATCTCAATTTAACGAATGCACGGATCACTACGCGTTTAAGAGTTACAGTACAAATCAATAGCAATAACTGTGCAATAGAACTAGTATATATCTAGGTTCAGCAACTGGGCAACATCAATTATTTATTAATAGCAACCTGTTAACATGTCAGGGTTTCCTTTACTAATCTGATTAGAATACCATGTTTGGCCTTCATGCAAAACAATTTAGTCAGCATAATTTGGGGGGAATTCCAGATTTTGGCGGCGAGGTGGGAGAAGGATCTGCCGCCGGAGGTGGTGCGTTGGATGCGGGGGGAATGTAGCGAGGGCGAGGTCGGCGGAGCGGAGCTGTCGAGTTGGTTTGTGGAAGTTGATTCGTTCGTGGAGGTAGGCCGGTCCGGTGTCGTGGAGGGCTTTGTGAGCATAGACAAGCATTTTGAAAATGATCCTTTTGTTGATGGGCAGTCAGTGTAGGGATCTGAGGTGGGTGGAGATGTGTTCATGGTGAGGGAGGTTGAGGATGAGACGTGCGGCTGTGTTCTGGATACGCTGGAGTTTTCTCTGAAGCTTGGCTGTGGTCCCTGCATAGAGGGCGTTGCCGTAGTCCAGTCTGCTGCTTATGAGGGCGTGGGTGACTGTTCTTGTTTTTAAAGGAATCCATTTGAAAGTGTTGCGTAGCATGCAGAGGGTGTTGAAGCAGGAGGATGATATGGGGTTGATTTGCTGAGTCATGGAGAGAGATGAGTCCAATATGATGCCGAGATTGCGTGCATGGGTGGTTGGTGTTAGGGGTGGTCCAAGGGAGGTGGGCCCTCAAGAGTCGTTCCATGCTGTCTTGTTGGGACCGAAGATGATAATCTCGTTTTTTTCTGAGTTCAATTTGAGATGGCTTGCTGTCATCTAGTTAGCGATGGCGAGGAGTCCGGCGTGTAGATTATTCTTGGCGGTAGATGGGTTCCTCTTGAGGGAGATGATGAGCTGGGTGTCGTCAGCGTATGAAATGATGGGGAGGCCGTGGGGCGGATGATGTTGGCGAGTGGAGCCAAGTAGATATTGAAAAGGGTGGGGCTGAGGGAGGATCCTTGCGGGACCCCACAGATAGTCTTGGTGGCTGTAGACCGGAAAGGAGGGAGGTGAACTCTTTCACTTCTTTCAGAGAGGCAGGAGGTGAGCCAGTCCAGGGCTTTGTGGCGAATTCCGGCGTCAAAGAGGCGTGTGCGAAGGATTTGGTGGTATACGGTGTTGAAAGCTGTGGAGACGTCTAGGAGGATGAGGGCGACGATTTTGCCCTTGTCTAATCTGGTCCTGATGTCGTCTGTACAGGCGATGAGGGCGGTATCGGTGCTGTGGTTTTTGCAGAATCCAGACTGGGAGACGTCAATTATGTTGTTGTCTTCTAGGAAGCGAGACAGTTGTATGTTTAGTATCTTCTCTATGACCTTTGCGGGGAAGGGGAGTAGAGAGATAGGTCGGTAGTTTGTGAGGTCTTCAGGGTCTGCTTTCGTTTTTTTGAGAAGAGCGTTGACTTCAGCGTGTTTCCAAATATCTGGGAAGGTTGCAGTCTCAAAGGAGCTGTTGATGACGGCCCAGAGCTGGGGAACAATGATTTGGCTGGCTTTGTTGAAGATGTGGTTGGGGCAAGGATCTGTTGGGGAGCCTGAGTGGATGGAGCTCATGGTTTTGCCAGTTTCTTCATCGTTGGTGGGGGTCCAGGTGTTGTAGGATGCTGGCCTTGCTTGTAGTGGGTGCCAGAGGTACTTACACCTTGTGCCAGGTCCAGTTATCCCTTATTAGTGTAGAAGAGGTGTTTCTAGCAGCTTAGGCTGATAGAAGGTAGCTATGGCAAAGCAGCTTAGGCTGAACTAGGAGACATGTAAAGCTCCTACTATACCACTGGTGTCATATGCACAATATCATAAGAAAACACAATACACAGAAGTACTAAAAATAAAGGTACTTTATTTTTATGACAATATTCCAAAAGTATCTCAGTGAGTACCCTCCGTATGAGGATAAGTTATATACACAAGATATATGTACACAAACCAAACTTAGGTAAGTAATAGCAAGAAAAGTAATGCAAACAGTGTAGAATCACAATAGATTGCAATAGCAGCACATAGGTATAGGGGCAACACAAACCATATACTCCAAAAGTGGAATGCGAACCACAAATGGACCCCAAACCTATGTGAGCTTGTAGAGGGTCGCTGGGACTGTAAGAAAACAGTGAGGGTTAGAAAAATAGCCCACCCCAAGACCCTAAAAGTTAGGTGTAAAGTGCACCTACTACCCCCAGAGAGCGCAGAAGTCGTGATAGTGGGATTCTGCTGGAAGAACAAACACCAGCTATGCAACAACAGTGGATTTCTGGACCTGAGTATCTGTAAGACAAGGGGACCAAGTCCAATAGTTGCAACAGTGTCAAGAGTGGGCAGGAGCCCAGGAAATGCCAGCAGAGGGTGCAAGGAAGCTGCCACCCGTTGGAAGAAGCTTGGAGTTCTGCAAGAAAGAAGAGGACTAGGAACTTCTCCTTTGGAGGATGGATGTCCCACTTAGCGATTAAGCTTGCAGAGGTGTTCCCACGCAGAAAGACCGCAAACAAGCCTTGCTACCTGCAAGGGTCGCTGTAGAGGTTTTTGTGTGCTGCTGTGGCCCAGGAGGGACCAGGATGTCGCCACTTGGAGGAGGAGACAGAGGGGGCACCCAGCAACTCGGGGAGCCCTTACAGAAGAAGGCAGCACACGCAAAAGTACCTGAACAGGCACTGGGAAGGAAAGTGAACCAGAGTCCACGCAAAGTCACAAAAGGGAGTCCCACGACGCCGGAGGACAACTCAGAAGGTCGTGCACTGCAGGAAGGAGTGTCGGGGACCCAGGCTTGGCTGTGCACAAAGGAAATCCTGGAAGAGTGCACAGGAGCCGCAGCAGCTGCAAAACACGCGGTACCCAGCAATGCAGTCTAGCGTGGGGAGGCAAGGACTTACCTCCACCAAACTTGGACTGAAGAGTCACTGGACTGTGGGAGTCACTTGGACAGAGTAGCTGAGTTCCAGGACCATGCTCGTCAGGATGAGAGGGGACCCATAGGACCAGTGTTGTAGTCTTTTGGTGCCTGCGTTAGCAGGGGGAAGATTCAGTCGACCCACAGGAGATTTCTTCAGAGCTCCTGGTGCAGGGTGAAGGCAGGCTACCCCCAGAGCGTGCACCACCTGGAAACAGTTGAGAAAGCCGGCAGGATGAGGCAATACAAGGTTGCTAGTAGTCGTCTTTCTACTTTGTTGCGGTTTTGCAGGCGTCCTGAGCAGTCAGCGGTCGATCCTTTGGTAGAAGGTGAAGAAGGAGATGCAGAGGAACTCTGGTGAGCTCTTGCATTCGTTATCTGAAGAATTCCCCAAAGCAGAGACCCTAAATAGCCAGAAAAGGAGGTTTTGCTACGAGGTTAGGAGGATTGGCTACCAAGAGAGGTAAGAGCCTATGAGAAGGAGCCTCTGACGTCACCTGATGGCACTGGGCACTCTGAGCAGTCCAGTGTGCCCCCAACAGCTCTGTTTCCAAGATGGCAGAGGTCTGGGACACACTGGAGGAGCTCTGGGCACCTCCCCTGGGAGGTGCAGGTCAGGGGAGTGGTCACTCCCCTTTCCTTTGTCCAGTTTCACGCCAGAGCAGGGATGGGGGATCCCTAAACCGGTGTAGACTGGCTTATGCAGAGAGGGGCACCATCTATGCCCATCAAAGCATTTCCAGAGGCTGGGGGAGGCTATTCCTCCCAGCCTTCACACCTATTTCCAAAGGTAGAGGGTGTAACACCCTCTCTCAGAGGAAATCTTTTGTTCTGCCTTCCTGGGGCAGGGCTGCCTGGACCCCAGGAGGGCAGAAACCTCTCTGAGGGGTTGGCTGCAGTGGAGACCCCGGAAAGGCAGTTTGGCAGTACCCGGGTGCTGTGCTAGATACCCGGGGGATCATGTTACATGGCCATGTTCGGAGTTACCATTGTGACGCTATACATAGGTAGTGACCTATGTATAGTGCACGCGTGTAATGGTGTCCCCGCACTCACAAAGTCCGGGGAATTTGCCCTGAACGATGTGGGGGCACCTTGGCTAGTGCCAGGGTGCCCACACACTAAGTAACTTTGCACCCAACCTTCACCAGGTGAAGGTTAGACATATAGGTGACTTATAAGTTACTTAAGTGCAGTGGTAAATGGCTGTGAAATAACGTGGACGTTATTTCACGCAGGCTGCAGTGGCAGGCCTGTGTAAGAATCGTCAGAGCTTCCTATGGGTGGCAAAAGAAATGCTGCAGCCCATAGGGATCTCCTGGAACCCCTATACCCTGGGTACCTCAGTACCATATACTAGGGAATTATATGGGTGTACCAGTATGCCAATGTGAATTGGTACATTTAGTCACTAGCCTGTTAGTGACAAATTTGGAAAGCAGAGAGCATAACCACTGAGGTTCTGGTTAGCAGAGCCCCAGTGAGACAGTTAGGCATCACACAGGGAACACATACAGGGCACATACTTATTAGCACTGGGGCCCTGCCTGGCAGGGTCCCAGTGACACATAGATTAAAACAACATATATACAGTGAAATATGGGGGTAACATGCCAGGCAAGATGGTACTTTCCGACACAACCCCCTCCCCAAACGAAGGACAATAAGACTAGCCATGACCTGATGAGTCTTTATTGTCTAAGTGGAAATATCTGGAGAGTCCATCTGCATTGGAGTGGGTACTCCCAGGTCTATGTTCCACTGTATAGTCCATTCCCTGTAGAGATATGGACCACCTCAACAATTTAGGATTTTCACCTTTCATTTGTTTTAGCCAAAGTAGAGGTTTATGGTCTGTCTGAACAATAAAGTGAGTGCCAAACAGGTATGGCCTCAACTTTTTCAGTGCCCAGACCACAGCAAAGGCCTCCCTCTCAATGGCAGACCAACGCTTTTCTCTAGGGGTCAACCTTCTGCTGATAAAAGCAACTGGTTGATCCTGGCCCTCAGAATTCAGTTGTGATAAGACTGCCCCTACCCCTAATTCAGATGCATCAGTTTGAACAATGAATTTCTTGGAGTAACATGGGCTTTCTTTTTAGGACAGGTGCAGAGCACATGGCCTGTTTGAGCTCCTCAAAAGCTTTCTGACAGCTAGCTGTCCACAATACCTTTTTAGGCATCTTCTTACTTGTGAGATCATTAAGAGGGGCTGCTATGGAGCCATAGTTTTTAATGAATCTCCTGTAATACCCAGTGAGGCCTAAGAAGGCTCTCACCTGGGTCTGTATTATAGGGGGAACCCAATCCATGATTGTCTGGATTTTCCCCTGAAGTGGTGCAATCTGTTCTCCACCTATCAGGTGTCCCAGATAAACCACCTTTCCCTGCCCTATCTGGCACTTTGAGGCCTTGATAGTGAGGCCTGCCTTTTGCAGGGCCTCCAAAACTTTCCAAAAGTGGACCAGGTGCTCATCCCAGGTGGAGCGAAAGACAGCTATATCATCAAAATATGCTGCACTAAAAGCCTCCAACCCTTGCAGGACTGTGTTCACCAACCTCTGAAAAGTGGCAGGTGCATTTTTCAAACCAAAGGGCATCACTGTAAATTGGTAGTGCCCTCCTATAGTTGAAAATGCAGTTTTAGGTTTAGCATCCTCAGAAATTTGATCTGCCAATATCCTGCAGTCAAATCAAAGGTGCTTAGATACTTGGCAGATGCCAGTGTATCTATGAGCTCATCTGCCCTGGGTATAGGGTGAGCATCAGTTTTTGTTACCTGATTGAGACCTCTGTAGTCTACACAAAACCTCATCTCCCTTTTTCCATCTTCTGAGTGAGGTTTTGGTACAAGCACCACAGGACTCGCCCATGGGCTTTCAGAACGTCCAAACACTCCTAAATCAAGCATTTTCTGAACATCTTGTTTTATGCAGTCCCTGACATGGTCAGGCTGCCTATAGATTTTACTTTTGACAGGCAAGCTGTCTCCAGTGTCAATTGTGTGTTCACACCAGGATGTGGTACCTGGCAGAATTGAAAAGAGCTCAGAAAATTGTCCAAGGAGATTTATGCAGTTGTCTTTCTGTTCTGCAGTCAGTCTGCCAAAACTACTCCCTCCACTAAAGCATCATTTTCAGTGGTGGAAAAGAGATCAGGGAGAGGGTCACTCTCTTCTTCCTGTCCCTCATCTGTTGCCATGAGCAGAGTGAGATCAGCCCTGTCATAGTAGGGTTTTAGGCGGTTGACATGAATCACCCTAAGGGGACTCCTGGCAGTGCCCAGGTCTATAAGATAGGTAACCTCGCCCTTCTTTTCAACAATGAGATGGGGTCCACTCCATTTGTCCTGGAGTGCTCTTGGGGCCACAGGCTCAAATACCCACACCTTCTGTCCTGGTTGGTACTGGATCAGAACAGCCTTCTGGTCATGCCATTGCTTCTGGATCTCTTGGCTGGCCTGAAGATTTTTACTGGCCTTTTTCATGTACTCGGCCATACTGGATCTTAGGCCAAGTACATAGTCCACTATGTCCTGTTTGGGAGCTTTTAAAGGTAGTTCCCAACCCTCCTTCACAAGTGTTAGTGGACCTCTTATGGGATGTCCAAAGAGGAGTTCAAAGGGGCTGAAGCCCACTCCTTTCTTGGGTACCTCCCAGTAAGCAAAAAGGAGGCAAGGTAACAGGACATCCCATCTCCTCCTGAATTTTTCAGGACGTCCCATTATCATCCCTTTGAGAGTTTTATTAAACCTCTGTACCAGTCCATTAGTCTGTGGATGATAAGGAGTGGTGAATTTGTAGGTTACACCACATTCCTTCCACATTGCTTTCAAGTATGCAGACATGAAGTTGCTACCCCTGTCTGATACAACCTCTTTTGGGAAACCCACCCTGGAAAAGATTCCCAGGAGGGCCTTTGCCACTGCAGGTGCTGTAGTGGTCCTTAGAGGAATTGCTTCAGGATATCTTGTGGCATGGTCTACAACCACCAAGATAAACCTATTGCCTGAAGCAGTAGGAGGGTCAAAGGGGCCAACTATGTCAACCCCTACCCTTTCAAAGGGGACCCAAACCACAGGTAGTGGAATAAGGGGAGCCTTTGGTGTGCCACCAGTCTTGCCACTGGCTTGACAGGTCACACAAGACTTGCAAAAATCTTTTGTGTCCTCTGACATCCTAGGCCAGTGAAATAGGGGGACAAGCCTTTCCCATGTTTTGATCTGGCCCAAATGCCCAGCCAAAGGAATGTCGTGTGCAAGAGTTAGGAGGAACTCTCTGTACTGCAGGGGAATGACCAATCTCCTGGCTGCTCCAGGTTTTGGGTCCCTTGCCTTGGTGTACAAGAGGTTATCCTCCCAGTAAACTCTATGTGAGTCACTGACATCCCCATTTTGCTGTTTGACAGCTTGCTGTCTGAGACCCTCTAATGTGGGACAGGTTTGCTGTGCCACACTCAGCTCTTCCCTGGCAGGCCCCCCTCCACCCAAAAGCTCAGCAGTGTCTGCTTCCAGCTCATCTGGTGAAGGTTCTGCATAGGGAGGAAATTCTTCTTCCTCAGAAGGAGAATCATCTTTAGAGGGAGGGATAGTGGGTAGGGATTTACCCTTGCTAACCCTGGCTTTAGGGGGCACCTGGTCCATTGTTCCAGGATCCAAGTTACCCTGTCCTTTTTGCTTTTTGGCCTGAGCCCTTGTCAAAGCAAAAATATACCCAGGAATGCCCAGCATTGCTGCATGAGCCTCCAACTCCACTTCTGCCCAAGCTGATGTCTCTAAATAATTTCCTAGTAGACAGTCTACAGGTAAATCTGAAGCAACCACACTTTCTTTGGACCAGCAACCCCCCCCCAGTTGAGATTCACAACAGCCATGGGGTGGCTAAGAGTGTTGTTATGAGCGTCTGTCACTTGGTACTGCTGACCAAGTAGGTGTTGTTCAGGGTGGACCAGTTTCTCTATCACCATGGTAACACTGGCACCTGTGTCCCTGTAGGCCTGAACCTCAACACCATTTATTAGGGGAAGTTGCTTGTACTTTTCCATATTAAGGGGACAAGCAACCAAGGTGGCCAAATCAATGGCACCTTCAGAGACTAACACAGCCTCTGTGGTCTCCTTAACAAGACCAACCCCAACTACATTACGAATAGTGAGCCCAGCTACTCCCTTGGATTGGCCATTTGTAGGTTTGCTCCCACCACCACTGCTATTGCTAGGGGCACTAGAATTTGCAGCAGGGGTTGTGGTAGTGGGAGGTTTGGTGTTTTTCTTTGGACAACTGGTATCAGTTGTCCAATGGCCTTTGA
Organism: Pleurodeles waltl; assembly: GCF_031143425.1. Classification (NCBI taxonomy): domain Eukaryota; kingdom Metazoa; phylum Chordata; class Amphibia; order Caudata; family Salamandridae; genus Pleurodeles; species Pleurodeles waltl. The sequence goes on from NC_090447.1 coordinate 1,518,335,508, forward strand.
CTTTACACAAATAACACCAAGGCTTTTTAGGTTGATTATTGGAAGAGGATTTGGACCCACCACCCCCACCAGAGGATTTTTGTGGGCCTGATGAAGACTCATTTTTACTTTTGTCCCCACCCTTGTCAGAAGACTTACCTTCCTTCTTCTTGCCATCCTTGTCACTCCCTGTCTCAACTTTTCTGTTCACTCTTGTTCTGACCCATATGTCTGCCTACTGCTGCTGCCACCATGGGATCCTAACCCCAACCTCTGTTTATCCTTCTCAATGTCTAGGGATTCCCTATCTAAGCCCAGCTGTTGCTGTTTAAGCTTCAGTCTAGTCTCTTCAACCTTCAACTTTTTGAGTTCCCTTTCTAACAAGTTATCCTCAGGGTGGGTGGGTTGGGAATGCTTGGACACAGAAGACAAGTTTGAAACAACAGAGTGGGATCTGTCCCTAACTGACTGGACCCTAGCAACTTGGCCTCTAGGAATAAAGACTTCCCTACTGTGATGGGAACCTCCATTACTACCAACATTACTGGGTGTCCTGCTAGGTGGCAGATCCTGATCAGAACCCTCCCTACCTCCCTCAAGGAGATCCCCTGAGCCAGACTGGGAACCTTCTATTAACCTCTCATTTGATGTGCCTGCTTGGGACTCATCATTCACAATAAGCATGTTAAATAGAAATTCGTTGGTAGGGTTCTTTCCTATCACTAAACCTCTCTCTAAGCAGAGACTCCTTAGGCTCTTGTAATTCAAATTGTCATAAGTTGTATTGACCATTTTAAGAGCTGACTCTACTTCAGACATGATAACAAAAGGTTTAGAGACAGTGAGAAGGAAGAAAAAGTTTCAGAACTTTTTAAAGAACAGAGAAAAAAACATTTTTAACTTTTAGAAAACTTTTAGAAGTTTTAGAATACTTTTCAGTACTTTGTAAAAAGTTTGAGAGAAGAAAAGCAAAACTTTTTGGTTAGGTGTACATACACTGAACTGTTTTGTATATTATTCTCTTATGAAAAGTACACAATGACAAAGTGGTAAGTAGTTACAAGTACTTATCCCACCGCTGCACAACCAATGTAGGAGGCTGGCCTGGCTTGTAGTGGGTACCAGAGGTACTTACACCTTGTGCCAGGTCCAGTTATCCCTTATTAGTGTAGAAGAGGTGTTTCTAGCAGCTTAGGCTGATAGAAGGTAGCTATGGCAAAGCAGCTTAGGCTGAACTAGGAGACATGTAAAGCTCCTACTATACCACTGGTGTCATATGCACAATATCATAAGAAAACACAATACACAGAAGTACTAAAAATAAAGGTACTTTATTTTTATGACAATATGCCAAAAGTATCTCAGTGAGTACCTTCAGTATGAGGATAAGTTATATACACAAGATATATGTACACAAACCAAACTTAGGTAAGTAATAGCAAGAAAAGTAATGCAAACAGTGTAGAATCACAACAGATTGCAATAGGAGCACATAGGTATAGGGGCAACACAAACCATATACTCCAAAAGTGGAATGCGAACCACAAATGGACCCCAAACCTATGTGAGCTTGTAGTTGGTCACTAGGACTGTAAGAAAACAGGGAGGGTTAGAAAAATAGCCCACCCCAAGACCCTGAAAGCTAGGTGTAAAGTGCACCTACTACCCCTAGAGAGCACAGAAGTCGTGATAGGGGGATTCTGCTGGAAGAACAAACACCAGCAATGCAACAACAGTGGATTTCCGGACCTGAGTACCTGTAAGACAAGGGGACCAAGTCCAATAGTCGCGACAGTGTCGAGAGTGGGCAGGAGCCCAGGAAATGCCAGCTGAGGGTGCAAGGAAGCTGCCACCCGTTGGAAGAAGCTTGGAGTTCTGCAAGAAAGAAGAGGACTAGGAACTTCTCCTTTGGAGGATGGATGTCCCACGTAGCGATGAAGCTTGCAGAGGTGTTCCCACGCAGAAAGACCGCAAACAAGCCTTGCTAGCTGCAAGGGTCGCGGTAGAGGTTTTGGGTGCTGCTGTGGCCCAGGAGGGACCAGGATGTTGCCACTTGGAGGAGGAGACAGAGGGGGTGCCCAGCAACTCGGGGAGCCCTCACAGAAGCAGGCAGTACACGCAAAAGTACCTGAACAGGTACTGGGAAGGAAAGTGAACCGGAGTCCACGCGAAGTCACAAAAGGGAGTCCAACGACGCCAGAGGACAACTCAGAAGGTTGTGCACTGCAGGAAGGAGTGTCGGGGACCCAGGCTTGGCTGTGCACAAAGGAAATCCTGGAAGAGTGCACAGGAGCCGGAGCAGCTGCAAAACACGCGGTACCCAGCAATGCAGTCTAGCGTGGGGAGGCAAGGACTTACCTCCACCAAACTTGGACTGAAGAGTCACTGGACTGTGGGAGTCACTTGGACAGAGTTGCTGAGTTCCAGGGACCACGCTCGTCAGGTGAGAGGGGACCCATAGGACCAGTGTTGCAGTCTTTTGGTGCCTGCGTTAGCAGGGGGAAGATTCCGTCGACCCACAGGAGATTTCTTCAGAGCTCCTGGTGCAGGGTGAAGGCAGGCTACCCCAGAGGATACACCACCTGGAAACAGTTGAGAAAGCCGGCAGGATGAGGCGATACAAGGTTGCTAGTAGTCGTCTTGCTATTTTGTTGCGGTTTTGCAGGCGCCCTGAACAGTCAGAGGTTGATCCTTTAGTAGAAGGTGAAGAGGGAGATGCAGAGGAACTCTGGTGAGCTCTTGCATTCGTTATCTGAAGAATTCCCCAAAGCAGAGACCCTAAATAGCCAGAAAAGAAGGTTTGGCTACCAGGTTAGGAGGATTGGCTACCAAGAGAGGTAAGAGCCTATCAGAAGGAGCCTCTGACGTCACCTGATGGCACTGGCCACTCTGAGCAGTCCAGTGTGCCCCCAACAGCTCTGTTTCCAAGATGGCAGAGGTCTGGGACACAATGGAGGAGCTCTGGGCACCTCCCCTAGGAGGTGCAGGTCAGGGGAGTGGTCACTCCCCTTTCCTTTGTCCAGTTTCGCGCCAGAGCAGGGCTGGTGGATCCCTAAACCGGTGTAGACTGGCTTATGCAGAGAGGGGCACCATCTGTGCCCATCAAAGCATTTCCAGAGGCTGGGGGAGGCTACTCCTCCCCAGCCTTCACACCTATTTCCAAAGGGAGAGGGTGTAACACCCTCTCTCAGAGGAAATCCTTTGTTCTGCCTTCCTGGGCCAGGGCTGCCTGGACCCCAGGAGGGCAGAAACCTGTCTGAGGTGTTGGCAGCAGCTGCAGTGGAGACCCCGGAAAGGCAATTTGGCAGTACCCAGGTGCTGTGCTAGATATCCGGGGGATCATGTTACATGGCCATGTTCGGAGTTACCATTGTGACGCTGTACATAGGTAGTGACCTATGTACAGTGCACGCGTGTAATGGTGTCCCCGCACTCACAAAGTCCGGGGAATTTGCCCTGAACGATGTGGGGGCACCTTGGCTAGTGCCAGGGTGCCCACACACTAAGTAACTTTGCACCCAACCTTCACCAGGTGAAGGTTAGACATATAGGTGACTTATAAGTTACTTAAGTGCAGTGGTAAATGGCTGTGAAATAACGTGGATGTTATTTCACGCAGGCTGCAGTGGCAGGCCTGTGTAAGAATTGTCAGAGCTCCCTATGGGTGACAAAAGAAATGCTGCCGCCCATAGGGATCTCCTGGAACCCCAATACCCTGGGTACCTCAGTACCATATACTAGGGAATTATATGGGTGTACCAGTATGCCAATGTGAATTGGTACATTTAGTCACTAGCCTGTTAGTGACAAATTTGGAAAGCAGAGAGAGCATAACCACTGAGGTTCTGGTTAGTAGAGCCTCAGTGAGACAGTTAGGCATCACACAGGGAACACATACAGGGCACATACTTATGAGCACTGGGGCCCTGCCTGGCAGGGTCCCAGTGACACATAGACTAAAACAACATATATACAGTGAAATATGAGGGTAACATGCCAGGCAAGATGGTACTTTCCTACAGGTGTTCACTACGTTGGTGCGGCAGGGTGCTGTGGTGTTGGCTGTTTCGGTGGTGGTGATGGTGGGTGATGACAATGTGAAGCTGTCTTGTACGTCTGCGATCTTACGTTGGAAGTAGTTGGAGAGGGAGTTGCAGAGGTCTTGGGAGTGTGGAGGGTCGATGGCGCAGGATTTGGGTTTGGTGAGATCTTTGATGATGGCCCTTCCTGTTGTGTGCATTGTCATCTATGCGTTCTTTGTAGAAGGATCGTTTGGTGGTCCGGATGAGCTGGTGATGTTTGCGCATGGCTGATTTAAGGATGGAGAAGTTGCTCACTGAGGGTTCTTGGCGCCAGGCTTTCTCAATTTTGTCGGCATTCTCGTTTGGAAGACTGAAGTTCTGCGGTGAACCAGGGGGCTGTCTTGTTGGTGCTGGTGTTGTTGGTTATTTTGAGTGGGGCGAGGGAGTCTGCGCCTGCTTCTAGCCATCGTGTGAGGTTGAGGGCGGTGGTGTTAGGGTCGTTGGTATTGGAAGGTGGAGCTTGTGCGAGGTTGGAGATCAGTTGTTCTTTGGAGATCTTGTTCCACTTGCGGTAGGGGGTAGGATGTTGTTGGTGGTGGGCCTCAGGAAGGAAAAGTGGACGCAGTGGTGGTCAGTCCAGTGGAGTTCGGTGGTGTGAGTGAAGGCGATGTGGCTGCTGGAGGTGAAGATGGCGTCTAGCGTGTGCCCGGCTGAGTGGGTGGGTGAGGTGACCAGTTGCTTGAGGCCGAGGTGTGCGAGGTTGTCCAGCAGGGCCGTGGAGTTGCAGTCGTGGGTGCTTTCCAGGTGAAAGTTAAGGTCACCGAGGAGTAGGTAGTCCGTGGAGGCAAGGGCGTGGGAGCTGATAGTGTCGGCGATGGTGTCACAGAATGGGGGGCGGGGTCCTGGTGGTCTGTAGATGAGGGCTCCTCTTAGGGTGGTGTTGGCGTTGATGTATACCTGAAAGTGTAGGTGCTCTGCGGTGTCTAGGGTGTCATTGGTGTTGGTGGAAATCTTGTTGGAATTTCTGTGTACTATGGCGATTCCTCCTCCTGGTTTGATGATACTGTCTCTACGGGTGATTTTGTATCCTTCTGGGATGGCTATGGCGATGTCTAGTTCCGATGAAGAGTTCATCCATGTTTCAGTGAGGAAGGAGATGTCGGAAGAGTTTGTCGTGAGTAGGTCCCAAAGCTCGATGACGTGCTTGTGGACGGAGCGATGTTAAGGAGGATGCAGTTGAGGTAATTGGGGTGTTTGGTGTTGTTGTGGTGCTTGTTGGTGTTGTTGGTTTTGGTGTGAGCGCAGAAGTGGCATGAGTGTCATGTGAAAGGTCCGTGTGTGTGTCTGGGGTTGGCCTGGGCGCAGGCGGTGTGCCGGCCGGGGGTGGAGAGCAAGGAGCTCTGTGGAGGAGTAGTGGTGCATGGGGGGGCTGGAGGAGCGTGGACCAGGGGGACGGGCGCTGGGCGCGGTCCAGGCACAGACGGGCACAGACGTGCTTGCCCCTGGCGAGCCTCTGGTGCGCCAGCGGCCGCCATTAAGAAGGGGAGGTGGGAGGGAGGAGCAGCTGGGAGGTGGGAGGGAGTGGCCAATGGGGGCACGAGGACGCAGCAGCAGGGTCAGAACAACTGGCAAGAGACGGAATTTGAAAACGGGCACAATCAGAGAGAGTAAAACGAAGCGGAGCAGAAAGTGGGCACAGGTAAAGTTAAAAACAGTGCATAAAATGAAATAAAATTACAAAAAAACGAAATACGATTTACAAAAATAGAATACAAGGTACAATGCACACTAATACGCCTACCACTAGGCACCAGGGATGAGGCACAGGCGGGTGCCTGCCGGTGGTGGAGGGCCTCAAACTTCCTTCTGCAGCAAAGGCAGGGTCAGGGCCACGGAGGCAGGCTGGTGGAGTTGAGTGTACTCCTGGCCCAAAGGCAGGTCAGGGGGTCACACTCAGCACCGCACAGCGGCCACCATTAAGGAGGGGAGGTGGGAGGGAGTGGCCAATGGGGGTGCGAGGGGACGCAGTGGCAGGGTTGGAACATCCGACAAGAGCTGGATTTTGAAAACGGGCACAATCACAGAGGGTAAAACGAAGCGGAGCAGAAAGTGGGCACAGGTAAATTTAAAAACAGTGCATACAACGAAATACAAATTACAAAAACTAAATACTATTTACAAAAACGAAATACAAGGTACAATGCACACTAGATACGCCTACCACTAGGCACCAGGGATGAGGCGCAGGAATGGTTCAGAAATGGGGATTCTAAGCTACCCGAATCATTTGGAAAGCAATGCCTAAAGGATCAGCATTCAGCATCAGAAGTTTAAGCAATAAAGTTAAAGATAGAATCCTCTCAGGAGGAAAATCAAAGTGAGAATGAGCACACCTCTTCGTTGGAAAAATTGGTGAGCCCTTCTCTCTCTGTGCAGTCAGGCTAAGTTAAAAATGTCTAAAACACTTCCTACATTGCCATTGGTCAAAGAATCATATGTTTACATTTAGTCCAATAGAATTAAAAGTGCGAATCTAAGATATAACTAAACTACCTTTCACATGTCGATAATTGGCTCCTCTTCTCCTGTTCCCACCGTCAGGCTTGTCAGGTAACATTGTTTCTACTACTAGCACCAGACATTCTAGGAAGCAGTTCTCATGAGAAAGGTAAAGGCATCTGCTAGCGTTTGGTCAACTCAGTGAAAAACAATACACATATTAATTTCTTCAAACGTACATTTCTCATAGCAATATTTGAACAGAGCAGCTTAACATGAGGCTGTGCAAACTAGGCCCAAAACCTTGCTTACAATTAGTAAAGCAAAAACATAATGCAAATTCATTTTTATAACACACTACTACATTTTCTTAGTGAAAACACTTCAATTTACATTAATATGCATTTAATAAGGAAACTTTGTGATTAATGGCGCCACTCAAGTGGGCACATTTTCAAAATCGCACATTATTTTCTATATTAGTCAAATTCTATGCAGATTCATAATTCAAAATACATGAATATTTATTAGTAAAAATTCAGCGTTCACATCTCCATAGCTGCCACATTTCAAGGTCCATGCCTAATCCACTTTGCTTGTCCAGATTTTTTTCACTGAATTTTCTAATGAAATAAACAAGACTACAGCTCTCCGGAATTCAAAGAAAAAACCCTGAACCGGAGGAGTACATCATACATGGGGAACCTAGAAGGGCTGTGTCTCACAAGAGCCTTGTGATAAAAAGAGGTTCTATATTTAAAAAAAAAAACTAATTATGACTGAGGAATTCTGGGTCAGCCATCTTCCATGGTCTACGAATGGTATTTTAAAAGCTAAAATAAAACTTGATGCTATGGACCTGATGAAACTAAGGATGACTTACATCTTTGGTGTCCCCATTGCTCAAGGCAATAGCAGCAAAAATTCCTCCTCATCAATTCATTTGTTACATTTCTTCTGTGTTAAACTCCTGAAAGTCTCTTGGCATTCCTAATTGAGTCTTCTTTTAAGGGGATGTTTTAATTTCGTTTTCATCCATTATCCTTGTCCCAATAAATACTTGTGAGGTGAATCCTATCTCCGAGTTAGAGTTGACAAGTTTTCAGCCTGCTTATATGTGACATTTCTACATTTCCATTATGCCTATGCGTGCCATTTAAAAAATAAAATGTTTATTTTGTTTTGCCATAAGCAATGAAAAGAGAAACAGTGCATAATACAACATAATACCCAGCAGTAGGTGCGAAAAAACAATCCACAGAAACATACAGCAATCTCTACAAGAACATACCTGATGCACAGAACCCCAAAGGACAGCAGCAAATGAAAAATTATTTATCAGCAGCAAGCAGTCTCTCCAAGGTACATTAACATCAATCATGGTTCTTTGCTTGGGGTTTAATTAATATCGTTATATGGGAGCTACAGACCATAATACTCAATCAAGCTACCCCATAACATGTGAAACTTATGGTGACATTCCTAACTGCGGTAAGTGACTTTTTTGGCTGCCATATAGTTGTCCATTCCCCTCCTCCATTCATGAATGGATGGATGATATCTCAGGAGCACCCATAGTCTAGCCACATTTCTCTTGACCACTACCAGCCCTAGGCTACTAAAAAGGAGTTCAAATTGTGGGATATCGACATTACAGGGAATCCCCAATAGGACAAACTTCGGGTCATGCAGAATAGGAACTTCCAGGATAGCATTGAATTCCTAAATAATCCTAGTCTAATAAGTGTGGTTTAGAGGGCATTTCCATAGTGTGTATGAATGGCCCATTTGCCCTGCCACAGCATAGACAGGCCAGTGAAGCAGCGCTCCCCATATCATGGAGCCTTCTCCTATTATACTAAATTCTATAAAGTATTTTAAACTGTATTAATTGCTGATGAGATTTAATAGCCACCTCTCTAGGGTGCATCAGTGCCCCTTCCCAATGCCTTCCAATTCCCCCATGTCATGTGTCCACCTCCCCCTGAGTGAGCCCTGCATATACTTATTTATCATCGTATATGTCTGATTTATTGCTTTCTTTCCCAGTTATTCCAACAGGAGGCGCCAATCCAAGGGTGCATATTCTGGGAGCTCAAGCTCTCTTAATCCCTTGGCCCGCCAGTCACAGCTTAGCCACAGCTAAGCATTTTTCAAGAATTGGGTTGGGCGCAGCCGATACTCCAGCAGAAGGGAGGCAAAGGGCATAATGTGCCCGGCCTCTAGTATGTCCCCAATAGTTAGTATACCAATTGTGTTCCATGATTCAAATCCCTGGAGTTTTGCCAATTTGCCCAGAGTTGACACTTCCAGAGGGGCATTTCCTGGGTAATTTTGCATTCCCAACCAATCATCCTCAAGACCATCTGCCCTGTCATCAGGCCCACCTGGGTGGCTGGCAGCAGCTGCTGCATCCCCTTCCATCATAGAGGTAGTCTAAGTATGTGTGCTCCAACATAGCCTGTTCTAATAGAAAGGTGGATGGTCATGTGGTGCGAATATCCAAAACATTGATAATAATCAAGTGGGCTGCCAAGTAATATGCCTCAATGTCGGGGAGAGCGATCCCATTATTATAGGGATTGCGTTGCAGGGTTCTAAGGAACACTCTAGAATGGCCTCCATCCCAGATCAAAGCACTTCCCCCTCTATCTTGGTAAACACGGCCTGGGGACCAGATAGGTATTTTGGAGAACATATGGCAGTTTAGGGAGTGTGATCATCTTGAAGAGCGCTCCCCGTCCTAACAGGGAGAAGGAGAGTCCCCTCTACCGCCCAACATCTGCAGGGAAGTTTAATAGCATCTTTTCAGGGTTTTGACTACTACAGCACTCCCTGTGTGGCATCAAGGACCTCCAGATATTTAAAGCCATCTAGGGTCACTTCCAGCCCCCCACTGGAATAAGGAGGGGTCCACCTGGCCTCCAGAGGTGTACAGCACTGATTTGTCCCAGCTGATCTTATATCCCGAATACTCACCGTGGGATAGGTACAGTCCTTTTCCAGCAGGGCAGAGGGCAGCACAGCAGAAAAGCCGTTCTTCCAGAGCAGTGGTCCTTGTAGCAGCACAGTAGTCCTTCTTCCTGGCAGAGTTCTTCACATGTCCAGAAGTGTACAAAGTTGGCAGGGTCAGATGTCCAGTTCTTATACGCAGTGGTGCCTGTGAAGTGGGGGCGACTTCAAAGAAGAGCTTTGAAGTACACAGAGGTCCCCCCTTCCTGCCCTGGCTCTAAACTTACTTTAGGGGGTTAAGCAGTCTTTTGTGTGGGAGCAGGACACTGCCTATTCAGGTGCTCCTCCCTTCATCCTGCCCAGGATGGCCCATCAACATGCCGATGGCCACTCAGTTACAACTACCCTTCCTTTTTGTGAGGATGTCTAGAGAGAATGCAGGAAACCAGCTGTCACCACTGCCTAGACATGTATTGGAGACAGGCTGCAAGCACACAGGGCTAAGAGCAGGAAAATGACAACTTTCTAGAAGTAGCATTTTCAAAATTCTAATAGTAGATACGACTTTACCATTAATAATGATTTATCATTCCATAGGTGCTAAACATGATAAGTGTACTCCTTCTCAATCAGGAATTATACTTTATTAAGTTTAATAAGGAATCCCAATGTTATCCTATGAGAGAGGTAGGCCTCATAGTAGTGAAAAACCAATTTGAGAGTTTTTTTACTACCAAGACATGTACAACTTAAAAGTGTATTTCCTGTCTTTTAATTACATAGCACCCTGCCCCCGGGCTACTCAGGGCCTACCTTTGGGGTGACATATGTAATAAAAGGAGAGTTTAAGGGTTGGCAAGGGATTTTAAATGGCAAGTCAACATGGTAGTAAAACTGCACATTCAGGCTCTTCAGTGGCAGGCCTGAAACCTGTTTAAGGGCTACTTGGGTGGGTGGCACAAGCAGTGCTGCAGTCCCACTAGTCCTTTACATACTAGCTTCATGCTAGTGCGGTTACCCTTAACGCAGAAAAACCTGGGTATAATGTGATACATACAAACAATTGTCCAACCGGAGGGTATGGATAAGTTAAATCAATTAACATATCCTGATATCATACAATGTCAAAAGAAATAGACTAATCTTATTACTCAAAAAGGGAAGAGTAAAAGCAAACATACATCACAAAAAGACATGCAAACAAAATACAAAATCTTCATATTATATTAGAAATCTATAGTATTCAGACATCATACATATATAAATAGTTGCCCCATTAAGTGTAACAAAGTGCTAAAAAAGTGCATGTGTTAAGATTAAAGAAGAAAAAGAAAATGAGGAGACATAACACAATAAACTTTTATTTAAAACAGAGCCTGTTCATCTATCTAATTTGATACTTCAATTCTATTCCAAATTAAAGAGGTAATTGCTTGAGTCAATGTTGTCTCCTTGTATATCATACACACAATCCAGGCTATAGGAACAGAAAATTGGACAAGTAATAGATGAATAGGCTCTACTTTAAAGAAAAGCTGAATATGTTGTGTCTTCTCATTTTCTTTTTCTTCTTTAATTTTTACACATGGCATAGATCTCTTGCTCTGAAGCGCTTTAAAAACTATGCACAAGGATTTAAAGGCTATTCTCTGTTTCAATGGTAACCAGTGAAGCTACTTCATCGCATGTAATGCAGACCATCTCCTGTGTCTGTTTATCAGAAATTGTGGAGCTCCTAAGAGAAGAGCGTTAAAGTAGTCTTGTAGTGAATCCTAGTTTTTTTTAATGGGATAACAGGAGTTAGCTTAGCCTTTGGCTTGCAGACTCGTGCCCCTGTTACCTAGTGACTTTTAACAAACTTAGCTTGCTCTGTCTTAGCCCATTTAATTATTTAATTCTTCTAAGATGGCTGCCTTGTTTATAGTTAGGCCACTTGTTATGATTTGCATTATCAGTGCCACCGCGCTAAGGTGTCAAGATCAAGTGACAAAGACAAACAAACTGTAGGTGTTCACATTTAGGGACTTTCCCTCTTCATGCTTTCGAGGGAATTGTTTATATCAATTGCCGTCCCAAGCATGCCGTTTATCTAATATTTGGGAACACACCTACGTCAGGGGTCCAAGTAGATCTGTATAAATACACCACACTTTAGACAGATAATCAGAGGGATTCTGACCACAGGGCATCCCCACTATCGCTGATATCAATGCTGCACGTCGTCTTGACGCTGACTCAGTTTTCGTGTCCCTACGGAGTCTGAGATAGAGACCTCATTCCAAGGTAACGAGGGTTGGGGGCTCCTCTCATGGAAATGGCATTGGCAGATTAGGTTTAACATACCCAGCTCTCCTTTAGGTAGGAGGTTAGGCCTACCATGATAGGGTATTAGGACATATTACACACTTTATGTCTTTTCATGTTATTGCAAGATGGTGGGGGTCTTTGTAATAACGACTCTTGTCTTTACAATTCTGTTTCTTGCACTGTTCATTATCCTAATCATTGCAGCCCATGCAACTTATCGCAGATTCCAGTTGTGTTAAATAAAAACTATTGAAACTTTACTGCATCTTCGTTATTGCCTGTGTTTGGTTGAGACATGATGTATCTGTGACAAAGGGGTATTCTCCGTTTAACCACAACACTCCCTGAGATGTCATACTCTCGAGTCCATGCGTGAAGGCTGCCACAAATCACCTTTTACTATTTAGGTTTTTGGTGAGGTGCTGCTAGTGAGCCGGAAAGGTTGGGACAACTGTTGTGACTTGTTGTAGGATAGGCATAGATGCCTACAAACAAAAGTACTGTCATCCTTAAACCAGCAGTCTTGCCTCGAGCAAGAGTCCAAAGTACGACAGTCTAGCCTACTCAATATTACACTGCGCACAAGCCAGGTTTTATCGGTAGCAAGCAGCATAGAAAGGAGCTTCCGCAGACCCTGGAGGAGCAATAAATACGTACCTGTGACTTTCTTAGCGTGGTACTTCCAAGACAGTTTATTATAGTATATGACCCCCAGATTGCAGACAGAGTCTGATTGTATTGGCTCTTGACTGGACGACAATGGCCAGAAATTAGAGGAGTCTCATGGGGATTTTATTTGCTGAGCATCACAAAATTGGCATATATGTGCATTCCCTTGCAACCATCCCATGGGTTTTTTATGAAAACCCCTATCTACTAATATTGAGAAGAGATTTGCAAAAAAAAACAAATTACACTTCCTCAATGTAGGTGTAATGGTTGAGCACATTTTTTTTTGTCAAAACTTTTCTAAATTTGTATATTTTCTGTACTGTAGGGCACACATTCAAAATAATGAAAAATTGTTAAAAAATGTCAAAGCACAGTTATTTTGTACTAGAAGGATCCCATTCCAAACCTATGCATGACATCATTAGCACTCTTGCACTGCGCACTATGGCAAGAGTGTGTGAATTAGTGCAAGGCCTTGGCAGCAGTGGCAAGGGTGTGTGAATTAGTGCAAGGCCTTGGCAGCAGGTCTCACAGCACTATTCAGGAACCTGAATGGTTTGTCATACAGTCCCATTTGAGAAACAGCTAGAACCACGGTAGTCCCAACCCTGGCATACGAAAGTGAAGCTCTTGAGGGCAGGGTCTCTAAAACTCCGGACAACAGGGTCACAGGAACCTATAGGGACATTTTCCAGCTTCCTAGATACACCTCACCCAACCAAATCAGGACAGAATTAGGTCTGGCCAAATAGTCTATTTCAAAATAAGCTGCATTTACCATCATGTGCTACAGGTTTCAAATCACCTAAACAAACACCATAAATCACAATGCTTTGCTGGAAATAAGTAAACCCCATTCTGTGGCCAGTGAATATATGAAAGACTCAATCAGCCTGCTTGGGAAGCACAATTATGGTCCACAATGTCGAGTCTCAAAACAAATCATCAAAACTAATTTCATCTGTGGGAGACAGGGCATCTCTCAAGAACCGTGCTCCTCTCCAAGACCGCAGCAATACCTGGGCGAGGCTTTTAGCAGCAAGACCAAGCGAAATGTTTGAAAACAACGCCTAGGCATCCTCCCTGTTAACACACACACAGTGCCAGAGCTAAGAGAGGATGGAGCGGCTCCATGCAGGATGTGTGGGCAACCAAAGGAGGATGCAATCCACATTATCTGCCTCTGCAGGTCCACTCTACATCTGTGCTGTCGCTGGCCTTTCTGGAACCAGGCAGGGGTGTACTTCTGCAGACAAGTCATAATTGCATGCCTAAACTCTGGTTAACCCTCGAGTAATCTCCTGAACAGTAAAATATTTCCAGGGAGCACCCCAATCAGCCTGGTCTCCTTATCCAATCTGGAACATCTGCACATTAATTATAGTATCAGACTAAAGCAAACTCGCCTCACTTGCCGTGCTGAAATAACCACTTGCACAAGCCCTTTTTCTTGCACAAGGCACTTTCCCTCTGGGGCCACACACACTAACTATTAGCATGTCTGCACTGACCAGCTTAATAGCAAGGCAACTAGTCTTACTGTTACTTCACACAATCAATCCACAAGTTTGCAGAAGCTGTTCAGCTCGTGGCCCTGTGTTAACTTACTTTATATGACTGTTAAGCTGCTCCTTGTACACATGCATAAAGATGGCTTCTAACTTTTCCTTTTTTCCACTGACAAGGAAGTGTTTATTATTTCAACATATCTATTTCTCTATTGCATTCAGTATATATTGTGATGATTTTAACTAACTGAACAATAAAGCTTCTACTTCTAGTGCCAGGCAGCCTACAGTGCACCAGTGCAGGCAGAAACAAAAACAGTGCTATACCTTATGGCACTCTTCTGCTCTCTCCCTTTCCTGCAATGCAGCACACCACTTTTTATTGCTCTGCTGTGTTATGAGTGCAATGGAAATAACATTTGTAAAGTGCTCTAATACCCGGGGGAGTCTAGGCGCTAAATCTCCAAAAAAGGTAGTCTGCTGAAAAGGAAAAAAGTGCTGATAAAGTTTATTGGGTAAAAAGCCAGGTTTTCAAGGTTTTTCTAAAGGCTAGTAAATGTGATTTATTTTTTAATTTGCGGAGGAGAGAGTTATGGAGTCCAGTTGTACCTACCACAAAACTTCTTCCGCCCGAAGAGGATTTTTTAAATGTAAGAACTATGAGATTATAAACTGTGGCAGATCGAAGTGGTTTAGATGGACTGTACCACTGTAAGCTTTGCTTGAGATATCCAAGGCCAATTCCGTGGAGTGCCCTAAAGGCAATGCACAAAGCTTTGAAATCAATGCACTTTTAGACAGAAAGCCAGTGAAGAAGCTTGAGTGCACAGGAAACAGATTCACATTTGGGAATGCCTAAGAGTAAGAGGGCAGCAGCATTCTGTAGCATCTGAACTTTACTGTAGGAAGTTGGCTCTGTATGCACTATTTCAAAGTAAGGAATAGTATGCACAGAGTCCAAGGGTTCCCCTTAGAGGTAAGATAGGGGCAAAAAGAGATAATACTAATGCTCTATTTTGTGGTAGTGTGGTCGAGCAGTAGGCTTATCAAAGGAGTAGTGTTAAGCATTTGTTGTACATACAAACAGGCAATAACTGAGGAACACACACTCAGAGACAAATCCAGCCAATAGGTTTTGTTATAGAAAAATATATTTTCTTAGTTTATTTTACGAACCACAGGTTCAAATTCTACATGTAATATCTCATTTGAAAGGTATTGCAGGTAAGTACTTTAGGAACTTTGAATAATCACAGTAGCATATATACTTTTTACATAAAACACAATAAGCTGTTTTAAAAGTGGACACTGCAATTTTCACAGTTCCTGGGGGAGATAAAGTAATGTTAGTTTTTGCAGGTAAGTAAACCACCTACGGGGTTCAGATTGAGGTCCAAGGTAGCCCACCGTTGGGGGTTCAGAGCAATCCCAAAGTCACCACACCAGCAGCTCAGGGCCGGTCAGGTGCAGAGTTCAAAGTGGTGCCCAAAACGCATAGGCTTCAATGGAGAGAAGGGGGTGCCCCGGTTCCAGTCTGCCAGCAGGTAAGTACCCGCGTCTTCGGAGGGCAGACCAGGGGGGTTTTGTAGGGCACCGGGGGGGACACAAGTCCACACAGAAAGTACACCCTCAGCAGCGCGGGGCGGCCGGGTGCAGTGTGCAAACAAGCGTCGGGTTCGCAATGTAAATCAATGGGAGACCAAGGGGTCTCTTCAGCGGTGCAGGCAGGCAAGTGGGGGGCTCCTCGGGGTAGCCACCACCTGGGCAAGGGAGAGGGCCTCCTGGGGGTCACTCCTGCACTGAAGTTCCGATCCTTCAGGTGCTGGGGGCTGCGGGTGCAGGGTCTTTTCCAGCCGTCGGGATTTTAGAGTCAGGCAGTCGCGGTCAGGGGGAGCCTCGGATTCCCTCTGCAGGCGTCGCTGTGGGGGCTCAGGGGGGACAACTTTGGTTACTCACAGTCTCGGAGTCGCCGGAGGGTCCTCCCTGAGGTGTTGTTTCTCCACCAGTCGAGTCGGGGTCGCCGGGTGCAGTGTTGCAAGTCTCACGCTTCTTGCGGGGATTGCAGGGGTCTTTAAATCTGCTCCTCTGTAACAAAGTTGCAGTTTTTTTTAGAGCAGGTCCGCTGTCCTCGGGAGTTTCTTGTTCCTCTTGAAGCAGGGCAGTCCTCTGAGGATTCAGAGGTCGCTGGTCCTTGAGAAAGCGTCGCTGGAGCAGGTTTCTTTAGAAGGCAGGAGACAGGCCGGTAGGACTGGGGCCAAAGCAGTTGGTGTCTTCTTTCTTCTTCTGCAGGGGTTTTCAGCTCAGCAGTCTTCTTCTTCGGTAAGTTGCAGGAATCTAAATTCTTAGGTTCAGGGGAGCCCTTAAATACTAAATTTAAGGGCGTGTTTAGGTCTGGGGGGTTAGTAGCCAATGGCTACTAGCCCTGAGGGTGGGTACACCCTCTTTGTGCCTCCTCCCAAGGGGAGGGGGTCACATTCCTATCCCTATTGGGGGAATCCTCCATCTGCAAGATGGAGGATTTCTAAAAGTCAGAGTCACCTCAGCTCAGGAAACCTTAGGGGCTGTCCTGACTGGTCAGTGACTCCTCCTTGTTTTTCTCATTATCTCTCCTGGACTTGCCGCCAAAAGTGGGGGCTGGGTCCAGGGGGCGGGCATCTCCACTAGCTGGAGTGCCCTGGGGCATTGTAACACGAAGCTTGAGCCTTTGAAGCTCACTGCTAGGTGTTACAGTTCCTGCAGGGGGGAGGTGTGAAGCACCTCCACCCAGAGCAGGCTTTGTTTCTGTCCTCAGAGAGCACAAATGCTCTCACCGCATGGGGTCAGAAACTCGTCTCTCAGCAGCAGGCTGGCAGAGACCAGTCAGTCCTGCACTGAACAATTGGGTAAAATACAGGGGGCATCTCTAAGATGCCCTCTGTGTGCATTTTTTAATAAATCCAACACTGGCATCAGTGTGGGTTTATTATTCTGAGAAGTTTGATACTAAACTTCCCAGTATTCAGTGTAGCCATTATGGAGCTGTGGAGTTCGTTTTTGACAGACTCCCAGACCATATATTCTTATGGCTAACCTGCACTTACAATGTCTAAGGTTTTGTTTAGACACTGTAGGGGCATAGTGCTCATGCACCTATGCCCTCACCTGTGGTATAGTGCACCCTGCCTTAGGGCTGTAAGGCCTGCTAGAGGGGTGACTTACCTATGCCACAGGCAGTGTGAGGTTGGCATGGCACCCTGAGGGGAGTGCCATGTCGACTTAGTCATTTTCTCCCCACCAGCACACACAAGCTGGCAAGCAGTGTGTCTGTGCTGAGTGAGGGGTCCCTAGGGTGGCATAAGACATGCTGCAGCCCTTAGAGACCTTCCCTGGCATCAGGGCCCTTGGTACCAGGGGTACCAGTTACAAGGGACTTACCTAGGTGCCAGGGTTGTGCCAATTGTGGAAACAATGGTACATTTTAGGTGAAAGAACACTGGTGCTGGGGCCTGGTTAGCAGGGTCCCAGCACACTTCTCAGTCAAGTCAGCATCAGTATCAGGCAAAAAGTGGGGGGTGACTGCAACAGGGAGCCATTTCTTTACATTTACTGAGACATTTTTCTGAATGCTGACAAATAGGGCATTACTGTAATCAACTTTAGATAGAGCCAAAGCCAAAAGCACTTTTTTTTTTCAAGTTGGGTGGAATGAAAGGGCAAATTTTCCTCAGGAGCCTCAAAATGTAGGGCCTCATTACAAGTGTGCCGGTCGTAGGACCGCCACACTCACAGTGAGGATCGGCCCGTATAAGTCCAACCTCCCAATTACAACTCTGACGGGCATACCCACCAGGGGACCGCCGTCCCCACCAGGAACATAGTTCCTGACAGCGTTCAAAGTTGAACTCAGTGCTGCCTGGCAGTTTACAACTCCCTTCATGCCATCCTTTCCATGGTGGTTTCACCGACATGGAAAGGCTGGCAGTGAGGGCGTGCTGGGGGCCACATGGGCACCCCTGCCCAGCACCCTCGGAATGCGCACTGTGCTGGTCGGCCGCTTCTGTTCTACGATATAGCTTAATTGAGAATTACAGAATAGCAATTATGTAAATTGATTGTTTTTAGTTATATACGTATATATATATACATTTCATTTTCATGTTAATTAATATTTAGTTTTTTTGAGTAATTTTTTTCTCCATTCATGAGGTTACTCAGATATGTAATGTGTTTGAAGTGAAGTATTTTCCCTACTCTTGCTTAGACTGTAGTAGGAACAGTAAAATAGTAAAAATAACCCCTCCAACGTCCACACTTTCTCTACTGTTGCGTGGTTTGTTGCACAGGCTGGAGTGGGAATAGTAAATTTTACCCCTCTGGAATCCAACGCTTTCCCTACTGTTCCACTATCTGGAGTGGGAATTGTAAATTTCACCCCTCCAAAGTCCAACACTTTACCTACTTTGCTTAGACTGAAGTGGGAAAAGTAAATTTCGCCCCTCTCAATGCCAGCACTTTCCCTACTATTGCAGAGACTGGAGTGAGAATAGTAAACCTAACTCCTGTAAAGGCCAACACTTTCCCTACTGTTGAGGTGGCTAGAGTAGGATTAGTAAATCTAACCCCTCTGAAGTCCAATTCATTCCCTAATGTAGCATACACTAGAATGAGAATAGTATATTTAATATTCTTAGACTCCAAAAGTTTTCATAACATTCCAAGTTGTTGGTTTTATTTTGGAGCAATGATACTGTTTATATATGTGTGGCTCCTCCCCTAAAATTGTAAATGTACGGTGTTGCCAAGACTTTAAATAATGCCCAATTAGGTAAAAGTAAGTCAAACTGAAACAGAAACGGAACACATTTTATAGTACAGTCAGCAATTAAAGGGGCTTTGTTCTTCTGGAAAAATCAGGACCACTTAGTGAATACTTTTAGCTTTGCTTTTATTGCTCAATATTCCAGTACCCAGAAAACCTTGAGGTCTTCTTTAGGAATGAGTATCACATTCCATATTATTAATGTCAGTCAGAATAATACCCCAGTGTGGAAATAACCCAGCATTCTGAGTTTTTGTGTTTGAGATGGAGAATAATCATGGAAACTGGAGTTTGCAAACCAATTTTCCCTTCTTCACACCAAGCACATTTCAGGTGATTTTACATGGTGACATGTTACAAGGCATTTGCACAACACTCTTAATCATGTTATGGGAGGAAAAAAGTTTTTACCAATCCAGAATTACCTTAAACCGTGTAATGAGGGTCTACATTAGTTTATCAGATCTCACATCGTTTGATTTTGGTGTTCTAATTGTGTGTTTCTAAACTTTGAGTAAGTAACTTACCTCACAGTTGTTCATCCAGATTTTTCAACGACACAGTCAATTATTGCATCTTCAAACTACTATAATTTTCCTTTCTTACATGAACACCTGGCCATTATAGTTTAAGCCTTGCTACTAGTTAGGATGTTGCCCTTGCTTCCACCACCCTAGCCCCACAACCACAGAAGGGCCATGACATGTTTTGCTTGGGCGTAACAAGTAGACTCTACCTTTATTAAATAACAATGTAGAAATGAGTAACTTCACCTAGTGCAATATTTAATACAGTGACTCATCCGCAGACCGCACCAAGCAAATTAGCGTTAAAAAAAAAATTCTCCCAAAAACGAAGGTGAAATTTAAGAATTACAATGGATGTCTTACCCAGTGGTTTGCCTTTAATGGCTCAGATCATGATTTCACAAAATAAAGCTCATTCTAGTAGCAGAAAAACTTCAGCTCTCATCCAGTAGTTATCACTACGGTTTTATAACGTAGATTACTGCAAAATGAGTTATGGAATATCCTTTGTGTACATACAGTGCCCTCAATCACACATGCCTTAGAGCCAAGTCTTTAAAATTAATTTACCGCAAGCGATCACATATCTTAATGGCATAAAGAGACATTCTATCTCATCTGACATCAGAATGTATTCCCAATCAATTATTACTCCAGCTAAAAATACAATTCCCCACACATCGATAGGAACAAATTAGTTTGTTTTCTCTTATTAGTCTCACTTGTGATAATAGCTCCGAATACCTTGAATTGATCCTGCCAATCTTGTCTGTGTACACAGTTGGATCAAGTAATTGCAACACATTATCATCAAATAGGATCATAATTTGTAAAAACTCCTCCTATGGAGAACAGATTATTTTCTTTTACGTAAAAAGCAAAAGTGCAATCCTAGGTCTCACATTACGCTATTTTTAAATGACATTATAAATGTCAAGATAAGGCAAACTGGTCATTCTCTCCTTTGTGTCAGTTTCCTGAGAGCAACTGGCCTGACAAGTTGTGGTAGGAAAGGAAGATATTTTTCTTTGGTGCAAACTAGTCTTCCTGTAGCAGTAGTAGTTTTCCCGTTAGAGAAAAAGCCTAAAAAAACAATGGATTATTTCTTCATGGATAATCGGTATTCTTAGTGCAAACAAATTAACATCCATTATCATAGAATAAATAGCCATAGGGGGGAGACAAAACATGGGACTTTCCACTAGAGGAAACCGGTTTGTTCACATGAATCAAACAACCAAAGATACCTTCCTTTAATTAAAAAATGAGAATGAGTGCCTGACCATGTTTGAGAATAAGGTGTTACTGCAGGGGGCATACACACTACAGCTTTCCTTGGACAAGCAAAAAGTGACAATTTCTACAGAAGTTCTGGAAGAATACCGGCTCAGTTTGAGCGAGGATGTTATTACATGTATATACACAGACACACACACACACATACCAAATGTGCTACTGTTACATCTTTATCACTTGAATCACCCTAGAGCACTAACTAATGCTACATAACCACATAAACTATAAAACATCCTTCTGTGTCATATACAGCACTTTTTTTAAAGAGGGGCTACATTTTTCAATAAAAACGAGTTGTTATTATTGCAACCTATTAAAAGAGATAAACAGCCTGGAGGTAGTGAGCTCAGACCTCTAGTGATGTTACTCACAATTTTGAGACAGTTGACCCTGTGTGAAGGTTCGGATTTATTATAGCATTTTCTATAGCCCCACTGGACCAGGCAGTATTTGTGTGCAATACGTGTAAGTAAGCAACAATGGTGATTACGCATGCAGAACACCATTGAAGAGCAGGGCACCAATGCAGGCCGGAGTAGGATCTAGCTCACCATCATTACAGGTGTGTGTGAGAGAGCGTAGTTTAAATATCATATTTTATAGACGTGAAATGCTTACATTGACAAAGCAATATTAATAATTAATAGTTAAAATGTATTAATAAACGTAAAGATTTACTCATTTATGAACACTAATGTTGAATAATAATAATCTTTCAATTATACGCATTATTACGATCAAAACTGTATTCATTAGAACTCGTATGTCTTAAGTTAGCATGAGTCGCGAACTAGCTGTGTAACTCTCATTTAAAAGCATATTTTTCTGTTCCTTCTGTGTGCGGACTTGCAAATGACCATGACCCAGCTATTGTTCTTTCTGTACTAGTTTGAAACATGAAGGAATTTTCACATTCGTATGCTAGCAGCTTCTAGCTCAAAATTATGTGATTAGAAATAAACATGGACACTTTCAAGGACAATGAGACGAGGGGAAGAGAACTTTTGACCTGAGATGTGTGCCAAGATGGTGAAGTAACCCCGGACGTACCACCTACGAAAATGCTGATTATGAAGACCAACTGGAAGACAAGTTAATATCAAGAAATGACAAATGCATTACTTAATGTATAATTCGATTGGTTACCAATAATGGGGTGTAGTTACTAACCAATAGAATTTTGGGGGAATGTATTACGAAAAAGGGATAAAAACTCATGACACAAGAGACGAGACGCATTAGGTAGGGAATGATACCGATTGCATCCAGAAACTCTGTCACTCTATTTGGTGATTTGAGACTTAGACAAAATTATCCTAGTCCATAGACTGCCCTATTACACTTTCCTCCTTATGAGGAGAGTGTCCCTTGTTTCTAATTTAGATAGATTGACGGTGAACTGTCTGATGTCCTGAAGACGAAGACTGATCCTGTATGCTGACCTAACTCGAGGAGGATAATTATTAATGCTAATGGAATCTATATGCCTTTCTTTCTAGGTACCAACTGCTGTATGTTTAATTAGGTAAAATTAGTTAGATGTTTTCTAAATTGATGTTCTAAACTGTTTTGCATGAAGCCCAACATGCTAATGCTAATTTGAGGTTAGATGAGGTATTCATTTGACGGACGGGTCTGACGTGACTGACATGTAGCTATGCTGAACTGATACTCTATGGTTTATCATGCATTATGGTCTATTCTCTACTGACGTATCTATCCTATGATTCTGATCATCGCATTGTTAAAAGTTCATCGTAGTTGCCACTTTGTGATTATGCTCTAATGCTTCTTGGTTTGAGATTAATACGTTTATTATTAGATTGTAATCAATAGGGAATAAATTCACAAATCTTCCTTCAAGGTGTGGTTATTTGAGTCTGAGAACCAATGAATGCGCCGAAGATTCATTAATGGTTATTGTGAAATATATTTTGATGTTTGGTAATCTCGTTTTACGGAGACTCACCACTGGGTCCAAAGGTTCATCGACCTAAAACGAGTCCTGATGTGTATAAATTGACATAGACGGACGCGTTAGCAGTTCTGGTAGCAGAGCGACGGTTTGGCCCTTGGGGGCCCTAGGACGGAGTTTTCACTGTTAATTTTGTTTTCTGTGATAATGAAATTTGGCAAAACAATGAGTGGCTAGGTTCACCATGGGCTTTCCTGGGATCTCGGAGCCTGCCTAGATGAGTTGGGAATGTTCTCGGCGCCATAGTATGTGTGGTTAGGGTCTTTGCGCTTGCTTAAAGCTTATGCATCTTGCAGGAGATTGTGAAGATTGTGTGTATTTAGGCCAAAATAAGTGTCGTTTAGCAGGAGTGGGCGTACTCCACAGTATGAGAGTAGGGAAGTCTGCGTACTTCATGTGAATGCAGCGCTTATTGTTCAAAATTATCCACGTGGTTGGTTAAGGTATACGGACCTGTTGAGGTCTAAGACTCCGGAGTAGGATGAAAATTATGGTTTATGTTGTAATCTGTGCGGTTTAATAGGTCAATCGGACGTGGTTGACAAGTCAAGTTTGAGTCACAACGTATGTATGAAACCTTCGATGGAGATTTAACAAGCTCTAAAGTGCACTAGAGAGAGTCATTGACAAGTCGAGAGTAGGATTTGCGGGTCGAATTCTGCTTGCGCATGTGGGATCTGAGAAGGAGAGAGTAGCGTCCGAGGCTTCAAGTGAAATCTCCGTAAAGTTCTGAAGCGAATGTGTTACCCTTCCTGTAGTAAACTGGCAGATTTGTATTGTCATTTTAAAGTGTCTGCAATAAATCGCATTAGTTTGTATGAATTGTATGAGTTAGTGAGGCGTGGACAAGCCGCAAGACTTTGTCAGCTGCAGAGTGTGTATGAGTGTGACGTCAGTGGTGCCGTGCTGGGATAGGTTAAGAGGGGTCGCGCACGGATTGGCTGCCGTTCGCGTGAAACAATAGGGTGAGCAAAGGGCAGGTGAAGAGTGTCCTGGGAACTAAGCCGTTTCTTGATTAAAAATAAAATAAAATGAATTTTGTTAAGGCATTCAAAAGCGCTTTGAGGGGAGATGTGTACATCGTCGCAACCGACGGGGAACCTACACCACCCGAGGGTACTCCAGCTTATACAGTTATGGAGGAAAAGGGTGTTGCACCTTATTTATGGATAAAACAATGGCGCAAGTTGAACGAAAAAGAAGGGTGTCTAGCGTTCCCGGAACATGGGACGTTCAATCAAAAGGTATTAGAAAACTTGAGGTGGATGTTAAGTACACAGAAACCACCTCCGAGACCGGCACAATATGAGGCTCTAGCGATCTGGGATCTGATGGCTCTTAAACATAGGCAGGAAAGGTTTCACAGGAGGTTGACAAGGGCAGAAAAATCTTATGCAGAAGCAAGATGGGATAACGAGAATAAGATGTGGAGACGGGGAATAGTAGATGGGTTAAAGCTGTTTCCAGCGATAACACAGGGAGAAGAGACACAGGGAAAGAAAGCTTCTTGCAAAACTAACAAAGACTCAGGCAAAGTTAAAGAACAAAAAAGGTCCTGGGAAGAAGAGGATGATTCAGAGGATGAGGAGTTTATGGATAGATTGCTGCATGATCGACCACCACCTTATGCGGTGAGTGACGATGTTCCGAGCACCAGCTTGGATCCTGGGAACCAGACGCAGGAGAAGAGAGTTACTGATACGGTACAGACTAGTGATACAGCTTTGATACAGAATGGTGACAGTGTACCTACTGCACCAGACGTACCGATACAGTTACAGTCTCCACCGCAGATAAAAAGAATTTACCCCGATGTTCCAGTGCTTGAGACTACTACGAACTTGGTGGTGCCGCCAGACCCGATATATACAAAGCCAAGGTTAATACAGCTTGAGTCAACCCCACAGTTAGTGTCACAACCGCCACAACTGATACCGGGGTATAACCCAGTAGCGGGTCCTTTGAAAGAACCTGCACCAGGATTATTAGAGCAGATTTATGGTGTTGCAGCTCCTACAAGCCTGGTATCAGGTCAGACACCTGCCGCAATATCACTACCTATCACTGTTGGTCCTCCAGTACTGTTATATGCCCAAGAGAGAACAAGGACATGTGAACAGGGAGTCATGACCCATGAAGCAATAAGAGGAGGGTCTATTAGAACTCCACAAATAATGGCCCAGGGAGGACAGGTTTCCGAACAATCAAGACCCTTAATGGACCTCAGTCCAATAGGGGCACCTCTTGAGGCAATGCGACAAGCAGGGTTGGGAGTCCTGACTCCCCAAACTATGAGTACAAATACCTCATATACTCCAATGATACATGCAGGGAACATTTCACTGCAGGGTTTTACAGTACAACAGTTGAATGAGTGGTTAGAGAAAACTTGCACATCACAAAAAACTACAGCGACTACAGTAACCGAAGCCAATTCTGAAAAAGAAAAACAAGATGAATATCTGAATCTTGTACGGCTAGGAGCAGAAGCTGCTGAGTTAGTGGAAGGAACAATGGGGGTGAACAGGTTGGAATCCTACACTGAGGCAGAACTGAGATACTTATGCCCTAAGATTACCAAAGAAGTAGGGAAAATACACCAGAGATTAACAAACTTGGCAGACAAATACAATATCGACATTGGGAAAACGAAACATTTGAAACGAAGCTACAGATTAGACTTCGACACTAAAGAATTTGAACACATGAGACCTGTAGGCATGAAGACACACCTGAAAGAATTGCTGCAGAGTGCGCAAATCTGGGGAGCATTAGAAAAATGGGAAAACCGATGGGCAAAGAAAAAAGACAAAGGGAAGAGGGATAGCCCAGGGTCTATTGAAACAGCGACCACACCCAATGTGGATTCAATAAAAATCCTGCCCATGAGAGAAACAGCTGGTGGTGTTTTAGTCCATGTGCCATGGTCCAGGGGAGATATTTTGTCCTTTACGAATGATTACCCAAGGCTGAGAGAAAAAATAATCGAGTGGTACCAACAGACAGATAGATTTGTGAAGCTTGCAAAATGTCTTTGGGAGGACTTAAATACTTTGTTTGAGATTATTGTTCCACCGGATTTGTGGCTTGAGTGCAAAAGAGGGGTAGATTGGCCCACAAAGGAACCGGCAAGGGATAAGGCGACGGGAGCACCTTCTGAAGAGGTGATGAAATATTATCATAAAGTCATTGAATTTTTGAAACAAAAGGTGTCACCGAAGGTGACCGATTGGCAGAAAATCGACCGGACTTCGCAAGAGGTTAAGGAATCAATACATGCCTATTATGAGAGATTGTTAAAAGCATTTAAACATTACAGTGGTATTGAGACAATCGAGCCAAAAGACATGAATCATCTTGTGTTCA
This sequence comes from Pleurodeles waltl, assembly GCF_031143425.1. NCBI lineage: Eukaryota > Metazoa > Chordata > Amphibia > Caudata > Salamandridae > Pleurodeles > Pleurodeles waltl. Next base: position 1,518,361,409 of record NC_090447.1, read on the forward strand.
GATTTGTTGAAGGGCTGAGACCAGAGGTTGGTCAAATGATTAAGAACCATTTGATTTGTTGGCAAGCTAAACCGATTGATGAGGTGTTGCAGTATGCGAAATACTGTAGTGATGAAATTGAGTTAAAACAGAAAAAGCTGAAAGAAAAAGTGATGGTGATGCAGATAAGAGCTGCACAAGCTGGAATTCAGGGAAATGGTGTTTAGCAGATGATGCACCAGCAACCGCAAATGAACGGTGGGTTTCAGGTACAGCCGAGAGGTAGAGGCCGAGGTTTTGTGAATCGTAGTTTGGACATGAATAATATTGTCGTTCAAAATGGTGGGCAAGTAGTGAAGAGGATGTCACCATGTCACGCATGCGGGGGCATGGGACATTGGAAGCGGGATTGTCCAAATATGGTGCATGATGGTACAGTTCAGCAGAGCATGAGTGTCGGTGCACAGCAGAATCCGCGAGGTCCAAGAATGAGACAACAGAACCCGAACTTACAGAATAATTTGATACAAATGTCAGGGGTGCAACCCATGCAGCAAATGCAAATGCCGCATTTCCAAACTGTGCCAGTACAACCAATGCAACAGCAGATTCCTATGGTGCCTAGACAGCAAATGCAGTTACCCCTAGCCCCGATGGGTCAGCAACAGGTGATGCTTCCTCAGCAGGTCACAGGTCAGGTGACGAGTCAAAACAATACTGTACAACAATTCCCATTACGAGGTGAAAATAAGATGAATGACGAATGGTCAGATGACAGTTCAGACAGTGAAGAGTGCAGGCTTGCAGCCTCATTAGAAGTAGATCAGAGAGGCCCATATGTAGAGGGAAAAGTAATGGGCTATAAAGTTTAATTTTTGGTTGACACTGGAGCTACACGCTCTACAGTCCGCAGTGTGGAAGTACCAAGATTACCCTTATCGAGACGCACTATACGAGTGGTTGGTGTGGCTAATCAGTATTTGACAAATCCAATTACTGACCCAGTACAGGTTGAAATTGGAAATTTCCAAGGCCTGCATAGGTTTGTCGTATGTGACTCAAGTCCAGTATCCCTACTGGGAAGGGACTTACTATGTAAAACTAAATGCTCAATTACCTGCTCCAACGATGGAATAGAAGTTCAGACAAACAGTGATGATGAAGGAGATGAGGGCCAGCTCATAGAAGGAGGGGAGACGAGCAAAGATTACCCTCTAATTACTTTATTCCCAGTGTTCACTCTAATCGACTTACCTGCTGACCTACAATGGTCCGTAACAGAGAGAGTGTGGGACTTAACAGGAAAAGAGGTTGGATTAATTAAAGGAGTCAAACCAGTCAAGGTGCAGATAAGACCAAATGCAGTATTCCCACAAGTACCACAATATCACATGACTCAAGACGTACTCATTGAAGAGACACCGATAGTTGCAGATTTTCTCAGGCAAGGGGTTTTGAAAGAGGTTTTGAGCAGTCCATGTAACTCTCCTATTATGGGTTTGAGAAAGCCCTGTGGGAAAGTTCGAATTGTGCAAGACTTGAGAAAAATAAACGAAATTGTGATAAAATGCTGCCCTGTGGTTCCTAACCCAGCGGTAATAATGTTCCAAGTTCCTTGCGATGCTGAATGGTTTACCGTAGTAGACCTATCACAGGCATTTTTCTCAATACCGCTGCATGAGGATAGCCAATTTTTGTTCAGTTTCAAATTCCTGGATAAGGTATACAGTTGGTGCAGAATCCCTCAAGGGTTTTCTGAGTCACCATCCATCTTTAATCAGATATTAAAGAAGGATTTGGAACCTCTTGTGCTGCCTTTTAATTCAACTCTTGTGCAGTACATTGATGACTTGTTGATTGCATCCAAAACCAGAGACAGTTGCAAATATGATACCATTGCATTGTTGAATCATTTGGGAAAGAACGGGCATAAGGTGTCACCTAAGAAACTGCAATACTGTCAGAAAGAAGTAAAATATTTGGGGCATCTAATTGAGAAAGGATCCCGAAGGATATCAAAGGAGAGAATAACAGCGGTCATACAAATGAATCCCCCAACAACAAAAAGAGATGTCAGGATGTTTTTGGGAATGGTGGGTTATTGCCGCCAATGGATACCCAATTTCTCAATCATTGCAAAGCCCCTAATAAAATTGACAGGGAAAGATGTCAAAGATGAACCGTATACAATCACTTTGACAAAAGAAGAACTTGAGTCATTCTTAGAACTGAAGGAATGCATGTGCAGGGCCCCAGCATTAGGAATGCCTGATTATGAGAAACCTTTTCTGTTGTTTTGTCATGAACGTGATGCTTGTTCTTTGTCTCTTTTAACACAGGTCCACGGAGATGCAAATCGCCCTGTAGCATATTTTTCAGCTACTTTGGACCCTGTCGCAGCAGCTCTACCGGGTTGTTTGCGAGCAGTTGCAGCAGTTGGTCAAAGCCTTTCCCAATGTGAGGGCATAGTCATGGGATACCCTTTGACAGTTTTGGTTCCACATTCTGTTGAAATCTTGTTGACAAGAACGAAAACACAACACATGACAAATGCACGACTTACCAAATAATAGACGATTATTTTGGGATCACCAAATGTTACACTGAAAAGATGCACAGGACTGAACCCGGCAACTCTGCTTCCCAATGAAAATACAGAAATCAAAGAGGGGGAAGAATTTGAGCATGATTGTCTCGAGGTGACTGACCTCTGTACCAAACCTCGCCCAGACATACAGGACACCCAATTAAAAGAAAACAATTGCATTATGTTCGTGGATGGGTCCTGTTTAAGAGATTCAACAGGGACATTGAGAGCTGGCTATGCAGTATGTACAATGTCTGGCATAGATGAGGCCTCTTGGCTTGAAAAGGTATTTTCAGCACAAGTGGCAGAATTAATAGCTCTTACAAAGGCCTGCCATGCTGCTGTGAATTTGAAAGTTACAATCTATACTGACAGCAGGTACGGATTTGGAATTGTACATGATTTTGGTCAGATCTAGTCACAAAGGGGTTTTATGACTTCCTCTGGATCACCAGTGAAAAATGGAGAACAAATAAGAGATTTGTTACATGCAATTCAGTTACCTCTTGAAATCGCCGTGGTAAAGTGCAGTGCTCACACCAGATTACAAGACTTTGTGTCAATGGGGAATGATTATGCAGATCAGGTAGCAAGATTTTGTGCATTAAATTGTATATCATTCAAAGAGCAGTGGGAATTGCTACCTCAGCCTGAAAATGACACAACTTTGAATCTAGCATTACAAGTGGTCGATACTTTAGATGAATTAAAGCCACTACAAAGCCGTGCTAACAAAGAAGAAAAACGTTCCTGGCAGAAAATGCAATGTATACAAAGAGCAGATGATATATGGGTCTCAGATGATGGAAAGTTGGTCTTACCTAATAGTCTTCTGTCACAATTTGCCCGATTATATCATGGGCAAGCACATTTAGGAAGAGACGCCATGATCAGATCTTTTAAAGTTGATTGGTTTAATCCAAAATTCAGACATGCCGCAGAAATTACTTGTCACAGGTGCATTATCTGTCAACAGATGAATGCCGGAAAAGGAACAGTGGTAAATTTGAGCCACATTGGAAGAGCTGGAGGTCCATTTAATAGAATACAAATGGATTTCATTGAAATGCCTGTTTGTGGAGGATTGAAGTACGTGTTGGTGATTGTGTGTGTTTTCAGTCATTGGATTGAGGCATACCCTACACGTAGAAATGACAGTCTCACAGTCGCAAAACTATTACTGAGGGAATTAATACCACAATTCGGGTTCCCGGTTTCTATAGAATCAGATAGGGGAAGACACTTCGACAATGAGGTGATCATGCTTCTGTGTGCAGCACTCAACATCGAGCAGAAGTTACACTGTAGCTATCGCCCTGAAGCATCAGGACTAGTTGAACAGATGAATGGTACCTTAAAATCAAGAATAGCGAAAATGTGTGCAGCAACAAACATGAAGTGGCCAGATGCATTACTGCTAGTATTGATGTCCATGAGAAACACACCAGATAAGAAAACAGGATTGTCCCCCCATGAAATCCTCATGGGTAGAGCAATGAGGTTACCAGCGGTACCTGCAAATGCACTAGTGAATATTACAGATGATATGGTGTGGGATTACTGCAAAAGTTTAGCTGACGTGATACGCTCTTTCTCTCACCAGGTGGAAGCTAACACGTTACCACCAATCGGCGAACCAGGACACTCTCTGCAAGTTGGAGATTGGGTGGTTGTCAAGAAGCACGTAAGAAAATCGTGTCTTGAGCCGCGTTGGAAAGGGCCATATCAAGTGATATTGACGACCACTACTGCTGTGAAGTGTGCCGGGGTTCCCAACTGGATACATGCCAGCCATACAAAAAAGGTAACGTGTCCTGTTGAAGAGGAACTTGAAAATTCCGTTACAGCAACTTCGAGAGGAGAAGTCTCAGAGTCAGAGATCAGTCAAGAAAGATCTGAGACTACAGGAGAGCCCGCTGAGAACAGCCGCGTCCCTCACACTACCAGAGAGTTCGAGAGAGGTGACGGAGTGCCAATCTCAGTGGAGGCAGCAGGAGAACAAAGACAAGGAGAGGTTCTCCCAGAAGCAGACGAATACAATTCAGAACCTGAATACAGTATCGAACAGGAAGGAGAGAGAGACGGAGAAGTGGTAAATTTAAATCAGAACGAATCAGAATCTTCTGATCGAGTTCCAAGCCTATCAAGAGAGAACACCATATTACAAGAGGAGGGTCCTGTCCAGCGTCCTGAAGGAAAACACCGAAACAAGACACATAGAGGTGATACATGGCCAGGAAAGTCGCCTTTTAGAATAAGAGAATTAACAAACGAGACAATAATAGAAGAAAGCGATACCTCACAAGCAGATGATCTGAGTGAAGGGGAACAGCAAGGCGAACGAAGATTAAAAAGAAAGAGAATAGCAAACCGAAGGTACACAGGTCCTGAATGGGCATATGCTACAACCTCTGAATGGCAACAAGAATTCTTAGCATTCTGTTTTGATCGAGAAGTGCCTGGCCAATACTACGGTACCTGAAGAAAAACAACAACAGGAAACCTTGGAAAAATATATTAAAAGGAAAGAGACTTTATAAACCTACTGGAAAGAGACAATTAAACCTGGATTTGACTTATAGAAACCTGATTGCGACAAGCTGCTAACCTGAGCTGACAAAAAGGGTCCTGGAGTGAGAGAAGACGCTGTAAATACGCAGAAAGAGTTTGCCATCTTAAGTTGATTGTCGATCTACTATTCTGATTCTATACAAATATGGCTTATAGCAACAAAGGAAGTAAGGTGTGTGGTTGGTTAGGACTTATGATAGGTGTTGTATGCGCAATAATGATTGTGGGAGTGATTGTGGGAATGCCGTGGAGAGAGAGTGAAACTATTAATGCAACTTTAAAACCTGAGACTACCACTACAACTAATAAACTATCACCGTGGGAGAAATTTGAGCAGGATGCTAGACATCTACATGAGGGAACTAACACAAAAGGGGAACTTTCTACTAATGTCTTCTATCGCTTATTAAATGAGTATGTGGAAACTATGGATACGAAAGATTGTTATGTGTGTACTAAAATTCCTTCATCTGTGCAGGAGGGGGTTACTTATCATAGCCTCCCTCTTACTTATGGAATTAGCTGCAGTTTGCTACTAACAAGATTTTATAATCAAGAGCATGTACAATACTTTTATTCAAATTTGGATGTTGTGTTTTCTTTTGTGCCTGTAATTGAATTCTTAAATAAGCTAGCTAAAGAGCATGATATATAATTAGTTAGAGGATTCTTTGAGCCAACACTAACATTTGGAACTGCTTATGCACACCGCAACAATTTAACATGCTTACTGTCTCCTGTGGAGAAAAGCTTTTTAGATCACACAGATGATAGACGCAAAGCATTAAAAGAGAAGTTAGAAAAAGGCTTAGAAAAACGTACTTATGCAAATGATTATGCTTACACTGCAATTAAAACACAAGGCAAATTAGCAATAGATGCATTACACGTAGGTAGGCTATGTATATACAGACCAAAATCCGATCAAGACAATTTGTTTGTTGGTACGTGTGAATGTAGGCATGTGTTTTTGTTTCAGAGTAAATGGACCTTCATGTTAAATGGACAAGACCCAGCGATTCCTGGAATCTATTACATCTGTGGGTTAAATGCATATTACCGTCTCCCAAAGGGATGGTATGGGACATGTTATTTGGGAATAGTTTTCCCAAAGATATACCAGATTGATGACTTAAAACAAATACCTAAATCTTCTGAAATACAACATTCTAGACAAAAACGAGAATCAGTGGCTGCTGTCATTGGTGACATATTTGGAGCAATAATCCCATCAGTTGGGGTTATCTTATATTCTATGAAAATTCAAAAGTTGTCTACTATTGTGGATAACATGCTGACAAACTTTACAGGAGCAATATTATTAATGGATACTGAACTTGCTGCAGAAAGAGCTATGACTCTTCAAAATCGGCTTGCTTTAGACATTCTTTTAGCAAAGAATGGAGGTGTGTGCAAAATGCTTAATGAACGTCACTGCTGCTCATATATACCTGATAACAGTAAGAAAATTAGAAACATGCTTACTAACCTGACTAGAGATAGTATAGATTTGAAGGATCTAAAAGAACCTGGAGTTTGGGAAAAATTTGGAAAAGGAATTGCCCGGGTAGGAAACTGGTTTACCAACATTTGGAATGGAGTTCTTGCAAAAATTATGCTGGGCCTACTAATTGTTTTGATTTGTCTATTAGGATTATGGGGAGCATGCAAAATTAATGACAAAATTAAAAGAAACTTGTCAAAAAGAGCCAAACGGAATGAAGAAAATGAAAGAGAGAAAATGTTCAATGAAATATGGGAAAGTTCACATAAAGGGCAAGATGTTGAAATGCGCATTATGCGCAAGGTGAAAAATTAAAGATCAAGAATTGTGTGATGACGAGCGTCATCAGAGGAGGGACTGAGAGAGCGTAGTTTAAATATCATATTTTATAGACGTGAAATGCTTACATTGACAAAGCAATATTAATAATTAATAGTTAAAATGTATTAATAAACGTAAAGATTTACTCATTTATGAACACTAATGTTGAATAATAATAATCTTTCAATTATACGCATTATTACGATCAAAACTGTATTCATTAGAACTCGTATGTCTTAAGTTAGCATGAGTCGCGAACTAGCTGTGTAACTCTCATTTAAAAGCATATTTTTCTGTTCCTTCTGTGTGCGGACTTGCAAATGACCATGACCCAGCTATTGTTCCTTCTGTACTAGTTTGAAACATAAAGGAATTTTCACATTCGTATGCTAGTAGCTTCTAGCTCAAAATTATGTGATTAGAAATAAACATGGACACTTTCAAGGACAATGAGACGAGGGGAAGAGAAATTTTGACCTGAGATGTGTGCCAAGATGGTGAAGTAACCCCGGACGTACCACCTACGAAAATGCTGATTATGAAGACCAATTGGAAGACAAGTTAATATCAAGAAATGACAAATGCATTACTTAATGTATAATTCGATTGGTTACCAATAATAGTGTTACTAACCAATAGAATTTTGGGGGAATGTATTACGAAAAAGGGATAAAAACTCATGACACAATAGACGAGACGCATTAGATAGGGAATGATACCGATTGCATCCAGAAACTCTGTCACTCTATTTGGTGATTTGAGACTTAGACAAAATTATCCTAGTCCATAGACTGCCCTATTACACTTTCCTCCGTATGAGGAGAGTGTCCCTTGTTTCTAATTTAGATAAATTGACGGTGAACTGTCTGATGTCCTAAAGACGAAGACTGATCCTGTATGCTGACCTAACTCGAGGAGGGTAATTATTAATGCTAATGGAATCTATATGCCTTTCTTTCTAGGTACCAACTGCTGTATGTTTAATTAGGTAAAATTAGTTAGATGTTTTCTAAATTGATGTTCTAAACTGTTTTGCATGAAGCCCAACATGCTAATGCTAATTTGGGGTTAGATGAGGTATTCATTTGACGGACGGGTCTGACGTGACTGACATGTAGCTATGCTGAACTGATACTCTATGGTTTATCATGCACTATGGTCTATTCTCTACTGACGTATCTATCCTATGATTCTGATCATCGCATTGTTAAAAGTTCATCGTAGTTGCCACTTTGTGATTATGCTCTAATGCTTCTTGGTTTGAGACTAATACATTTATTATTAGATTGTAATCAATAGGGAATAAATTCACAAATCTTCCTTCAAGGTGTGGTTATTTGAGTCTGAGAACCAATGAATGCGCCGAAGATTCATTAATGGTTATTGTGAAATATATTTTGATGTTTGGTAATCTCGTCTTACGGAGACTCACCACTGAGTCCAAAGGTTCATCGACCTAAAACGAGTCCTGATGTGTATAAATTGACATAGACGGACGCGTTAGCATGTGAATACCCCAACCAACAGCTATGTAGGACGAACAAGTGGAAATTCAACATACTGAGTAATGAAACAGATGCTTTAGATGTTTAATTGGAGTAAATCTCTCCTCGCTTACAGTATGAGAAATATTGTTTTCCTCGGGTTGTGTTGGAAATACAATGGTTAAAGAAGCTTGCTTTAAATTCATTGCAGTCAAGGGCTTTACCTCTGCATTAATTCTCAGGTGACACAAATATTACAGTTTTCTGTAACGCTATTGCCATACCTATTCTATGGAAATCCTAAAAATGTAAATATCTTCCACACTAAGTGCACGGGAAGAGGATTCACGACGTATGGATTCTCAGATGACGAAGAAGATTTGATCTGTGAATAAAGCTTTTTCCACACTCAGTGCAGGTGAAGGGCTTCACTCCCGTGTGGATTTTAAGGTGACACTTAGGACTTGAATTTAGTGAAAAAGTCTTCTCACACTCAGTGCAGTGATAGGGTTTTACTCCTGTGTGAATTCTGAGATGACGGTGAAGATCACTATTTTGAATAAACATCTTTTTGCACTCAGTACAAGAAAATGGCTTCTCCCCTGTGTGGATTCTTACGTGACGCTGTAGATCACTATGTTGAGGAAAACTCTTCTCACATTCACTGCAGGGAAAAGGCTTCGGCTCTGTGTGGTGTCTTAGATGATACTGGAGATGTGCGTTTCTGGTAAAGCCCCTGCCACACTCAGTACATGGGAAGGGCTTCGCTCCTGTGTGAGTTCTAAGGTGACGTTTTAGATCAAAATGTTGAGCAAAGCTTTTGCCACACTCAGTGCAAAGAAAGGGCTTTACTCCTGTGTGGATTCTAAGGTGACGCAGAAAATGTGAATGCTGAGTAAAGCTCTACTCGCACTCTGTGCATGAAAATGGTTTCAGCCCTCCGTGGATGTCTAGGTGGTACTGAAGATGAGCCTCTGTAGTAAAGCCCCTGTCACACTCCGTGCAGAAAAGACGTCTTTTGTCAGTTTGCATTTTTTAATATGATCAAGAGTGGACTTTCATTAGATTTCTTCTTTCATACAGAATACACACGTGCTTCTCCTTCATGTGTGATTACATTTTCTCAATGGTATGCTGCAGAAAGAAAACCACAACAAATGTTACTTTTACAAAGTTGCAAAATCCTGCAATAGGCACATAATGGGTAGGCAGGCAATGAGTCAGATTTGTAAGAGAGAAATTTTAAGAAATTCTGGAACAATTTGCATTCAGTACTTTGAAACATAGGCTCAAAACATCCAGTTTTGTGGTGAAATAGCACAAGTCATGATATTGTTAATGTAATAGTGATCTCAGTTTGTTATATTCACTTTTGTACCATGTGAATTTGATAGAGTAAATCTTTTGTCCACACACATAACAAGATTAGCACTTTTTATGCTTAATGTGCGCCGTCTGAGTACTGAACGCTTGACAATTTTATATTTATTAGGTTCCTTGTTCTGGACTCACATTTAGTAAGCAGGTGTGGGACTAGTGCAACAGTCCTTTTTCTGTGAGGACTGGCCATTATGTGGAGAGAGCTTACCCCAGCACTGCCTGTGCATGCCTTTTCTCCATTCACAACATACCCCTGTCAGGAGGTTGTAAAATTACACATACCATACCTGCAGGGGGACAAGTCTGCATCTCAGTTCTCAGGGTGCTTCAACAGCTGGGCACCCACATCTCTGATTACCTGGGTGTTACTGGAACCTAATGTGAACTTAGATTAACTAAGTAATCCCTTCGAACCTGTGACGAGAATTTAATAAAGACATTTTGAGTACATTCTTATTGTCAACAGGGTAGAAACAGTCTGTGGCATTTCACTCCTGTCAGGTAAGGATGCCAAGATACTGTATAGGAGCCTTGGTCTCTTCATGTTGGGGAAAACTTTGCTCAGGACATTGAATCTGCAATTTAGGAAACCGCTGAAGAACACTGGAGGAGGAGTCAGGAGCATTGCAGCTATGGCTGCTGCACATTACCCATACAGAAGCATTTAAAACTGTAAAAGCCTGTTTTACATCACTGCTGACAGCAATGCTTGATGCAGTGAGGTGATCACTGTTTGTACAGGGTGGCCAGTATTGTAATCGTGTCTGATGTGGCCACGGTTACAGCAGTAATAACATTTTCACTCAGGGTGATTTTCATTGAGCATATGTGGCTCTTATTACAGAAATCTTGCCAAACTGCATAAAAAAAGAGGATTTCAATGCTGCAATGCAGCTAATAAAACAGGTCAAAGTCCCCCCGACCACTCACCTCCTGCGAACTCAGGCTCGATAGATGCTGTCCCACAATAAAGGACCCCGCGCGCTCTTCTCTTCACCAAACCTAGGGCTGTGAGGTTCTGGCCGCTGACTGGTCAGCTGGCTACCTCTGTCGACCAATCAGCGCGCAGGTAATGCTAAGACGCATGCGCAGTACTGCTGCCCATCAGGGCTTTAATGTGACATCCTTATGTCTGTGCTGTAATGGGCGCCTCTCGCCCCGAGACAGCCCCAGCCTGGAGTGTCTCTCTCCTGCGCCTGACCTCTGATTAGTGCCTCACCAAAGAGCCTGCCCTGCAGTGTGGCATCTCTGCCGCAGCTTCAGTTCCCTGTGGCCGCTGCCATTGGGTGGTCCAGTCAGACCCTGTTCAGGCAGGAGATTCACGATTTTTAAAGCCAAAGATGGCTTAATTGTGGCTGTTCCTCACCTGAAATTGACTTTGCTTCAATAAAAGTCAGTGGGGGGAATACATTCTCCCAATTATATATTTTTTAATCTCTCACTTACCTCTTCTAAAATGATGGCAAGCCACTCTTGGAAGAATCCACATTCATTTGCCTTAAATTATTCCAACCTTCCCCGGACCCTATGAGATTAATGACATAACATTGTATGGATAGAAAGGCGAGCATCTGCACCACTTCCTATCCATCTGCAGCCTGGATTAACCATGCGCCATGCCCTTCCCAGCCATACACCTGCCATGCATGCCAACAGTCCCGATCTAGACCTGAGACTCCTGATGTTTGACCCAAAAATGTCTTTGTTTTAGCTGGTCTCCCACCTAAAAATGTCTTTCCAATAGAAGTCACTAGAGAAAATACATTCCCTCGATTTTTTCTAAATCTCCCACTTCCCTGTTCTGAAATACTGGTATATATGTGATAAGTAGAAGCAATTTCTGCTGCTACTGAATTTATTCTGCACTTATTTGTTCTAGGTCCTAGACGAGAAATATGTTTTAGCCCTTCCCTCGATTTGTTCTGCCAAAAGAACTGGGGAATTAAGGGTATTATTATGCAAATCCCCATTTTTGAGAATCTTGACTGATGGTGAGATGCACATTTTCAGTTGACAGTATTCACATTCCACGGCCACATTATTGAGTGCTGTCTACTGACAAAGCCAGATATCAGTGCAATACTTGAGTCTGTGCACTTCCTTAGTGCAATATAAGAAGATGGTCTAAGAAGGCGGTTTTCTTCGCATCTGAGTCCCTGACAGACACATAACAAATATGAGATATCTTCGTTCTTAGGTTCCCACAGCCTGCAACACAGGCAATTATACTAGGTACTTTTTCAAATAATTATAATTACTTTCAAACAAGCTCAAACCAAATGGAATTGGAGAAACCACCTCTTACATTTTTTTAATATACATTTTTTGATGAGAATGTGCAACTAAATATTTTTTGTATTAATGTTATCCCCCTTAACTTGAAAGGACCCATTTTTAGGTCGAGTGCGCAAGCGCTTTGACCTGTTGTAAGTATTGAGGGCTTTTAACCACACCCACCGCATGCCCATCACTTTCACTCGTTTGTGGGCTTACCTTTCAAAAATCCATTGTCATCATTTGTAAATGCTTTACATATGTCCCTCCTTGGGGTGGTTTTGTTACCACCTTGTAGACTACCCCTGTTACATAGCTAATTGCACAATTGCCGATACATTTGACTGTGAGTAAACTTTTTTTTTTTGTGTCTCTCCTTCGGGCTCATGCTCATGCTCATGGCGCTTTGAATCAGCTCGCGTATGTCAACTGTTTTAATTTTCATTTCAATTTTTGTGGCAAGAAAAGTCCTGTTAGGAACTTACAATGCCAATAGCGCTAAGTCAAACAAATGAAAGACCCATTGCATTGCAAATGCGTGTTACTCTTTTTTTCAACTCCATAAACAACATATATTCAGCACTGGAAGTGGCAATCCATCATCTCCCCAAAACATATATTCAGCATCAAAGCACCAATCCATTGTCACCCCAAGACAAGATAAGGTGTGTACTCATGCTATAAAGTGGGCTGATAGCTGCTTTACGGTGAATTTATTGGCTAAACTATCCCTATACATATGAGCCCCATCGTTTAGTGCTAAAATACATGTGGATTTGTTAAATATCATATGAGATCTCCAAAGCATGACATGGCAAACGTTAGATAACTTACTTTAAATTTCAGATAATTCATGTGTCGTATAACCAGGGCCCCAGGAATAATGCGATTATGGAGTTGTGGGGTTTCTCGTATAGTTATGCATTTGCCACAATCATATGCTACACAATAAGCAAATTTTAACAAAACAATGTTTCTAGCTTAAAGGATCAAACGTTCCTAAATATGCAGCAACACTAGTTGCCGCGCTGTGCAAAGGCTCTTTGCTATGGTTGACTGGTCATCTTCAGTTCCTCATTGATTGGGTTTTAAACTAGTACTAATGAGATTAAACATTTGTAAAAATATCTAAATAATGAAGGAATAGTATCACAAAATTTGCAGCAATACGCCGCACAATTTGCCTTTTCTTGCTGTATCCTTCAACCAACTCTACTGCATAATTTGTTCCTCTCCTCTCACAAAATTCAAGTGGCCCTGGCTATACCTTTCCCTCTGTCTACGTTCGACCCAGGTGAGTATAAGGTCTAGCAGCTGTTTGCTCAAATACTAACAATACCAGGGTTTTTGTTCAAATTGCAGAACTCTTATTTTGCTCGAATGTACTTGAATATTCTCCAAATTCAATTTCATCCGTTCATTTAAAGAGCGTTGATGCCAAACTGTAGACCTAGCTAGCAAAAAGCATGATCTACATAAACTATAATTTGTATTGAGCTATCATTTTAGGGGGAACGTATCTGACTGCAGCTAAACCCGTCCCTTTTCAGAATTGTTGACCTACAATAACAATGATGCCTTATTTAAGCCTCTATTTGTGGCAAATAATTTTTTGCGTGTGCCACTGGACCACCATTACTCTGACCCAGGTGTCACTATAAGGTGGCTTTTGCCAACTAGAAGAGGTCATGGTATGCTCAAGTACACAAACTTCAAAAACAGTACAGGGGTACACCCGCCAATATGTCATTCAACTAAAGAAGGACATTAGTGCCAAAGATTTAACAATATCTTGAGTGTTAGAAAGGAGCCTGTTTCAATGGAAATCAAATAACCTAACGCAATATTCCTGGTCTTACAACATTGTCTTACACTCTCTCCCACCTAAACACATTGATGTAACATCTGATATGAAACTGCCCTGGGTTTCGTATTTGAATAGATTCTTCCTCAGAGTCTGAAGGAGTTTTTTTAACCTCCCTTTCTTCCCTCAGTATTTTTATTAGTATTTTGAAAGACCTAGTTACAAAAATAACATAGTAAAGTAAGGCTTTGCACGGCTGCATGAACTATTCTAGTGCAATTTTGTTGGAAGTAAAGGGTCCAAAATGCAAGAGTGCGAATCAAGGTCTAGCATACATTCACCACAATTAGGCCATGTAAGTAGAAGGAGCATATAGTTCCTAAGTAGGAAAAGAAAATAGGTCCGAGGTAACCTGAGGCACCAGATCAAAAGATCTTATTGCTCGGGAGCAAGAGCCGTCACACACCCAAATGGCTGTCATGCTTCATCATTGGGTGCTCTCCCTTGGGAATCTAAAGTTGGAATTCATCCAACCTCATCTTCCTGCTCAGTCAGTGTATTAACCTCTGCCAGGAGATCATAAGTAACGTTAGAATCTCCAGCAAGCAGAGTATCCCTAAACTGTAGATCTTTATCTAGAATCTAATTTAAAGAAGTCAGGGTGGGGGATTCCTTATAGTTGGGTGCACTACGGTTGCAAACATGTATCATCTTAAATCTACATGCAGTGAAATGTAATTAGTAGACCCATTACATCCAATGATGCAACACTCAGCTTTTTTAATTTCAGGCCTAGAGATAATTTAACCCATATTGTAAGACCCCTTCCAAAGCGTTTTAGATTGTGTGGTTCATCTTCCACACTGAAGTTTAAAAACTCGGAACTAAAAATTGATTCCACATGCCAGGTCTCTTGAAAAATACAGATATGACAGTTCTCTACAAACTCCACCCAATTTGGATCTAACAGTTTAGTCCATAGGCTAACAATATTCCAAGCTGGAATTCTCAATTGCCCATATTTTAAACAGAACTCCAGACACAGGAGTAGAAAGTATTTGGGAAGGGTTTTATAATTAGGCCCAGACTTGATATAGAGACCCCTTGGACACTGGGGAGTACATAGTCGTCTCTTGCCACAAGGTCATTATTAACAGGAATTTGGGTTATAATAGCTGTATCATGCACCCCTCACAGAGACACAGCAAATGGACTTCCGTTGTGCGAAGTGTCATCACAGTAAGTCCATCTGTCGCTATGAGTTTTGACATATTATTACTTATTTCAGAGTAGGTCAGTGTCCCTTTGGCTTGCAACAAAGAGGGCCAATTTAATCTAAACCGAATTGATGGCCCATTTCTGTAGGATGCACTGATCTAGTGCTATTACACTCTCCCCTATCATTTTTTTAGATAAAGTCAGTTTAATGTACTCAAATGGTTCCAGGCAAGAAGAACATCTTTCCAAATACTTTATGTTCTCTCTAGTAACGAGAGACACTATCTTAAATGTCTTATCCATTATATTATTATGTCATGATTGTATTATGAAATTGGACATCTTTACTGTTCTGTCATTGGGTCTGACATGGATTGGATATTGCTCTGATCAACAGCTTGACTTGTCAATCCCCTCCCCCACCCCTCCATGCTCGGATCATTACCCTTTGGAAGAGCCTGCCCCTAAAATCAGAACGCCTCAATGGTATAGGCCAGGTGAACCAATCCTGAGTCACACCATGGAAAACAGCAAGCCCATTATAATGATCTCTCAAAAGTTGCAGCCATTTTTCAGGTTGAGTGCGCGCATAAATGGCTAAACCGGTGCTATGATTCAGCACCTGCTTTTTTAATCCACCGTCTCTGATTTTAACTCATCTATAACCCTCAGCAACTCTTCAACTTCACCTTCCATCCCACAGGTGGCTATGTAGCATCTTATCCACAGATGGTAAATTACTCTCCTCTTCAGGACTAGCCACAGGAGAAAATGTATTGCTGCATTTTATAGTTAGGAAGACATGTGTGGGGCCTCGTTCAACTGACTACCTGAGGGCTGTGGAATAGAAACTTGCCCACAACTCAGAGTGGAAATATTCTGGCATGAACTATGCTAGCCCGCTACATTTTCCATTTCAAACAGTTGCATCAGATTTTTAGGGTGAACTGTTGATCACTGCTCTGCCCATTTGAGTTAATTAAAGACTCAACCTCCTCAATTATCCCATCAGTCTTTTCCAATGTTCAATTCTAAGCAGCATGCTTAAAAGCTATATTTGGCCCAAAAGGGACCAATAGGCCATCCATGGCCTTTCTTGTGCCCACAGAAGACAAAACAAGCAGAGGCGGAGCTGATGAAAGAAGGTATAAGAGTAGTGCAGGGAAATGTGATAAAGGACGTGATACACGATAGGCGCGCCCTTAGGTGCCATGCAGGTATGCTCCCAAATCAAGTCCAATGTAATCTGTCATATAATAAAAATTGCAGTAGGCGTGTGGATGGAAACAATGGTAGTCTAAGTGTGACTGTAGCCTCAGAATGTAACGACCCACAATGGAGGAATTGTTTTGAACTCTTTGTAAATCCCTGTGATGAGTATAGTAGTGGTGAGTTGAGTGATGTGGATTAGGAATTAAGCCCCGCGCACAGCCATTTGGTTTTATCTCGGAATCTGGGAGGTTATAACAAACATTTAAAACAAAAGCGGTTTAAAGGAGAGCTTGAAGAGTACGATTTAATGTGTTTCCAAGAAACCTGGCTGTGCGATGATCCGGAACCAGTGGATGGTTTCATGGGGCTGTTTAGGGGAGCTATCCGGCAAGGGTCAGGACGAGCATCAGAGGGACTAATAACCCTAGCCTCTACCAGAACAGCGGATAAGTTCACAGAAATAAAAACTAAATGTCGTTGGCTATTGGCAAGCCAGGTAGACCTCAACAATGTAATAGGTGGTGCTAAACAGCTTCTGATTATTAACGTTTATATACAACCGGGGAATGTGTTTGATTATAATACACAGCGAGGAAGATCTGGAACTATTAGGCACTGGTAACGCTGACTGTCTGATTTTAATGTTGGGAGATTTTAATCATAAACTTGATCCTAATGGCAGTGACAATTTATATAAGGAGCTATTGGCAGCAGCACAAATCCCTAGAAGTATCTTTCCAAACGTAGAATGCGGCGCTCGTGATTTGTCCTTAGCAAGAACATTAGGATCCTTGGGCATGTTTTGCCTAAATGGGCGTATGAAGAACGATTGTCCGGCCAAAAAGACCTTTCGAACAGGTAATCAGGAATGCCCTATTGATTATGCTTTTGTAAACACCTGGTTCTTTGGAGAAGTGCAGAATTTTTAGGTTGGGCATATAGAGGGCTGTGATCATTGGCCGCTCCAAATAACAATACGCTCAGCCGATAAAATTCAAAAAGAAAGAGAAAAGGCACTGATAGCGTTGGTTGAGTATCCCCGTAGGGTAACGACCCGTCTAACAGATAGCAGTCTAGAAGCACTTAATATTTTGTTTGTAAACTATTCTATCCTTAATATGGAAGAAGACCCAAATGACATATTCAAAGGTTATAATAAGGGTATTGTGTTAATAGTCAATTGCCTTAAAAGCAAATAAAAAATATCTCGAGAGGGAAAGAGGAAGGGAGAACCATATATGACGAATAATAGTCAAGTATGGTTTAATCAGGAATGTAAGTGTAGAAAGCAAATGATGCGAAGATTACTAAGGGATTATCAGAAATGACCCTCTTTTGTTAAAGAAGAGAAGCTTCGACAAGCAAAACAGGATTATAAAATGCTGATAAGACAGAGGAAACGAGAATACATTAATAAAAACTGGGACGCAATGATGGAGGTGATAAAAACGCGGGATATTAGGGATTTTTGGCAGTTGGTAAGAGAGGGGAAAAGGGTAGGAGCAATGCGGTGCTTGGTCGGAGAAGAAGATTGGTATAAATATCTGTCATCGGTATATAAAGGTACCGAGGATGAAGAGGGCTATGGTATTGCTAGGAAGCTTGGTGAGAAGATAAGATTAGCATTTGTCCCACAGAAAATAAAAGATACAATTGCAGCCTTGAAATTAACTAAAGCAGCAGGCCCAGACAACCTCCCAGCAATAATAATAAAAAAGAATATCAATTGGTGTACTAAATTCTTCTATGTTACGTTTTGTAAAATTCTTGATTATGGCCGTTTTCCAGAGAGTTGGAAGGGTGCCATGATAAGGCCGATTTACAAAAAGGAGGACCCAACTCAACCAAAAAACTATCGGCTGATATGTTTATTAGACATAGGGGAATAGGTTTTCACAAAATTATTGCTGGGGTTAATCAAAGAATGGGCAGATGATAAAGATTTGATACCAACAGAGCAAGGTGGTTTCAAGGAAGGGCATTCAACAATTGACCACTGCTTTAGTCTGTGGGCTTTAGCAAAAAAATCAGTTGAATTGCGAGGAAGCCTATTTTGCTGTTTTGTCGATTTTCGTGCCGTATTTGATTTGGTAGACAGGAAATTGCTATGGGATATGTTAAAACAGCTAGGAATTGATTTGGATATACTATGGCCCTCATTCTGACCTTGGCGGGCGGCGGAGGCCGCCCGCCAAAGTCCCGCCGTCAGGTTACCGTTCCGCGGTCGAAAGACCGCGGCGGTAATTCTGACTTTCCCGCTGGGCTGGCGGGCGGTCGCCTTCAGACCGCCCGCCAGCCCAGCGGGAAAGAGGCTTCCACGATGAAGCCGGCTCGGAATCGAGCCGGCGGAGTGGAAGCTGTGCGACGGGTGCAGTTGCACCCGTCGCGTATTTCACTGTCTGCGCAGCAGACAGTGAAATACATGTAGGGGCCCTCTTACGGGGGCCCCTGCAATGCCCATGCCAGTGGCATGGGCACTGCAGGGGCCCCCAGGGGCCCCGCGACCCCCCCTACCGCCATCCGGATCCCGGCGGTCGGACCGCCGGGATCTGGATGGCGGTAGGGGGGGGTCGGAATCCCCTCGGCGGCGCAGCAAGCTGCGCCGCCTTGGAGGATTCAATGGGGCGGTGGTACACTGGCGGGAGCCCGCCAGTGGTGCCGGTCCGACCGCGGCTTTACCGCCGCGGTCGGAATCCCCATTGGAGCACCGCCGGCCTGTCGGCGGTGCTCCCGCGGTCCTCCGCCCTGGCGGTCTTTGACCGCCAGGGTCAGAATGACCGCCTATGTCTTCTCCAGGGCATGCATTCACAAAACTGGGCCCAAGTGATTTTAGATATGAGTGGCTCACTTTCAAAAAGGATCCCTATAATGAATGGTCTCCGTCAGGTTGTGTGTTAGCCCCAATTTTATTCTCATTATTCTTGTCAGATTTGCCAGGGTTGTTACAGAAGGTTAATGGGCTAAGCCCAAAAATGGATGGTGTGCATGTTTCCTGCCTTCTATACGCTGATGATTTAGTGATAATGGATATGAGTTAGGGCTATAAAGGAAGCTAGAGATGTTTTATACCTATTGTCAAAGGAAACAATTGATAGTAAATATGGAGAAAACAAATATAATGTCTATAGGGAAAGAGAAAAGTCTATTTAATTACACCCTGGGGGGGAAAAATAGAGAAGGTAAAAGAGTATAAATATTTGGGCATATGGTTCGATTCACACTTAAGATGGAAAGTACATACTGAAACTTTAAAAAATAAAGCCTTATCTTCAGTCTGGGGATTAAAACAATTCAATAGTAAGTACGGAGGTCCTTCTCTTCATCCGGTTATCTCTGCTTTTAATGCTATGGTTCGCCCCCAATTCAAATATGGGGTGGAAGTTTTAACTTTCTCAGGGAAGCTAAATTGGGAAATAGAAGAAAGCATTTGCGTAAAGCCCATGCTTTAATTGCCCCCCTCGAGTATGTTACAAGCTATAAGAGCTGAATGTCAAATGACGGCGTGGACTTATTTGGGCCTACGAGCCGCACTGAAGTTTTGGTTAAGCATAACAGATGAAGGGTTCTGTAAGATAGCGAGATTGTGTAAGAAAGAAATTATAATAAGTGAGTTACATTGGGCATCGCAAGTGAGAGGACGGTTAAGAAAGATCTGTGTCCTCCTAGGTTTACCTGATAACCAATGGTGTGGTGCGCAAATCTCGAAGTATAATTTAAGAATAATTGTGAAGGAAAGAGCAAGAGAATCAGACCTGAAGTATTTTGAAAGTAAATTATCAACCCATGCTATGATAGCTGGATGGAGGAATCCGGAAAACTTTCCGTGTATAGAGGCTCTTCCTAATTCAAGATTAAGAAATTTAGTGTTACAGTTCCAAATTGGGCTGAACCTTGGATATATGGATCCCAAAGCAAAATCATTTCTTAAGGATAGCCAGGGTCTGTGTACATGTGGCTTACAACAGAAATATACTATGCAACATTTACTTGTGGATTGTCAATGGTTATTAGGAGTGCGCAAGAAGTTTTTTAAACCGATTTTTAAGGAATATAATATTACTAATCGGGACCAAGCGCTTAGGCTACTTATTGATATGAGATTTTTAAATGTAACTTGTGCACTGGACCTATTTTTAGATGACTTAAGAAGGGAAATATTCAGATTTATAGGGGTTGATAGAAGGTAGGGTATAATGTGGAATGTAGAGTTTTAAATGTTATAATTGATTACTATTATATTGGTTGATGATTTTAGGAAATTTTCTACGCTAGGAGAAGGTAAGAAATAATATGGAGAGCACTTTTTAATTGAAAAACAGCACTTTATGATAAAGTAAGGATGGAGCTCTTTTAGAGCTGTATAGGGGTAAAATTGGCTGGCATGTTGTACTTTATGATCCTATAAGAACTTGAATTATGGAGGAAAAGTAAAAGAAAAGAAGAGCTTGTTTAATCTAAAATGAAATTGGTTGATGGTATTCTAGATAACCTCGCTACACATAACAAGGCAAGAAATAAAACGTGGAGCATTCCAAAATGGGAAACTGCACTTAGGAGATCGCAAGGACCAGAGTCTAATTAGAACTGTATGTGGGATATTTTAAGTTGGCACACTGCACTTTTAGGAACTGTAAGAACTTGATTTTTAATCAAATGAATTATGCAATTAGAGTTGGTTAATAAGAATTAGAAAGATCTAAGAACTCTATGTGTTAATGTAATATGTAATTGTAAATTTTATTGTTTTTATACTTTTAAGGCTTATGCCAAATAAAAGGAATTTTTGACTTTGACTTTGAATTCTAAGCAGCATGCTTAAAAGCTATATTTGGCCCAAAAGGGACCAATAGGCCATCCATGGCCTTTCTTGTGCCCACAGAAGACAAAACAAGCAGATACTCAACTACTTAGGGGAAAAAAAGAAATAAGGTGGCCTAGCCCAGCCTCTTCTGGGTGATGATGGGTGAAGACTGACCCTCCAAAGCCAGGGCACAACCTGTGCAGAGGGAGGCTGTCCTAGACAATATAGCGTGAGTTTGAGGTGAATGGAGCCCTTTTCCTCAGCCCCCTTATAGCTGGGATGGTTCCTGGGGATTGAAGTCCTCCAACAGGCAGCTGAAGTGACTCACACAGTGGCAGAAAGTCCTGCACCACATAGCACTGCTTTTGTGGTGGGCGGGGTCCTTCTCCTTTGCCCCCTCCCAGCCAAGATGGTTCCTGGGGATTGAAATCCCCCAAACAGCAGCTGAAGTGAAGCTCTTATCACTTGCATGAGAACTGGATATTTTGCCAACTCTTCTTTCCACAAAACATCAGTAACAACTCCCAAAGTAACTTCACACATACCAGTGTCTTCATCCCAACAAACCCCTTGCATCTCATCACCGCTAGAACTATTACCTAAACCAGAAAGAGCCTGCAGATATGTTCCTGCCACCTGAAATATATTATACTTCAAAGCAGCTGAATTCCTGCAGAGCAATCACCCACCTCCTTATTCTTTATGAAATGGAACCAAGACCCCCTTTCATAAAAACCTCTTTTAAGGTCTTATGACCAGTGCAAATCTTAAAATTAGTTCTCCAAATCACATTTTTTAACTTCCTAAATGGCCCAAAAGATTGAAAATGCTTCTGTTTCAATACCTGAGCAGTTCATTTCTGAACCACGAGCACCTGGAGGCACATGAAATCAAACATTCAACACAAGGGGCCTCATTACAAGTTTAATGCTCTTTTGGCAAGAGCGCTGCGATGGCAGACGTCAAAAGGCTGCCATGTTGGTGGCAATCTAACCGCCTTATTAAGAATTATACTGTGAACTCCACCAGAAAATAGCACAAATCTCCGAAACCGCTGGGACACTGGAGGATGGAAAGGATGTGGTTCTACCACCAGCACCGCCAGCCCAACAAAAATCCTCCCATCAGATTACGATCCACAAATCACAACAGCTGTTCTTCCATGGCAGAAAACCATTGGTGGTACCAACCTCGGCAGTCTCTACTCACATCACACTGAACACAGCACCACATTGGATAGTTTGAATACCCCACACCTGACACACATCCACACACCCAACAGATCTACACACTGCACTATATAACACACCCCGAGACAACCCACAATCATTTGCAACCAGAACGCCACACACAGCCACAGATAACCTACATATTACACAGATACAAAAAGTAAGAATGGGCACCCATTAACATTTCACTGCACACACATCACACACCTGCACAAAATACTCAACACACATTTTACTACTGCACATAACCTACAAACTGTCACTCACTCACATCACAGCACCCACACCTCACCTTTTACATTTTTTCTGCAGCTTTCACTTTGAACACAACCACACCGTCTTCACCACCACTACCATGACCCCACAAGAACACACACGTTTCACGGTTGAGGAGTTGAGGGTCATGGTGTACGAAATTGTCAGGGTAGAGCCACACCTGTTTGGAGCACAGGTCTAGCAAACATCAATAGCCAGGAAAATTGAGCTGTGGAAAAGGATAGTGGACAGGGTGAATGCTGTAGGCAGTTACCCACGCACAAGGGAGGACATCTGGAAGAAGTGGAATGACCTCAGGGGGAAGGTACGGTCCCTGGCATCCATGCACCAGCTGGCGGTACTCAAAACTCGCGATGGGCTACCACCTCCTCCCTTTACTTTTACATCTGGGGAGGAGAAGGTCTTGGACATGCTGCATCCTGAGGGCCTGACAAAAATACCTGGGGGAGTGGAGTCGGGTAAGTCATCACAACAATCATGTCACTCAATTGTCAGGTACTGCATGCTCCCTAAACAACTTATCCCACCCCAATTAACACAACATCCACAGCACCTCTCTGTCCAAATCATCTAATACCCCTCTCTGGCATGCCACATGCCCACTAAACTCACGTGGCTAATTATAGCCATACAACTCCCAGAATGCAATTCCCCATCATTGTGAAAACCTACAGAGTGCACCAAATATGAGATGTCATGCATGTTAAACTAATTTCCTATCTAAACCATCTTGAATGGTCTAGTGTGAAACAGTATATGGCAGTGACAGCAATGCAATGGCTCACTCACACAATCATCCCAAGCAAAACACATCTATAGCTCAGTGCCAATTCATAATGGCCTCAGATTAAACATTCCTAAGCTAGACATGTACTCACCTGGGGTGGAAAGTCAGATGGGTGAGTGGATGCACATGCAGTACATCCAGATACAGGTCAATATACATTGCTTACTCACATACTGTGTCCCTACAATGACACTAATGTGCATTGTACAGCTCTTACTTGTGCTGTCTATCATGCCAGACAGTTCACTAGGTAACAGAGGTAAACTGCCATGTCAATAATCAGACAACATCAGATGGCATCAGCAGTACAATCACTACCAACATAGTCTAACAACTCTAAACATGGAGTATGGAATTGAAGTCACAGAGTTTTATGTTTTACTAAGTTATTCTGTGCAACAGCTGTCAATGTCATTTCTGGGGATCATATTAAGGCACTGTCTGCATCTCATACAACTGAAACAATACACCCAATGTAACCTGAACTCTGTGTTCCACTTCTCCCACAGACAACCTTGCCAGTGTCACCATGGGCAGTGTACCAGAGACTGTCACTACCCCTTTGGATGAAGGCTCCAGTGAGGACAACACCCCTGGATTTCTGGATACTGACAATGAACCTGGCCCATCAGGGACACCTGGTCAGTCAACAACTGTCAGCCTCACCCTGCCCACATC